>NC_062998.1:20135415-20760415 GCF_023078275.1 Leguminivora glycinivorella
AAGCGAGCCCGCAATCGGTGTAATCAGATGGTGCGTGCAGCGAAGCGTCGGTTCATTCACCACAATGTTTCTTCTTCCTCTATGGCCGACGTTTGGAAATTCCTCAAAACACTGGGCCTAGGAAAACAAACAAAAGGATACGATGGCACTCCCTTTACACTTGATGAGCTCAATAAACACTTTTCTTCTGCTCTTTCCGTAACTGACGATATTAAGACAAATACCCTCTCATTTATTTCGTCCTTACCCTCATCTTTATCTGTTTTTTTCTCTTTTTTTCCAACTTCTCAAACAGAAATAAAAAATATTGTTCGAGCCATCAAGTCAAAAGCCGTTGGGTGTGATGATGTGAGTCGTTACATGATAGCCTCGATTCTTGATTCTGCGCTTCCTGTGATTACTCATATCATCAATTTCTCTTTAGTAAATGGCGAATTTCCTGCACTCTGGCGGAAAGCTTTTGTAATACCTCTTCCGAAAACTAATAACCCCACTCTACTTAGTAATTTTAGACCCATCTCAATTCTCCCTTTCTTGTCGAAAATCGCTGAAGCTGTTGCCCACAGACAACTTTCTGATTTTATTTTCTCCAACAAACTGTTGAGCCCGTTTCAGTCTGGTTTTCGACCAAGCCACAGTACTTGCACTGCATTAATCAAAGTTACTGAAGACATCAGACGTGGCATGGCGGATCAATTGGTCACAGTACTTGTCTTGATCGATTTCACAAATGCTTTTAATACTGTCGATCATGACATCCTCCTTGCTCTTTTGAATCACCTTAAAATATCCTCTTCAGCTCTTAGTTGGTTCTCTGCTTATCTTGGGGGCCGCAAGCAAGCGGTGCGTGTCGGTCGGACTTCGTCGGACTGGTGCGATCTGGCCACTGGTGTACCCCAAGGAGGTATTCTCTCTCCACTTCTATTCTCCACTTTTATTAACTTTATTACCCCAGAGTTTCGTTGCGCATACCATCTTTACGCCGATGATCTACAGCTCTACGACCAGTGCAAAGTGACCGATGTGTTGGCTACCATAGAGAAGTTAAACGGGGACCTCTCTCATATACAGCAATGGTCGGGAAAGTTTGGCCTGTTTGTAAATCCCGCAAAGTGCCAGGCCATTATCATCGGTAGCTCTAAACAACTTGCCAAGCTAGATCTACAGACGATAGGTCCAGTGCACTTCAATGGCACTCCTATTCCTTTCAGCTCGTGCGTTAAGGATCTGGGAGTGCACTTGGATAGCACTTTAAGCTGGAGACCGCAGATTGCCGAAATCAGTCGGAAGGTTACGGGCACTCTTCACGCACTCAACAAGCTCAAACACTTCTTGCCAGTCAAAACTAAAACACTGCTAGTTAACACCCTGATTTTACCCATTATCGACTATGGTGATGTATGCTGTCCTGACTTGAACGAGGAGCTTCTTGACAAATTGGACCGACTCCTTAACAATTGTATCCGATTCATCTTCTGTCTTCGAAAATTTGATCACGTGTCCGCATTTCGCTCACAGCTCGGCTGGCTTCCCATTCGTCAACGGCGTAATATTCGCATGCTCTGCACTCTTTATTCTATTCTTAATGATCCACACTCCCTGGATATCTAAAATCTCTTTTTAATTTTTCTGATGCTTCGCGGGTCCGTCAGTTTCGCTCTACCGGCAATCTCACTCTTTCTATTCCTCTTCACCGTACGGGCTTCATGTCATACTCTTTCGCCATTCAGGTCATCCGCCTCTGGAACGGTCTACCACCTAACATTAGGAAATTACCCAACAAATACGTTTTTAAAAAATCTGTGCGCGACTTCTTTGCTGGCAGCTTAAGGTAGAATTGAATGTTATCTTTCTGACAGGTTAGTAATATTATATATATATATATATATATATAATTTATATATATGAGTACCTATGTATTATATAACCTATCGTTATTTATGTAAAAATAGTATGTAATTGTATGTACGTTAATATATTATATGTCTAAGCTTTTGATTGATATTTCAAAATTGGTCTCTTAATGCACCGCCTACAATCTTCTCTGCTTTGCCCAAAGGTTGACTGGTAGAGAATGCCTCATGGCATTAAGTTCGCCTTTTGTACACTAAGTTGTTCTTTTGTGCAATAAAGTTTAAATAAATAAATAAATAAAGCAACTTTGAAGAGATGTATCTGGCTTCGAAGTGTTTGTGGCAAACGTACAGTTTGCCGATTTCATCTGATGCCAAACCTTCGAACAAGTTGAATACTGCTGACATAGTTTTCTTCCACATTATCACTTTTTCACTCGCTGCTGGCATTTTGTGCAGCATAACGTCCTTTCGTTTACTACTGCTATCACAGCCGGGTATACAGCACTTGCGAAGCATTTTGAAGATCAAAATGCCAAGTAGCACTGAATATCACAATTATCACGGAGAAATAAAGGTACGGAAATTAATCAACGCAAACACTTCACTACTCGACGCAAAAATTGTAATGATGAAAATTATAACGGCGAGATATTTGACACCTTTGACAGTGCTGAGTGACAAGCGGTGGGGAGAACCAATAGGAGAAGACTTTGTAAACGTCAATATCGAAATTCTCTACCACCTCAAGGTCATCGCTATGGCCACATTTCGTTCTTCGTAGATGAACGCCCGTGGGTCTACCTCTCAGACGAAGGATACTTATCCAGTATCCTTTGTTTAAGCAAATACTATGTAAACTCTACGAGTTAATACGTGCAGCTTGGTGCCAAAGTTGGCAACATGCACACTAGCGCTCCTAGCGGCATGAGTTGGTCGAAATAGTTTAGTTTCATACAGTATAAAATTAAAAAAAGTCACATATTCTTATTTTTTGTTTTATTCCGTCTAAAAATGTAAAAGTAGATCAAGTAATAGCATTTTCTATTTTAATTTACTAAAATAAAAGTCTGAACAACTACTTTGATCAACTCGTACCGCTAGATGGCGCTAGTAAAATTGTTGCCGTTCCAATGTATGGGAAACGTCAGAAGCTGCACGTATTAACTCTAGAGTTTATATAGTATTTGGTGGTCTACCTCAATGAGCTCAGACGAATGATCCTATAGACACAGTATAATAAAGAGTACTATAGACTTGACAGCTACCACTACCGAACGAGATGGTCTGTGGTTATAATAAGAGTGACAGAGAGCAAAATGTTGTTTTTTGTTTTGTCTTAGTTTCACTTTTCCGCCGCTGCCACAATCGAGTTTGTGGCAAACAAATAAGTACGTGACATGTCAAGCTTATTATCCGCCCAAATTACGTAGGTTGTTTATGGTAAACTGTCAGCCATTTTTAAAGAACTTCTTAATTTCGCTCCATTATTCTATATCTGTCCCTTACGGGTGTACGCTTACGTCAAGTCTATACAAGCCTCCCTAAATGCTCCCTAATAAAAAATCGTGTGAAACGCATATACTCATCCTTGACTTCCTTATTAGTAGTTTGTGCGCCCGCAGTTCCAGGAATTGACTGTTCGTGTTTCTATGTAATTCACACGTGCACTCTCTCACAATTAGTGGGTGCGTGGTATCCTTTTCTATCACGATGAGTAAGTAAACTTCGCAACTTCTCTTTGTCTTGGATTTTTGCTCGCTTCGAATTTTTCAACTTAAAAGTCTGGCAACTAGGATTTATGACCAATTTTTCTCAGGCAACCTTATACTACTTTATTTGTAATTAAGTAAGCCTCATTTTAAGACTAGCCCGGATTGGTTAACAAAAGGGTGCAACAACTACCATCAACTTACCTGTTTGACAGCGGCTGCCAGGTATTAGGCACTGGTCCCACGGCGAGCTAGCAAACTATGAGCTATCGGCTATTTGTGCGACAAAAGATAGTCGCTCCCGTGTAAATAAAAGTGACAGATGTATTATAGCTGAGCTATTGACTATTTTATAGTTCATCGCTCAGCTATAATACATCTCTTTCTTTTGTTTACACGGCAACGACTATCTTTTGTCGCATAAATAGCCGATAGCTCATCGCTTTACTAGCTAGTGGTGGGACCAGTGCCTTAGGGACCAAAAAAATGTAAGAGACTGAGGTGCTGCATATTGTGTATAGAGTACACTTTCTACTGGAGTTTGTTTCATTTGGTAAACACGTCGGTGAAATTAGTTAAAAATATTAATTTTTCAAAGATTTTAAAAAAATAATCTTGACTATTTTTATTGAGGTTGCCATAGTAAGACATGTTCAGAAACTTATTTTATTTAATAAAATATTACTTTCATCTGGTTAACACGTTGGTGAAGATCGAGCTTAGTACGGATCTTCGCTAGTTTCTTATCCCTTTAGCCCCACTCAAGCAAAGACGCCCCCGACAGTCGCTGCGTCTGCGATGACGGATGGCAGCGCGACAGTCATCGTCAAATTAACAAGCTAAGTGCCAAAATGTGTACACAATGTGACACTCGCGACGTCGCGGCATAAGACTATTCGGACATGTTTGGGGAATTTTTATTGTAATTTAGATACGTTCTGTACCCTCACACATACCCTTACCCGAGACGAAGACATATATAACTCCATGGTGATTACACATTTTACTTCGACAGTAACTCTCTATAATACTCGATCCTCTTTGCCCGAGATTAAGGGTCTCGCTCGACAGACGGACGGACAATCGACGGCAGGAATCCTATGAAGCGACTGCACTCGACCCGACCCTGCTTTTAATGGATACGAGTTGATGGTGCCGATGTAAGGGACCGGCCACATCAGACCGTTGCGTGTCTCGGGGCGCGCAAAGGGCGTCCGCGCCACGCCACCTGAGTGTAATTCAAAAAGCGTCTCCTCAGTACATTTTGTATAGGAAGGACGTAAGGCGCGCCGCCAAGCGGCGCGGCGCGCGCCCCGCCGCCGCCACGCCACCTGGGGCGCGTCTTACGTCTTTCCTATACAAAATGTACTGAGAGACGTTTTTTGAATTACACTGAAGCGGCGTGGCGCGGACGCCCGTTGCGCGCCCCGAGACACGCGACGGTCTGGTGTGGTCGGTCACTTACATCTATCGGAATTAGGTCATTAATACAAATCATTCTATGACAGGCTTTTATTCAGTATAAATTTAAAGAGAACTTTATATGGGTAAAACATAATTTGATTACAAATTATCATCAATCGAGTTAACATTTGTCATTAAAATACATTAGGTTGTCTTAGGCTGCATGAAAACTAAGAAATAGTATGCATCAGCAAATCATTAGATATACAAACAACGCTCGTTAAAATAGAATTACATATAATATCATGCCGTCGGCACTAAATACCTAGTCAAACCAAAATTGAAAATCTAAATTAAAAAATGTTTAAAAGGCACTTTAAAAATAAGGTGGGTGATACAATGATTAGATGATTGGTAAAATTAATAAATCCTTCGGTCCGTTGTCAATTTCTCTCGTCGCACTTCAGTTACACTTAAAATAGTAAATATTTATAATTTTATTTTATTAAAATACATATGTACACATGTTAAAATTCAACAAAGAACAGTCCATATCTAGCTACAACTATAGAAATTTCTATTGGATTCTATTATATTATTTAATCTGTATTTCAACGAATTACATCTAGGTATGATTCGCTAGTCATACACTTGAACATTATGTATGTAGCTTGTACATCCGAGCAGGAAACGTACTCCGCGCCGCGGAGCCATCGCGCGGGCGGCGACAACTAACCGATCCAAATGTTAAAATAGTGCCTCTATCACTACTGCGTTCATGCTAAATAAAACTTGGTATATAATCAATCATATGACCTATTATTGCGCCATAAAACAGTGAATTCATAAAAATGTGTTCAATACATTAAAAAATATATAAATAAAATTGATGATATGAACTCAATGCCACGAGAGAACTCTTAAAAAACTGCCCTTGATATCTATATTTAAAAAAACGTATACAAAACGTCCACTTGTTTACTGTTAATACCTCTTTGACGATATAAATTTAATTTTACATCGCAATAGAGACGTGAACGCTCCGCCGCGAGTCGTTGAAGAAGATGCCCCTTGTCACTGCACTTCAGATACCACCACGGTCAGATAACTCCACCACTCCCTAACTAAAAGGATCAACTCCTCACACCACAGAATTCATTTTATATATATATATTTACTCATTGATTCAGTCCACAAATTTGAAATAATGTCCACATTTTCACTACACGCCACATTTTGCGAGACCGCAACATGACGAGTTGGTATTTGTTTATGTTCTGTTCACTAGGCGTTACATTAATTAAACGTTCTTCCAGTTCAAAATATTATTTAGCACATTTGAATTTGTTGAAAGTCTTTCTTAGTGAAGCACTGTATAAAGTATTAAAACAATTGATACAATATATTACTGTTCCGGTTGCGATGCAACATTCGGTCACGTCTTCATAGGACAAAATCCTGATCCCTGGTTATGCACGTACGATGCATAAACCCGGCGTGTAATGCGGTACCAATTATAACTCGAGTACTACTGTCTATGGGGAGAAGCCAGTCCTCATTATGTCTCGCACATCACATACAATCAGTTGCGAGGGCGCCCCCGGCCGCGGGACCCGTCGCGCTCCTGTAACACATAAAACAAACACTTCATTTAGGAAAAATATACTTTGCAATCAAGTCGCGCCTTGTATCAAAATTTCGTTTTAGGTGGAAATTTATTTTAACAAAGAATGTTTTCTTCATACCTCTATTATCTTCGCTACCCAAAGGTTATCTCAGTTATCTGAAAGAAATGCTCTTTAGCGATAATACCACCCATTGTTTAACCCTTCGATGGTCCTGATATCGACAGAGCGGACAGAGTACCAAAGGTGTAGCTCTAACTCTACACAGACTTATCTTACTCATTTTTGTATGTCTGTCGCTAATATCAATAATATATCAGTGTGAGCTGTGCCTGTGGAATATTGTACATATTAGAAAAAGTCGCTACTATGATATGACAAATGGTAAAAAATACAATCTTTCATCGAAGCTTACGCTACATCAACTTCTTAGATTACGGTTCGTTACAACCAAGTTTTATAATACCATGTTTCTAGAATGTTGCAATGTTAAAACGGAGTAGTGGTAAAATTACAAAAATACCAATTTTCAGTAAATCAAAATGCCAAAATGAGATTGGCCTATTACATCCAATATCCGAAATGTATTAGTTTCATAATAGCCAAAATTCAAAGTGACACTGTCAGAATACCTATTTTTTTACAGTGTGTTTTATTATTTTTTCTACTCCCGAACTGTTATTCGTCATTTACAGGGTCGTGCATCTTTAAAACCCTACATAAAAGTCTATTCCCAAAGCCACCGTCCGCCGGCTTTTAGCGCATGCAGTATCGAAAAAACTGAAAACGTATTGTTTGGCTCTGTAACCATGGCAACGCATTGTTATAACGACACTGCGCGCGTGCGCGGAAATGCTTTGGGCAGCTGAGCTGACAGTGCAAACCTTTGCTCAAAATCCAGGAAACAGTGCGAATTTCACGAAAGTTATTCAAGAAAACTAAGTGCACGGTCGTAGAAAAAGTATTGTATGCAACGGTGTTTAACTGAGTCAAAAAATACACGTGGCGTCTTAATAACAATTTTCGGCTTCGCCTCAAATTGTTTCCCGCGCCACTCGTCTTTTTTGACCTCCTTTAAACGCCTGTTGCATAAAATACTATATTATTAACTTTAGTATTCATTTAGTTAAATAATGCTAACTATTTATGATAAACTGTAAAAATAAAGTTATCATGGATTCTGCATTTTAGGCATTTTGAGAAAGAAGTTTGGTTTTACCACAGAATATATAATAGTACAAGTACAGAAGGCCCACTGCTTTGATGTTCACGACTTGCCGCCTTTATAAATGCCTACAACATTCTTACAAAGAAACGAGCCGCACGTGCGCGGCGTCCGGCGATAGGGTTGCCTATTTAAAACGAATTAATACTCAGATAAAATGTTACACTATAATATTCAGGTCTTGGGTACTTTCTAGGTAATATATATTGTATTTATACATTTTTGTTTAAATTCCAACATCACAAGACTTATCGAACCTTTCCGGGGGACTTAATTAATAGTAGATCTGTGTAAAAATGTCCATGGTATATATATTATTCACGATATTCATTTAACTAAACATAATTAGCCATTACACACGCGGACACTAACCTTAAAAAACTCGCGACGTAAATTAACAATAGAAAGTGCGAACGTGCGTTCCGTGAGAATGCGCGCCACCCTTGATTAGGCCGCGAACTCGCGGCCGCCAGCATGTACTTGTAGCGCGGCGATAGAATCGCGGAGTGAGCCGCCCCTGGTTTTACGTTAATTTGACTTTTAGACATTTTGGCGCTACCAGGGGCGGCTCACTCCGCGATTCTATCGCCGCGCTACAAGTACATGCTGGCGGCCGCGAGTTCGCGGCCTAATCAGGGGTGGCGCGCGTTCGCACGGAACGCACGCTCGCACTTTCTATTGTTACTTTACATCGCGAGTCTTTTTTTAAGGTTCATATGCGATGTACGCGTGTGTAACGGCTAATAATGCTTAGTTAAATAGACATCATGAATAAAATAGGACAATCTAACACATATCTACTATTGATTAAGTCCCACGGAAAAATTCAATAAGGCTTGTAATTTTGGGACTTCAACAAATATATATAAATAGCATATATACTTAGAAAGTACCCAAAACTTGAATATAATAATATAAACAATGTTCTGAGTATTAATTCGTTTTAATCCATAGGCAACCCTATCGTCCGACGCTGCGCACGTGCGGCTCGTTTCTTTGTTAGAATTTTGTAGGCATTTAAAAATGCGGCATTTCGTGAACATAAAGCAGTGGGCCTTCTGTACGTGTACTATTATATATTCTGTGGCGCTACGGTAATTTGAGAAGTAGGTTGAAGTCATTTCAAGTCACAGACCACCCAACTGGGTGCCCTCTATTTCGCCTATCATTAATTCGCATAATATGAATTCGCATAACAAATTTGGCATAACATTGAATAAGCATAATATTAAACATGCATAATTCTTATTTCGCATAACAATGAATCTGCATAATTGAAATTTAAATCATATAAAAGTTTGAATGCGCGCTACACCGATCAGTAGCGCCTAGCGCCCAAGTATACGACCCGCTAACACTGTTCATGTCCGTTCGGAAAAAAATCTTAAATAATTAAATTTGGTTGCAAAGAATGGTCTCTTGCAGCATGAAGTGGTGTGGCAAGTCTTCTAACACTTCCACATATAAAAAAAGATGGAATAACATTCCACAGTTGTCAAATTCATTATTTTGTTGAATATTGTTTATTATCCGCGGAGTTCATTTTATTCTGGTCAATATGATTGTTACTGAGCGGCGCCGAGGTGTGTCCATCCCTTTTTGTCTAGTTAAGAATGCGATATGCTATCCCTTTCACGTAAACGACTAGGGATGGGGTCATGTTTGTTTATGTCTGTTGCGGGAACTTCGTACTACCGTTCGTACCATATGCTACCATTTTATGAAATATAAAAGAAAGCAGATTTGTAATTGAGAATAATTATCTAGAATCTGTAGTTTTATTTAGTTGATTGATTAGTTTAGAATATTTAGTTGGTACTTAATTTAACTTAGTAAGTATAAATGCATAATTTAGTTATGAAGAGAAGTAGAAAGAGTATTACTGAGGTACTATCAAAATCATCCTCCTTGCGTTATCCCGGCATCGGCATTCGCCACGGCTCATGGGAGCCTGGGGTCCGCTTTGACAACTAATCCCAAGATTTTGCGTAGGCACTAGTTTTACGAAAGAGACTGCCATCTGACCTTCCAACCCGAAGGGTAACTAGGCCTTATTGAAATTGAAGGTCATCATCATCATCATAATCAGATATTAAATTTAATCTAATTTTAGCAAGTATTCAAAGTCGGAAAAGATCACGAATGTGACATTCTCCATAACAAACGTCCATGGGCTACGATTGCCACCAATGTTTCACATGATGACCTGATGATGAACTTGGAAGAAGTGCTCAGTGTTGGTTTGTGATAGGCTTGTGTCGTTCACGAACTATGAACTGTTAGGAATAAAATCCCATCAATGACCGAAATGAACTGAATCTTACCATGGTCTGAGAATCGGTCTTTGCTCATTTAGTTCAGTATAGGATCGGCGAGCGCGAGCGGTTGGGATCGAGAACGAATGTGTGACTGCGCCGACCGAGAGCGAGAGCTACTTAGCAGAGCAACAAAAAAAGTCAAGTTTTCATATTAAACTTCGGTTACTTACAACCTTTCGGCCCGGAATGTTACTATCTGTGGACTATTCGTATCATTTTGACACTATTCGGTCCCATTCGTTCTGATCTTTCCGACCGCAGTGGTCGCTGGTCTGGCTGAACTAAATGAACAAAAGACCTAAAAGAGCGAACTAGTTCGTGGGAGCGATTGAACGAGATCGGAGCGCTCCGATCAACGAACGAAACGGCACAAGCCTAGTTTGTGATCGGCATGTGTTGTGTGGGTTTCTTAGAATCCTCTAGGTGGGCAGTTAGGTCTCCGGTTCTGAGATGGTGCTGATGATGAACTTGGAAGAAGTGCGAGGGAGTTCAGTGATGGTTTGTGATCGGCATAATATATGTTGAGTGGGTGTTTTAGAATCCTCTAGGTGGGCAGTTAGGTCTCCGGTTCTGAGATGGTGCTGATGTGATGGTTTGTAATCGGCATAATATATGTTGTGTGGGTGTTTTAGAATCCTCTAGAGTCTAGGTGGGCAGTTTGGTCTCCGGTCATGAGATGGCGCTGATTCTGATGATGAACTTGAAAGAAGTGCGAGGGAACTCAGTGTTGGTTTGTGATCGGCATATGTTGTGTGGGTTTTTAGAATTCTCTATTGTCCCGGATTTGTAAGTTCACATTTTTGACACATTTGTTTTGAAGTATGTTGCGATGTGGCTTAGACGTATCGTTTGCCAAATCTAACGATTAATTTCGAATTGGTTGAATCGATTAGGCCCTATTATGTATAAGGAGGCGCTTAAACAAATATACGATTTCTATCAACTTACTGAAATGTCATTTGAATCGAAATACAGACTCTGCCACAGCACTAGTTTAAAAATAAAAATGAATGATAAATGACATTATAACACAGAATATATAATAGTACAAGTACAGAAGGCCCACTGCTTTGATGTTCACGAAATGCCGCCTTTTAAATGCCTACAAAATTCTAACAAAGAAACGAGCCGCACGTGCGCAGCGTCGGACGATAGGGTTGCCTATGGATTAAAATGAATTAATACTCAGATAAAATGTTATACTATTATATTCCAGTCTTGGGTATATATACAGTATTTATATATTTTTGTGTAAGTCCCAACATCACAAGCCTTATTGAACTTTTCCGTGGGACTTAATCAATAGTAAATCTGTGTAAGATTGACCTATTTTATTCATGATGTCTATTTAACTAAGCATTATTAGCCATTCATACGTGGACATCGCATATAAAACCAGGGGCGGCTCACTCCGCGATTCCATGGCCGCGCTACAAGTACATGCGGGCGGCCGCGAGTTCGCGGCCTAATCAGGGGTGGCTCGCATTTTCACGGAACGCTTGTTCGCACTTTCTATTGTTACTATACGTCGCGAGTTTTTTTAAAGGTTAATATAGGCTAATAACGCTTAGTTAAACAAACATTATGAATAAAATAGGACAATCTTACACAGATCTACTATTGATTATGTCCCACGGAAACGTTCAATCAGGCTTGTGACGTTGGGATTTAAACAAAATACTGTATATACCTAGAAAGTACCCAAGACTTGAATATAATACCATAACATTTTATCTGAGTATAATTTTTTTTTAATACATAGGCAACCCTAGCGTCCGACGCTGCGCACGTGCGGTTCGTTTCTTTGTAATCATTTTGTAAGTATTTAAAAAGGCGGCATTTCGTGAACTTCAAAGCAGTGGGCCTTCTGTACTTGTACTATTATATATTCTGTGATAAAACTTTAAAAAAACTCGCGACGTAAAGTAACAATAGAAAGTGCAAACGTGTGTTCTATGAGAACGCGCGCCACCCCTGATTAGGCCGCGAACTCGCGGCCGTCAGCGTGTACTTGTAGCGCGGCGATAGAATGGCGGAATGAGCCGCCCCTGATAATAAGTAAATCCTGCGTGATAAATTAATATCGTAAAATACTCACTAACGAAGATCCGCAAAAATGTAACATGTGTTAGATTAAAAAAAAAACTACAAACTAAAACTAAAATCTAAACTTATAAATAAACTATAAATAAAAGACTTGCCCCAAATCGCCGTCCACTGGCAACGTGCCCAGAAGGCTGGCAGCATTGCCACGTTGTATGGCAATGCTGATCCGCTGTGCCAGATATGACCCAGCCCTCTGGTCACGTGTCAATTCCACAAGCTTGCGGCTGCATTCTTTGAAGACCCTGTGGGCGCCTTCCCCCCAGGGCCCCAGGGTCTCAACCCCAAACGGCTCAAATATGCAACCACTATTAATGGTTGCATACTTGCGCCGCTTGAGGAGTTCGGCCGAATTGGCCGCCGAGCCAGCCTTTAAAGCGGTGCGATGGAGATGGGACAGCGCCAGAGTATCAGCACAAGTGGCATCCCAAACTAAGGGCTGTCCCATTTTCCATGGCACGAGCGTCATGCCGTCGGGCCTCTTTCCGTCATCGCGAGCGAGACCGGTCGGTTCTAATACGGCCGGTACTCCCGCACTGGCTAAGGCCCGACGGATGACGTCGTTGAGGCTCGCCGCAGGATAAGCCATGGTGGCCCAGCTGATCAACTGGGTCACCACAGCGACAGCGATGCGGGGTAACACAATTCACTCCCAGGCGGAGAGCGACCGAGATGCGGAAAGTGGAGTCGTCCAAAAAGGTACCAATTGCCACGGACGGCAGAGCCTGAAGCCACTGCCCAGACTCCCACTCGAAAGCGGCAAGGAGACGAGCACGCTCTTGAGGGCTGGTTGCCGTTTGATACAGGTTATTGCGTACCAGCCTACAAAGCGGCTCGTGTTAGATTATGTTTAAAGTAAGCGGAATATTGTTTTTAAGTACTTGATTTTGTTAAATATTATTAAAGGATTTTATTTAAAATTTCATTAGGTTGCGCGAGTTTACGTTTTGTGGACGCTGTCATGTGTCAAAAAGAGGTTCTTACAACTCTGGGACAATAAGTGGGCAGTTAGGTCTCCGGTCATGAGATGGAGCTGATGATGAACTTCGAAGAAGTGCGAGGGAACTCAGTGTTGGTTTGTCATCGGTATATGATGTGTGGATTTATTAAAGTCCTAGAAGGAAGAAGTGTCAGACGGAACTCGTTGATTTGTAATAGGCATATTTTTATGTTTAGTGGTACAAGATAGATTTGTGATTGAACGCCCACGAACTGTGAAATACATAATTATGTGTGTGACTATATGTTTTTTTTTTGTGCTAACCTAATTTTACACATGTGCTGGAATCATAATCAAATCGTTGCGCTGATTGACTTGTTAATTGTAGGTACTGTGATACTTCATACACCGTGATTTTTTTTGTTTTCCTTTAAATTCGGCACGTCGTATGGTTCATTTATATTAACCGCTTGGTATATCGCTTTATTAAATAAATAAATTGATAAATTAATTACTAATAATTGATAAAGAATATACTTACATTGCAAGTTAAATAAAAGCTTGTAAAAACGCCTAACTTGCGCATTTCTTACCATTACTTGTAGAAATAATACTTATAACTAAAGAAATATAAATAAGTTTGAAAAACTGCCATAGTATTTTATTTGTTGCAAAACAAATTCTCCACAGTACTGGTACCGGTACCATTGTCTATAATAGACGTGTCCCATCCCTACGGCTACGCGTGAAGGCGCGCCATTATTTGAAACGACCAATGGCAGCACCGTGCGCTCCCGCCTCGCCCCGCAAGGTTTGGTTTGGTGATTTGCGTCTCGATTAGTCTCGAACAATATCGCTTGCATTAGGCTTCTAGTGGGTGTTCTGTGTTTCAAGTTTTAGACATTATGAGACTTAATCTGTTTTGGAATTGTGACGTTTTAGGAATATGGTATTATAAAATTTGGTTGTAACGAACCATAATCACTTGGTACAGTAGAGTTCATAAATATACATATATTTAACCAAAAGACCAAAATCAGGATCTGGCCACTTTCCTCCTACCAGAGGAGCTTCGAAGCAGCGCTCGTTCAGAGCATACCTGCAGCTATCTTTAATCATACAAGTTGTCAAACACTTTTAGAGTTTTTTTCACAATACTAATATCTATTTGAGCTAAATACTTAGGTACTTAGATCTTTTCACTTATTTACAGGTAGGTACAACAATGGCTCGGCAACCCCCTACCACGTACTGAATGAGGATGGGCCAGACGCGACGATAGCATCTCAAAAGCCAGTGACAATAAACGGCCCCACGGCACCTGACTCTATTCTGCCGATGCAAGACTGGGTGTGGGTGCGACGCGGCTGCCGAAAAACAGAAATTGCCTGCTCCAGTGTCTGTGGTGTATGCTGGTGTGTGCACTAACGGAGCTCCCTTCGAAGCTACCGTCGACGACGATGATGATGAGAGTGTTTTAGAGATAGAAGATAGGTAATTAGGAATTTTATTTAGAGGAATAAACCTTCCGTACACAAACAAATGTATTTATTTTTTTATTGTCCATCTTTTCCTCTCCATTTTTGTAGAGAATTTTATGAAGATTACTTGTTTCTTAGAACATCTTTTGCTACGTGACACAGTTTAAGAGGTATTCACGAATAACTAAAAAAAGGTACCTTTACACCCCCCTCCACCCGTTATCTCCACCCCCACCCCCGAGTACTTTGAGTATGTGAATTAAGAGACCATTCCCTACAACTATGCCAAAATTCGCTTATACACGAATTATTTCCCCCGACAGGCAGTTAAGTGTTCGTTGGGCGTGCTATAAAGCGTGAGTGAGTACTTAGTAAATAACTGCATTATAACATACCTTGTGATGAGGTCTGTAATTATTCGCGTCGCGGTCACGAAAACCATGATCACGATTGTCTCTTCCATCGCGGTCATCCCTCGGCTCGCGATGGTCGCGGTGATCGCGGTGATCACGGTGGTCTCGATGATCCCGGTGATCACGCTGATCACGGTGATCGCGTTGATCTCGATGATCGCGGTGGTCCCGTGGGTCCCGATGATCGCGAGGATCACGTGGCTCACGATGATCCCGTTGATCACGATGTTCGCGCATGTCTCTTTGGTCGCGAATCTCGCGGCCGTCACGCCCGTCGCGAGGATCGCGACCGTCTCTACCGTATTCGCGATAGTTCCGGAAACCACGGTTCGCTTCTTGCTCATCGCGAGTATTCTCTTGATTATTATGATGGAGTGGCACTTTACGCGAGTCTTCTTCCTCTTGGCGTCTCTCATAGTGAATGAAATCATCAAAAATAGACGTCGAATGGCAATAACTATGCATTATTCTCAGTACTTGCAAGCCCTTCGCGTGGGGCACCTCTTGGGTGTCGCGAGAGTTCGTCACGGGCTTGTTCTCATTATTTTCTAATTTGATATGACGAAGTTGCACGTTTGGAACGTCTTTAACATAGACCCACCTGACACGAAACTGCCCTTTCCACTTGTCTTGAGACCACACGCTAGAATTGGAATTATAGTCGACAGCGCTTATCATGCGCGCCATACCACAAAAATGGCCACTACCATTCACAGAAAAAAACAAGTACACTAAACCACCCTCCCGTTCTCGCTCACGGAACGCTGAATCCAGGCGCTTGTTGCCATGCTCAGTACTACACCATATCTCATATTTGATACTGCGATGAATATCATCCTCCGAATAAGATTTTATTACGAAAAACCTAGCTTGAGGCGCGCTCAAGTCGAATTCTTTTGGATTGTAGTCATTCTTGACCTTTAACTCATCCAGCACCGGATGCGGGATCACCGCAGTCTGAGGCGCAACGGGAGGAGCAGCCTGAGGCACAGACATGGCGGGCCTCGCCTGGTGCTGCGGCGGCGGCGGCGGGCCGCGGGGCGCCTGTGCCCACACCGGCGGCGGCTGGTGCTGGGGCGGGGGGCCCCTCTGTAGTGGCGCCGCGGCCGGTATTGGAGCAGGCGCCGACGAAGGGGCTGGGGCGGCGGCGGGCACCGCAGGCACTGGCACCACAGGCATCGGCATCGGCATCGATGGTGGAACCACCGGCGCCTGTTGAGGAGGCGGAGGCGGTGCCGTCACGACTGAGGCGGTTTTACCCGCGTCCCAGGTTCCAATATCCATGTTGTGTTTGCCCGGCACGATCGGCGGTGGGGGCATGCCGGGGCCCTTCTTCTTGAGGCCCGTAGTCTGGGAAGTCGGGGCAGGTTTAGCCGGTTGGCTGGCGATTGAAGCCCATGTCATCTTTTTGGGTTGCGATCCTCCAGACGTGTCCTTGAGCTCCACCCCGCGCTCCTTGTCCACCTTGTGTTCGCCGAGCGACAGAGTCTGCACGCCCGACTCCACCGCCTTGACGCCGTCTGGCACGTAAAGGCCGTCCGCTCTGTAGTAGTCGTCATATTGTTTAGCACGACCTATTTGGCCCCAAGTAGAATAATCACCATTACCATGAAAGTAGTTAAATGAGGAAGCGGGCTGTCCGAATGCCGCCGTGGAAAAAGGCGTCGTTGACGGCCCAAACACGCCTGAAATTGTACAAAAGTATGCGTAAAATTTGTGGATAAAAGCAGCTAACCATTCGAACGTCAAGTGATAACTTCGCGATGTGACGTTGACGATACATCATAGGAGAAAACCAACAATCATCTACAATAATTGTTAAAATTTGTCTTTGCCGTTCAATAGGTTAAAATACGTAATTTTATGTTGTCGTCTTGGGTCGTCGAGTTCGTTTTTCGTCACGCTCCTAAATTTGTCCGATTCTGCTTTCGTCAGCCATTCTTTATTCGTCACGATCGTCGATGGTCTTTCTCAACTACAGTCAATTTCGTTATTCATATAAATCTTAATCCGTCTCGTTCTTCACTCGTCATAATCTTCTTTCGGCATGTTAGCTGTTAAATCTATGTTTTTCGTGTTTTTTCGCAGTCTTAGGTCGGTACCAACTTAGAATATGACCAAATACGAAATGACGAAAAACGATTGAGTCGAAATAAGAAAAAAACCAACAATTCATTATGGTCAAAGACGATAATGACTGCAGGCTAATTTGACGAATGAAGAATGACTGATGAAAGCAGAATCGGACAAATTTAGTAATGTGACGAAAAAGGAACGAGTCGACCCAAGAGTATACCATTTTATGATTGAAGTTTTCGTTGTAACGTAGAAAAAGCTCATATCAGAGAATACTAGAGGTAAAAGGACAAATTAATCAGATGTTTTTTTTATACACGGTGTAACATGAGGGAACCGAAAGATTTTTACTACGCATTTCAGAGGGCAAAATAAATATAAAATGTTATACATATAACGTCAAGCAAACTTCGCCAAACAAAATTTTTTTGTGTAATTTTTATTTTAGTTTTTTTTTATGTATTTTCACATAAAAAGTATATTTTATTCATAAAACTGGGACTTTAAATAAAAATTTACATTTATTTTCTAAACAAATACTTTTTTGCAATGAGTAGATATGTCGAAAAATAACCCATCAACGAGGATAGTTAGATTATGTCCGATATTGTCATCATCGCCATCAAAATAGCGTTTTGTTCTGAGAAATTATAAGTAGTTGTTATTTTTTTAAATGCTTATACAATACGATTAGCATCAGTTAACGATTCGGTTTTAAATCTATCTTGCTCGCAGTTATGCGATCCCGATAAGAGCCGAAACCGAATCGTTAGCTGATTTAAATCGCACTGTTGCTGTAACTCTGAAAGTATGCGAAATCCAGAAAAGTTTATATGACATTTTACTCTTCAAATACGCTGTTTAAATTATTCAGTTTCCTCATGTTACACCGTGTATATCTCTTCAAACCTCTGATATTTGCCAGCCCCATTGGACAAGTGGTGTTTAAAACATGCCACTTGAATGATTATACATATTTAATCATTTAAGTGGCATACGCATACTATACAGGGTGTATTTTGATAGCGGGTCAGTAAGGGCAGCTATGAGATGCCGTAGTCCTACGTGAAAATGGTCTAAGGGGACCATCCATCGATTTCAAATTGATGAAAAATGGCATTTACAGATTTTGGAAAAAACATACAGGTTGCGAGAAAAAGGGCATTTTAGACAAACTTTTTTTGACGCCAATCGATCCCATTCCTATTAAGGATCAAAAGCTTGTATGGGACCAAAAAAAAACTTCCGCCTAGAAAAGTCACAAATCGCGAAAAACTTTTCCCATACAATTTGTATGAATTTTTTTTCCACATGGTGTTTTTATGATGCTAATCGATTCCATTCCTATTCAGTATCGATAGTTTCTTTAGGCTCAACTTGCGGTAATGTACTAAAGAGCCACAAATTTAAGAA
Source organism: Leguminivora glycinivorella (assembly GCF_023078275.1). NCBI lineage: Eukaryota > Metazoa > Arthropoda > Insecta > Lepidoptera > Tortricidae > Leguminivora > Leguminivora glycinivorella. The sequence goes on from NC_062998.1 coordinate 20,153,979, forward strand.
AACTTTTTCGATATTTTCCCCAAATGTAGCCATCCATCAATTTGAAATCAATGGATGGTCCCCTTAGATCATTTTTACTGAGCCGCTATCAAAATAGATATAGTAAGTGGTGACTTATAATGTAAATCGAATAGGTACTAGCTACCATCCATTCCATAAGAATCGTGAGGATTGTATCCTCCAAGAAAAGTCATCGGTTCTGTTCCATTGGTAGACCATGTCCCATCCCCGACTCCAAAAGCTTGATAAGGAAGAGCTGTTGTACCATAATAACCTGAAAATAACAAAAGTCATTTCAGCACTCCACCCGAGTTTCTAGTCGATTGAGTAGTCTATGTTTATAGGGTGGAAAATTAAAATAGGTTAATAAAAGCAGCAAAATATGCAAGTAGCTAACAATATGTTTCTGATCATACGAGTACCTACTGGTGTCATCTGCCTGTAATAACCATAACTTTCCATCCTGTAAATGCATATTTTATAATCTAAGGCATGACTGACTGTCAACAATAAATTTTATTGTCTAGCTAAAAGCCAATTTAAAAAATAGTGACTTTATTTTCTAAACAAATCAGTTATTGGGCGTCTCTGCGAAATTAATTTAGATAGCATTTTGGTTATGTTGCTGCAAAACACCTACAGCTCGTGTGCATGTGCATTGAGTGAGCACCTTCCGAAAATAAATAAAAAATATGCTGATCATTTAGTAAAAGTTCTAAAACAATTGACAACGTTTCAAAATTTTCAATGTCCCTAAATCGAAAACCATTTTGAGATATACGCTTGTAGATCACATAAATCATTTTTTAATTTTTTTTCCGCATTTTTAGTATAAAAAATCTTAAAAATAGTTTAAAGGGGAAGTGACGTCAAATAGCTGATTTAGAGCTGCCACTATATCAAAAAAATCTTCCAGTTGGGATGTCACTTGAGTTTGACAGTGAAACTTATCACAGTTCGTAGCAAAGATATTAAAAAAATCATGGCTTAGTCTATGATTCGTAGTCATTCACTAGTGGTTGACAGTGACACTTGACAGTCAGACATACCGGACTGTTTAAGAGGACTTCCGGTTGGGGACTTCCGGTTGGGACGCCATCTTAGCGGTTTCGTGTCGTGAATAATTTATTTTTCTTTTACTCATTAATGTTGTTTAAAGTGTAATATTGATAGCTTATTATGCAGTAAACTAATGGTGTAGTGAGAAGCTGATGAAGAATTGTTCTCGAAACGCGTTTAGCCTCTTTTTTGTCGTAAACGGCCGGTAGTCCACGTGCTCTTGTAAAATCTAGCTATCAATTTACAAGTGCTAAGTCACCGTACAATGTCGTATTTACCGTACAAAAATTACTAATATGTGACAATCCATCACAGAAAGGCCCTTATGGCAGGTATTGAGTTAGGCACAGATCCTAAATCTGCATTAAATAAGCTATCTAATACAAAAAAAATCATGGCCCTAGGCCACGTACTTTTTTTTTTAAAAATCATCAAGCATACACATGCTAAGTATTGCACTTTTGAGAAAACGTGAAAAGAAGTTTGAAACTCACTTTAAGGGTGTTCCCATTGGAAGTTACATAGATGACGATTGATTGTGTATCTCAAGGTACATTTCTTTGAGAATCAGTTGTGATTGTGTTTCATCGACTTCCAGATCATGAAAAATCGAGCTTTGATTAGGGCAAGTCGCTTATAAGAAAAAAATTAGGAAAACATATTTTTTTGGCTTTTCTTCTAATATGTTGCTATCTGAACTATAGTACATAGTTATATATGTTTCAACTTACATTTAAGGATAGAAATAAAATCCCAATATGTATATTTTAATCAGAATATCACAATTAGAATATTTAACATCTGCTCCTATAATAATAATAATTTTCGTATAGAGACTTCTAAATTATATTTAATCAGTCTACACATTTATAACTAAAGTGTCAGAATTATTCTGCATGTCTTATTTTTTTATTTATAAATTTTTAAAGTTACATAAAAATCACAAATTATTGACTCCCATACATTTGGGAAAAGGGCCCTTATGACCATCACAGATAAAAATTACTCATTGCTAATGTATTTTATTATTTTAGTTACTTATCTTGTATTATAACAGAATACCAAAGAAAAAATGTTATATGAAGTAAACTTAAAATCTTGATCATTAATCAGTAATTCTCATAAAACGTTTATTATAATTATTAATTCACACAGTACCTACCAGATCGATTTGTAATTCTTAATATTTGTTTTTTAATTATTTAAGACACTTAGTATATCGGAAGAAAACACATCTTACCACCGATAATGTCACCAATAAGGGACCATTCATAAACTACGTACCGTCAACTGCTGCAACATTGCCACGTGGCATCAACTGTGCCTATAATTGCATTTATAAATAAAGTGTTTGTTTCCTTAAGTTGAAGCCACGAGGCAATGTTGCAGCAGTTTACGGTAAGAATAAACTTTTTTTATTTTAAAGTGACGACTAGGTACCTAAATCGGGTAATTTTAAATTAGGTATCAAAGTACTTCATTGAATCGTACCTATATAACATAAACTAACTTATAAACAAAAGTTGTAAGTAATTACAACATTTTTTAACAACAGTTTTCATATTTTCGAACGCGCTCTGGCATAAGGGCCCTTTTCTACTAAACTTTGAGCTGAATTTTAATATAGAAATACTTAACGGACACTACTGAAACCAAGCTACAATTGCACGTCTATTCGTATATTTTACTATTTTGCATAAATTCAAAAATCGATAATTTCGAACGATTTTACAAAAACGTCGATATCTCCGTAACTAGAAACCGCCATAAGGGCCCTTTTCTTATGGATTGTCACATATTAGCTCATATCACCTTGACACTGGCGAAATAGTCCCAATGGACTGAAGCCATTTAATTTTAAAAACTGAACTGAACTGACTTCCGGTTGGGACGCCATCTTAGCGGTTTCGTGTCGTGAATAATTTATTTTTCTTTTACTCAATAATGTTGTTTAAAGTGTAATATTGATAGCTTATTATGCAGTAAACTAATGGTGTAGTGAGAAGCTGATGAAGAATTGTTCTCGAAACGCGTTTAGCCTCTTTTTTGTCGTAAACGGCCGGTAGTCCACGTGCTCTTGTAAAATCTAGCTATCAATTTACAAGTGCTAAGTCACCGTACAATGTCGTACTTACTGTACAAAAATTACTAATATTAGCTCATATCACCTTGACACTGGCGAAATAGTCCCAATGGACTGAAGCCATTTAATTTTAAAAACTGAACTGAACTGACTGTTTAAGATGACTGTTAAAACTTTTTTTTTAGGAATGATTTTGTCGTTTTCTTAGGTGTATGCAAAGAGGATCGAGTATTAAAGAGAGTTACTGTCAAAGTAAAATGTGTAATCACAGTGCATAGACTGCCATCTCTCGACACAGGCTTAAAACTTTTGAACCTCAGTTTTGACAATTTGGCCCATATTCTTAGCTTGATATGTTTTAAAATGTCAAATATTAATATTAGCGCCATCTAGCCGAGCGTACCCCAAAGGTGTATCGCCATCTAGCTCACCGTACCTTTTTCTGTATGGTTTTGGGGTACGTTTTTTTCTTAAACTTTATCGGTCTATACGAAGTTATATAGGTCTTTGGGTGTATGAAACAACACATGTGACGTCACGTCGTTTGTAACTTACGCTCTTTCTGCTCGAAGCAGTAATAAAAAGGGAATTTCTCATTAAAATAGCAGTTTTTGGAAAAATAAAAAAATACGTGTATCTTTTAGTATTGAGTTCTTTCAAACCAAACAATAAAAAGTAGTACTCAAAAATATGAAATGTCAATTGTAAAATGAATCTCTGAATTTGTAAAAAGATAAATCAAAAGATACATTCATTAATGGCCGCGGGAGGTGCGAGATAGATCACGTCTTTGTCTAATTGTATTAATGACATAAGGACAGTCTATCTCATACTCCCGCGGCCATCATGTGCTAGGCCTGCTGGTGCTCACTCAGTTCTCACAAACTACCATCGAAAACAGTGATTGTATCCATTTAACATATAATATTTATATTATATAGTAACATTTAGTTAAAAATATGCCAACTTATAAATTGTCACCTGGGCCATTTTTTTTAAAGTTGTCCACCCCACTTTTTTTGTAACATGGGTATTTTTTACGCGATTCATACTCAGAATCGCGAGGTCTTTCTATCCTGATAGGAGAAAAAAAATGTCCCAAGATTTCCATACATTTTTCAGATCTTCCATTCCATTACAACCATATGAACCATACAAAATGTATGAAAAAATGATAACGGAATGGGAAAAAACCTTGGGACACTTTTTTTTTCTATTAGGATTGAAAGAGCTCGCGATTCTGAGTGGAAATAACATAAAAAAATCCAAATCCAAAAAAAAGTAAGGTGGACTATTTGAAAAAAAATGACCTAGTGACGTATTTCATTTTTTACAAATAGTTTCTTATGCTCACTCAATCCTCGCACTTTTGAAAACCCGAATTTTGATGAAAAACATAAGATTTAGACCGCTATGATATATGTATCGTTTAGTAAAAGTAATATAGGAAGTAATAGTAAAAGTAACCTGACACGTTAGTAGTTCGTTTTGTATTTTACAAATTCCCATATTACTTTTACTAAACTATACACACATAATAGCGGTCAAAATTTTATGTTTTTCATCAAAATTCGGGTCTTCAAAAGTGTGAGGAAAGAGTGAGCATAAGAAACTATTTGTAAAAAATTAAATGCGTCACTAGGTGATCTACAATTTATAGAGGTAAGTTGGCATATTTTTTACTAAATGTTAGAATATAAATATTATATGTTAAATGAATACATTCGCTGTTTTCGTTGGTAGTTTGTAAAAACTGAGTGTGCACCTGTTAACGAGTGTATCTTTTGATTTATCTTTTTAAAAATTCAGAGATTCATTTTACAATTGTTTTAGAACTTACTAAATGATCAGCATGTTTTCTTTTTTTTCGGAGGGTGCTCACTCAATCCACACGCACACCTACAGATCTGCTGGCCTATACTAAAAATTCGATTGCTCCATGCATGTCAATTCTCGGCAAGCCTCAACTCAAGCCTCCAGAATGAGCGAGCAACATTGGTATCTTATTCTGCTGCATAGCTGCGTACCCTGTCGAAACTTGCCACGTTTATAAACCAGGCATAATAGCAACATTTTGAGCGCGGTTTTTCCTTTCAGTATTCTACTCAATTTCTTTCTGATTTCTTCTGGGTATAGTTTCTTTAAATCTATACGCTACATTCAAGCTCCGTACATGAAAGTAGATTTTCAAAGACAAGTCCATGTAAGAGACTCTACTATAAAGGATAGTTCCCGCAGTATGGCAGTATATCTGAAGAGAAGAGGACTTGGTCTTTCTTAATCACTCCCTATCCCAATCTACCTTTTACTTCGGCCGTTAAAGGCCACAAACATATTAGGATTATAGTTGTCAATGATTTTTATGGAGTGGACGCCAGCTTAACCTATAGTACAGACTTCATTTAAGTCACGGAAAAGTGACGCAAATGAGACATTCTCTGGGAGGTTAGGGTGAGCATCCACCAGAGCTAGGAATTATGGAATGGTGCAAATATCACATTCTTGTTGTTGTATCTCGGCTCCGCTACCTCAACTATAATAAATGCTCACCCTTAAAAATAAATGTCAGTGGCATATAAAGACTATAGCACAAAAGTATGTACCTACCTGCCGCGCTGTAGTGATCGGCCGCTGACGAGATGGGTGGTGCGTAGGACGGTTGTTGCTGATGGCGCCATGACACCTCCGCTAACTCGTCGCCTCCAGATTCTAACTGTTGCTCTTTCGGTGCATTTGTCACTATAATGTTAACAATTTACATGAATTAATGCAACAAATCGTAGGAAAATTGTCAAAATATGTATACAGATATACATGTGTCATCAATATCATCAGTGAAAACATAGTGATAGTAAAGATAATAAAAAAAAAAAGTTCGATCGCTTTTGGCAGATTTGTACAAAGTGGGAGACCAATATGAGTAAGCAAGATTGGTGATAATGAGTGTCCAATGAAGATAGTAAAATTAAATGTCAATACAACACTTTCAATTTAGAATAGAAGGCGACAAGGCCTAGCAAAACAGATAATTTTAATTAGTATTGCTGTGATTGATATGTTTTACCTAAAAATATATGTATTTTATGTTGCGTTGCATAATTTTCATTCATTTTCATTCGACTGTTAGTTTGTTTCCTCACTTGTATAAATACCTAACAGACAGAGTGTTTGGCACATGAACCAACAATGCCACGGTTCTGGAGATACAACATTTTTATTTTTCTTCCTAAATCATATTGTCTCTAGTTAAATGTCTCACTTTGTTGGTTAACAAGATATGTAATGAAACTTAAGGTAAAAGTACCAGTGCTCAAAATGCAGATGCCCAATAGATTTATTGACAATAACTAAGATTGAATGTGGCATCCTCAGGTACACTGTCGAGCACTGGTACTTTTATGTTACTTGTATCTTTATACAAATAACTTGTGTTGTGAAACATTCTTAAGGCAAGAGACAAAGTGAGACTGTACATTCGCAAAGGCAATATTATAATAAAATGTTGATAAACCTAACTGCATCCCAATGCATGCACAAAATATCTTGACTTTATTTATTAGTATTTATATAAAAGTATACATGGTATAAACATAAATAGTCATTCTAACAGGAAATATATATCTCTTACTACACCGTCATGCATGAATTCATAAGTTTCATAACAAATACAAACAAAATATGACTGTGCATCTCAACAAGTATTTCAATACAGCAAAAAACATGTGTTTGATATTTTTGTAAATAAGAATTTGTAGACATGAGTTTTTATAAAATAAAAAAATTATAATAATATGGACTAGCAGTCTGGCCTAGTTGATATTGACTCTACTTTAAAAACTGATGGTCTTTTGATTTAATCCCAGCAAGAAGGTATAATATTCATAATAATATTGAAATAAAATAAAATGCTCACTCAAGTGTAAGAGATGCACAGTCCCTTGCATACAAATAACTAGCTAAATATGCCAATGCTTAGCCTGCTAACTCAGCAGGGCAAAACTATACAAAATAAACATTCAAATCTTAAAATAAACTATAACATATTTAAATAACAGCTAAAGGAATTAAAGGAACACTGAAGAAGTACACTAACACCAAAATATATACTATTATCACATTACTAAATATAAGCTTAGTGGCATCTTTTGCTTTGGTTTTAATATAAAGTATAAAATTATGATAACAATCTACCAGAATCAGAGGTTATACAGACAAGATTATTGTCTTGAAGATACTGTCTATAATTCTTTATACTAGGGAAAAAGACCGCTTAGAGGCTTGTTAAATTGAGCAAAAGAGCTTAACCTCATGAATTAATTTCTACATAAAACAGATTTGATTTCAATATCACTACTAATGACTATTCAATTAAATTACATTATTTTATTTTTAGCCAAAGATCTGAAAACATTGAAGAGTACTGTAAAATGAAAAGAATTCTGCTCTTCAGTGGCAACTTTACCACATACCACTGATTATTGAAGTTTCAATATTAGAATAATGGGTTATTAACTAAGAAAATTACCTAATGAGATTAAACGACTATGCAGTTAATCTAGCTTTATAATTTGAATTTCTATGTAATGCCTTCATTGATGAAGTACATAACTATTTATTTATTCTGATTGATCATGTTTTATGATAAAATATAATTGCTAATAAATATGGTGAAAGCTCAAGATTAAGACGCCAATGACGTGCTCACAATGACGAACACCGGACACAAAGCCGACCGGTGAGAGACTCCTACGGAGAAAACAGATGCAACGTCATACTGATACTATCTTTACCTTGATTCCCTTGGCCTTTCATCCGCTTTATAGGCGAATAACATGAAACAAAAGACATATACAAACATAAGTATATTGATAACAGTTTCGGTAAATAATTCAACGAGAAAATATCGTAACGCTAAATACCTGATCTGACACGCCTGCTGACATTGGCCACGATTTTACTTATTTCGAGCACTTATCTAGTCTTTCCTCACAACAATATCAAAATAAATCACATGAGTTTCACTACACAGAGTCTGATGCGCTCAAGAGTCAATAAAGAGCTTATATTGTCTGTAAAAATAAAATCCTACCGATGGTTTGGATTCCGGAAAGCGGATTCAGGCATCCAGCGGATGGGCAATTAGCAATGGCCGCCGAGTTAGGGTTGCCTACATCAATATTTGAATAATAAATAAATTCTTTATTTGCAAAAGTTTGCTTTTGTATGTTATAATGTGGTTATAATCGATGTACGAGTGAAAGATTTAAGTAAATGCAACTAAATTCTCGTCCTTATTATACGCAACAACTTTTCGAAAAATTGGTTGTCTGTAAAGTCGTTTACGGACGGTAGTTTAACGTGATAACGTCAAACATTACAGTAGTATAGACAGGGGCGGTCCAAGGGGCGGTCAGAGTATAGCAAAAGGGGCCCGTTCTGGGACTTTTTTCACGATTTTTTATTTATTTATTAAAAATACACAAAAGTTAACAGTATTTCACCAAAGCACTTATGTGGTAATATAATTATGTACATGTTAAATTGACATAAATAAAAGCAAACACACTTAAAAGTTAAACTATGGTTATTACATTAATTACCTAAGGAGTGTAGAGTCTATGAACCTTAAGAGTTTTCTGTAAAACACACCAACACTATCAGCAAATATGTCAATATCGTCTGTCTCTAACATGATGCGGTTAAGAGCAGCTCGGGCTCGAGCGGTGCGCCGGCCGCCGCGAACAGGCGCCGCCGCCGCCGCGCCGGCACCGCGCCCGGCATGCCAACCACCACATTCGCTCTTGGCACTTGCAGCCCCATTCTCTCAAGCACGGATGCGTCATCTACTCTATGGTGAAACAGTTGGCGGTAATGCATAATATGCAGCAGTTTCCGTCTGGTTTCTAGAGTTTGAAGACCAACCATTCCTGTTACGAATAGAGATGGATACATATATGGGTAATATCCGTACAGTCGTTTGTAAATAAATCCTCTGCAAGTGTTTTGTTTTAGAAAAATGCATTAAAATAGCTCATGGTTATATATTTTTATAAATTAGCAAAAATTTTATAATAACATCAATTGCGGTAAAGTTATTGTTTATTGAGTTAGACGCATTTTTTCTAGTACTTGTGCAAATTTTTTAAAAACCTACTAATTTAGGAGTTAGAGTGGTGCAAAGTTGCAAAATTTTCCCGTAGCATTACTAAGGCGCCAGAGACAGAAAGCGATAAGGCGCCAGAGACAGAAATCGACGGAGCCCCGCTTATTACAGAAACTGCACAGAATAGGAGCCTTCGGCCGTTTGAAGATACCTAACGAACCTAACCTATACCTATATAAAAATCGTCATTTTGTATCCTAGACCGTTTGCGAGACACGCGTTAATTTTATTAAAGTGCTAGTGCCATTTACTAATCTTAGAACCCTAATATCTCAGTAAATATTAATGGAGAAGAAAAAGTTTATATAACAAAACATCCTTATTTAAACGTGTTCTATATGATTTATCAATATTAACATAGGTCATATTGGTAAAAAAAATCATCGTAAATTTATTAAGTCTCTGGCGCCTTAGTAAATACTATGGGAAAATTCGCAACTTCGTACTGCTCTAACTCCTAAATAAGTAAGTTTTTCAAACAACTTCATTCTATAAAAGATGCTAATTTTAATGCAATCTTTCATGTTTTTAAATTACAAACACTCAAAAATAATAAACACGGGCGCGCTATCTGTCGCAGCTGTGGTGCTTTACTCAGGCCACACGCTACAACCATACCGGCTCAGCCACGACATTGGTCTAAGCGCGACAGCGGCGAGCGGCGGCCATACATTGAAGCGAGACACAGCGATGGGACTTTTCATTCGCACGTATGGCTGCCGCTCGCCGCTGCCGCGCTTAGACCAATGTCGTGGCTGGGCCGTACCGAGCGCATCGATCAGCCGCTTAGTTCCAACGCGCGCCAATAGATGGCGCTTAATCTCCTGAGTCCCCGCGTACTTGTACAAGTACAAATTAAATTCGAGTTTTGAACTCTTAAACAAATAAAAGAAAGTTCCAAATTCAAAATCGGAAAAATTGGCCCGGGACTCAGGAGGTTAAGCTATATTGGGAAACGGGACAATGACGTCATCTTTTTCGTGCATGCTGCCCGTAGTAACGAGTTATTAGACGTTATCACGTCAAAAGTACCTAATCAACTAAATTTAAAGAATCCATAAAATTATAGACAAAATATCAAAATTTCATGATACAGTGATCCTGCAGGTCCTGCAGGCCCTGCAGCTATAATAACATATGTAGTATCTTCTTAGAGAGCGCGCACACGGGCAACTGTTGCCGGCGACTTTTTGGTCGCGACCATGGCCTAGTCTGAAAGTGCGCACACGAGGCGACGCAACTTTTCATACAAATACGAAAGTCGCCGAGCAAGAGCAACTGTTGCCCCCGTGGGCGCGCACCCTTAGTAGTCTGTGATAACATCGTAACAACATTATTTCGTCAGCAATTAGAGAGCGCGCACACGGGCAACTGTTGCGGGCAGCTGTTGTCGCGACCATGGCCTAGTATGAAAGGGCGCACACGAGGCGACGCAACTTTTCATACAAATACGAAAGTCGCTGACAACTAGGAGCTTGCTGCTGCTTGCTGGTCGCCGAGCAACTGTTGCCCCGGCGACCGGCGACTTTTCGAAGCGACTTTTTTGTTGCGACCATGGGCTAGTATGAAAGTGCGCTCACGAAGCGACGCAACTTTTCATACAAATACGCAAATGTAAAACGCAGTGATTCAATGCTCTTTGCAAATACGTAAGTCGTCGAGCAACTTTGTCGCCCGTGGGAGCGCACCCTTATTTGAGCCAAACTGCAGGATTCCACAGCAATGTCAATGTCAAGTCTTGTCAAAGTCATTTAATTAAAGGCGTCAAATACATGTCAAATAGTCCTAATAGGCGGGAACGGCCGGAAGGCAGAAGGCACGAAACAAAAGCGTCGGGAACCTCGGGAAGCGAATTCGCAAGCTGTACGTGGTGCAAAATAGCTTAGAGTTTTACTTGGAATAGTGAATTAAATAAATAACGTGTTTGTAAGACTTAAACATTTAGTTTTATCAATAATTTACTATTGAATATGACGCGATCTCATAAGAAAAACAACACGTCAAGTACGACCGATGAATCCAACAAAGAGACAGCTAAAAAACGTGTTGATAATTCCTGGTTACTCTTAGCTCCAGGTAAGTTGTATTATGTATGCAAACACACAAACAAAACTTGGTACCTACGTTAAAGAATCATAAAGGAAAATTACGTATTCTACCGGTATTTGACTATTGATTGAATACGATAAAGATGAACCATTTAGGTTGCTGTATTTGCTAATAGATTATCTTGTAATTTTTAGACGTTTTATTACAAAATTCTGAGTTTGTAATTGTAACTCTACCACACCCAGCCAGCAGAAAGCCTAGCAAGTATTGTTTGGACGAAACTAACAAGAAAATATATGAAGTCGTTACATTTAATGAGCCCCACCGATGCTGGTTCACTGGCCAAACTGTCAAGTCTGATGCTAGCATGTTTATGTTGACTCCCATAAATCCTATATTCCTGGGTAAGTTTTAAATATGCATGTATATAATATTAATAATATAACATTTCATTAATCTTCACTAAAGTTGATACAAGATAGCCAGATTAGTGTAATTACTAGGAATTGCAGTAAATCTGTTTATATTATGTCTTTGGATTGAATGCTAGACTAAATCAATATATGGTCAATTATTTGACTGTTGGTTTGGATTTTAGGGTCCCCCCACACCTAGCGTTTCGCGAGCGTAGCGTCGGGCCAACTGTATGAAAAAAGACCACGACGACACAGCCGCGAAGATGTCGCGCCGACGCGGCGTCAGGCTTTGCCATACTTGACCCGATGCTACGCTCGCGAGACGCTGGATGTGGGGGGACTCTTAGCCAGCAACAGCTGGTACAGGCCTAAGTAAACTTGCATAAAAAATGATTGCTTGCACATATTTTAGTACCATACTAGGTCTACCAGACCATTGAACTGCCATTTAAGATTTTGTTGTGATTACTAACTTTTTTATATGCAGGATATTTTGATACACATGTTATTTAGTTGTCAATAATATATAAAGTGATTTTAACACATTGACAGAGACAATAAATGGTGCACTATTCCAGAAACTAGTCATTGTCTAGTCTATAACTGTTATCTTGTATTGTGACCACCTACTCAGCAAAGTTCACAAACACCCACCAGGTGGGTTCCTGGCAGTTAATTTGTGTTACCAATAAAGTTAACAGATAATTTATTTTCAGTTTTGCCGCATGTAAGGGAGCAATGCCAGAGCAAAGCAATACCCATTGAAGATTTGCTATCAGAAAAAGGACTTAGCAAGCTTTTTGCCTTCATTGCTGGTATTGACAATATTGCAGATCTAAAGGTGATATTTCTTTCTGGTACTAGTATGCTATATGATGACTGAATAATGATATGATTAAACAATAACATCTTGGTTATAGGTTATGGTGACCATTTTCCATCAGGTGGACCATATACCTGTTTGGCACCATGGTATAAAAAAAAATCTTGGGTTGTCCCATTAATATTTTGGCAAGACAATAGACATCTGTCCCATTTTGCTTTCTTCATCAATTCTCAATGATATTTTGCTTGTTTGCAGGGCCCTGAAGATTTACAAGCTTACAAGTATAATGAAAGTAAAACTTTGTCATGGCTTGAAAGTAAGGTGAAGAAATTGGCTAAAGTATTGAGAGCCAAGAAAATTCACGTTCGGTCAGGTGCTGCCTCTGCTACATTTGTAGCTAGTACTGCCAATGATGATACTGTGGATGACGGTATGTAATCTGCCTAACAAAAGTTATCTTTACAGACTAGTTTATTATTACTCCTGAAAATACTGCAGTTTATAGCTGAATTATAATGTAGCGTTGAATACAAAACACCATTTTTTTCCAAAATTTTGCTATATCATATTATATTACACCCTAGAGGGTGATATATATGGATCTATGTGTACTAATTTCAAAAAATAAACATACTGAACATGGTGTTGGTAATTCATGTGTGTAATTTTCAATATTTCAGACTTTTTCCTGAAGTATGCTCTAGGCATAATAGGTGAATATCTTGAAGAGGACATAGTGGACATATTGGAAAAGAAGTTTGATTTTAAGCCTGACATGATTGAATCTTTAGGACAGAAACGAAAATCCGAAGTTGCAGAAAGTAACAACAAAAGAGTAAAAAGTGAAAATACTGAAGACAGTAAGCTGATGACTGCTCTTTCACCACTTCCAAATAATGTAACCAAACAGAAACCATTAACTGCCAAAGAAAAAGCTCGACAGAAGGCTGCAAGTGGTACAAAAACCATATCAGCTTTCTTTACTAAAAAATAGCATTATCTTGCTTGAATAAAGTAATCACCATTTTAGTTTGCTTATTGTGCTTTAACAAGAAACTGGTAAGTACTCAATATCTTATGCCTTTAAACAAGAAGAGTGTACATACATTCCACAACACTTCTCTTTCCAAACTGACTATATGTATGTATATTAGTATATTACCTACTAGGTTCTCAGAAACGACTAGCTGAAATTTGTCTCCTAGATATTTTCTGTTATATGTTTTACAACCCTTACATACATTACATACCCTCACCTTAAAATATACATATTTCTCAATGTAAATTCAACAATACAAGAACCCAGCGAAAAACCGGTATTTGTGGTATTCCTTTTATTAAATAAACATAATTGACTCATACAATAAATAACTTAAATTTCAGCTTCATATTCTCTACGCTCTACATGCACATTTTGGAAAATTGGTCACACAACTCCTTGTGTTTCGGCCACTGTTGCACCTGACATTCCCTGGAATAATAGAAAAGTTTATCGTAAACTACCTGGCGAGGCCAGATAATGTACAAATGAATGTGGCTTTCCACTACAGAATGGAGATTATGATTCAAGTGCAATAATGACCTTCGTACCTTAGTCTGAAATGCTGATGAAATCAGTATTATTGCATATGAAGCATAAGGACCATTTTTAGAAAAGTTTGGAAATCCAATTCATGCCAAAAGGTATGGATATCAACAAATGATTTTTATACTAACTACTTCTAGTCGTTAGGTATATAAGTTACCCCACCGCGAACATTTCTTGCTGGCAGACTCGCAGCACATGGCCAGCGAACTCGCGTCACGTTATCGTGTGAGTTCAGTTGCTAGTTATTATTAATTACTAAAGGAGATAGTCAGTTCAAGAGGATCAGTTGGCCTCGGCTGGGCGGAGCTGGAGCCGCGAATAAAGGAAATCCCTTCTGAGAGCCCTATGTCCCTGATGGGGGATAACAGGATATTATCATCATCATCATCATCAATGGAGATAGTTACCGGCCGCAGTACCACTCGGTCTTGCACCGCGAGCACTTCTTGCTGGCGGCCTCCCCGCACTTGGCGCACTTGGCGCCGCCGCCGTCCAAGGCCAGTGCGGCGTCGCTGGTGTACGAGTCGAGGAGCTGCTTGGCCATTTTGCGCGACTCGTCGCTGCCGTCCATGTCGAAGAGACGGAGCTGCTGCTTGGCCATCGTTTTGGTGCGTTTGTGCACTTGGCGCATGTACGAGTCTTTTATCTGAAGAAGAAAAAAGATTGTACTAGAATTAGTGATATTTTTCAAGATCCCATGTCTGCCAGGCCCAATCAAAACAATAGAAATTAGTGCCATAGTTCGAGTGACGTGAATCAAATCTGCGCTACGCGTCGCTCTTTTAAGCATGTTATCCGCAGTAGGTGTATCAGCAGCGCCGGCCCGTGCACTCGATCAGGGTAGAGCGGGTTTGAGTTTCGGCGCCCTTGGGAAGAAGTTATTTTCATAGTATTGCCGTAATTTGAAGATTAACGCAATACCTACAGAATTTATGGATTTCATCATACAGAGTACGAAAGGGACAATGGTTGAAATTTCGCAGTCGCACCCTAGTATGGTTGTGGGGCTGAACGTGGATATCATGTACATAAAATAACGAACAAAATGGAGTACTATAGTGGCCAAGTCAGGAAAGCAGACTTGAAATGAAAACGCGAGCGCGGAATTTTTCCTAAGTAACTAAAAGAGAACTGATATAAATAGTGAGCGCGAGCGAAGCGAGCGCGATTTTTTTTTTTCCTATTGACGCAATTTATTAAGACTCAACCCGCTAGCGGGGAAGCAGCGAGCTTTCAAGCTTTGATCAACTGCAGACCTGCGGTCTTTGGCATATTTTAGGGTATTTTGACTTCACAGCGCCTATGTTCCCGACTTTTAGGCCTTATATTTCGCCATCAATATTATAATTAAGACATTAACTGCGAACTCGATCGTCACCGTCGGGATGCCCATTTCGGTATTTTGCCACTAAGTGCCCTTCGGGATCTTAGTCCTTTGAAGTTCGCTCATCATCTCCTGTGATTCACAAAATTGCGCCTCTCTGAGACGTTTTGCGCCTTTGGCTTTATGAGGAACTCCGCTATGGACTATCGGATAGACTCATAATTTTGCATTTGGATAACGTAACTTTGTCGTTGTGCCGCACAAAAATGTGGTTCGTCAAGGGCTAAAATTCTCCTTTTACGGCGCCCTAGCAACAGCGCCCTTATGAATGTTGGTATATGTTGACAACTTTCCACAACCTGAATTACAAATCTAGATTTTTAATAGCTGGATAATTCCCGACTCCTCTCGCCGGTTTGTGATATGTGTACGCCCACGCAATGTATTTTTCTTTGTATGGATTTTTCCATATTCTCGATTTTGGCGCCCCCTTACCATGTGGCGCCTAGAGCGGCCGCTCCACTCGCTCTACCCTTAATCCGGCCCTGGGTGTATGCACGTTTTTAGGGTTCCGTACCAAAAAGGTACAACAGGAACCCTTATGGTGCGACTCTGTCCGTCTGTCTGTCCGTCTGTCACATTGTTAAATATCTCGAGAATTACTTATGCTATCGATATGAAATTTGGAATAGTTATAAACATTGTGAACCTCTACAAGTTGAAATTTTTTTTTTTTATTAATTAATATAAATGATAGAAAATGGCCAAAATGAAAGGGGGGCAAACTGAAAATTTCAAGTAACTAGGTCAAGTGGGGTATCGTTAGAAAGAGCTCAAACTGTACATATCAAAACAATTTTTTATAATTTTTTGGTTTTGGAAAAAAAATGTTTTTTGAAGGAAAATTAAAAAAAAAATACCGTTCCCCCCCCTTATCTCCGAAGTTTACCAACATAAATTTATGAAATTTTCACCAAACATGGCTATTATAATGAACATTACAGGAAAAATAAAATCGTACACGTATCTTGAAAACTTTTTTTTTAATTCATAAAAAACCTTTCAGATTTACATTTTCAATTTCAACACCCTTGCGGGTGTTTATTGTACCTGTGTTTTTTAACAAAATAACAATGAAATTACCTGCTTTCAAATAGAGGAAAAATGGTTAAAATCGGTTCACGCAATAAACAATTATTTCATAAAAATCATCCTCCATACTAGCTCGCACGCATTAGTTTACTCAATTTGCCGATAGATGTCGCTGTACGTTGAACGCTCATTTCCTACATCGCGTTTTTCCTGATATAATGAGGTCGGTTCAGGAGCGTCCTTGCGACATGTCGTAAGTCGTAAACTATTGAAGTCGAATAGTCTTGATTTTATTTGGACGTTGTCTAACAATAAAATTGTATATTAAAATATTACTTGTTATGTGGGAAATTGAGTCTTGAGGGATTTAGTCAAATCTGTAGAGTTCTATGAATAACATTTTGATGATTCAACTATTGAAAGTTTGTACGGAACCCTCGGTGAGCGAGTCCGACTCGCACTTGACCGGTTTTTTTTTATTTGTTTATACGATTCTACTAGTTATGACATTACTAAAAATAAATATAACACATCAAAAATATAAACTAAGAAACTAGAAAAAAAAATAAAGCCACTGTCATATACGGGCAATTTAAACGCGATCATTTTGGCGCGCTCGATCGAGTGTTATCTGACGTCCCACGTACGCCGTATTGGAAGCGAGAAAAGAATAACTCTTTCTCATTCCTACTTACAGACGATAAGAGTAACATGACGTCACGTTGCGTTTTGAGAATTTGTGCGGGAGTTTAAAAAAGCCGCTTTTTGAAAATTTAATTTCACTATTAAATTACGATAAATTTCAAAAGTATTTTGTATACGTATGTTGTTTAGCGATAAAGATTACAAATAAAAATATTTTGGCTATTTGGAGTTACGTGCATATTCCCTATTATATGTATTAGGGCCATACCTGTGGCACGACCTCTATGAGTGTGCAGCCCGGATTCTTGACGTTGGTGCGACCGTTAATGTTAGAGTAATCACCCACGGAGAGGCGACACAGGAACTGCTTCAGATCGCCCAGCGGCGGCACTTGGTCCAACATGTTCTCAGTGAGCCGCGCTTGCAGCTGGGAAGACAAACAAAAATAAGTGGACTATTTAGGTTTCTGAATTCTACATCCCAGCATAGATTAAATATAAGAAGATCATACCATCCCATACATTAAAATGCGACCGCCTAAGAACGCGCACGAAGACTTTTTATGTGGCGCCATCTATGTGGTGTAGTGTATGCGCGTTCTTAGGCGGTCGCATTTTAATATATGGGATGGTATGATCTTATATTTAATCTATGATCCCAGTGTCTACCTAATACCTATAGGTAGTAATAGATATGCAAGTATCTACATAATGATCGAATAGATTACTGAATATAATGGTTTTATTAACTTCGGTGAATCTGATGAGAATGTTCAGCTTGCAAAGCAATCTGCTTTCTGATAGCTGATGCTGGAGTCGCACAGCACGCAAGCACATCAACCCTCGCTATTCTTGCTGCGTGCCGCGCCCGTCCCAGCCTCACCCGACAGAAGGCGGTGCGGCGGCACTCGTCGACGGTGTACTGGTGCGCCAGCCGCGGCTCCAGCAGCAGCTGACGCAGGCACAGCCAGAGCTGCACCTCGGTGCGGTGCATCTGCAGTCGCTCATCATCAGACGGCTTCGCCCACCGGCCGACTGAAACAAGGCAGTTTTAAATAAACGCAATACCGATTATTTCATCATGATTCTCAACATGTTGCCCAATGTTGGTTAATTTTTGTTAGGACCTTTGATATCATTATCACTAAAAAATATTTTCTTAAAAACTTGATCAAGCTATTCAAAAATTACGACAAAAAATAGACAATATGTAATAGTCACAGTTGAAAGTCTGAAGCTCGCCGGCCTCAGTGGTCCTGCGCCACGGTTCCTCGTGCAGCAGATGAGCCAGGATGGAAGGCACGTCGTTCGTCTTGTAAAGGCCCGTAGCAATGGAGGCGCCCACACCGGCTCCCTCCATGTGTTCCGCTATGTACCTATACAAGAACCAACGCTGTCAACGTACTTTATGAGAAAAATATAGATTTCGTGTACACATCGCCAAGAACGTTTGTACCTAGTTGTTAAGATTAGCGTTCATCAGCATTCGCGTTCTTCCGAATACATGAATATCGTCCCACTTGGGTGACAATTTTGGTGTACTAGGGGTTAGTTTACTACGTACCTTAGGGATTTGGTACTGACCGCACGATAGTGATGCAACGCATGCTGATATCAAACTGCAGGTCTCTCTGCCGGCGCTCGAGCTCTTCCGGGGCAGTCTCACATTCCAGCTCCTTCGCGCTCTGGGGCTTCAAATATCCGTTACTGTAAATATTGTATGCGACATGATCATGTCTCGAAAGTGCGAAATAAGTCAGTATTACACGTATTTAATAATAAGTATTTTGCGGCGTACGAAGTCTTAGACAAGTTAATAATGTATGGTTATGAACCGGTCACAAGTCTCACTTGAGAAGCGCCAGCAACGCCGTCAGCTGCTCCACGGTGTACCCCAGCAGGTCGACGATCACGTCGCTCAGGCACCGGGCGCCGTCCTCGTGGTACAGGACCGTCTCCAGGAGCCCGACACACGCTGCTTCATGGTACAGCTGCTCCAGAACAGAAGGCAAAGTATACTTGTAAGTATGTATATCGGTAAGCAGGAATTTGTCACACCCTGTGTAAGGACTGTAAGGCAGCTACAGTCCAGCCGGCGTAGACGCCAGACGCCGACAGATACGCAGACTGTCGCGCCAATACGCAAGAGCGATAGAGATAGATAGCTACGCATTTGGTTACGTACTCTTAACCGCAGATTACTACTTTGCATTTTAAAGGTAGAATTCCACCAAATTTCTGGTATACTAAGGGCTACTGAGCTAGTTTCCGCCCATTTGAATTTGACAAAATTCGAATATAAAACCGTACAGGGCTGCACTGATAAGAATCCTAATTGTTTTGAATTAGGTAACAAAAACTTAAATTTCACAACAGGCATTATTAAAAATGTAATACTTATATAATTTTGCTATTTCGAATGTATTTATTACAAATTATTATATTTGCCAGGAGTGGCACTGAAACCTGAGTAGTTTCATGTGCTCTGCCTACCCCTTCATGGGACACAGGCGTGATTGTATGTATGTATGTATTTCGAATGTTGAAAACTTATCGTAAGGGGACGGGAACTACCTAGCATAATAATCCAACCCCCAACCTACATAGTACCAGGCATCATATAGCTTGGTAATAAGTACGAGAGTATCAGAGAGTACCTACTTACTAGGAGGAAGTGGCCTTCTACTTGGACAAAATCATGGGCTGTAACGAAGTGATAACTTACCACCATGTAAATACCAAACGTACAAGAGGGTGCTGGCTCCAGTTTCAGTATTTGAGGGTAAACTTTATACCGCCATATTTGGATACATATCGCTTCTTGGACTAGAATTGGTAACTGAAATGATAAAGTAGCTGTCGGTTTCTTGCCTCATAATGAATTGTTTCATAAAACGTATATTGTATGTTTAAGTAAGTTTCCAAGTTCATTACCTTTCCAGAGGAAATCAATGTCTCTTTAGTAAGTTCTTCTTGCATAGATGTCGCTTCTAACACTGCTTGCTGATTTAGTTTCTGAAGTCGGATGTGCCAGTCAATCCACCTATAAGTTGAAGATGGCTTGAATGTATTCGAACATGGTGATTCAATCAATCTGCACTGTCGCTAGCATAGAAGTAGGTCGCTAGTGAAATATTTTACTTACACTTGATTTCCTATGCTATCGATACGGGATGGTTCAATACTGTCCACGAACATATCTAGTTCACCTATTTCCAATGCACTAAGCTGAGGATCCTTATCAACCATTTTGCAATCTTTTACTATGGTTTTTTTAGGATAACGATCTACACTTCAGTAATAGATCAAGTAGAAAACTTGATTAATAATCAAATTCAAGGTTCCCTTGTAAAATTAAGTAACTATAGCAACGTTTGCTCGATAATTCAAAATACGCGCCACCGGAAGTGCACAATACAAGTGTTAAGTAAGTATTACACCACACGATGTACCGGGTCCGATTGATCAATTCATCCGGTGCATATCCGTCTCGACTTACACCGGTCAAATCTTACATGAAAATCGGCTAAAAAAACAAAGTGTGATGTAAAGCTGGATTTTTGATATGTTATTTGGAGTCCTTGGGGGAATGTAAAACTATATTTTGCAAGCAAAAAAAAAGTGTGCTAACTTCGTAATTTAAAAAAAAAAGTAAAAAAATCGGACTTTTTTTGGTTTTTATTTTTTTATTAAAAAGCTATGCGTTTTTGGCCAAAAGTTGCTATGTAATGTTGAAAGCGCATTAAATTTCAAACAGTTTGACATCTTTTTTATCAATGTCCGTCAAATAGTTTTCGAGATATGAAGCGTCAAAAAAGGTTAATTTTTGACGCATTTATAAAATGTAGCGTTTTGCCAATATTTTTAGACAAATATCTGCAAAATACTTCATGATATGATATATATTGCAATATAACATTGTATAAAATTTATTTTGCTTTAGTTTTAGTGCAAATAAAGGTCAGTAAGACGAATAGTTACTTTGGTAAACAAAAAAAAATCTATAAACAGAGAAGCCAAGAGTCTGGTAGATTGGTTAAGGTAAAATAGTTTACGCTAAAAATTTTAGGTTGAAAGTGCTACCTATTCGATCTTACTTTCTTTGATATCCGTTTATCTGAAAAAATTGTCTAAGCTAACTTTGCATCGATTTGACTATTACTAATGAAGAAATAAAATACAGTAAAATTTTGAAGTTTAGTAAATTAGAAAAATAAAACAGAATTAGTTACATTTTCCTGGTTCTGCATCTTGATGGCACAACTCCTGTAGTGATAGAAAGTCCACTTGAGTGGTATTTGACCACCAATTGCTGTGGAATAAACTACGGGAACGGAAAGCGCCCACGCCAATTATTAAGATACTGGAGAAGTGGTATTCCCAGCAGAAGAACGTAGTAAGATGGAAGTCAACTCTGTCCACAGCCAGCGGGCTGTTTAGTGTGGCGTGAGACAAGGAGGCAGTATGTCTCCGGCTCTCTTCAGCGTGTACATGGATGGGCTGTCGCAGGCTTTGACCAGTACCGAGGTTGGCTGCTCCATCAATGGGCAAATGATAAATCACATCGCATATGCAGACGATATGGTCCTACTAGCACCATCTGTGGGAGCTATGCGTAAGTTACTTGCAGAATGCGAGAATACGCCAGCCAGCATAACATGAGATACAATCCGGACAAGTCTGAATTTATGCTCATGGAGGCAGCACATATGCCCACACATGTACCACCTCTTTTGCTTGATGGAGTTCAATTGCGGAGAGTACACGAAGTCAAATATCTTGGCCACATCTTGTTCTCCAGTTTAAAAGACCAGGAGGACATAGAAAGGCAGAGGCGAGCCACCGCAGTAAGGCCAAACATGTTGGCTAGAAGATTCGCCAAATGTAGTGACAGCTTAAAAAGACAGCTATTCCTCATTTTTTGTACAAGCGTGTATACTGTCGAGTTATGGTCCGACTACACCTGCGCGGCGGTGAGAGACCTGCGCGTGCAATACAACACATACTATGTACTGATATTTCGTTAAACGGAGAATACTATGATTCAGCCACGTCCACGACAACGCTCGTGAGATTGCATCGATGTTATTGACCCTCAGTGATATGCTTTAAAAACCAGTCCGTACAAGAACAATTTCGGAACAATATGATTCAATTAATGAGGGTTTTCTACTCGTAAATATTTTGTTCCGCCAAGCGGCGATCCTGAGCTCTTTCTGACCGTAAACTTAACTTACTAAATAAATGTTGATTTGATATACGCAAATATGTGTCTGAGTAATACTTGAACAGCCCCCAAATAATAATAATTCGTTCTCCGCTACGCCTCCTTTAAATATATGTAAACTATCCCATTTGGCCATTACCATCCACCGATTATTTCTGACCCAGTCATACTAGACTTATGATATAATCCTATTTTTTTAAATAACTGGCACCCTTTTGGTCTTATTGAAATTTTCTACATTTTTATTTTACAATTTATGTAATAGCCTGAGTTGTTTTGCTGATATATGTCTCAAAATATTAGCAAAACGAATATTTTCATAGAAAGGGGAAAAATGCTCTTTTTTTGACGCTTCATATCTCAAAAAATATTTGACGGACACTGATAAAAAAAATGTCAAACTGTTTGGAATTTAATGCGCTTTCAACATTACAAAGCAACTTTTGACCAAAAATGCATAGTTTTTTAATAAAACGTCAAAAACCAAAAAAAGTCTGATTTTTTTACTTTTTTTTTTAAATTACGAAGTTAGCACACCATTTTTTTGCTTGCAAAATATAGTCCTACATTCCCCCAAGGACCCCAAATAACATACCAAAAATGCAGCTTTACATCACACTTTGTTTTTTTATTTCTCTTTTTGACCAGTGTAACTAGCCATAAAGCAAATAAAGTCTCTTAACATAGGCAAAGTGATGTACAGTGCGCAAGCGCCGTAACTGACAAACTAGTATTACCATATCAAATAATTTTTAACTGACAGCTGTCATCACTTTTTGTGTCAAGTCAAAAATTGAAGTGAATTTCGGCAAAGTGCCGCGCATTCCTTACATTGCATTGTTTTCCTATAGAATCTGAATATAATTTACTAAACTTGTATTTTAGAAAAATGCAGGCCTTTCTTAAAACTGGAAAAATATCAGCCTCAGCTAAGCCGTCGCCGTCCGGCACCAAGCCGACAAAGAAAAAACCGCCGGCACCATGGGTCGAAAAATAGTAAAGTTTTTCCTTTGTACACTAAAATTTCATAGTTGTGATATTTGCTATATACGTTAATAATTTTGTGTCTTTTCAGCCGCCCAAAAACTATCGACGACATCGTAGATCAGGGAGAGGTGGTTCAAGTGTTGAGAGAATGTCTGTCGGGCGGTGATCTGCCGCACCTGTTGTTCTACGGGCCGCCGGGCACGGGCAAGACGAGCGCTATCCTGGCAGCGGCGCGGCAGCTGTTCGGCGACATCTCGCGCGACCGCGTGCTGGAGCTAAACGCGTCCGACGAGCGCGGCATACAGGTCATCCGGGACAAAGTCAAGTCGTTTGCACAGCTCACAGTCAGCAGCACTAGACCAGAGTAAGATATCAAAATCAGAGTCAATATTCTATATTCAAATAGGTTTATACAAGATATTGCATTTCAGGCATGTTGTATGCCAAGCTAGTTACAATTGCTGTAATGACATTTGGAAAGTAATACAATGGTTTATCATTATTTGAATAAGCAAGTACATACATAGTAATTAATTGCTTATATAACTCAGTTTTGTGGCAATACAGTATCGCAGAGGCCATTTCTACTAGGGATGTTACGAATATTTGCATTCGCATTCGCATATGTGAATGATTCGCATTCTTTTAAACATTTGCATTGACATTCGCATTCGCTTCAAACGATGCGAATGTTTTGCGAATGCGAATGTGTGCAAGTCGCAGCTTGTTCCTCGCCCGCGCCGGCCGCTCCAATTGCTACTTGTCGACTGTCGACTCGCGCATGTGCAGATAGGTCAAATTCGTACGGCGTGAAGTTCGTACTTGGCATTTTGACCAATAGTAAGCATTTTAATTTTTTTACCTAGCGGGTTGTTGGTGATTGCTTGGTTTTTATTTTGTTTTTTTATGAAATTCAGCGATATTCGCATTCGCATTCGCACATTCGCATTCTGAATATTCGCATTCGCGAATGTGACACATGCGACATTCGTGACATCCCTAATTTCTACTTTAATCTCTTGACAAGCATGTTTCAAAATTTGCAAGCAAGTTAAAACCTTTGCTGCAGTAGTTTAACCATACTTCATATTATAAGTTCTTTCAACCTGGTACTGCTGCAAATGTACTAAACTCTGTCAATTTAATTAAAAAAGAATCACATTTTATTATGTAGTTTGTAGGTTCTCAGGAGGTTAGAGCTCTACATCCTTAAGTTAATAATTATTCACCTTTTGAACTCCTTGAAAGCCTAAAGTCATCATTACTTATTGTGTCTGCACACAAAGTACATCTATAGACAATATGTAACACACTGTTACTACTTCTGAGTAAGGTTTACAGTTGCCCTTTTGCACATGCCAGTTGTGTGTGCGGTTTATGAGAAAAAGTAATTTAATAATAGGTGGTCAACAGTAATCAAACCAAATAATAACCACAACATTCAAAAGTAACCTTTCAAATGATTTGTCAGACAGTTTAGATTAGATTGTAATTTACAAACCAATGTACAAATAAAAATAAAATACATTGGATTTTAATTTGAATCATAATGGCAATAATCTCCTGAACTCAGAAGAGGATACCACTGCATAATAAAATTAAACAAAAAAAGTTTTTAAACAATAAATCCCAAGATTTTGTGTAGGACTAGTTTTTACGAAAATAACAGCCATGTGACCTTCCAACCAAAAGGTACCTAGGTCTTATTGGAATTTGTCTGATTTCCTTACAATATTTTCCTTCAAAAAAAAACGCTATTGAAAGGACTTTCTCATTAAAAATTCATTGAACACTGACATAAATATTGTTATGATTTTCCAGTGGGCGGCCCTGTCCTCCTTACAAGCTGGTGATACTGGACGAGGCGGACTCCATGACGACAGCGGCGCAGGCGGCGCTGCGGCGCACCATGGAGCGCGAGACGCGCACCACGCGCTTCTGCCTCATCTGCAACTACGTGTCCAGGATCATCCCGCCTATCACCAGCCGCTGCTCCAAGTTCCGATTCAAGCCGCTGGCAAGAGAAAATGTTATCATGAGGTATGAAATTTGAACTATGAGATTTTTATGTTCAGCTTGCTGCCTCATACTGCACTTATTAGAAGTTGTGTTCTTTATTTCCTGATAAGTTATAGTTGTGCTGATGGAATTTATTTAGCAACTAGCTTTTGCCCGCGGCTTCGCTCGCGTTAGAAAGAGACAAAAAGTAGCCTATGTCACTCTCGATCTCTTCAACTATCTACACTTTAAAAATCACGTCAATTCGTAGCTCTGTTTTGCCGTGAAAGACGGACAAACAAACAGACAAATACACTTACCCATTTATAATATTAGTATGGATAAGGCCACCTGTTGTCGCCTTTTCAATGATTTTATCCAAGAGAGCTGTGTGCACATTATTAACCCTTCGGGTGGCAGCACGGATACGTCAAATAGCTGTCAGGTGGCGGCGCCATGTTGCGCGAAAATGCTCAAGTGCCAGAGGGTCTGAAGTTGGTCTGAACGGTGATCAGCGAGATATTGGCGGGAGATACAAATTTAATGATTGTTTCTTATTTTTGTATGAAAGTTGTATATAAAAAGTTTGACGCTATAATGTGCATAAAATAGGCTTTTTAATTACACTGACAAACATTTGCTGTCGATATGTAAGAAATTAGCAAATCCTCATTTTAACCTAAGCCAAGGAAAAATAATCCGGATTCTTGTATAAAACAGACTAAAAAATACAGAAAAAAGCACTACTCTTAAGAAAAACACTTTTTTTACAAACATATACATCAGAAAAGGTAATAAAATTACACTTTTGCATTAAGATTTTACATATTAAAAGCGTATTAAAATTGGGTATGAAATACGTCTCGTAAAAAAACTGAGGTAACTTTGAAATCTGGTTTTGTTATTATTTATCAATTATATGTTTGAAATTATATACTCGTTTTGTAGCGCGTCTTAAGATATATGTATTATCACAGGCTTAAGTAACAAAAGTTCTGATTTTCAAAAATAAATGAGTTGAAAAATAAGGCGTGCGAAAGCTAAAGTAGATAGATGACCTTCGTACATTTTTTCATAATACCAAGTTCTTAAAGTGGTTTTATTAAAATTTTGGGGGTTTCAAAGCTACATTAAATAACAATGTCTTAGTAGTGACATATTTTAATAGAAAACGACATACAAATGGGACAAAATTCGTCTAAATTATTACGCACATTTTATCCACATCGAAAATTGAATAAAATGGCCACGGTCGTGACGTTGAATATTGTGTCTCGGTGATGAAAAATTATCGAGTTTTCAGTATAAAGATTATAAACTTTGGTTATCAAATAGTTAACCTAACGATTAAGGTGTTTTTTTAGGTTATTAGTACTAGATATATCTAAATAAACGCCTAATTCCTCGAGCCAAACCTATTCATCACTCGATTATTTGAAATAAAATGCCAAATCAATAAGTAAAAACAATCAAATTTACGATTAAACTATTGTAAACTGTTTAGTACTTACCCAGGCACATTATATTTAAATCCGTATACAATTTTGTATAGAAATACACACATAAAAACACAATTTGTTTAACATCAAATTTTTAGCAAAGGCCCTGTTGCCTGGCGCTTTTAAAATAAGGATTTTCTAATAATATTTATATTACAGGTAATTATTTTTGATGCGACAATTAATAATTGTGTTTTCCGCTATCTATTGTTAAAGTTTTTGTAGCTTAGGTGCGCGCGCAAACGTTTAATTTTCCCGCCAAATACGCAATGACCATTCGGTCGACTCCCGGCGCCATGGCACTTGCGGACATTTCAAATCGGCCGGGAGTCGACCGCTCAGCACTCGGGGACTTTTGAAATCGGCCGGGAGTCGACCGCTCAGCACTCCAGTGTTTAATGATGTATAATCATCACAATTCCCTGTTCAATTCTGTAAAACACTTTCGCAATTCCCCCAGCCACCTGGTGGTGCTGTTATTGTCATGTCATGGGGTTTTGAAAATGGAAGGTTTTGTGTTTGACATTCTAAGAAGCGAAAAATTGTGCTGTGGTTTTAGAAACTTCTTTATTCCCATTGTAGTTCAAAATACGGATTTCTGTTCTATAATTAAAAATTCAACAAATATCAAGCCAAGCTTAACTGATACAATGGTTCTGACTAAATCGATTTAAACAAATGCATGTTAATATGGTGTTACAGGCTGCGAGAGATCTGCGAGTCGGAGGGCGTGGAGATTGGCGACGGGTCGGTGCTGGAGCAGGCTGTGGGCACGTGCGAGGGCGACCTGCGGCGCGCGCTCACCGCGCTGCAGTGCTGCCAGCGGCTGCTGGGAGAGGTCACGGCTGAAGGGCTCGTGGAGGTGGGTGTCAGGTGACTCCAGCGGCAGAGCGTTGTAACAGACGGTGGGCACGTGCGAGGGCGACCTGCGGCGCGCGATCATGGCGCTGAAGTGTTGCCAACGACTGCTGGGCGAGGGGTTTGTGAAGGCGTGCTGCGGGGTGCTGAAAAAGGATCAATGCCTTTTGTTGTTTTACAAGATTTATTAAAATGATATTAACTAATTTAGAAAACCCACTAAGTTGTAAGGTCAGTGAGGGCAAGATCGGCATAGTTTATTTGAAATAAAGTTTGAGTGGATAAAACTCTATAATCAATGTAGTCTGGCGTAATACGCATGGTCCTATGAGATAGCAAATATTATATTTTACAAAGCTTTTATAATATTTTGGTGAAATAAGGTACTTTTAAGTCATAAAAATCACATTTTATAAGGCTCGGCGGGTTGACCGTCCTCCCACGATGGGTACAGAAAGACCGTCTAGTGCTTGTTGTCGCGTAATTTCATATGAGACTAGGTTCCAAAATCATGATCATTGTTATTTTACGTATTAACAGGGCAGAATGTGCTAGATAATTAATAAAATAATGTTAAAATTTTGAACATATAAGCATTTTTCTATTTATAAGGCAAGACCGGCATAAGTCCCGTAGATGGGGTTCATAACCTTTTCTTTTCAGGTCCAGATATTGCATAATACTGTTTTTACAACGAACACCTGCGATACAATTTAGTCACGATATTACAGACTCATATAAATCCAACTACTTATCTGTTTTTGAAACTTTTTTATTAAGAAAAGGTAATAGGATATTAAGATGTCGTGAATTGGTTTGGTAACATTTCTTAGCAATGCTTGGTTTTTCTATAGTTACTACCAGAGTTACCACCTACCTGAGCTACCACCCCCGAAAACCTATTGACGACACCCATGACGACTTTTTGTCAAAGTGACAGCCAGCAATATCAATTAACGGTCGGGTAGCCGTAAAATAGTCGGTCAAAAGTGTCAAAACCGTTTTAAAGGGTCACGGTCCCTGTTGGGTACTGCTGATTATAAAAATAATAACCAACTTGTAACCCTACTCTCTTTTGAAATATTTGTCGCCGCATGTTGTACAATCTAAATATACTTAAACAAAAATAATAAAAAACGGTTAGGGCTTACGATAATTCTACCAACTTAAATTTGACGATGAATAATGCAGTGTAGGCTTACTTCTGTTCACCTCTTATCATTCTTCACAACCATGTCATATATATTTTATTTTTACTTAATACTTTCGAATGATTTTAGTAACACCATACGAATCATTATCAAAACTGTATTTCGAAGTTAAAATCAAAAATGGTACAACTATCATAAGCCAAAAACGTACCTATATATTGATATTGTTTAGACTCGACTTATTTCCAATAAAGCCTAAAAAAGGTTGGCAACTCCTTGTTTATCATATGCCGGTCTTGCCTTTCTCTTTTATGCCGGACTTTCTGACTAGGCACAATTTCTAAGTTACATATTTCAGAACATAAAACTAGAAATTGAGCGCGTTTTGAGTAGAATAATAGTACTAGTCTGAAATAACGGTTATTAAATGACTGCGTTACATACATGATATACAAATATTCCGACTGCTTCTATTTTATTTTATTTTTTTGCGGAACCATGTTGAACTTGATGTTCGAGTTCGAAACGAGAAACAAGTTTATTGTTAACTAGTGTTCGTCCTAGGGATATGTATTGAAAACCAATGGATTAAGGATGAAAAACTGCTATACCTCCAGAGGTGTGAGAGGCGTAGATATATAAACAAAAAAGTTATAGTCAATAGACGGTCTTTCCGGGTAGACGGTCTTCCCCACACTGACCTTAAAGGCTCTTTTTATTCATCATCATATATGTTCAACGTAGCTTTCCTCTACAAAGGGTGAAAATCCTGGGATTAACAACGAGCGTACCGCTACGATAACGTGCGGCGTTTGCGTTAATGATGTGACTCATTATATCATTAATTCATTAGGTACAGTCGAGTTCATTAATATTTGTACACTTCTTCACCTTAACTCGTAGCAATAGGGTGAAAAAATGTACACATATTTATGAACTTAGTACATAGAAATCCATCATCATGCTGAAAACGCATACTATTATAAGATTCATAAATATTTTGTGATCATTAGGTTTAGTTAAACACATTCTATTGTTGCAATTTAATAATGGCATTGCTAGAATTTAACAATAGAGATGTACTTCATGTACTTATCTATTTACTGATTTCTATTTACGTCTTCTTCTTTGTAAATTAACATGTAAGTTCAACTTTCAACTAGATTTTTTTTAACTAAACAGTGTGTCCACTGTTCACATATGGCACGCGTGTTCAGTGGAACATGGATAATATCTCGATTAAGTTTTAATTACCCGCCTGTCGTAATTGTGCCTTAATCTTATGAAATATATGTATCCTACACTGAAGTTATTCATACATGCGTAGAATATGTTCGGAAAGGGAAGAGCAGTATTTCTTCTTTCTTTCTTTCTGTGTCTATTTATATTGCTGTTTATTTGTAAGTACGGTACGAGTAGTATTCTGAGAATCTTTTATTTGCTAATAAGCTTCAACACAAAAACAATACCTCACTCTTTAACACTTTGAGTATTACTTAATGGTCAAGCAATTAAGATTATGTTATTCAAGAGGTGCCAGGTACCTGAATTTTTAAAAAGTTTATGGCTCAAGCGAAAAGGTAAATAATACAATAACCCTTTCAGAAATACCAGGCTGTGGTGTTTTTGGTAAATGCGTGTTATTTTAACGTAGGTAGAATTCATGCTAAAGATTATCCCATTTTAAAAATTAACACGTTCACTGCCGGCTCAGAATTGTAAAGATTACGGCTTTGTTATACCTAACGCTTTCCGTGACCCATATGTGCGGCACTGGACAATAAAAGTGTTAAGTTTAGGGAGGTACATAATTTGTTATTAATATTAATGGGAACTGGCCTCTAAATGGAATTTGTTTTGTTTCAGGTGACTGGTTTGGTGCCGGAGAAACTTGTCAACGAGTACCTGGCTATCAAGAACTATGGGGAACTGGAACAGTTTGTTGAGAAGTAAGTAATCATCGCTTTACCTTCATAACTAATGTACCCACCTTTTTAGAAAAATATGCCATGTGGTGTATAGTGTGGTGATTAATACATAATAGGCCATATTAATAATTAGAGGCGTTGGGAGATTGGATTCTCAAATAGCTGGTTTCTTCATCCTTAAAGACGTAATTTAACATAATACATTGCTGTAGGGTATCTAATTTGATATTTAGAGTACACCACCATTATGATCAAAATGTGTTTAAGTTTATACTTTATCGATTACTATAAGGACGAGGTTTAATTGTATCTTTATAATACACATAACCTGTCAGAGCGCCCTTATGACAAGCAACAAAGTACTTTTAGATAAATAGAACCAGTTCAATCACGAATATTCAGTAAGGAATAAAATATACTAAGGTACATACAAAGGGGCAAATCTCGACTCGGGGGCAAATGTAACTGGTCCATTTTTTCCATGTTTAATGTTTGCATTAAACCATCAGTTATACTCGTATATAGTAGGCGTGTTCAGTGGATACATGTAGAACTCAACATCATAGTGTAATAATGGAAACAATGGATTAGTTACAATTGCCCCCCAGTCGAGATTTGCCCCGCTGTACCTTATGCACATTTCAAGTTAGTTACTAAAAGCCTGCGTCGCGGATGAATTTTCAACTGGGAATAGTGTTAATATTTTAATGTCGGAAGTGCGTAATTTTAGGGTTCCGTACCTCAGAAAGGAAAAACGGAACCCTTATAGGATCACTCGTGTGTCTGTCTGTCCGTCGTCACAGCCAATTTTCTCCGAAACTACCGAACTGAATAACTTGAAATTTGGCACACATATGTAAACTATGACCCAAAGACGGACATGTAATTTATGGTTTTGGGGGGTAAAAGTGAAAATTTAAAATCAAAGTATCTAGAACTATATTGTGTTACATATCAAATGAAAGAGCTTTTTATAAGTATTTCAAATATTTTTTTTTAAATAATTTTTAGTAAAGTAATTTTCAAGTAATTTAAGAAAATAGGCAAAAAATTACCATTCCCCCCTTATCTCCAAAACTACTAAGCGTAAAATTTTCAAAAAAATACACGAGATAGTTTTCAATCTATAGATTACAGGAAAACCTATTAGAAATCTACAGTAAAGCGTAGCGTGTCGGACTTAAAAGAAAAAAAAAACTAATTACGAATTTCACTCACTGCCGCTGCGAAGTTACCAAATCTCTTGAAATTGTGTGAGCGCGTTTGAATATTACATATAAACTCATTTCTGTTTCGTTTTGTTCAAAATATCGATTATTTGCAAAAATGACTTAAGTTCCTACTAAAAAGGAGGCGCTTAAGCCCTTCTTGTAGTGTACGGAACCCTTACAACGCGAGTACAACTCGCACTTGACCGGTTTTTTGTATATTACTATTTGATACCTAATAAATAAAAAATATTTAAAGATACTAAAAGAGTTTTAAATGTTTCAGTTTCCTAATGGAAGCGTACTCGGCGTCGCAGTTGCTAGAGCAGGCGTCGGCGGCGGTGGTGAGCGGCGGGCACCTCACCAACCGGCAGAAGGTGCGCATCAGCGAGAAGCTGGCCGGCTGCGCGCACCGCCTGCAGGACGGCGGCGCCGAGGCCATGCAGCTCACGGACCTGGGCTGCGCCATCATCATGGCCAACAACGACCCTTGATACACCCCTCTCTCCACTTCTTAGGCCGATAGTCCACTATCATATGTTTATTATAGGTCTGTATGCTTCCCTTTTTCTCCACCGTGAAGAAAAAGGACGGCATGTTGCCTATAATCATATTTCCATGATAAACATATGATAGTGGACTATAGGCCTTAGTGTCACACGTGTGAGCGATCTCCACCGGACTAATATCTAGTACGTTCAGGGAGCGTTTTAGAGTAAAGCGGACGACAAGTCGTGCGGATCGCTGCGCGTGACACTAAACCAGCCTTAGGGTCAGCTCCAGTCGACCAAAAATTGTACGTTACTCGCTAGTATGAAAACGCTTACGCGTCGTCACCGTTGAACGCGTACGCATGGTCATACTAACGAGCGATTTTTGGTCGGCGAAAGCCAATGCCGCGTCAATATGTTTAGGGAGACTACTGTTATCTCATAACCGTCTTAACTGCCTATTTGTGACGTTCTCAAGGTAAGGGACTTCTAATCGCGCCGTATTTTAGCTGCAAGATGTTGACAACTATTGGTGTCTTTCTCTAATATGAGAGTCCCTTAAAGCCTGACAGGACGCACCAGCAGGAGGCGCGTGACAGGACGCGCCATGTTGCGGAATTTCATTACAACTATTTTCTTCATACTATACTGAACTGCATCAAAATAAAAGCGCCCTCTTGACAATAGTCATATATTTCTGCTCAGGCTTTACCTTGAAACGTTACAAATAGGCAGTGGTCCGTTGAAAAACCCTTTTAAAGTATTCGTGATACATCCATATAGGCCTAAGTAAAAATCCACGTATTTGGCCTAAAGAATTGGTGAGCTCGTAAAATTAGAAGCTTGGGTCTGCATAAGATGCTTTATTACTTTTAGGCAACATATTATTTTAAACTGTTTTTGGTGGGCTATTACAATACAAAGACGAAATTTGTTCTTATTATCTGTATACTGTATGGATCCGGTATCAGAAATACCTTTTGCTTAGTTTTAATTTTATTACTACTAAGGACGATTTTTAAATTCTACCACTCGATTTCTTGTATTTCGACAATAATATCTACACTACTAGGCATTATAATCTTACTTAAAACATTGCAACCGGTTATTAATCGTGAGAAATACCATCAGATTCTCAATTTCTATCGCTCGTATTTTGACAGCATTCCGCTGTTTTATTTAGATATTCCAATGACAAAATCTAGCGCTAAATATTAAAATTACGTGTCTCTTGCTATCACATAATCATGTTTTTTTTTAGTATACATACCTCGTAAGTTGTAACAGTACCTGTGTACCCACAGATCGGAATGAACACTAGCAACTGACAAAGATGTAAGGATGCCAAATCACATTGAAACTGTATCACAACTTCTTGCAACTTCATAACATTTAAGCTGCCGTGAGTGTTGCGGTACACGTGCGACTATTATGCCATGAGTTTTTATAACCAAGCAGTGTCATTTACAATTTGAGAAGTGCATATTAGAACTATTCATACAATCGTAATCATAACATCTATGTACGTCTTTTTAAATATAAATATGACAACTAAAATCAACAAAGATATCAAGTGATAATGAAATAAACAAATCGTACGAATATTGTGATATTACAGCGTGGCCCAAAATTACGTTGACAAAGAATAGGGAAATGTTGAAATAAACCAAAATATCGAAGTTACCGAAAATATTTTTTGGGCCTATACATATTGTATATTTCTACATTCACCATGGATATTTGAACAGCATTCATGTCCATTTTACAAGGTTTGCAATGTAGACCAACTAAACTTAAAACTATAAATTATAGTTTGTAATCAATCTTAAAACCCTAGCCCGTATTTTAATAACAAAAATTACGATATTTTACAAGCTATACTTGCAATAAGTTATACGAAAGTTATACTAGAGATACAACGTCATATCGTTATTTTTTTGTTCTAATATTTGCGTTTGTAGTTCAAAGCCAAAGGAGGATATTTTGAAGACGATTCGATTTATTTGGTGAAAAATTATTAAGGTTTCCCATTTTAATTTGTGTAAGGACAGAAAATAGTTATTTGGTTTACAAGGGGGCAAAGTAGTTGTTTAACGCACTATATTGATACCCGAGCAAGCGAAAGATTCCAATATTGAACCGCGAGCGTAGCGAGTGGTTCAAAAAGTGGAATATTGAGCGCGAGGGTTTCAAGGCACTAAGGTTAAACAAACTTTGTCACCGAGTGAAACACAAAATTTTTCACCACACCAACACGAAGAAAATACTAACTAACTATAAAACATCAAACTAAATCAAATCCATCGATTTATTTAATATTTATGATTCAAAATCATCATTTATAGGTAAATTCTATTAGATAGCTTAAGACATCAAGTTAAAATTTGTATGAAATTACTTTGCACTCTTGTGGATAAAATGCAATTTTGTTATCTGTTTTCGATTAGCAAGGAAAGCTTTTAGCCGTTGGTGTAGTGAAAATAATTATACAAACGTTTGTCAACGTATTTTTGCCACCCTGTATCATATTCTTGTGATATATGAATTTACTTCTTAAAAACTTCCGATTGTATCCGTTTATGAACGGTACTCTACTAGTCTATTTTCCAACTATCGATCCTCTACCCGACCGAATCGTGACAAATAAGTTAAATAACATTTTTGTATCATGTTATCAAATTATTTGTCAAAGACAGGCCGAAATAAAAGCCATCATCGTATCACCCCATAAATATGTCTGGTCTTATAGTAATCTAGTGCCTTTGTTTTTTGTAAAAAGTAATCATTACAGATCCGTAGTGTCTAAGTCATGGGTTATTTTATATGTGCTAATGCATTTTTTATAATAAATAATTAAGTGATTTTAATAACACAAGTTTGCTTTTTTTCTACTATCCCAGACGAACACCTGCAGTAGGTTTTGACAACCTGACTACAGGTGTCCATCTAATAAAGTGTGTCATCACTTTCAGGGTACTCTTTCCGTTGGCGTATCTTTAAATGGTCTCTAACCAGCGGTTTTCAACACGTACATGTCTGAAGAAAGGGCGTTTAAACAGACTATGTAGGACCTATATTCTAAGCCCTTTACTAAACAAAACGT
The DNA here is from genome assembly GCF_023078275.1 of Leguminivora glycinivorella. Taxonomy (NCBI): domain Eukaryota; kingdom Metazoa; phylum Arthropoda; class Insecta; order Lepidoptera; family Tortricidae; genus Leguminivora; species Leguminivora glycinivorella. Next base: position 20,189,673 of record NC_062998.1, read on the forward strand.
AGGCACGGGCTTAAATTAGTTATACATATAAGTTATGTTACGAGTATATTGTGTATCTCATACACAAGTCAATGTAACACAAAGACAAATGATTAAGAATTAGCTTCAGGCTTATAAAGAGTTATGAATAACGCCATATGTGTTTCTGAGAACCATGGTAAAAGTACAAGTCAAGGGTATATCATGCTATACAAAACAAATAATAGTTATTTGTTATACAAGGGGGCAAAGTTGTATTTTAACGCCGAGTGTGAAATTTCATATTTTAAACGTAACACAAAACTTTTCCCCTCACTATAGCGAGGAAACTACAACGCAAAAAAAATGAATTTATCTCAGGTGGTAAATCATCTTTATTTAATCTACTTTTATCAATTTTAAAGCAGTCACATTTTATTGTATATCATGCTGGTATTACAAAACAAATAAAAAAATAAATAGGGTACTGCGCCAATGTTTAAAGAGGAATGAATTTTGTAGTACAATTTATAAAGGTGGGTAGAATTTGCATTAAAATACCTTGACGTGTATTAGTGCTCGATAATAACACAATTAGACGAATTGTGCGACCATGAGAAAATCTTTGCGGAGTCATAAGGTAAATTAACATAATTTAATAAAATTTCTTAGAATTCAACCAAAGAAAGCAGTGCCCTGTATGGGAATGATAATATTCTATCTTTCAATGCAATATTTTTGTGTCGGATACGTTGTAGTTACGTTTTATTGTCATATTTCCAACACGGTTTAGTATACTTTACGTTGCCAACACTCCTGTGAATGAAGTCTGATTTGTTCCGTATGGCATACTATACGTTGCGACTACGACTCTAAATAACTTTAAAACTGTTTAGAGTGTTATTAGACTTATTAATACCTATGTTTAATTGCAAACCCAGGCAAAACTGCATTTTAATGGCCTCAATACAAAGAGCCCATCATTTTATGAGAATTTGCCTATTCTCGTAGGCTACAAAATGGATTCCCGGTTTGTAGCCGGTTACGAACTGGGCCAGCGTGGTACCGTTTGGTTACTAATTTTTCTAACTGGCTACAGAACGGGAATATAGAATTCCCTGTTTGTAGCTGGTTACGTATTGGGCCCGAGTTAGGTACTGATCGGACTTTCTACCAAATAAAAGCTAAGACGGTGTAGATACGGACAGACGAACAGAGCGAAACTATAAGGGTTCCTATAGTCAACCTAGTTGACTACGAAACCCTAAAAAATTACTCAATGTCCGCATTATTTGAATAAATCATGTAGGTATTCATGACGGTAAAAAAAGTCCCATTTTGTAACCATTTTTTTCCGTTTGGAAGCTGGTTACCAACCATGGCTATACGAATCGGTAATGATTTAGTCTCATTTTGTAACCAGTTTCAACACGGGATGCTTTTTCCCGTTTCGAAGCTGGTTACCAAACGTGGTTACAAATAGGTAACGGGAAAGTCCTAATTTGAAGCCAGTTACGATTTGGGATTCTTTTCCCGTTTCCCGGTTACCAATTTTTAGTCACGAAACGGTACTAAAGGACAAACTGTTCGTCATTCATTACAATCGCCACGGGAGGGGTGGATCTCGCAGCTATGCTGATAGCATTGTATAGTACCGAAATTAATTTCCATGCGTTGGTTGTACTTAAATATTTTTTTTTCAAATTATTGATATAGTTACGTGTATCAATAACGCATGGCTTCTGAGACGACGTCACTATAAACTGGCTAATATAAAGAAACAAAATGACCGCCTGAAAAAAATCCGTTATGAACGGTCAGGCAAGTACAAAATGCACGAAATGTGATGTGCATTTGTGCTACGTGAAGATAAGAAACTGCTTTGTTACTTACCATCGCATTGCATAGGAAGTATAGTATTGCTTAGAATAGTATACATATACCCAGGATCGTTTTTTGTTGAGTTGTTGACAACGTATATTATTCTATACGTAGATTATTTAGGTATTTACAAGTTATAGATTTTTTTTTGTATTTTTTACACTTACTTTGTCACTATAATAAATCTAAAAAAACATTTAAAAACTGCTTTACATTAAAAAAAATGTTGCGACTCTAAGGGTTAAAGCGGTTTGTGTGAAGTTTGGATTGCCTTTCATGTACTTGCTCTTTGGAAAGCACTTATTGGTGAAGTTTACCTGCTGACGTATATCATAGTAATGATGATAGGACTGTTTTCTGAAGGTGAAATATTAAGTATGTATCTTAAATAAGTTTCATGGTGATACATTTTCGTTCGTTAGAGAAGTGGGTAGTTTGTAAAACGGTAGTACCGGTCGTGTGTTTTAAAATATGTTCGTTACGAAATTCGTTGCATTTAAATACAAAAAAATAGGTTGATATTGATGTATAGGTATCGATACTGTGTAACTCATGCATTGTATTAAATAAGTGTAGAATATGAATAATTGAATAGTGTAGTTAAACTGTGGTTTTAAAATATAAATGTATTTCAATTCAAGGTACATTTTGTAAAAATCTACCATAACATGAAATTAAGTGGGTAGTTCAGTAGTATAGTGGAGATACTCCTGTTAATTACATGATTGTGTACACTTAAAAGACTGCAACGGAATAGAAACTTAACCGAGCTCTACCTAAACAATAATCGACTGCGTAACTTTTAAACGTCTAGACATTGCAAGGAAATAAACCAAAAAGGGTAGTTTCATATGAAACGTTTCACTTTCACGGTTAGTTGTTAGTTCGAAGCAACTGGTAATTATCAGACAGGTGCAAAGCTCTGGCTATAGCCGAGTTACAATTATGGCTGGTTTTAAGTAACTCTGGCGGAGTCTCCTGGAAATGTACAAGCTGTTACTGTTAATAAGGTTAAAGGTATTGAGGTACCGTGGCGGGTACGTAAAGGAAATCAAGCAAATCGTTTTTCATAGGTAACGTTTTTAACATTTTCTATTGAAGTTTTACTTTGTTTTATGCCAGTCCACATAGCTTGCCGTTCAATAGCAGGTACCAAAGTGATTAAGATCTTATGGGAAGTTGGCAGATAAGTGTAATAAATATGAGTCTCGGTAGGTGCCTATCTATCTAATAGTTTTAGTGTTTGAAACAACGGTTTTAAATCTATGTTAATTTTATGGGTAGCGTATGTAAGAAAGAAAATAATGTTCTTATAGAAAAGATAATATCGGGCGTCAGTTGGCGGAGGCCGGGTGCCGCGCTGGCGGCGCGGCGGAGGGCGCGGAGCCCCCTCCACGGGCCCGTTTGCGCGCGCTCACACGCCATTGGTCTCCAGCGGTCGCCGCATCCCCACTTGCGGCGGACGCGCAGCGTCTAGATACTCAGATTTCAAATCTCGACCGTTTATTTCGTATCGAGTCACCGGAGTGTGCGGTCGTGTCCACTTACCGGCGGCGGGTCGGGTCACAAGTCTCGTTAAATACTCGGCAAACGCGCTGCAGCTCGTTTCCATTCGGTTTGGTGTTACAACGTGTCTTCGCTAACGAAAAGTGCGTGAAGTGCGTCGCCGGCGGCTGCGGAACTACGGCGGTTATTGAAGAAGTAAATTTCTTTCGATGAGTGGAGGTTTAGTGCATGTTTTTCCACATCATGACTAGATCCACACTCATCAATGGAAGTTGCGATATTCGTCTTAAAGAAAGGGGAACGCCTCGGGATCCGTTAGCGCGGCCGATCCTGCAGAGAAGAGCCCGCCATCGGCAGGTACGCCGCCGGAGGTAACGCCGCGCTTACCTGGCGGTGGCGACGTGCCGCCCAAAATTCACCTTTAGATACGCTTCGCAACGCTAAGCTGTTGTTTATTTCTCGCCTATTAGGTTTTTACTGTACTTTTTATGACGCTGCGGAAGACGAACGTTTTTTCTTTTTTTATTGACTCATGCCATGTTCATTTAGAAACTATTTTTATGTGTGATGTTTTATTAATGGTATATAATTGTGTATTTAGCGAAGAGTAAGTAATGCCACGAGAAGAGTTGTTACCTTAACCGGCACCCGGTGCCTCGCCGGTCGGGGGGTGCAATTCTTCGCGCTCTACGTAACGTCTGCCGGCTTCTTTGAGCAAGTCCGGCGGGGTTCGATGCGCCGCGCCGGCCAGTGCTCGGGTGCAGGGGTCACGACCCGGGGCGCCACCAGCCCTCTCCGACTAGCTTCGACCGTATTTATAATTTCCCAACCTTATTTATTTGCTTGCCTGTGTCTGTGTGTTCTGTAGGTAATTTATACATATTTTGTGCTTCTTTAGCGAAATTGTGCTTGTCATTGTTATAGAGGTCCCTACAGTCGAGGATGAAGACTGAACTAAGGCTACTGTGCTCGCGTTAAGGTACCGGTCACATATTTTGTATATCGGAGGGTAGGCCGCGACCCTCAGTTTGCAAATCTATTCATAGTGTAATTAGTGACAGAAAAAGCCCGCAATTGTGAGCTTTAGCGTTCGCGGTCTGTCCCTGTCTTCGGTTTGTGCTTTACTTATTATTTTAAGTTCATACATAAGTGTTGGTTTTCAGTAGGTAGGTATGTGCCATACTCATAAAGAAGTGCTACACAGTTGAGATTATTAAAAAATCCCTTAAATTATTCTCTGAGGTGTATCTCTTAAAGCTCGGCCACACATGCGCGTTTTGAGAGCGCAGCATTAGCGGAGCGCAATGATGGCGGTGCGCCGGACCGATCGCGAGCGTATTCAAAGCGGATCGGCGGCGCAATCCGCGCGCATTCTGCACATGGTAACTTCTAAGCCTATATTTTGCAACTATAAACTTCTAATAAGTATTGAATGACACATAGAAAAAAAAACAACATTTTGGAATAAAACAATTTTAGCTAAATGGTTAACATTTAATCCATATTCAGACAAGTCCGCTCACAATGCGCGCTGTGTTATGTGTGACCGCGCGAGCGCATTCAGCGCGCATTCCGCTACGCTATCAAAACGCCCTATGTGTGGCTGAACCCTTACACCTTATAACAACTTGCCCTCGGCCTTTGGTTTAATTGTACGAGGGGGTGGCACCTATACTTATACTTTTAGTCCGCATGTCTGTGGGTCTATGTCAGAAGGCCACAGAAGTCTGACTATGCCTGATACGTATTGATATTTCTAGATGAGTATAAACTTAATTGCCTATTTACTTTCTTGTAATTTTTTGACACCTTAAGTAGGTATTTAATTATTCGTTAAAAGTAAGAGTACAGAGTTTGTTTACCTACCACGCAACTCCTCTAGCATAGGTACCGTGCCTAACTAAAGTTTTAGCATGTGTATACCTAACTCGCAATCCGCGCGCATTCTGCTCCGTCCGGCGCACGCGCACCGCCATCATTGCGCTGTGCTCTCAAAACGCGCAATGTTTGGCTGAGCTTTGATAGGTAGGTTATTACATACCTATTTGGTGCAAATTATGACTTGTGAGTTATATTTTTATGTTGCGCGAATCGAATTTTTAATAAGGAGTTTGAATAATAAATATTTTGTAGTAATAATTTGTTTTGATTTGGGCTTTTCACATTTTTGAACCTTCATACCTTGCACCCCGTGCGTTTTCACGTTATCCGATCCGATATCGGATGTAGGATCGATACCCTATACAATTCCGGACCCGATAACGTGAAGACGCTCTAACGCTCTTGATTTCACTTTTAGAACCACTCTGTATATCCAAGGTTTATTTTTGGAAATTAATTGACATCTAGCTGGAAAGCTTCCTTAAATACCTACCTTAAAGCTCGGCCACACTAGCGCGTTTTGAGAGCGCAGCGTTAGCGGAGCGCAATGATGACGGTGTGCTGGACGGAGCAGATCGCGAGCCCATTCAAAGCGGATCGGCGGCGCATGTGCCGCCGCGCCGATCCGCGCGCGTTATGCACATGGTAACTTGTAAGCCTATTTTTTCCAAATGTAAACTTCTAATAAGTATTGAATGACACATAAGAAATCAAACCTTTTGGAAAAAACAATTAGCTAAATGGTTAACATTTAATCCATATTCAGACAAGTCCGATCACAATGCGCGCTGTGTTATGTGTGACCGCACGAGCTCGCATGCTGCTCCGCTAACGCTCGTAGTTCTAAATGAGTTTAATTAGTAATCAGAGTTGTACCCCAGTAATTGACAACGTTTCAAAATGTTCAATGTCCCTAAATCGAAAACCATTTCGAGATATACGCTTGTAGATCACATAAATATTTTTTTGAATTTTTTTTCCGTATTTTTAGTATAAAAAATCATAAAAATAGTTTAAAGGGGAAGTGACGTCAAATAGCTGATTTAGAGCTGCCACTATAAGAAAAAATCTTCCAGTTGGGATGTCCCTTGAGTTTGACAGTGACACTTATCACAGTTCGTAGCAAAGATAGAGTCTGGCTAATGAAAGTTGAACCCAGTATTTTTTTAAAACAGCAACTCTGGATGTCATATCATCGATTGTCATCTGTCAGTGTGACTGTCACTTTAACGAATTTCGGTAAAAGTTAACAGCGAAATCTATAAATAATAATGAATAACACCATAAAAATTAGTAAAGTAAGTGCTGTAAATTAATTAGAATTAATAAAAAAGAAACCATGTTATCAATGTGTTGCCAGCTCCAATATTTTTGAAATTGCCACGTTTTTTCGGGCTCAACTTTCATTAGCCAGACTCTATTAAAAATTTCATGGCTTAGTCTATGGTTCGTAGTCATTCACTATGGGTTGACAGTGACACTTGACAGTCAAACATACCGGACTGTTTGAGCTGACTGTTAAAACTTTATTTTTTTTTAAAGATTTTGTCGTTTTCTTAGGTGTATGAAACAACACATGTGACGTCACGAAGCTGCGTCTTGACGTTTGTAACTTACGCTCTTTCTGCTCGAAGTAGTAATAAGAAGGGATTTTCTCATTAAAATAGCAGTTTTTGGAAAAATAAAAAAATACGTGTATCTTTTAGTATTAAGTTCTTTCAAACCAAACAATAAAAAGTAGTACTCAAAAATATGAAATGTTGTCAATTACATATGGCAAGACTTTGGGAACCGAAAACGATACATTTTTCCTTGATTTTTTTTATTTAAATTATAAACTGACCAGTGATTGACCTTAGTCGCCAAACAAATAAATCTACTTACGTTCTTCTGCGTAACTTAGAAGACAGGAGGGGAGTCGGCGATGCTCATTGTACCGTTACTTGAGCGTCCTAGACCTAAATAGGATTCGAAATATTAAGTAGATTCATAGTAAGGACATAGTTACCTACAAATAAATATCTGATTCGGATTATTTTTATTTTTAGCAAGGACGATTACAAAGTACCAGCAGAGTCCATACTAAATACCGTACCCCGTTGGCAGCCGTCAATCTATGTCGCTAGACTCGCTAGATGTCACTAAGATGTATTGAATCGTTCTTGATTTTTAGAAATTCCGTAAGTTCCATAAGCCATTACAAGTGGTCTTGAAGATTCATATCGACGGCGAAGTAACAAGAACTCCTAAGTACAGTCGACTACAGAGATATGTATCCACTTTTTCACTATTGCATTGTAATAATAGGTATTGAAGCATTTTAACGAATTCTTTAATGGCGTATTTATCATAATATTAGCTATAGAGGGGCAGTGTGAGATCATAGTAGCCGCACGCAAATCTCAAGGAAGGTGGTTCTCAATTCGTCTGTATTTTTTTTTATGTTTGTTCCACGATATTCCGTCGTTACTGGACCGATTTAAAAAAAAAATTTTTGATCGAATATATATGCATACAGATTGGTCCCATTTTTATTCAACTTCAGAACCCAGTTCTGATGATGGAATCCTGGAGAAGTCGAGGGAACTCCTCAAATCTGAAAGAAATATTATGATTTTTGTGTTTTTTATAAGATCAGCATGCATTTACGTACGGAACAGTGACATTTGGTGCAGTACTTAGAACTGCTGATGATGGTCAGAACGGAACTCCTCAAATCTGAACGGCACACCTATAGTGACTTTGGTATTTTTATAAGAACAGCATGCATTTACGTCTAGAACAGTGACATTTGGTGCTGTGGAACTGCTGATGAAGATCAGAACGGAACTCCTCAAATCTGAACGGCACGCTTATAATGACTTTGGTATTTTTATAAGAACAGTTTGCGTTTACTTTCAGAACAGTGACATTTGGTGCAGTGGAACATCTGATGATGATCAGAACGGAACTCCTCAAATCTGAACGGCACACGTAAGTACGGATCGCCGCTCGGGGTGAGGGCGCGCGGGGCGGGATGACCCCACCGCACCGACCAGAGATCCGATTGCGAGTCATACCGACCGGAAGTAATTTGCATTTTTAATTTGTCTTTTCGCTAATATTTCCTATATATGTACTTACCATTGTGCTGTGTCATTGAAATAAACAGTATAGTGTATAATTCGGCCATTTTTTATTAAAAAGAACCACTCTAAACTATAACACTTCAGTGACTTTCGTATTTTTATAATAACAGCATGCATTTAAGTTCAGAATAGTGACATTTATTTGTTAGATTTGTTCTCTTTGTTATGCTTATATTGAGCTTTCAAGTCAAATTCTGTCAAATCGGATATCGGATTCATGAGGAATTGAGGAAACTTCTCAAACCTTAATAACCGTATACTTATATTCATTAAAATTGTGTTTCCATCAAATTATCAAGCAGTTTTAAAAATTACCTACACGTTTCTACATAATCCAACATTCGCAAGTACCTTTCACCAGAACCCCAAAAGCGGCGGTTTTTTTTCCTAAAAATTATCTTTATAATAGAGAGCTTATAAACTGCCCTTCAATCGATTAGTACCTTGCTATGCTCACAAAGCGTCGAATAATTTATTTAAATTTTGTTCTAAAATAAGCCTACAGTACAAACGACTTAAACGCGTAACTCAAATAGTTGACCGTTTGTCTTTTTTATGGGAACGCATTTACTTTTAATGTATTTTGACCTGTAACTCGATGTTATAAATAAAGTATTGTATTGTATTGCATTTCATGGTAACTATACCATATACAAAGGCTCGGCCACACATGCGCGTTTTGAGAGCGTATCGTTAACGGAGCGCAGTAATAGCGGTGCGCTGGACGCGGGCGTTGCGCCCAGCGGACGCCAGTGGGAACTAACGAGCACGGATTGCGAGCGGAATGCGAATTCCGCTACGCTATCAAAACGCTTTATGTGTGGCGTGGGCTTTAGGATTACTGAGGTATACCTCACAATCAGTAATCCTAATTGTTCATACTTTTATTATTCGTTTTTCTCGGATAGATCTGTTAAAAAAGTCGAACGCGCTGTTACATTTGTTCTACCTTTTAGAATAGGACAGTGCATGGCATGGCAAGCGGTAGTTCACTGGGCACGAATGGCACGATCTAAAGTACGTATAGAAATTAGAGATGCACCGAATATTCGGTTACTATTCGGTATCCGGCCTATTCGGCCCTTATTTTTTTTTTGCCGGATACTGGAAAACTTCAAAATGAAACAGCTCTACAACTCTAGTTTATGGTACATAGCCGTCAGTTTTTAGAAACTTATTTTAGATACTTATTTTTAAGGATTTGTGTTTTTTTGTCCATAATGGCATCACCGTCCATTATGGGGTATTTTACCTTATTTAAATTTTAATAGCCTTAATAGCAACCAAATTTTAGTTTAATGGATTTTAAAAAAATATACAAGCTGTTTTGTGAAAACTACATGTATGAAATATTGAGAAGTTGCGATCTTTTCCGGCCACAAATAATTATGGTCTCCATCGGATTTGTAAAATTAATACTAAAACATACTAAAGGATAACTCTTTTTCACATTAGAGTAAAAATATAGGCCTTTGGTTTTCCACTTTTTAGGGTTCCGTAGTCAACTAGGAACCCTTATAGTTTCGCCATGTCTGTCCGTCCGTCCGTCCGTCCGTCCGTCCGTCCGCGGATAATCTCAGTAACCGTAAGCACTAGAAAGCTGAAATTTGGTACCAATATGTATATCAATCACGCCAACAAAGTGCAAAAATAAAAAATGGGAAAAAATGTTTTATTAGGGTACCCCCCCTACATGCAAAGTGGAGGCTGATATTTTTTTTCATTCCAACCCTAACGTATGATATATTGTTGGATAGGTATTTAAAAATGAATAAGGGTTTACTAAAATCATTTTTTGATAATATTAATAGTTTCGGAAATAATCGCTCTTAAAGGAAAAAAAAGTGCGTCCCCCCCCCTCTAACTTTTGAACCATATGTTTAAAAAATATGAAAAAAATCACCAAAGTAGAACTTTGTAAAGACTTTCTAGGAAAAGTGTTTTGAACTTGATAGGTTCAGTAGTTTTTGAGAAAAATACGAAAAACTACGGAACCCTACACTGAGCGTGGCCCGACACGCTCTTGGCCGGTTTTTTCTTAATTCAAGTTAAAAAGGGTAACTCCTTAAGCACTCACCAAAATTAAATTTCAATGCCCAAAAAAATTTTTTTCGCGAGTAACATTTTTTTTCACTTCAGAAATGTAGTCAATAACCTAACTAACCTATCTGATATTGAAATTTCGTAAGCGAGGCACGAGACATCCTGGTTTTTCGTTACGCTCGCAGCGTTTAAAACACTTAGTGGCTCTTATTTTCTTTTGAGTACTTAGGTAGTATATAGTATATTTAGGACGCGCTCGAAGTAAGTACCTCCAAATATCCACTCTTGGGCTTCCATACTATACATACGTCTTGTTAATTCTCGCTTATGTACATTTGTCAAATATTATGTATTAACTGTGAATAATTTGGTCTCAGTAAATAAATTAAAAAAACAAATTCGTTGATGCTACATGGCTAGCTCTGTTGTCCCAATACAGAAGAGCGATAGGGATAGCTACGGTACGCTTATGGAGCGTAATCGATTGTCACGTTGGCCATAATTACTAAGTATAACTTTATTACATATAATTACATTTTCATGATTACGACTACAAAAGTTTTACGAAATCATAGTAAAAACGCAAAACATGTTAACATCAATAATCAAGTAAAATGCCACAGCAATATCACAAAAGAGTCAAGAATAAAATTACGTTCTGTCCATCAAGAGGCAGCGGTGTGTTATTTCCACACGTTTTTTATGCCTCGTGGAGTAGTTTAATAGTGTTCCGGGTAGTGGGTTTAGTGGAACAGGTATCCAAGCACCAGGTACAAATTTTGAAAAGAGGAAAACCATTGTTTAATGCGACTTTTTGTATTTATTGTTTCACTCAGTATTAAATATCTACCTACTTAACGCATTCCCAGTCATTGAAGAATGAATATCTAAAATAAAGTGGGTTAAGTTTAAGTTCCTAATTAGCGTTAAATTTTATTACGTGTGGTAACATTCGTGGAATGCTTGATCTCGAACCGTGAAGTTAATAGGCATCTGTCAAGTTTTACATGGTTTGTATAGTAGCTGTATAAATGTGTTTTAGATGTTAATAAAAATGAAGCGTAGGCTACAGTAGAACCCTATGAAAATGAGCTATATCCTGTAGGTAGTCTTACCGCGTAGTCTTACCAGTTGAAACATTGGGATTTTTCTTCCCAATAGATTTACTGATTGTAATACTGACGCGACAACTGTTTCGACGGAGCCCCTGCTATTTCTACACTGTTTGCCATTCGGGCATCTAGAGGTAAACCTAAAAAACCTAACCCACCTATTGCCTGGGCCTTACTTATTAAATGGTTCTTGCTATCAGTTAGTCTATTGGGAAGAAAATTCCCAGTGGTTCAACTGGTAAAACTACACGGGTAAGGCTAGAGGGAATAGGCTATGAAAATAATGCTTTACTGTACCTACATAATTTAACTTGTATTTGCCCGCGGCTTCGCTCGCGTTAAAAAGAGAAAAAGTAGCCTATGTCACTCTCCATCCCTTCAACTATCTCCACTTAAAAAATCACGTCAATTCGTCGCTCCGTTTTACCGTAAAAGTCGGACAAACAAACCACAAAACAAACAGACACACACACTTTCCCATTTATATTATTATAAGTAAATAAGTAATAAGTATAAATCGTACAGAAATATAAAGACTACAAAGAGCATGAGTAGATAAGTAAGTATAAGTATCAGTAATAAGTAATTATAAGTATAAGTAATATAAGTAAGTATGGATATGGATTATCTAACTGTCACTTAGTTAATTATTAAGACCAAATTATGGCTCAATTTCTGTATAAATTATTTTGTGTGAATAAGAGTTAATTTTTACTTTCCTTTCCTTTAAACCAGAAGTTCTCAAGTAACTGCATTAACTCTCAGAATGTTACAGAGCATGAATAAACTTTTGTGGGTAGTTTCCAACTACTATTTGTGTTTCGGCAGTTAGCAAAACTATTCGCATTTTGATATATGGATAGCGTTAGCGAGGGCATCACGTTACATAATATATATTTTATATTCTAGTCACGTCTTTATAGGGCTTGTCCACACGTGCTTACATTTAACGACTTATAACGGTTTATTAGGTATATACGAGTATATACTACCTTTATATTGAAATTAATTTCCATAGAGTACCTACTACCTAGTCTGTTAATATTTTTTGATGAATACTTTTGCATGTTAAATTGTATCTTGATTTTTTAATGCATGTTAATTATAAGATGTAATGTTTTGAAAAGAAGGGGCCCGCCGAGTTTCTTGCCGGTCCGATAGTGGATACCCCCCTCCAACTGAGGGGGGACTGAAATCTTCTCGAGGCTGAGGCGTAGGGTTAGAGCCGGTGTAGCTTTATTTGACGTTCATATGCGCATTGTAATATGCCTACTTGGAAAATAAATATTTCATTTCATTTCATTTATGTATCCTGTGTATTTTAAAATTCGTCAAAAACCAATCAAAAACAAAAAAAGATTTAGGTATGGATTGCAAACCGGACCCGGCCGGATTTTTGGACTAATTCGATATTATCAAGCGTAATTACTAAATGACAGATTTTTCTCTTTTTCTCTTACTAAATGACAGATTTTTCTCTTTTACATTACATGTCATGAACTTTTTAAAATAAAATAAATTTTGGTAAGTGTAAAAAATGGATCTATTCTAATTTTAACCAAAAAGGAATCATTTATAAATTACTTAGGTACAACTTGATAGAATAAATTGTGACATTATAGTTTTAATAACAACTGAATACAGTGACTGATGATTCGTCCGGATTATTGCATCCACCGATTACAATTCCTATAGCTCGTACTTATCGATTTCCATCAACATTTCCATATAATTTTGTGATCTGAATAGCAAATCGTTTTAATATAAAACTAAGGATGGCTGGAAGAGATTGCTTATCTTATAAGGACAAGTTCGCCTTTGTACCTCTGTTCCTGTAAACTGTATGTAAATCGATTATATACAGTAAAGTGATTATTAATTTAATAGTACTTAGTGAGGCTACAGTTCCCAGGTATGTACTTACATTAGGAATTGTATTGTATGCTCGTGCGCCAGCATGATTTTCGCTTTTTTGTCATAACGTGTAAACAGGGCGTTTCCGCGTTGGGCCGTGCGAACCGAGGGTCGAGGGAACCCGCCGACCTATGGTAAATTTCTTTTGTTTTATAGCAACATTTCTCTCCCATTCCCACCGCGTGACTGCACCCGCATGCGTTAACGGATTTTAATGTGTTTTAATAAATAGTTATCGAACCCCAAAGAAACGGCGTAGCCCCCGTAAAAAGTCTTGTAATGGGGAGGTAAAGTTGAGAGGGTACTGAGGGTAGTCCAACATTTGACATTCAATAATACTACCTGCACCGACCTGCACTTGTATGTACTTATAACTATTATATATTAATTAACTTCAACCTCTAATATTAGGAGGCCGATTTCACTTGAAAATCTGTGATCCTAATTTCGGAGTACGAGAACCATAAATTGTGAATCCCCTAGGAACCATAAATTGTGAATTACCTAGTAATGTAGAAATTGCAGAATAAAACAGAATCATGTTAACTAGGAAAACAAATTCTACGTCGCGAGTCGGAACTTCAAACAAAAAGCATCAAAGACATTTCACACCAATGAATATTTCCTTCTATTTAGTCAAAGAGCGAGCAGTACACCGCCGTAAAACATCACGACTTTATTTTGAAAATATTGCGTCGCCGCATGAAAATTCTGCAACACAACGGCAGTAGCTGATTGTCGTCAATTAGTTGTACACGTAATAACGACCCTGCGCGGTCGGCCAACGCTGTAATTTGTGCTCGAACACTCGCGCTGGGTTGTGATTGTGGCGTTAACATGATTTATGTGTGAAAACTTTCCGAGGCCGGGCTTTACCGACCACAGGTGCTAGGGCGCCGTAAAAGGAGGATTCTAGCCCTTGACGAACCACATTGTTGTGAGGCGAACGGCAAAGTTACGTCGCTATCCAAATGCAAAAATATGAGTCTATCCGATAGTCCTAAGCGGAGTTCCTCATAAAGCCAAAGGCGCAAAACGTCGCAGAGAGGCGCAATTTTGTGAGTCACAGCAGATGGTGAGCGAATTTCAAAGCACTCAGATCACTTAGTGGCAAAATACCGAAATGGGCATCCCGACAGTGACGATCGAGTCCGCAGTTAATCTCTTCATTAACTCTTAGTATTATAAAAATATTAGTGATAGCGAAATATAAGGCCTAAAAGTCGGGAACATAGGCGCCCTGTGAAGTCAAAATACCCCAAAATATGTCAAAGACCGCAGCTCTGCAGACGATAAAAGCTTGAAAGTTCGCGGATTCCCCGCTGGCGGGTTGTTTAAATTAATCGAGCCAATAGGAAAAAAAAATCGCGCTGCTTCGCTCGCGCTGACCACAGGTTTCATTTTGATGATCATTGTACGTGCGATTACGATTTACTGTGAGTGGTATAAAAGGTACCTTAATTTTATTCGAAATTGTAAATCTCCTAGATGAGATCGACATCATTCAGGTAGGTATAGGTATGTACGAGTAGGGGAGGGTTGCGATCATTGGACCAGCGCTTTGATTGGACCACTTCAATATTTCAAAATCTAATCGTGCTAGATGGAAGCCAGTAAGGTACAAGGTGACCTTAGGCCTCACCTTGGGCCAGTCGCGCCTCGTAACCTCAGTCGCGCCTCGCTTCCTGGTATAAATACATTGAAAAAGTGACGCGTCCAAGTGTGTTTCAACAGATTTTTGTGGTTTTAAAGGAACAGCATGCATTTACGTACGGAACAGTAACATTTGGTGCAGTGAAATGATGGTCAGAATGGAACTCCTCAAATCTGAACGGCACATTTATAGTGACTTTGGTATTTTTATAAGAACAGCATGCACTTACGTCTAGAACAGTGACATTTGGTGCAGTGGAACTGCTGATGATGGTCAGAACGGAACTCCTCAAATCTGAACGGCACACTTATAGTGACTTTGGTATTTTTATAAGAACAGCATGCACTTACGTCCAGAACAGTGACATTTGATACAGTGGATCTGCTGATGGAGAGTGAGCCGCCCCTGGTTAGAGTTCCGTTCTGATAATAATTCTCATCTGTAAGTACTTCAGAATCATCCAAATTTCAAAATTGGTTCAGAAATAACGGAGATATCGAATAACAAACATTAAAAAATATACAGACGAATTGATAACATAATCCAACATTTGAAAGTATTTATCACCAGAAGTCCAAAGGAAGGCGGTTTTTTAGGGTTCCGTAGTCAACTAGGAACCCTTATAGTTTCGCCATGTCTGTCTGTCCGTCCGTCCGTCCGTCCGTCCGCGGATAATCTCAGTAACCGATAGCACTAGTAGAAAGCTGAAATTTATAATTTAAAATAAATATAATTTAAATTTATAATTTATATGTATGTCAATCACGCCAACAAAGTGCAAAAATAAAAAAATGGAAAAAAAATGTTTTATTAGGGTATCTCCCCCTACATGTAAAGTGGGGGCTGATTTTTTTTTTCATTCCAATCCCAACGTGTGATATATCGTTGGATAGGTATTTAAAAATGAATAAGGGTTTACTAAGATCGTTTTTTGATAATATTAATATTTTCGGAAATAATCGCTCCTAAAGGAAAAAAAAGTGCGTCCCCCCCCCCTCTAACTTTTGAACCATATGTTTAAAAAATATGAAAAAAATCACAAAAGTAGAACTTTATAAAGACTTTCTAGGAAAATTGTTTTGAACTTCATAGGTTTAGTAGTTTTTGAGAAAAATATGGAAAACTATGGAACCCTACACTGAGCGTGGCCCGACACGCTCTTGGCCGGTTTATTTTCTTAAAAATTATTTTTTTGTATTATTCACCCGTGCGCAAATAAACAATATGTAATGTAAGAAAAAATTAGTACATATGGAAATAATATAATTATATATATTTTTATTATAAAATTTGTATAAAAAATATTTAATAAAAAAATATTTTTTGTCGATTTCCATAAGTTTCCTTGATTGGACCATTGGTCTAAATTTCCATTGGTGGTGACTTTGTGGTCTAATGAAGGCGACTCTGGTCCAAAGAAGGCAACAGCTTATGAAAACCTTTTCACGAATTTTCTCTAAAATTATAATTTTTTTATTGTGAATAAGGTAAGGTACCTAATTCATAAATAGATGTCAAGAATTAAAACTTCTTAAACTAGTTTTATTTTTATTAAAAAACGCTTTTATTGAAAATTAAATGAACATTATTAGTGTTTATACTTAGGTGTATAGGCTACAAATTAAAGTTATCTGATAACTTAAATTTTACTGCCTTTTGTTATTAATTAGGTACCTACATACCGTTGTGGCTAATTACTTATCATTATTATTAATTACTTAATATATGTTTCATTATCTTTTACGACTGTTACTCATTCCACAGCCAAAGCGTCCGCGGCAGGTAATTAATGCCCCTTAAGTTAAGGCGCCGTAGCGCTTTTTTAGATCACAATACGACTGGTTTGGCAAAGTCTCTCTTTGTGAGTTTAGGGTATGTTTATTCCATTTTCAACTACCCTTTTGTATTTACATGTACATTCTGGTGATGACTCCGCGGTTGATATGAAAATATTCAGGCATTTTGATTACTTAAGTAAGTACCTAAAGTAAAATCCATAATCCTACGGACCAAATTGACAAGTAAGTGTGAACGAATGTTGCCACAGTTTGGCCAGTGTCGTTCTTATCGATATTAAAATTATTATTACATCGTAGATTTAAGGTGCACCCAGACGGGACAATGAAATTGGCAATTTGATCGGCTAATCAATATACCATTTTTTTCTGTGATTTCGACAGATCAAAAGGTCTGTAGACCGCTAATTAGAGATATTTTTTTTATTTCGAAGCAGCAATAATATTATTCGAAAATTATATAGATATTTATGATATACTTGCCATAGCGTGACAGATAATTTATTATTGTCGGACATGGTATTTTATTTTTTACCTACAGGCTCGGAAACCTTTTTAATGCTTTAAAACTAGTGGGTAAAAATGTATGGTATCCATCCACTACCTCGAAGATACATAGAACAAACCAAAATGTGTACCTCTTATTTGAAACTAATATACTTATTCTTGATTTAAACTTGTCTGTTGTATGTACTTTACAACTTGTCGATATATTGTTATCGACATATACCCTTCCCTATTTTAATTTTGCTGTTCCTGGTATCATTTTACCTGTCAGTCATTTGTCAATTTTTCCGTAGGATTATGAATTTTACTTTACATTCGCTGGTCGTTTATCGTTAACAAATCAAAGAATTTCAAGAGCCGCCCAGCAGTGCAATGCCTTCACCCCGAAGGGCGACGGCGCAGCGAAACCTACCTATCTCGGATCCTGTTTACACGTATACGAATCCAATTTTCTTTGAAGGCGGTCTGCAATCTACAATCATTATTTTTGCAAAGACAAATCCATTTCTGCGGTACGTGACTGTGAGGTAATGAGAGCTAATGGCGGCGGAGCTGTCATTACCCGGGCCGGTCGTTGCGCGCCTGCGCGGCGGCGGTGCGCGCTGCGCTGCGCGCACGGCGAGCCCGGTACGCCTGCATCATACTCGTAGGTACAGTACTTCATCTTGCAGAAAAATATGTACTTTTAGAAGGTAAGGTCAGAATTCATCATTCATTAAGGTCAAGGCATTTTTGTCTAACGTACTTAATACAATCATTAAAAAAAAACCGCCACTTTTGGGGTTCTGGTGAAACTGATGAAAGGTACTTGCGAATGTTGAATTATGTACAATTGATAAGGTATTTTTTTATGTAAGTAGATAAACTGTTTGTAATGTAGATCTTTAATTATTTGATGGAAACACGAATATGTACTTATACCGTTAAGGTTTAAGGAGTTTCCTCAATTCCTCATAAATCCGATATCCGATTATAAGAAATCGAGCTTGACTAAATTTTACTTGAAAACTCAATATGCTTAACAAACATAACAAAGAGAACAAATCTGTCACTGTTCTAAACGTAAATCCATGCTGTTCTTACAAAAATACCAAAGTCACTACAAGTGTGCCGTTCAGATTTGAGGAGTTCCGTTCTGATTATCATCAGCAGTTCCACTGCACCAAATTCCAATGTTCTGAACTTAAATACATGCCGCTCTTATAAAAATAGCAAAATCACTGTAAGTGTGCCGTTCACATTTGAGGAGTTCCGTTCTGATCATCATCAGCAGTTCCACTGCACCAAATGTCACTGTTTTGGACGTACGTGCATGCTGTTCTTATAAAAACACAAAAATCACTGTATGTTTACCTTTAAGATTTGAGGAGTTCCCTCGATTTCTCCAGGATCCCATCATCAGAACCGGGTTCTCATAAAAATGGGACCAATATGTATGCATATACAATATACAATCATACATACATACATAAAGGGGTAGGCAGAGCACATGAAACTACTAAAGCTTCAGGGCCACTCTTGGTAAATAAGGGGTTAAAAGAAAACGAAACTGTGGCATTGCAGTGACAGGTTGCCAGCCTGTCGCCTAAGTACACCACAATTTAACCCATATCCCATAGTCGCCTTCTACGACACCCACGGGAAGAGCGAAGCGAGTGGTTCGAGAATAGAATCCTGAACTTGCGAGTTTTTTAACACACGAGAAATACATTTGCACCCGAGTGTAACATAAAACTTTTCCCCTCACTATAGCGAGGAAACTACAACGCAAAAATGTGTTTATCACTGCTATACCAGTAGTTCCACAGGTGGTAAATCGTCTTTATTATGGTTATGGTTTAAGATATTTATTTCTCATAAGATTTTACAAAATCACTTACTGAGAAAAACATTATTTACTTAAATCTACTTAAAACTAGGTAAGAGAGGGTAGCATGCGGTGCCCGAACACAATCTTGTCTTAAAAATTAGGGTAAGCGCATAAAAGTATGGTAAGCGGTAGCAACTAAAGAGACATTGAAATTAAAATGAATGCACAAACATGTAGGGCCAGTTAAACCAAATATTTATAACATCGCCTAACCGCCGGTTACGGGTTAGTAACTCAGTTTTACAAAATATGTCTAAAGCTTATATTACGTAAATTATTTAACTACTTTTTTATGTTCAAAGGGGAGCCATGAAAAATACTGTTTTTTTTTTTTTTTTTTTTTAGTCGAGTATGGAGAAACAAATTAAAATTTCTATTCATTTTTAACACTTAAACAATTCTTTTTTAACAAATAATTAATATGTATTTCAGATTTAGTATTTTTCAGAGTAGTAGTTTAATATTTTTTTGTTATATATTCTTTTAGAGTTCTTTTAAAAAGTATTGTTGATTTTATATTTTGAATGTCTTTTGGCAATTTATTATACATTTGAGCTCCCTCATACACTATACTCTTTTTGCCATACAATGTGCGAGGGGGGCGTAGTATTAAGTTATTAGCTTGCCGGGTTGTTCTTTTATATACTTGTGATCTTTTACAAAAAGTTATTTGACTGCGAATGTCTTTGTTTATTATTTTTCTTATCAGGATGCATGTATTATAGACATATGTTTGTGTTATATTAAGTATTTTTGTTTCTATATTACTATATTTTATTAATCGTCTTTATTACTTTTATCAGTTTTAAAGCAGTTAATTTGACTTTATTCAAGGTCAAATTACTTTACCCACTAGTGGATAAAGTGCGTTTTTACCCGCTGGTATTAAAGGACAAAACACGTGTTTTCGAGGTAGTGAGGGGAAAACAATATTATATATTATAACAATGCCAAATTCCATACATTCGTACTATAGCATCACCACAATCACCCATTCTAAGCATTTAGAGCACGTCTCACGCTCTAGCAGTCTATCGAGAATTATAGCGACTGAAATACCTTTAAAAGCCGTTGTCCTTAATTTTTAATCGAACGAGCGTTAAAGGCCGATTGGTTGACGTATTCAATTGAACGGATTAATTGGCCGACACAGCGAAGTACCACACCACATGCACATGCAGCAAGTAATTGTGTGTGAACACTTGTATTGTAAACGGACAGCGTACGTATTAGTGCTACGTAATAGTGTAGTTGACCGAAGTGTTAGAAGGTTTCCGTTTTAATTAAGGCAAATTGGTTACATGTAGTATGTCCATCTTCTATGTAATAGGTCACCAAAATGCACCCTCGATCGAAAACATGTTTTTTTTGTCGGTCCAGATTTTTTAATTGTACAAATTGAAGGAAGAAGGTAGTAAGTACAGGATGTACCTAGCCTAGCGCTAATCTGTGGGGTCATTTTCTAAGCCTAAAAAGAGTTTCGGGAGATCCACAGCTCACAGAGCCACCGATTTACAATATGAAATGGATGCTCAATTCCATTGCACCTATACATATACTATTTATTAGGTACTTATTATGTGACTTAGTTATAAGCATCAGACTTTATGTCAATGTTTAAAAAAATTGACAAATTAACGGTTTTCATAGAAACTACGAAATCAGTCATGAAGTTTTTGCTAAAAATTAAGGTTTTGTTGAATAATTTTCATACCGCGTAAATAGTTCTTTGATAGCGTGAATAGATCAAAATTGAAACAACTGTAAGACATTGTATAACTGATCACATATACTTAAAATAAAGCAAAAAGAACTAATATCACTACTTTAACTATTACCGTGGTATACCACAGTAATAGAATCTACTCACGAAATGGCGCCTTTCACCGCTGTCTTTTAATTTCCACTTTAAACACATTTCCAGGCTAAACAATACGTAAAAAGTACTCAGAAGTCATGTAGAAAACTATAAACAATAATTTGAAATGCATAACTTTCACCTGTTTGCCATAATTATTACGTAAACTACTAAATGAGATTAGAGTTCACTTAGGTTTAGTGTCACACGTCAGTATGACACAACCTCTTCTCGTATACCAAGCTCGAGTTTAACTATGTACAGTCAAGTGTAAAAATATGGGTGTACACAACTTACTCAAAAATATGTCCCATAGCATCTTAATCCGGTGTAATAAGAGCGTACTACCATATATATTCAAGACGACTTTTTCGATACATATTTTTGCACTTGACTGTACAACAGAAAATAGTTATTTGTTATACAAGGGGGCAAAGTTGTATTTTAACGCCGAGTGTGGAATTGAAAAACGAGCAAGTGAAAGGATTCTATAGTTGAACCACGAGCGAAGCGAGTGGTTCGAGAATAGAATCCTGAACTTGCGTGTTTTTTAACACACGAGAAGTAAAATACATTTGCACCCGAGTGTAACACAAAACTTTTCCCCTCACTATAGCGAGGAAACTATAACTCAAAAAAATGCGTTTATCACTGCTTCCAGTAGTTGCACAGGTGGTAAATCATCTTAATTACTAGATTCACCTACTTTTATCAATTTTAAAGCACTTAATTTGACTTTATTCAAGGTCAAATTACTTTACCCACTAGTGGATAAAATGCGTTACCCGCTGGTGTTAAAGGACAAAACACGTGTTTCCGAGCTAGTGACGGGAAAAAATATTGAAAATATACATGGATGTCTGAGAACTGAATCCGAACCCTTTATCATGCGTGTACAATAGTTAATTAAGTAGAACTGTTGTAGACAGACATTTTGTTGTTGTTCTAATTGCAGTGAATTTCTCAACGATGTGACTTGGATGTCACGTCACGAGCGATGGAAGTATGGATTACCGTAACATGCTAGGGAATGCGCTTAATTGCCTTTTAATAGCACGGAAGACATTGTCTTCTTTTTAACGGACCATAAACGCCCTCATAATGATTTCCACTATTACACGTTCAAAGGAAGCAAGGGTTCATTCATAACCATAAGTATTGCAATATTCTGTAAACTTTTATTGGTGCAGTTGTGTAACTAATAACTAAGTAGGTATTTAACATTGTGTTAATATTCGAATACGTAACCATCATCATGGCATAAGTTTCTTTATTTCTGAGCAACTATTAACTAAGAGTATGAGTAATTATGTTTTAGTTTCAAAAAGTATGTGATGTGAAGGTACCTAAAAGGTATTAAGTAAGTACATGTAACCACAAGACCGCTAATCACTGAACGGCAGATAGCTACATGTTCAACTTTGGCTAGATGGATATCCCTAGCCAAAGAGTGGAAGCTAAGTTTTCACAATACAGTAAAATCTCAGGAAATGGTTAATATCGCAATATAATGGCAGGCTGTAGATATAGCGGCTGGCGTGTAATCGCAGTCATATAAGCGACAATTTTATCGTTGCGTAACCGAACCGGCGGGTTGGCAATAAACTGCGAACCATGGTGCGTATCGCCGTTGTCGTGTTCACGGCGTTTCATTCAGCCGGCGAGGACGTCAACCCGCTGAGGGCCCTGTACTTGTACTCTTCGTAATGTCATGGGTTTCATAAGTGCGCCCGTGTACTTGACTTAATCAGTGTAATAACTAAGTGTGTGATCCCTGAATGTTGACTGAGAAATTATAAAAATTAGACATGATCTTTTTTAATTTTTTACTTGGTGCTGGTTAAATTTTAGAGATAGGTATCCGAAAAGAACCCTCTACTATTAATACCGTTACGAGCTGTCTTGGGTTACGAACGGTTTAAGATCTTTATTCCCAAAAGATCTAGGTGTATACCTATAGATGCCTATAGCTTAGGTATAAATATATTAAACATTTGTAAGCAGGAAGTAACCTGCTGAACCCTAGAGCAAGCGTCACACAGGGCGCCGGAGTGCATACGTCACATACAAACACAGCGCGAGCTCTATGAGCGGAGTGATTGCGCACCTGACAATTCCGAGAATCGAGAATAGGTACCTAGTTGTTTATTGCGAATCTCGTCACAGCTCCGCCAATGATACTCCTACCTATCGTACTCGCAAACCAATCATTAAACAGACCTGTGCGATTGTACGGCATCGGCATGTGACCATGTGTAGGTACCTAGGTGGGTACTCAACTCAGGGTATCTACTCGTGAAAGTCAAATAATGTACATACGTTTGCCGGTAACTATTTATAGGTACCTCAGAGCATTATCTGTGATAGGTACGAAGTAGGTAGGTACAGCCGCGATCAGTTACAAGAACAAAAATATCTGAACACGCTTTTATTTACTAGAGCCGTGTTCAGATATTTCTGCTCGTGTAACTGTGCAGATGTAATGATGCAACTGAATACAGTTGTAGCTATTAAAATAACTACATATGTATTAGACCGGTAAATACTAGAAGGCGAAGAGCTGGAGCGCAGAATAACCATAGTGACGTTCAGTAAAAGTAAAACGTTGATAATTCTTCTTCGTCGTCACACACGAAAGAGTGATCGTAGTGGTCAATAACAATGCGTCGCCATTCCTCATGCACTGTAGCTCTTCCATTCGTGGAGTTGGCCATTGGGTGCAGTTTTGACTTGGTCGGTCCTTTGCATCGGTGACCTGCCGCGCGCTACGCTATTGATAAGATCTATCATGAAATTGTCAACTCGCTGCTGTCGAATTGTTCAAAGAGGATCAGAGACTACATAGGATTCTAGGTCTTATATGAGATGCCTCCGTTCTAGTTTACAAGCATGCGGCGTATACAGGTTTAACATGAAATTCCTCTAATCTAGTTCATAGTCCTGCGGCGCTACAGAATCATCAAAGGGTGTTTGTCAAATCGTGGTCCGTGGGACAAATCGTAGCAAGGCGGTGGCCGGCGCGGGCGTCGGTCGGCGGTTCAGAGTTGCGTGACGGTAATTACAGTAGCGATCGGTGTCTTGTCCAAGTGGTCGGCCACTTTAATTGTAATAGCGTGTGTCCAACTTCTGCCCGGTTTCCTGTGACTGCCGCGACGTTCATTCATTGTAATTAGTTGTCATTTGATTACGAGTGAGTAAGCTAATCTAGCTGGCTTGGGAAAGATAATATGGCTGAAGGAAATCATTTAGAAGTTTTGAAATCACATGATACACTTGTCAAAATACAAGTTACAAACGAACAATCATACCTATAACCATGGACCTAATGCCTATAACTATAGGATAAGATTCACCCTTAATATTGGTGTTTTCTGGGGGCAGATAACACCAATATTATACGTCTACAATACATACGTCAGATTTCATGTAGACTAGGTAGTCCGTTTTCACATTATCCGATCGATATCGGATGTCAGAAGGATTTCAATAGAATAAATCTAAGATGGCGCCTGTAATGTAAGGGATATCGGTCGACATCCGATATCGGTCGGAAAAGGTGAAAACGCACAAGGTCACTTATAGTTCGCCTGACGATATCGGCCTATCAGTTAATGCAAAAGTATCAGTATTTAGGTACTTATAATGACTTATCTTAGGGTGTCTTAGATTAGGATAGTTTTTGGTCAGTAGAAAATCTGTCAAATTTGTAAGAAGTAACCACAATTCACGATTTGTCGATTTTAAAGGAATTCATTACAATCTACAAATTGTAATGTTGATATTTTTGAATCTAATTTCGGAGCAATGTTTAAGACGTGGATGGCGGGTAGGTAATAGAGATCGGGAGCGAGTGGTGCCGATGCCGGTGGCTCTAAACACAGGGCTGCGGTTGAGAGGAATGCTGGGATCCACTGCCAACGCTGCGCGCCGGCCGCCTCGGGTGGACCAGTGTAACTGTAAACCTGGGCACTAGCACTTCTCATTGGGTTTTATGTTTAAGGGAGGACCGACAATTAGAAGTAAAAAGTGACAACGCCGAAGAACGGACAGGCCGTTGCCGTCTGGCGGACTGACCGTCAGCGGCCGCTTAATAACGTACGCAGGCAAGGCAACTATCCCCGACTGAACTCGGTATAGAGTTGATACGCTTATGGTAACAAGTATGGAGTTTAGAAATATAAGGAGCGAAAGCTTTAAGTATCAGAAGTGCACATATAAAAGAAAAGATAGGTGGCGCTGCAATAGGAGGGAGATAAGGGTTTGACAATCTCTTAGCCTTATCGGTAGTGACCCCGCCTACGGAGCAAGAGGTCCCGGGTTCAAATCCTGATGAGATCTTTTTTATTTTTTTCTACTAATATTTTTCTTTAATTTTTTTTATTTTTTTAATGTCCAAAAATATTTTGCTTTGTTAACTACTTTTCGAAATTTCATTCGCAAGACTTACAACATTACCTAAGAATCCTAACATGGGGAAAACAATGTTAAAGGGCTTAAATTAACATTTGTCTGAATAAAACAATAAATTCTTTATACTTCTATACCCTGGTAACAAGGTTCGAAACCTTGAATAAAAGAACTTACTTATAGGTTGTTCGTTTCACACTTTAAGTAAGATTATATTGCCAATAGCGCACTTGGCACTTGTTACATTGCCTAAAAGTGGTCATGAGTCATGACCTGTGTTTTTTAACGAAATAAGTTGGTTAAGTATTTTCTCTAAAGCTGTTTCTAAAGCATCCATTTAAGTTTTAAGAATACACCGCATCAAAGGATAGTAGAAAGGTAAGGATCTCACGGCCACGTTGACAATGGTCGTACTTAGATGAGTTCGGCTCGAGTGCGGGAATGAGCGCTGTGATGGCGCCCTGCAACTGCGCTCGCGCCACTCGCGGCCGATCGGCGAGGCGCCGAGCAGCTTGGCCAACCCTCCTCTCATTTCACGCTTCTTGGAAGAGAATTTTCAATCATTTCTCTAGCTTGCCAACTGTCATTGGAAGTAATATCGGGAAAGCATTAAGTGGACATACACAGCACTGTAATTTTAAACCAGTCAGGTATGTACCTGTACTTGCCCATAACCTATTATGTGTGGCCATACGTACTTACGTATGGCCACATATAATAGGTTATCCTACCTACATATCTTCAGTATACGTATAATTAAGCATTGCAGTACGAAAGTAGCTAAACTACATATTAAAATGTCATTTACTTATGTACTCGTATGAAATTAAGATAAGAGTCTTATTTAATGTCAGTTTTTAACCCCCGATGCAATAACGATGGGGTGTTATAAGTTTGACGTGTCTGCCTGTCTGTGTGTGTGTCTGTCTTTCTGTGGTATCGTAGCTCCCGAACGGATGACCCGATTTTGATTGAGTTTTTTTTTGTTTGAAAGCTGAATTAGTCGGGAGTGTTTTCAGCAATCGGTCCACTATGTCGGGGTTTTTTTGAAAAAAAAATTTTTTTTTTAACCCTACCAGCAAAAATAGTTCGTGATCAGCAGCGCAGGCAAGTCATAATACATACATACAAAAGAAGTAATCCGCAACAGGCGTTGTCAAAATAAACACTATCTATAAACTACCCTATGGTGCCACCTCGGATCGCAGCTGGCTTTAATTTATTAACTATTTGGACTTAATTAGTCCCTCTAAATTATTCTGAAGCTAACTAGCTGTAATTAGTGAACAATACGAGTACATCTATCAATACTAAGTATACCTATAATTGCAATATATAGGTAAATGCAAGTGTCCTGTCTGACTGATTCAACATCGTAGAGCTGAACTTACAAAAGCTTAGAAAGTTAAAACTACTAGTCAATAATATGAACATTAAAAATAAACAAAACTTCTACCGACCAAATATATGTAGAGCCCTGGGGTCACTCGATCGTACCGTATACTTACGATTATCACGTGAAAGCTCTTTTACTGCTCTTCAAAATAGTAGGTAAGCGAGATTTTATCTGCAGCAAAAATAAAAGTAATTTTAATATTATAAAAGTCAACCTTAATTAATACTTTATTTTATCTAAATAAACTTTAATGTGTTCTTATGCCACCATTCTAGCAACCTAAAAAGAACTGGTTAGTGTTATAAAAAAAAAAGGCAGCGTCAGTTATGGCATGGCATGGCACAGTTTGGTAGCTTTTCATGGGCTATAGGTACCTAGTATGGTTCGAACTCGGCCAAGTTGCAGAGGCCTACGCCGGCAGTAAGTCTGTTGTAGACGGTCGCATCTGTCAGCGGCCGGGTGGCCAGTATGAAGAATGGCTTTATTCAGCGAGGCCGCGAAGGGCAAGGCCACGGGAGGTCGATGAACGAGAGCAAGCGAGCCGACAACCACTCACTCACTTTACTGTCGATGTTTATTGTGACAGTGATAAGGAAAATAAACCAGGCGAATATTACAGGTACGCAATGAAAGGCGGCGCTAGTAAGCGCCCATGTGATTTAAGGATTTATACCTATCATCGATAGTTTCTAACTTGATAAACAAATCGGTAAGTACCTACACATTACAAGAGTAGGTAACGCTGCAGCGTATGCAGTTTCTGAGAGCACAAAAACTACCAGAGATCGATAACTGAAAAATAATGCTAACTAACTACGGTACACTATAACTACATAATTATTAATAAAATTATGTATTAGGGTTATGAAGTTGACACCGACAATGTGTTATTAGAGTAGGTAAATGGATAGGCACAAGACGTGCGAAATCTTACAAAAAGGACACAATACGTGACAAATCTACCAGAGTGTCATCAAAAGTGCGATTATTCACCAACGGGCGAGACTAGAGTAAGGTACAGGGGGGCAAATCTCGATTGGGGGACAAATGTAACTGGTCATTTTTTCCATGTTTTACTATGTTTGCATTATTATTTATTTATTTAAATAGATTGTCCGCCGGTTAATACATATATGGTAGGCGTGTTCACTGTTCAGTGGATACGTGTAGAACTCAACATCATAGTGTAATAATGAAAAAAAATGGACTAGTTACTATTGCCTCCTAGTCGAGATTTGCCCCGCTACACTTTATTTAATAAAGGAATCATAAGTTTTTAATTAGCCATTATTTTAAACCATATATTAAATACAGCTTTGCAACGTGAACTGACGATGATGATTGCTGACGCGAGACATCTTAATATAAATTCAAGTAAACATTTCGTTGTTACGTAGATGCAGTCTGTCTGATCTGACGGACATCTATTCATCACTTCCCCGCCCATGAGACTGTCCAATGCACGATATCGAATAAAGTTATTCATATAATTCTTTGCGCGGCCTTAAAGAATGGCGAATACTTATGAAGGACAAAACTGAATTAAATGTCTGATACTTACGTCTAACCTAACACTATTCAATAATGTATTTTATCAAGTATGAAAGCAAACTCAATAACTTACTACAAAACGAACCAAGTCACTATATATATGTCGCAGTAAGATAGATAAAGCCGTTATATAGTTATAACCCTAGGAATATAATTATACGTCGTAACATAGTTAAACGAAAGCGATTAATTGCTATCTTACTAGGAACATAACTATAATACGTTACTAGTTTAGTCATATAGTTATATGACTGTATTCAGTTTAGTGAAATGATTGTAGGCAGGAGTGCGGCGGTGCGGTGGAAATATAGTTATAACCCTAGGGATATAATTATATGCCGTAACATAGCTAAACGAAAGCGATTCCTTACCATCTTACTAGGAATATAATTATAATACGTTACTAGTTTAGTTATATAATTATATCACTGGATTAAACTTAGTCTAGGGATATAACTATAATACGTCTCTAGTTAAGTAATATAGTTATATTACTGGATTAAGTTCAGTAGTATAATTGTAGCAGTGTAGTGCGGGGGCTGAATTGGAAATAATTAACAAATTCTTGCCCTAAACAATTCTTCACTGTGGTTTGTTTACGTTATATAAGGAAATACAATAGTACCATGGTTTTAAGCAATTTTGCAAATTGCACTATTTGCGATAAATATCATGTTTATCTTGTCAGATTAAATTAAAACTGCCATCGCACAAATCCAAATGCAGATAAAATTTAAAAAATGAATAAATCGGATATTTTGAAAAGAACCGGGAGCACCGGTTCCAAAATTTTTGTCCCGGTTCTTTCGCCACCATAAAATTACCGGGATTTCCCGGGAAATCAAGAACCGGGAAATACCGGGAGCATGCCCTAACTGTTACGTTTTAACTAATATAGCTTGGATTCGTTTGTTTAGTAACCAAACCTTGTGTACTATGTTCGATACAAAATAAACTTTGTTCTAACGTCAGTGACGGTGTTGTTATTCCAAATCGTCCCGCTATACGTATTATAAAACACTGATTTAAACTTTCACG
Organism: Leguminivora glycinivorella; assembly: GCF_023078275.1. Taxonomy (NCBI): domain Eukaryota; kingdom Metazoa; phylum Arthropoda; class Insecta; order Lepidoptera; family Tortricidae; genus Leguminivora; species Leguminivora glycinivorella. The sequence goes on from NC_062998.1 coordinate 20,219,173, forward strand.
ATTTTGACACATATTTAAAATTGCAAACGGGACTTAATACATAGTAATACGCGATTAAGTCCCGTTTGCAATTTTAAATACCGTATTATAATTATTCCTAATAAGATGGTTATGAATCGCTTTTGTTTAGCTATGTTACGGCATATAATTATATCCCTAGGGTTATAACTATACCTCCGCCGCACCGCCGCACTCCTGCCTACAAATTATTTCACTAAACTGAATCCAGTCATATAACTATATGACTAAACTAGTAACGTATTATAGTTATATTCCTAGTAAGATAGCAATTAATCGCTTTCGTTTAACTATGTTACGACGTATAATTATATTCCTAGGGTTATAACTATATAACGGCTTTATCTATCTTACTGCGACATATATATACACGAACCCTAATTTAATCCTTTTCACATCACGTTCGGAAATTGTACTTTTCTTCCCTACGAGGGATCAAAGAGGCACTTTTCTGTTCCAGAAATTTATTCTGCCCGTATAAAACATTAACGCAACAAAAAGCATAACATTTTTATGTCGATTGAGTGCTGTGCTGCGAGAGAGCTACTTACAATTTATATTTTGGAATTTAAGCATAATTTTCATCTTTGGCGTTATAATGCTTGAATCTCTCGCTACGCCTATCGTATATATATATATATATATATATATATATATTTTTTTTTTTTAATTTATTGAGAAACAAACAGTCTTATAAAACATGTATGTAAATATGCTAAAAGCTAGAATTTCTTATATGTAGAATAGACCTATAGTTTCATATATGTAAATATACTTTTTTATAAACTTAATTCTATGAATACTATGAATATTAGTTACATGACAACTGCAAAAAATCTAATACAAAAATAAGATAAGACAGAGAAATAGCTGACCATAAACTTTAAAAACTTTAAAATTAATAATATTTTTTGAGTTTTAATTGAAAACAATTTGTGGGATAAAAGAAAACCGGCCAAGTGAGAGTCGAATTCGACCACCGAGGGTACCGTACAAACTTTAACTACAGTCTTGACTTGACTAGATCCCAAGACTCAATTTCCCTCATAACAAGTAATATTTAATAGGTATACAATTTTATTTAGACAACGTCCAAAGAAAATCAAGACAATTCGACTTCAATAGTTTATGACATATCGTAAGGACACTCCTGACCCGACCTTAAAAATCTTAAAAACGCGATATAGGAAATGAGCGTTCATCGTACAGCGACATCTATCGGCAACTTAAGTAAACTAATGTGCGTAAGCTTAAAGTAGAAAGCGGGTATTTTCATTGTTATTTTGTAGAAATTACAGGTACAATAAACACCCGCAAAAGTGGTTAAATTGAAAATGGAAATCTGAAAGATTTTTTATAAATTAAAAAAAAAGTTTTCAAGATACGTGTGCGATTTTATTTTTCCTGTAATATTTACTATAATAGCCAGGTTTGATAAAAATTTGATGAATTTTAGTTCGGAAATATTTTTTTTACATCTTCCTTTAAAAATCATTTTTAGGGTTCCGTACCAAAAAGGTACAACAGGAACCGTTATGGTGCGACTCTGTCCGTCTGTCTGTCCGTCTGTCACATTCCTAAATATCTCGAGAACTACTAATGCTATCAACTTGAAATTTGGAATAGTTGTGAACATTGTAAACCTCTACAAATAGAAAGTATAATTTTTTTAAATATATTAATTTTAATTGTAGAAAATGACCAAAATGAAAGGGGGGCAAACTGTAAATTTCAAGTTACTAGGTCAAGTTTGGTATCGTTGGAAAGAGCTCAAATTGAACGTAAATAAGCTATTTTTTATAATTTTTTGTTGTGGAAAAAAAAGAAAATTTTAAGGAAAATGTAAAAAAAAATACCGTTCCCCCCCCCCCCTTATCTCCGAAGTTTACCAACGAAAAATTATGAAAATTTTAGTAAACATTGGTTTTATGCTATATATTACAGGAAAAATATAATCGTGTTTGTATTTTGAAATACTTTTTTTAATTCACAAAAAACTTTTCAGATTTTTACTTTCAATTTACCCACCCTTGCGGATGTATATCGTACTTCAAATTAATACGAGATGTTACGTAAACCATCTTCTGTCCAATAAAGTAAAAACTGTTTAAATCGGTTAACATTATAAAGAACTATCCCTGAAAAACCAGGTCGCGCAAATTAGTTAGCAAATTGACCGGGAGATGGCGCTATACACTATAATACTCATTAGTGCCTATACTTTTGTCTTCTAGTCAAGTCATTAGAGTTATATGAAAATATGAGATTATTTTTACTAGGTAGTTTGAAAGAAAGTTTGTACGGAACCCTCGGTGGGCGAGTCCGACTCGCACTTGGCCGGTTTTTTTTACAAATAAAATATAAAAAATAGATTTGATATGTACAGTTTGAACTCTTTCTAACGATAACCCACTTGATATTTACAGGGGGCACCCTTTTCATTTTGGCCATTTTCTATAATTAATAATATTAATAAGTTCAAAAAAATACTTTCAATTTGTAGAGATTAAAAGTTCATTAACTATTTCAAATTTCATATCGTTAGCATAAGTAGTTCTCGGGATATTAAGTAATGTGACAGACGGACAGACAGATGGACAGAGCGCCACTACCTTTTTGGTACGGAACCCTAAAAATATTGACAGAAATGGCACTTTGCTGTTCTGTAATACTATTCGTCAACATCGAATCTGTCCTTTGACAGCGCCAAATATATTGAAACACACCTTTGTGACCTACTTATGTTACATGTAAAATAAAAATCTACTTATGTTCAGGTATAAGTATTCAGTGTTTAGCCGTCACAGTATACTCGGTGCTGACTGTACGAATCGGTTATGCAAGAACAAAAACTGTGACGGAGCAGGCGCCGAGGTGACCGATAAAATATGCGAAATCGATTTATTTATCTAATGATTATGTCGGAACTTTGCTCATCATTGTTTGATTGTGAGCACCCATTTTTAACCGACATCAAAAAAGGAGGAGGTTCTCAATTCGACTATTTTTAGGGTTCCGTAGTCAACTAGGTAGGAACCCTTATAGTTTCGCCATGTCCGTCCGTCCGCGGATAATCTCAGTAACCTAGAAAGCTGAAATTTGGTACCAATATGTATTGGGTTGGCACAAAAGTAATGAGACACTTGGTTTACGTTTTATATTTTTTATTATTATTACAATACAAAAAGCTTAGTCGATGATGTAATCACCATTAGCATCTATGACTTCTTGCCAACGATCCGGCAAAGTTTGGATGCCTTTCGCCCAGAACTCTGATGGCTGTGCCTCGAAAAAGTTGTTCAACTCCACCTATACATCATGGAAATCATTGAATTGTTTACCCCGCAAATGTCGTTTCAGGGCTCTAAACAAATGAAAGTCTGATGGTGCGAGGTCTGGAGAATAAGGTGGGTGGGGTATCGTCTCCCAGCCCAAGTTCTGCAGCTGTTGGCGAACGGTAGATGCGACATGAGGTCGAGCGTTATCATGTAGTAAAATTACAGTGGCTCGTCTTCGTCGTTTTTTCTTGATAGCAGAAGATAGTTCGGTGAGCGCTGTGTTGAATATTTGTTAGCGTTTACAGTTTCATTGTGTAATAGTTCATGAAACAGCATGCCTTGCGAGTCCCAGAAACAACAAAGCAAAACTTTTAAGCGGTTCTTTTGACTCAGCTTCGGTTGAGTTGGTGGCGTTTCTTCTCGAGGCAGCCAAAAAGCACGACGTGTATCGTTCTCATAATAAATCCATGATTCATCTCCCGTAACCAGATCAGTCAAAAACTCTTTACGTCGGGGTCGCAGCAAAAGTGATTGACAGATAGCGACACGGACTGCACGACTGGCGTCGGTAAGGATGTGCGGTACCCATCGAGCCAAAACTTTTCGATACCCAAGCTCATGCAGATGGTATTCCACAGCGTGGTGACTGCAGTTAAGTGCTTCCGCTAATTCACGAGTAGTAGCATCAGGATTCGACTGTAGTTCGCGGCGTAAATCGTCATCATTGAATGCAGGTGGTCGCCCTGAGCGTGACTGACTTTCAAGGCTCCTGTCTCCTGATTTAAAACGGTCAAACCATCTGGACACCGTGGCATGGCTTGTACTTCCAGCGCCCAATGCAGTGTTGATATTGTCAGCCGCAGCCCGCGCACTGTGGCCTAACAAGTACTCGTATAAGTAAAGTATTCGAACTTGTCGCTCGTCCATTTTATTTCAATCTAACTAAACCAATCACGAGGGCGGCATTATATACCATCACATTAGAAGTACCTAGAATGTTCTACAACATACTAGAATATTATCGAAAACAATTAACTTAAGAAAGGAAATGTATAGTTTTGTAGAGTGTGTCATTACTTTTGTGCCAACCCAATTTATCAATCACGCCGACAAAGTGCAAAAATAAAAAGTGGAAAAAAATGTTTTATTAGGGTACCCCCTCTACACGTAAAGTGGGGAGTGATTTTTTTTTCATTTCAACCCTAATGTGTGATATATTGTTAGATAGGTATTTAAAAATGAATAGGGGTTTACTAAAACCATTTTTAGACAATGCTCATATTTTCGAAAATAATCGCTCCTAAAGTAAAAAAGAATGTGCCCCCCTCCCTCTAACTTTTGAACCATAAGTTTATAAAATATGAAAAAAATCACAAAAGTAGATCTTTATAAAAACTTTCTAGGAAAATTATTTTTGATAGGTAAACCAGTTTTTGAAAAAAATACGGGAAACTACTCCAAACAATACTTTGGGAAATGAAACTATTGCGATATGATTATTGGGAAATGAAATTTGACGAAACGTTTTTTGGCGAAACGGCAGGACACCATATATAATACATGTACATATTTCAAATTGTTACCAAAAGAAAATAGCTTACGGAACCCTACACTGAGCGTGGCCCGACACGCTCTTGGCCGGTTTTTTTTACTTACGACGCTTAGAACAATGTACCTACACGTTGACGATGACTCCAGACCGATATGATTGATAATCCCTACAATCTTTTATTTTACAATTCAGTTGCTACGTCAGTCTATTTATTCCCAGTATTAGTGAGACGCGGCCGGAAAAAATACATATACGGGAAAAAGAAGATTGTGTCACAAGGGAGCAACATCTATAGGTATTTACGCGCGACGTACCTTCATTAAATCCTTAACGAAGCAATGGACTCTGTAACATTTTGAGCGTAGCGAGGGATTGTAAAGTAGAATCTTGAGCGTAGTGAGGGATTCAAGTGATATAACACTGACTGTGGATTTTATTTGCTCCATGTGTGGCACACACTGCTTTTCACATCATTTATTAGAAAATAATTACAAAAAAAAAACTTGACTTGAACAGATGACGTGAAAAATGTCTTATATTTAACAAGCGTAAGTACAGTTATAGCCGACTGGTGTACTTAAACGGGACGTGAGTCACAAAGTTATATGGCTGCCATGATCAATCTCTAGCAACATGTTGTGCATAGGTTCCTGTATGGACAGATTTACATAAACCTGGCCAACTACATAGCCTGTCAAACAAGTTTGTCAGTATTTTCTATTCGTCAACCCTTCGCCTTTAACCGAAAAAGTGTACACGGTGTAAAAACAGGGAATCGAATTTTCTCTCTCTCTCTCAATGCGTTGTAGAATAGGACTTCAAATGTCGTGTAAGGTACAGCGGGGCAAATGTCGACTGGGGGCCAAATGTAACTGGTCCATTTTCCCATGTTTTACAATGTTTGCATTATTAAATACACAGTGTCCACTGGTTATATGGTAGGCGTGTTCATGGATAGATTAGTTACAATTCCCTCCCAGTCGAGATTTGGCCCGCTGTTTCTTATTGAAAATTGTATCGGAATATTTATGTACGTACCAAGTACGTACAAAGCCAATATAATCGTAATGAAAAGTCAGATATAATAATTGCGCCAAAGTTCACTTGACTTGACTGATAGGTAAGGCAGTGTAGAACTTACTTCCTCATAGAGCAGAGCACTCATCGTTGTTAAGATACGCACTGTTAGTGTGAAGAACAGTTAGTATCAATAAAGAGTGGTGCTAGTTCCCATTAGGCCGCTCTTCCTTGGAACTGCTAATGATCACGTGTCGTGTGGGAACCGCCGCTTCCGCGTCACCTCGCTGCGCCCGCGCACACCTGGATGACGCGCTTGTCTCATTGTATGCAACTCATTGGATATATGAAATGAAGAATAAATTATGGAAATGGATTAAAATGAATGTATAATACATATAATACCGACGTTCAACAGCGTTCATGGAAACAGGTGCCATTGGATAAAAATAATGGAAGAATTATTTAGAACAGTATTTTCCAAACTGTTTCTTACTCCCCTAGGGGTCTACCAGTGCTAGTTTTGAAACTAGTGATGTGCAAGTTGCGGAAACTTTTCAAGAATATCTTAAATTACATACATACATACATACACACAATCACGCCTGTATCCCATAAAGGGGTAGGCAGAACACATGAAACCACTAAAGCTTCAGTGCCACTCTTGGCAAATAAGGGGTTGAAAGAAAACGAAACTGTGACATTGCAGTGATAGGTTGCCAGCCTCTCGCCTACGCCACAATTTAACCCATATCCCACAGTCGCCTTCCACGACACCCACGGGAAGAAAGGGGGTGGTGAAATTCTTAACCCGTCACCACACAGGCGGTATCTTAAATTTCTTGTAAATATCACGAAACTTTCACGAAATATAAAGGGAATTTAAAATGAAATGGAAAGTTTCCATCCATTGTCCATACAAAGTATGGAAAGTTTCCGAAGTTTTCCTATGTGAAAATTTCAGAATTTTGGAAACTCCTTCGGCACATCAGTAATTATTTGAAACTATTAGCAGCTGTAAATAAATATGTTCATAGTTCATAATTAATAATATATAAGTAGGTACTTAGGGGGTCGAACTATGAAAAAAATACTTAAGAGACCTCGCCATGAAAAATTTAATACATAACCCTGCTCTAGAATGTAGGAATAAGTATATAAAAAATATGACAATTACTAATTTAAGTTGTAAGTTGTAAATCTCGCATACTAGTTATAAGGTAAAAACGGAGGTAGTTTCAACAATATTACCTTGTGTTTACCCTCAAAGTAATAGTAAAAGTTAGGTCGCGTTTCAGAAGTTTGCTTTCTGCGAGTGCATAGGTACTCGTATCAATGACAAAATAAATGTTTTCATTTTCAAGCATGTAATTTTTTATCGTTTTTTGGAGCCGTTTACAGCTTTAGGTAGTTTTTGGTATAGATAGGTATATCAGATAGGTATATCAGGGTTAGGGCTTGCAATATCGGATGATTTTCAATTCCGGAACTAGTTTTCGAGATTGGACTTCAATTCCGGAATTCCGGAACTAGTTCCGGAATTGGACAATTTTTTTTTGTTTTGTTTTCTGGTGGATTTCTGATGAAATAATACAATTTTAAATTGAAATTTATTATAAATCGACGTTTAAGACATAACTCCGTACCTGAAAGGCATATAACACTGCAATTTTCATTTTAGTAATTTTACAGGAGAGTCCATTTTGTGTCAAAATTGGTCTTGCGAAGTATTTCGAACAACAGCAAACGATACAAACGAGGTTTTAGTGCCAGTTTTGTGATAGTAGTTAACATTATAGTAAATATATTTAGCATTATTATTTAATAGTATTTGACACATCATTCAGTAATAAAAACTACATATTTTATACAAAAACTAAATAAAACTACCCCAAATACAGTGTTTTCCTTGTGAACTTATTTCATATTTGAGGATTTACAGCAATATGGACGAGTACAACATTATTGTTTTATCAATTAATCTAATAAAAACAAGGGTTTTAAAACTTTTAAATGCATATGCATCGATTGTCCACCGAAATAATGTAAAAGTAATAATTTACAACAATGGCACAAAGTCTTATTCACATAAATGTAATAAAATAAATATTGAATTACCTGTATCAGACTCGAGGCCCAAAAAGTCAGATTACCTGATTTATACCTAGGTAGGTACATGTACATGTACACCTTGAATTTTTGTAAAAAATAAAGCATACTTTTCATATCCACCATTTTCCATACATTGCAGTAAAGTCCACTAGTTTAGTAAAATATGCACACGTCTTTGTGAAAAGTGTATAAGTAACTACGACGTTATGCTTGTGAATGAATGTAATACCAAATACTACGTTTTGCATCTGAATTTAAGTTCGCAAAACCAGAAAGTGACAATGGTTAATATTAGCGCTATTAGCGGGTTAAAATTTAAAATTACACTATCTCGCTCTAACTAGCCCCTTTGGCCATAAAATAGGGTACTACCTGAGTCCGAGCAGTGTCTAACTTATGAATTTACATATTTCTTATACATTCTGTGGTAATTTTGTAAAATAACCAGGCTGATATTACACGTTTTTATCCAAAAATAAATATTTTTTCAATTCCGGAATTTTCGAGATTATGTGTTTCAATTCCGGAACTGTAATATCGGAAAAATTGTCCGAAATTCCAGAATTTCGAGAATGCAAGCCCTAATCAGGGTATACGTGTAATTATTTTGCTGATTACATTTTTGGATAAACCCCTCAATATAAGACAAGCCCCAAGCAAGTTAGCTTTCAATCGGTTGGTACATCAGTAAGTATCTGCTGAAATAAGAGTTCGAGTTAGCATCCATCAATATTAGTATATATTTATAATATAATATTTGTATGTATTAATTATATAGTTATGCATAATATTCCTATTTATGTATTTTATCTCTATATTTTGTTTTCGATTAATTCTAATCTTTGTTATTTTTCATTCTCTTTGCACCATTTTTACTTGTCTCTGTTTGGCCCGATGGTTGACTGGTAGGGAATGCCAATTAGGCATTAAGTCCGCCATTTGTACATTTTTTTTACTTATGTGCAATAAAGTTTAAATAAATAGATACAATTTAAAATGCCGATTAAATTAAACTCATCAAATACCTATTATTTACTAGCTTATCGTCTTTTTACCTAAATACCTGAGTTCACCAAAATTGACACGTTCTCGATTGAAATACAGAAAAATGTATTTGTCTACCTATTTATTATTATTTAGCCTTTTTACCTAGCACAGCACAGCACCGCAGCCACGACGGAGCAGCGGACGCGCAGGTTCAACGCTCTTCATGACTCACCATAATAAGCCTAACTACGTCGAATCCGAATTAGCCTCGCTCATCTCTTTGAGAACCTTCCGATTTCAATAGACAAAGACGTTAGGCGTTTTGGGTCTGTTAAAGGAAGCTAGTACCTGAAGGACAAATTAAATATATGTACACCTAAAATTGAAACAAAATAAGAAAGGTAGTTACCGAGGTACCTCGTACCTATCTACTTAAGTACCCTACAACAATCTACTAACTACCTAATAGTGCCTTTTATTTTTGCGATCATAAAATTGATCGCCTGAAAGAAAGAAAGCGATTGAAAGAGACTAGGGTATTTGTGCCTTATGGCTTAAAAAATGCTACTCAGGCACCCAGGAAGTAGGAGCTCTCAAATATTCGCCATCTACAAGCAGCACCTGTGATGGTTGATTTAGTACGACGGCGAAAAGTACTCCTCTCGAGATTTACGTGGAGCGGCGCGTAGTACAAGTAATAAGAGTGTACCCGCTAACCCCTCCTAGGGGGCTTACTTGCGGCGTAAGAGCGTTTTCACATTATCCGATCCGATATGTAGGAAGGACGTACAACGAAACCGGTGTCAAACTCGTGTAATATTCAGAAAAAACCGGCCAAGTGCGAGTCGGACTCGCGCACCGAGGGTTCCGTACAAACCTGCAAGGTTTACAAAGTTCGTTCATTACGACAATCGAGTCATAATATATATTTTGTAATGTAACTAAAAATTTAAGGTTTTCGGAATTTTTCCTTTATGTGTGCTATAAAACGTTGCTTCATGCCAAATTTCAAGATTCTAGGTCGACTGGAAGTACCCTTTAGGTTTTGATTCCCTTGCGAGTACTTGCGAGTTTCAAAATATGCAGCTTAAATTGCTGTTTCTTTTGATTGCGTTGACATAGAAGTTTGATTTTGTTACAGCTTAAAGGTAGACCTGAGTATTTTCGGAACCCTAAAAACCGTTAAAAAAGTTTTCAAGGAAGCAATAAATAATGTTTCCACAAAGAGAAATAGATAAGTACGTAATATCAAACCATCTATGTTAGCTTGATCACATTGAGGGTAGACCTAAAATGAATAATGATATCTACCCTCTATTAAGTACATAATGGTATTTTATCTACATCTAGTATTTTAGGCTTTTCTACTACATCTTTATATTTTTATTGGACAGTCCAAAACAAATTGTCACCCCGCCGCTAGCCCACAATAAACCTTAATTTGTGAACAAAAAAGACAGGAGTATATAAAGTTTGATTTTAGGGTTATAATATAAAAATCATAATGAATCTACCCTCCCCACCGATCTATACATATTTATCCTTTATAGCATGATTGATTAATTTATTATTAGTTCATAAGGGATCCGGGGTAGGTAGTTTTCTTACTTTATGTTTGTATTTACCTACATGACCTACATGTTATTCTTGCCAACTCGACGTTTTTTTTAAATGAAATCTTAACATCTAATTACCTACTCAATATTACAACAACCTATTTTTTTAAAATTATGTACCTATTCCTAATTAAGAGGTATAGGTACGTAAGTGCATTGTATACTGATGACAGGAAACGGTTAAGCCAACACCAGCAACAAAAACCGGCCGCAGACTAGTCCAGCTCAGTTAACTATTTTGCATCCGGCCTCCACTTGATAGATCGCAGCAGCCTAAGAAAACGCGCAAGAACTTCGCATTACATCCATCCGCTACGTGATTACGATCAACTATACAATATAGCCGAGTTCTTATCGTGTGTATGTAATTAATATTTTCCTTACCCAAGATGTGTCAAGACGAGACAAATTTGTATTTTTGTTTTGTGTCGCAGATGTAAGTTTGTGTTGTGGTTGAATAAAGAATTGGAAATAAGAAATTATTACAGAGGTTACATCCCAAAAAGTGGACGTTACTGAGATTGATTCTTTATTGTCTCAATAACAATTTATTTGTATATCGTTTATTTCGAGTTTATTACATTATAGGTACAATATAAGAACATTCTTATAGATGTAGGTATTTTACAAGTCTCATAGCCAATAAAGCTGGACTCCTCAATCTATTCAGCTAACTGTACAGTAATCAGTTCACAACATAAAGTATATAATAAATATGAAACGGTAACAAACCTCGTGTGGAGGGTGCGCGTGCGCTGCGGGCGCAATCGATACCTGCCTACCCGCTTGTACTGTGTGTACCGATCAAATTAATATTAACGTTTGTACATTCGTATCCTGACCTCCCCTTGTCTAAAACAGAATTGTGGTTTTAGAATGAGCAGATGCATTGTGAATTTAACAAGTTCGACTTGTTGCCGGTTTATCTGTTGATGATACAAGTCGAATTTGTACGAACAACAACATCAAACTTGTTAAAAGATGTTTGATTGAATCAGCCAAACATATCTTGAAAACTATAAGTGTGTCGCTTAACTTCAAACTTGGGTAAATCAATCCTGCTTTAAGGTTGATTATATAAAAAATATAATATTAATCTGAAAGATAATCAACGTTACAGCAGAATGGATATACCCAAGTTTGACGTTAAGCAATACAAGTATGTGTCATGTCGCTTTTATAAAATCGACTTGTTGATTCAAATTTGTTGATTCAAATGATAAGTAACTTGTAGAATGTACTAGTTACACTTAACAAAATCTAACTTGTTGTTTGAACCAAAGAGCACGTAGGCGCTATTTTAACCAAGAAACTTGTTGAACGAACATGAAAACTGATTGTTTTTTCTCTCAGTGTACACCTACATAAAATAGGCACAAGAGACATTAGGTTAACAATGACCAAAAAATTAGGTACTTACTAAAGATTAAAACTATGTTATGCATTGTTGGAACTCGTCGTTTATAAACACAGTTTTATTCACGGGGACCGACACCGAACCTTGACAATGGCAATCAGGCAATGAGTCATGGTTGTTTTCTATGTAAATATATAAGTATGTATTTATCTTTTTAAGTATGTATATCGTCGCTTAGCACCCATAGTACAAGCTTTGCTTAGTTTGGGGTTGGGGCTAAGTTGGTCTGTGTAAGGTGTCCCCAATATTTATTTATTTTATTTATTTAATGGCGATGGCGCCAATGGCAGCATTTAAAGAAAACATTTACCTGCCTATTTTGATTGCAACCATATTAAAGAATTTGGCGGATATACCCTAAATAAAATAAAAAATTAGTTAAACAAATTCGGAGATATGTTAAGATCCGGGTAGCGCTGCGTTACCAAATTTCGTATGAGCCGGTCGCGCGCAAACTTGTAACGGCTTTGTAACCGCTCTCATACACACCAGACCCTTTAGCACAACTTGCCATGTCGCGCGCGAGTCCATACATCAAGCGCGACTTCAAGTTAAGACTGTTATGAGTAAACAAATAATATTCGCAGTAGGCACTAGGTCTGCTTGTAGTGTAGTGCAAAAGGACTATCCAAAAGTATGGTGGTGGTTATGTATCGTTCTGGGGCAGCAACACCATGTTTAATATTTAAGTAAATACGAAAGTTTTATAGACTTTTTTTCGAATTTGTCTAGTTTGAGAGTTAGTGCGTTTTCCGAACCATTATCCGATCCGATGTAGGACTGATAAATTGATAATACATTTAAGCCGCCATTTTGATTTTTGCTTTTGAAAAAATTTGGTAATAAAAACATCACTTATGAAGGAGCACGTATTTTCAATAATTTACCAAAAACAGTAAAGGAAGCAACTACTTTGTTTAGTTTCAAAAAGAAGCTCAAAGACCACATCATTCAAAATATTCCAGTTGCCTGAATACGGACCTGTACTGCGCACAACATGTGTTGTCGAGCATCAGTTGCGACCAGAGGAATGCGTTCAATTATCATTCTACCTGATTTTTAGAGTCATAAACACTTACTGTACCAGTCTAATATTACAATTGAATTTTATCATTAAGAAATTTTACAATTGTGTAAAATTATGATTTATGAACTTTGAATTTTATCATTAAGAAATGTGAACCTTGTATATGAATTTAGCTAATTTTGACAAAATGTGTTCTGTGTGGTGATGCCAGTTGGTATATGAATCAATAAATATGCCCAGAAACTTTATATGACTAACGTTTTCTAGCTCGCAGCCCTTGTAACTTATTTTTGGCTGGATTTTTTCCCCTGAGGTGCATAGAATTCCATTAACTTAGTTTTTTGTAAATTTACTTGAAGATTGTTGGTTTCCATCCATACATTAACGTCACGAAACACATTATTTATTTCAGCCACGTAATCTTCGGTCTTGTCACTACGAACGATTATTGAGCAGTCGTCCGCAAAGAGCAATATTTTATGTTTAGTGATAAGAGGTAAGTCATTGATATAAATCAGAAAGAGCAATGGACCAAGTATGCTTCCTTGCGGGACTCCGTATATGACTTTTTTATATTCTGACTTGTGGCTATTGAAAGTGTTACTTTTTGCACAATGAGCTTGTATTTCAGTACAGTGGTGTCTATTTTCGAGATATGACTTTATACTAGTGAATTAACTAAGATATGTATCTAATACTCATTAAGTGAAATGTAAAATTTCTTATAATAATAATAATAATAATCATTTATTTCAGACCAGGTCCATATACAATTATACATTTAAAATATACAAAAAATTCACAAAATTTACAAAACAAAACATGTGTTAGTAATTAGTAATAAATAATAAATTATGAGATAATAAATTTCTTTAACCCGAAATCCTTTCTATCCGATATCGGACTGGATACTGTGAAAACGCACTAAGAGAATCAAAATAATTGTAGGTACTTACTTGATTTAATTTTAAAAATAAAGAGAGACAGACGGTACCTACAATTAATTAATATTTAGGATAAGTAGGGGTGGTTGTTTTTTTTTTAATATAGGACATTCTTACACAGATTGATCAAAATAATTGTAGGTACTTACTTGATTTAATTTTAAAAATAAAGAGAGACAGACGGTACCTACAATTAATTAATATTTAGGATAAGTAATTTTTTTTTTTAATATAGGACATTCTTACACAGATTGACTGAGTCCCACGGTAAGCTCATGAAGGCTTGTGTAACTTGAGTGTTGCAGGTACTCAGACAACGATATATATAATACTAGCGACCCGCCCCGGCTTCGCACGGGTAGTATGTAAACCTTCCTCTAGAATCACTCTATCTATTAAAAAAAAACCGCATCAAAATCCGTTGCGTAGTTTTAAAGATTTAAGCATACATAGGGACATAGGGACAGAGAAAGCGACTTTGTTTTATACTATGTAGTGATAGTGATAGTGATGATGATATAATAAACAAATACTTATGTACATACTTAGAAAACATCCATGACTCGGGAACAAAATATCTGTGCTTATCACACAAATAAATGCCCTTACCGGGATTCGAACCCGGGACCGCGGCGTAGCAGGCAGGGTCACTACGCGCTAGGCCAGACCGGTCGTCCTTCCAGCTTGTAAAGAATCTTACAGATTCTTGTAAATCTCTTAGCAACTTTAGTAATCTGTAATTTTTATAATTGTGAAATGATTCGGTACAGATATTTTCGATTAGTTTGTGGTTGTTACTGTGAGGGTAACAGCTTGTGGCGTGACTTAACGGATTCCTTTGCTCTTTCTTTGTTCCACAGACTCGAACCCTAAAATCTCGGCCACACATGCGCGTTTTGATAGCGTAGGCGGAGCGGTAGCGGAGCGTCAGCGGAGCGCAACGATAGCGGTGCGCCGGACGAACGCTGGCGAGCGGAATGTGCGAGGATTGCGAGCGGAATGTGCGAGGATTGCGAGCGGAATGTGCGATGATTGCTAGCGG
The DNA here is from genome assembly GCF_023078275.1 of Leguminivora glycinivorella. Classification (NCBI taxonomy): domain Eukaryota; kingdom Metazoa; phylum Arthropoda; class Insecta; order Lepidoptera; family Tortricidae; genus Leguminivora; species Leguminivora glycinivorella. The sequence goes on from NC_062998.1 coordinate 20,234,183, forward strand.
AATGTGCGAGGATTGCGAGCGGAATGTGCGAGGATTGCGAGCGGAATGTGCGAGGATTGCGAGCGGAATGTGCGAGGATTGCAAGCGGAACGCCAGCGTTCCGCCGGCGCACCGCTATCATTGCGCTCCGGTAACGCAACGTTATCAAAACGCTTTATGTGTGGCGGAGGCTTAAGTGCGTTTTCACATAATCCGATCCGATATCGAATGTCGGAAGGATTCCAAAGGAAAAAATCAAAGATGGTGGCTTCAATGTATGGAATATGGTGCGACATCCGATATCGGATCGGATAATGTGAAAACGCACTAACGAATTTGCGATTCAACTTGTTAAATCAAATAAATATGTTAATTCTAATTGGCAAGTGCAATGGTACATTAAATTTAAAACCCAATAAAAGATTTATGTAGGTACTGACCCTTTGATAATTGTGTCGCCTAACTTCAAATCTGAGTAAATCCATATATAAAAAAACCGGCCAAGTGCGAGTCGGACTCGCCCACCGAGGGTTCCGTACAAACTTTCTTTCAAACTACCTAGTAAAAATAATCTCATATTTTCATATAACTCTAATGACTAGAAGACAAAAGTATAGGCACTAATGAGTATTATTGTGTAGGTATAGCGCCATCTCCCGGTCAATTTGCTAACTAATTTGCGCGACCTGGTTTTTCAGGGATAATTCTTTATAATGCTAACCGATTTAAACAGTTTATTGGACAGAAGATGGTTTACGTAACATCTCGTATTAATTTGGAGTACGATATACATCCGCAAGGGTGGGTAAAATGAAAGTAAAAATCTGAAAAGTTTTTTGTGAATAAAAAAAAAGTATTCAAAATACAAACAGGATTATATTTTTCCTGTAATAGTTTGCATAAAACCAATGTTTACTAAAATTTTCATAATTTTTCGTTGGTAAACTTCGGAGATAAGGGGTGGGGGGGACGGTATTTTATTTTACATTTTCCTTCAAAATTCTTTTTTTTTCCACAACAAAAAAATTATAAAAAATAGCTTATTTACGTTCAATTTGAGCTCTTTCCAACGATAACCCACTTGACCTAGTAACTTGAAATTCACAGTTTGCCCCCCTTTCATTTTGGCCATTTTCTACAATTAAAATTAAAATATTTAAAAAAATAATACTTTCTATTTGTAGAGGTTTACAATGTTCATAACTATTCCAAATTTCAAGTTGATAGCATTAGTAGTTCTCGAGATATTTAGGAATGTGACAGACGGACAGACAGACGGACAGAGTCGCACCATAAGGGTTCCCGTTGTACCTTTTTGGTACGGAACCCTAAAAATATAGTATATGATCTGAAAGATAATCAACCTTATAGCAGAATGGATTTACCCCAGTTTTTAAGTTAAGCGACACAACTGGAATTGAAAACGATACAAATTTGTTTATACATATTAAACGATTTACCAAAGTACCTAACTAACGTAGGTACCTATTACCTTAACGTAAAAGCAGCGAGTGCCCTACGCCGGTTAAGTTACTACAGAACCGGTTCTGCGATAGCCCGCAGTACCTACCGAGCTCCACGTGCAGATACCATAGTTCGTCTTCGTCTATTTTCCATCGCAACGAACTAACCAAATTAAAGCGAGCCGCCAGAGAGCTCTCTCCCTTCGGAGAATCGCGTTCAAACACAATGCCCTCATATATCCGAAGCTCTATACAATTTGGTTTATCATATTCATTTGCTCTTTTTTACGCAGAGTTGTGGTCCGGTTTGCCGGTGCGTAGAGTAGAACAAGATACTAAATCATTTTTTATTAGTTAAGCATTCAGCGCCAGCGCCAAACATAATACGGTTTTTGGCCGTTGCACTGTTTTAATCGACCTTTCAAGGTCGTTATTATGTAGATAAAATTACACAATATTTAATTTTATGCGCATAAAATTTATGCCGTTCATTTTAGATTGATCCAACTATACAAGTTATTTATAGACACTACATAAAATATTCATACTACACTACACATTTCGCAAGGTTAAAACTTTATCTAAAATCAATGGATCATAATATTCATAATAGCAGCGTTTTACCTTACAATAAAACGCATATTAAGCGAAATACCTTATTTGAAGCCTATTTAATATATTGAGAGACAGCGATACTGCTTGTAGATGCGTAGCGGTTCACAGCAGGTACCTACAGCTGAACACCTGTAAACAACTTGCAACTCCAGTTTTACGATTCAGGTTTCCCCTTCCACCAGGCGACCCGTGCCGTAGGGACGGCAACGATGTTTCATCATTGGTTCTCAAAATATTAATTTAACCGAAGTTGCAATATACCACTTACCAAACAGTTGCATCATTTATGAATTCAAATGTGAAATGAAATAAAGACGTATCTTCGAAACTGAATAGTCTAAAAATGTTGTTTACTAGCAGCGAACAACAAATACCCTCAAATGGAAAAATAAATGTGCCTTGGTTTATTGCAACTGAGTGTTGTAGCCACGGGCGTAGTTAAAAATATAGGCTTCAAATAAGGTATTTCGCTTAATATGCGTTTTATTGTAAGGTAAAACGCTGCTATTAAGCTTCTGTACCGTTATTTGAAGCCTATTTAATATATTGAGACGTGTCTGTATTCGCCTGGTGGTCAAGAAACGCCAATGTGATTAATTGAATCGCCAATGGAAATAACAACTTCAAGTGCACTTCACACATCAGATAGGTACCTTGTGTACCTATATGGAGGAATGTGAATTGCAGCTGACAGCAGCTGCAGTGACTGAATTGATAAGTGCACAGTGACCTATTTTTCTATTGTAACTTATTATTCGTCGGTAAGGAAAGTTTGAAACATTTTTAAATTTTATGTATATACCTATTATGTATATACCCATAATGATATTAAAATAAATTATGAAAAACCTGTTACTTTTTTATTTCATCCCCCTAACAAGGTCAGGTCATGACTTATGTTTACGTTTATTTCATTATAATATTCAATTTAATACACTTAGTATGTTTTTAATGTTTTGACCCCGACTCTGCAATTGCCAGTAAGTAGGGTTATTGCAGTATCATTACTTTTAGGGTATAAGCGAAAAAAAGTTTTGGATTGTGTGTCAAATTCCTCGCAACTCGTTTATCTCTTTTCAGTATCATAGAATAATAGACATGACATAGGTACATTATATTGATATATTGATTTGCATGACATGATATTATTACATATGATATTATAGAAAACAGTTAAGGAACTGATCCATTCATTAATGCCTTATCCAAATAGTCACTATTTATTTCCGGCAATTACAGCATTACATAATAGACAGTGAATATTATAATTACTGCCTTATGGCTATGACATGGCAAAATTTGGTAGCGAAGAAAAATTTCGCTCAATCGGCTACAACTTTAAAAGTGTATAACACTAATGTGCGCAGCTATTGAAAACCTTAATACCCATGGTATGACTAATGTTCCGACAATCATGGTTCTTTCGTGATGTACTTAATTCGTTTTATGAAATCTAATTTTAGTAATTTTCCCGAGCATTCTAGTATGCCGGAAATATTCTTGGCCTCTTGGGTATAACCCATACTGAACCCATGTGTAACGTGGTTCCAATTTTATTAACGGAAATAATAATCTGGGCACGTTTGGTAAGTGCTAAAAAAAAATAATCTAATCATTCTAAAAAGTCTTATTATCATATATTGAGGATAAGCACACTTGTGAATTTTTCATCATTGAAAACTCCTAAGCATAAGATACTCTTTTGGTAAACGAATCTATCATCCAGGAAGGAAGTGTAAGTATATCAAGTAACAAGACTATTGAGGCTTTGTATAAGTATAACTTAGTCATTCGTTATACATTATGAGTATACGTATTAAGGTCATTGAATCCATGTATGAATACAGTCCTAAACAAAGTACCTCCTGTGCAATTGGTAGTAGTGGTACTACAACAGTTCAACTTTTAATTGCCTTGGTTAACAGGCTACAACTTAACCTTAGACTTTTTGTCTGGAGAGTTCTCTCCCAGTTCCCTAATATTTTTTGTTAGTTATTTACCCAATATGTATGTACTTTCTGTTAAGCCAAGGATTGGCATAGGCTAACAACGCCTAGGCGGCTAGACGCACATGTGCGAAGCGTTTTATTTGTAATTTGTACACATGTTAAGCCAATGCTGATGATAGAATTTTCTTCGTATATAAATGCCTTTTTGTTTTGGGTAACCAGCTTATGAAAGCGCAAGATGTTACAATCAAATATTTTTCTCCTTAAGGATACGTATGTATGCGGGTAAGACCCGTGATTTTCGTTGGAAGCATAAAGATATATAATCATTCCATTATATGGCATGACGTAGCCTTCTGGTTTTGTAATGAAGAATATGATATTGAGGTTAAGGTACCTAGATCTGTAGTTCCGAGATCTGAGGTCCAAACAAAATTTTGAGACACTCATCAAACCCCATGGGTCATGGGCTTATTCGGCATAGCTTTAAAATTGTTTTGACGGTCCATCTTTATATGAGTATTAAAATCATTTTGAAACCACATCAAGTACTTATCTTGCAAAATATTGTTACCAAAAACAATGATTAGGTATGAGAAATAGTTTTCCGAATACCCCATGAATGTGATATATTTATTAACCATAGAGGTTACTTTATTTAAAAAACAGATTAAAAACTGTAATATGACAGCGTTTTAAGTTTGTAGTTGGGTTTATTAACCCGTACATTTCATCACTTCTTACGTAGGTGTCCTTTTCCCCCTTTTATTTTTAAAAACGTGTTATGGCGGTAATCTTAACCTAAAACTCATAATTTAAATACGTATTGTTTCATTCGGACTAAATAATGAGTAGACGAGTCACCCCGTGCTACTTTATGAGGATGTGAACACATTTTAATGTAATGGTTCTTTGTAACATTGGTTCAGGTCGTTCCTGGAGCCTCAAAATATGTAATAACATATCACAACTGCATTCTTACATAGCGAAAAACTATGCAAAAATGTTTGCTATTTCATCCACATAGCCAATTCCTTAAAATGTGTTCAGCCCACGTGGGCTTAACTAAACAAATTAATGACCTAAAACAGTCCAAAGCAATCTGATCTTTAGATTATTGGCCTCATGTGGCGCCGGAGCGGCCAGCGGGCTAAATAACTATTTGATTAAAATAATAGAATAAATAACCCATTTAAGATGTTTGGGAAACGGTTAATATCCTGAACCAAAGAATACTGCGGCCTTGATATGCATCAACACTATCAAAAGGTTTACTTAAATGACCACAAATCCCACTTTAAAACCTAAATAAGTAGGCTGATAAAACCGTGGTTAATTTTGAATATTATCGTGTCAACTCACTCCGCGTCAGCGTGAGCTAGGTGTTTCAAACGTCGTTAACGACAAAGATAACATATGTAGTAGATAACTATATAGTGGAAAAAGTTTCCACAAAAAAAAAGAAACCACGTTTATCAAGTCGCCAGCAATAACTGTGATAATCTTTTTAGTCTTCACCAGACTCATCATCATCCTCCTTGCGTTATCCCGGCATTGGCCCCGGCCCCGGCCTGTGAAGGCCTGGGGTCCGCTTTGACAAGTCTTCTCGAGACTATTTAATGATTACTGGGAAGTGATTCCGCAGTAGAAATATATAACCCCTGTCAAAATGACTTTGTAATTAACAAAGTAAGCACTTGGTACTAAGCTTAGGAGGCGTTATCATATTGTGTTGTTTCCTCCATCACACGTAAGTTTCAAAACGCCTTGCGTAGGCCGACAAAAACCGCTTTAGAACCATGCTAATTGTATTATACCTATTATACCACATCTGCTTGATCTGCTTGTGACGCAGGATATGTAAACACGCGCCTTGCGAAGGCGGCAGGTTTTCAGCAGGCTAAATAAAATATTTAATCGCCTTGCGCAGGCAGAAAATTGAGTCACGAAAATTGCAAGCCTTGCGCAGACTGCAAAATTTTCAGCTGTCTTAACAATCATATTATTCACACACCTTGCGCAGGCGGGAATTATGAAAATGGGAAGATGCACGTCTTGCGCAGACGGCTGGTTTTTATCTAGATAAATAGTAATACTCATAAGCCTTAATAAGCGGGAAATTTATTATCGGTACCAAAATAAATAGACATTGGGGAATCTATTTTGCCAAAAACTGAGGAAGGCTTGTACTATGGTAGCAAGGCGACATATTACTCTTATTATAGACATGTATACTTAAATACATAATAACACAACCGTAACTCGGGAAAAAATGGACGTAGTAAAAGGAAAAAGATCCAATTCATATAAACATAATTATTTGAATATAATCTCAACGTAAAAAGGGAAAAGCCATTCAAATAAAAGGCTATTTTCAGAGGATGGCTCTCTTTCGTTCAACTACGTCCCGCTATTTGTGTGCATCACACAAACATATTCCCATACTGGGATTCGAACCCAGAACCATAGGCTCTGCAGACAGGGTCACTGCCTACTGTGTTAGACTAGTGCTTTTACACCGTCTTAACACTTGATATTTTTTCCACTAATGCCTGCTTCCACAGAATAATAATTATTATACTAGCCTTTAATATCCTTAAGCGGACTATACACAAAATAAAAACATACTGGTTGTAAATTTCTTCACACCTTGCGCAGGTAAGAAGTTTTTAGTAAGCTAGTGCAATGATGCATCCTTTTACTCTGCTTACGCAGCAGCCAAGTAATCAAATTAATCAAATACGCTCGCCTTGCGTTATTAAACGCTATTATTATAGTTAAGGATTAAAGAGTGACTCTCTCGTATGCGGATTTTCTCAATTATCTTTAACCGGAACTTATATTTGGTAATTAATACAACTCTCCACATACCTGAGTTTCACTTTGTAATCCTTTACTTCCACTGGCAAGAGGCTTAGATTTGATTAAGGCATAAGAACATTACCAAACTACATTTTTCAGAGGTATCCCTGACGATGCCGTACTGTGCATTTAAAATTGCCCATATTTATTTACGGAACATTTTTCGGATTACACAAACATGTTCCCCAAAGACGCTAATAATATAGGTTTGTTAGTTACCTTTCTTTAGAGCGGAAAGTCGATTTTAAGGCGCACAGGGATCGGATATAAAAGCCAACATGATACTTAGAATCAATAAATATTTATTGACGCCCTTGCCAAGTCCGGCGGCTATAGGCTTTAACTTTCGACTTTTGATCTATTTCTGAATTCCGTTACAGAATATCGATCTATTTAAAGAGATTGTAAAGGAATTTTATCCCGCAGCACAGTACCTACCACAATGGGCACGCACGGAAATTATCAGGTCACAGCACAGGCTCATCTTCGGTCGCAAGGCAAAACAAACACTAATCGCGTCAATTACGATTTTAATTAGGACTGTTTTAGTCTCAAAGAGGACAGGGAGATCATTTTTAAATTTTTACTTTTTTGACCTGTTCCGTGCTTAAGACGAATCGATTCACTGAAAAAAATAACTGAAAAAGAAATAAAAAATCGCTTACTTACGCGACACGCTGCGCTCAAAGTGAATCGATCAGGTGCTCAGCTTCTAAAACATTTAATTTATAATAGTAAACGAACGGTAAAACCGTTTTCTAAAACGATATTTTTGATTAAACTTACAAAAAATTCCAAGAATTAAGGAATTCTAAGAATTTTTTGTAGTGAACCGAACGTTCCGACAAACAGAACGCCAATGATGAAACATCGTTGCCGTCCCTACGGCACGGGTCGCCTGGTGGAAGGGGAAACCTGAATCGTAAAACTGGAGTTGCAAGTTGTTTACAGGTGTTCAGCTGTAGGTACCTGCTGTGAACCGCTACGCATCTACAAGCAGTATCGCTGTCTCTCAATATATTAAATAGGCTTCAAATAACGGTACAGAAGCTTAATATTCAGTTGTTCGAAGTTAGACCTATAAGACCTATAGATCTGATAGTGATCACAAAATTACATGTATAATATCCATACTAATATTATAAATGGGAAAGTGTGTGTGCCTGTTTGTTTGTCCGTCTTTCACGGCAAAACGGAGCGACGAATTGACGTGATTTTTAAAGTGGAGATAGTTGAAGGGATGAAGAGTGACATAGGCTACTATTTGTCTCTTTCTAACGCGAGGGAGGCCGCGGGCAAAAGCTAGTCCTTAATAAAGAAGAAGCCAAATATAAAACAAGGCTAGGGTGACCGCTTACAATCAGACGGGTCGTATGATTGGTTGCGTTTGACGTAGAACCAAAGAGGATCGAGTACCTATTAATCCTATTATAGAGTTACTGTCGAAGTAAAATGTGTAAACACAGTGCATAGATTGCCATCTCTCGACACACAAGCTTAAAACTTTTGAACCTCAGTTTTGACAATTTGGTCCATATTCTTAGCTTGATATGTGTTAAAATGTCAAATATTAATATTAGCGCCATCAAGCCGAGCGTCCCCCAAAGGTGTATCGCCATCTAGGTCAACGACGTCAACGTACCTTTTTCTGTATGGTACTGAGGTACGTTTTTTTCTTAGACTATACGGAGAGATATCTGTCTATACGATACGGAGTTATATATGTCTTTGCGTAGAACTTAAGCGAGTACTTACTTGTAGGTGTTATGTATGTGTTATATTTAGAAGACTGATTACAAAAAATACTTTGTAAGTGCTTTATTAATGTATTAGGGCCATTTAGGGCTAAATCAATTGAACGCGTGCGCAAGCGCCGGCCCGCATGGCGGCACGTGACGATCTGCGGGTAATTCGCTCTATACGAAAACATCCTCACCCCTAACTCGTTTATTTGGCGCAATAACCCCGTGTGCTCCAGATTTCTTTTTATTAATGAATATGAGATATTTGATAGCTATTTTATTCTACGAGAGTACAGAAACAAATCTTTTAAATTTAAAACGTTATAGTCATTTTCGCAAATATGTGGGTAAGAAAACTACTTGGCGTCATAGATTCCATATTGAGGCCTAGTTTTCGTAGGTACTTACTCGTTGAAATATATAAGGACAATGTACAATTTCATATTTATCGGATCGACTTTACCGGCCAATATAGAGGTAGTTGAACTATTTTTCCTTGGTTCACATCTAAATACCGACCGATTTGTTCTACCGCCAAAAATTTGATCGGTCATCAAAGTCAGTCACAGTCTTTAAAACTAAATCGAACCGGGCCATTTTTAGTGTTAAACCCTCTTGCTAGATTGTAACAGGAAAATTTATGAAATTGTTTCTATAACGAGTGCAAACCTTTTAAGAATTTTCATCTTTAAAAATTAAATTTAAATAAGGGTAGAAACAGAGATTTACTCGCGCTTGGTTAGTCATGACCGCTAGGGGGAAATGTCAAATTATGGATGCGTTCAGAAACGACGCGGCCGACCAGAAAATGACGAATTATAAGCGCTCTCGAAAGCCGGTACCGTAATTATTGTGGACAAGGCACTTTTTGCCTCTGACAAATAGTAACAGCGTGGAATGACTCCGAGCTTTGAGCTACTACGTACTAATGGCTCTCAGTGTAGCAGCGAGCTCTAATATTAACTATTTCTTTTGTGCGGGTTACCGGCGTGGTTGTACTGCGTTTGCGTCTTCCTTGTAGTGGAGCAATGACCCCTTTCTTTATTTTGTTACATTACTTGAACGTTAATATGAATCGAATGGACGCGAGTGATGGGCTCAAATTTCTTGAGCTTGCTTGACAGGTTTATGTTGTCACGCAATCATCCCTTTGATGGATATCGCTATAAATCAAGTAAAGTAAAATGACACCTTTTTTAAAGACTTTTAAAAGAGGTTACAAGTCGGCAAGGTAACTATAACAACTATAAAGGGTCACACTTCATAGAAATATTGCTTTGACTGTACGAATAAGTATCTTCAGTCCGCAACTCCGCAGGGACCTAGTGTCGGTGAGTATTTCTGAAGTTCAGATGAAATGACTCTATTAGGTACTTACCTATAAAAGCAGTTTTTTTTTAATTCCGTTGTGTGCCTCTCTGCCAGTCGAAATGTAGAGTACTAATGATAAAACTGATTCTGATAATAACTTATGGTGACTACTTAGTAGAATTAAGTTTTAATGACGAAGATAAATATTTAATGGAGATTTTGAATCATTTACGCCCTCTTCGTAAGCTAGGTCTCATTAATTTTTTTAAGGTTTGTTTGTACCAATTTTGTATCAAGTCAAAAACTTTGGTTAGGTATGTTATTATATAGATTTCTAGATAAATCAAGTACCTAAGTATTTTTATTTCTTTTGTTTTAGCACCAATTCATACTTTTTGTATAGAATTTTGTAACCGGAGTTGATTTCGAAAACGCTGTATCGTATTTTCGGGTGTTCGCGAAATCTGATGAGTGCAATACGAGAAGCTGCGCCGGTGGTCGCGGCCTTTCTCGTTCTTTACTACTTATATGCTGCTTGTCCATTGTCTCAGCGGCCTGGTTTTTTTGGGACAAACTTTTCTCGCTGACTGTACTTTTCTTTCTAGAGGCAACTATGACCCATCCAGACAGTTCTAAAAGCCCCAAACACAATTAAGTTATGGTATGATAACACTTACAAGGTTTTCATTGCTTTAACCAGTTTTATGTTTTCATACAATTTCATAAGACCCATGTGAATTTGTAAGAACTATTCTTGTTTCGCGGTAGGTAGACCCTCCGACGGGGTTAGCCACGGGTTAGCATACGACCACACATCGGACACTTGCGATCAAATATATGTAAGAGGCGCGCTCCTAGCACACAGTCTAAGCTCATGTACGTGAACGCGTACTATGCTTGTATGAGTGAAATATGACAGGTGTTCGCGTTTTTGACAGGCGGTAACTGTGAGGTAACCGAGAGGGGGTGGGTGGCGCTTTCAGTGGGGGAGCGGAAGTAGCCATACTGTACGATAGTACTCTTTATTTATATACTGTGATACGACGCTGAGTTTGGAATAATATTTATTTCATGTTGCCTGTGGACGAGGAGTATAAAATTAATGCAAAATCAAAATATCTAATAAGAAGTAAGTATTTACCTCAAAAAATACACGTTAACAATTCTTCAACGGAAAATAATTAAATATTTATGTCACTACACTACACCATTCTGACATTCTGACATTCTGACACTAATGCCACCTTAGACAGACTTAAATTTTCTAAAATCTATGATCACCACAACTTTTTAAACAACTTAGAACAACATGCATGGGCTGTGTAGGTTGGATGGAATAAGGTTGGATAATAAAGTTAAAAGTTAAAAATTTTCACGTGGTTTTTAGAGTCGGACCAAGCTCAGTTGGCAGCGATTTAGATAGCCAGCCTATGTCAGAGTTGTTTTAAACGGCAAACTTCGATTCAATGGTTTTAACAAGTTAGATTTTATTTTAGAACTAATTTCCACGAAGGATCTAGTCGAGAGTCTGTACATTTGGACGAAGGTAAATCAAGTCCTTTGGTGTCTCTTGCATAGTCCCTATTTAACAAGGCGAAGGCTTACCTACTCAAACCGATCATAACACCAGTAATTAGGGCAGACATCGTGCACGAAATATTTCCTTGCGCTTTGATCGTGCTGCCTTCTCGTGGAGAAAGCATTGCTCGTGGCTCAATGACGTACAGGGGCATAACTTACACAACTTGCCGAGGTCAGGCCAATCGAAAGTGCAGGGTATCCAATACAAGTGCTTATTCTGTTGTTTTGGACATCACAGTTTACGCGTAGTCTGGTGCACATTTCAATGTTTTTCTCTCCTGTGTTCTAGTAGAAATGACAATACGCAGCTAAGTAGTTCACCGCTCCGATAGGCGTAATGTATAAGTACAATTTGACAGACGGTGCCTGCGAACTTTAACCTCTGTTGATCTACAATCCTTCCCTGCGAAATGAAGTCTTTTATTTAAAAATCTAAGTAACACCGCCGTTGGTGTTGGACTGTTGGTACATATTAATCAACTCTACCACATGTTTTCATAGTAGACTATACACTATACATACCTATCGCAGTCACGTGCAATAATAAATTACAAAACGAATACTGACATGATCTTATTTAATAGAACCATAAGACACCTAATTTTGCGGCTTTCATAGAGTAACATAATATAACACAATATAACCTAATTGCAGTTGACTATACCCGCTTAAGTTAGACGTTTGTTAACACTTTCGAAACCGGGCTTTACGCGGCGCTAAGACATTTTCGCTACATACGGGGAAACCCATGTAATCGGCTACGCTTCTACGAGCGGTGTGCCCGACAGTCGGGTTCTTGGTAGCGAAAGTGTTAAGCGCCTTTTGCGGTTCATTATGTCCCAAGGAGTTTTATTATTATTTTTACCTAATAAAATATTATACTGAATATTGAATAAAATAAAAATAACTTAATATTAACTCCACCAGGCTATTCAATACGATCATTATAAAAGGTTATGTGAGAAATAATGCCACTCAATTTAGTAACACGGAGTGAAAGTGGTGGTAGAAACTGATGTACCTACATTAAATACAACGATGGGAAAAACGAATAAAGCGCCTCCTCCATCACCACCGCACCACCGCATCATTACGCTGTGCGGGCGCTGCCCTGCCGCGCCCTCACTCATGCAGGCTCTGCGCAAGCACAACCACAACACGATGACTTGACGACTTTAACTATCACTCGGCTACGTACGAAATTGATTCGACTTTGATGTACAAACTCGTTACGTAGTTACTTTGTTAAGCAGGTATATTTTACTAGCTTTTGCCCGCAGCTTCGCTCGCGTTAAATTCGAAAATTGCAGAATTCTCCATACAAACTTCCTCCACCCATTTCAGGGAAGTGGGGGGTTAGAAAGAGACACAAAGTAGCCTATGTCACTCTTCATCCCTTCAACTATCTCCACTTAAAAAATCGCGTCAATGCGTCGCTCCGTTTTGCCGTGAAAGACGGAAAAACAAACAGACACACACACTTTCCCATATGGCCATATTAGTATGGATACGTAAACAAGTAGGTAATGTGGGTATTAGTACTGTGTGGTCTGTGTGCGTAGCCGAATGCACAATGCTTCACGAAACGCTCACGAATAGGAATAATTATTAAAATAGTTTATTTATAACTTATAATTATAACACATTCTCGTTCTCTTTCATGGATTTTTTTTTAATTTTGCGCACTTTTTTCAATTCTCATTAGATTCAAGGCTCATTAGATTCATCCGGCACATTTTATCTGACTCACTGTTAGTTGACATTGGCAACAAGTGCGAGCGAGACACCAGCCCCAACTTTGCCCTCTCATGTGGACACACTTATTGAATAATGTCCTGTGTCCGGTTAATTCTCTAGATTTGTGCGTATTCTAACTTGTGGTGATTTTTGAACGTGTACCCATTCGAATACTTCGATTTTCGATTCAACTGTCAAAATCACGTCAGTGCAAAACGTCAAAGTAGATTAAGGGAATCGATTAATCCTTTTTTTAATTTGTAGCTAAAAGCAAACAAATTCTAATTTTAATCAATTTTTATATTTAGTTTTATCTCTTATATAGGTTTAATATTATTACGTGTTATCACATCAAAAAGTACTTATCTTTCTAGACGACAACAAAGCAAGTTCAACAAGTTATTGTTTTGCTATAGTATAATGGAATTTATAGAGCTTATATCAATAAATAAATTGGATGGTGTTATTTTAAAATATCCTCACCAGGATAACGTAGATGGAACGGTGTGTATCACTGGACATCATCTCATTTTGAGTTCACGAAAAGAAGGCGTTCGTGAACTATGGGTAAGTTGACGTTTACATGTATGTAGCTTTTGTCTGTAGGCATGGAAGTCGTCTACTAGCGTCCGCGAACATTCCAGATGCGCTGCAGAATCTAGGGAGTCCCATCAGAACCCTAAACATGTCGTTATAGAGAACAGTTGAATGCTCTCTGAGTATAACTAACCCACAGGCCACTGGTGTAAAACGATTGACAGATGGATTTGAACAAGGTTCGCTTTACTTCCCCTGAACAACGAAACTTATGAATAATGATTTTTAAAATGAGGCGAAATCTAATCAAGGATCCTACTTTGTTGCTTACCGTGAGGTTGAAATGAACCTGTGAGAGCATCCTTATGCCAACTGTCCAATTGGCACTTTTGGCTTGGATACAACATTGACAATACATTAAAGAATTACCTATGAGGTTATACTTAGAATCCATACATACTAATATTATATGGGAAAGTGTGTGTGTCTGTTTGTTTGTCCGTCTTTCACGGCAAAACGGAGCGATGAATTGATGTGATTTTTTAAGTGGAGATAGTTGAAGGGATGGAGAGTGACATAGGCTACTTTCTGTCTCTTTCTAACGCGAGTAAAGCCACGGGCAAAATCTAGTAGTTATGTTACTTCCAACACTACTAAACTGGCAAATGTTTTCTATTACCTTTATCAACACTAAACTTGTTTGTGTATTTTAATGTTAATGGAATGAATTGGTTTTCTAGCTTCTTCATAGAAACATAGATAGCATTGAAAAAAAGGAAAACAAGCCTGTGAATGGCATTATGCAGGGAGGCTCTTTGTTCCTGAAGTGCAAAGACCTGCGGATATTCCAGCTGGAGATCAGCTCCAGTGCAGAACTGAACATGCTGGCTCAGACCTTGGAAAATCTCTCCGGCCTACAAGACCCTAGCCTTTTCTATCCATTTTTTTATAGACATATGCACCCAATTATGGAAAATGGGCACACATTATACAGGTAAGTGGTTTTATTGACAATAATAAAATAGTGTTGTTTGTTCTTCAAACTATGATAAACCTTGCTGTCAGAATTTGCGAGAAAGTTAATAGGGTAGGTAATTAAATGTTATTTATTGATTTACAGATATTGCTTGTATTTATATTTGTATTGTTGATGACGGGTCTGGCTCAGTCGGTAGTGACCCTGCCTGCTAAGCGGCGGTCCTGGGTTCAAATCCCAATAAGACCATTTATTTGTGTGATGAGCACAGATATTTTTTTTCCTGAGTCATGGATGTTTTCTTTGTATATAAGTATGTATTTATCTATTAAGTATGTATATCGTCACTTAGCACCCATAGTATGTACAAGCTTTGCTTAGTTTGGGGCTGTTGATGTGTGTGAGGTGTCCCCAATATTTATTTTATATTTATTTATATTTAATACACTTGGAAGGACTTGGAAGAGGCCTATGTTCGAGGACAAGACTGAAGTTGTTGATGGAAAAATAGTATTAAAGTATATTTTAGGATAACAAATAGGTCATAAGTAAAATAGTACAAATGTATATGAAAAGTAAAAAACCTTCAGTACATAAAAGCTATTTTTATATTTAATATATTTTTCCAGTATAGAGGGTGAATTCACAAAAGTGTTGGCGACAGAGGAGTGGAGGATATCTCGAGTCAATCAAAACTACACCGTGTGCCCGGCCTACTCAAAGGCGGTGGTGGTGCCGAAAAGTGTAGATGATGATATTTTAGCTCTGGCTGCTACATTCAGACAAGGCGGCCGGTTTCCTGTTCTCTCCTATAGGCACAACAATGGGGTATGTTGGAACCTTGTTATAAAGTTTGTATTAAGGATATGTTTTTTTTTAATAAATGAGTTCTATAGCTTACAGTGGTTACTCCAAATACGTCACACATGGAGTCTGCAATATGCGAATTTGTTTTGCCTGGCTTCTTTTTTATGCTTTTTCCTTTACTGCTCACAGTTTACACTTGGTATCATGGGTTTCCATGGGCCAATGCCTTAACATCAAGTGATTCATCTATCATCTTATTGTTTTACTCTTGTATCTTCAATAAATTATTAAAATGATCTGCAATAATTATGCAATCCATAATCACACTACGCTGCGCTCAAAAACACGCATTATTGATGTTGGAGTCAAGACCGCCAAGCTGAAATGGGACTGGGCAGGCCATGTTTGCCGTATGCATCCACAGAGGTGGGCTAAAGTAGCCACAGTATGGATGCCGCAAAACGGACGAGGATCTGGCAGGCCCAGGCGGAGATGGCGGGATGACCTGGACGTGTATCTCAACAACTGGCCGGAGATCGCCCAGAACCGGGACGAGTGGAAATCTAAGGGGGGGAGGCCTTTGCCCAGCAGTGGGACACAATATAGGCTTGTAATAATAATAATAATAACCCCGCGGGGGCAGCTTGTGGCGAGCTGACGGTGAGTGGCGACACCGCGGACCCCTATTCCAGAGGGCACTTCCATCTAGCCCTCGCCTCTGCGCTTGCCTTAACCGGCCGGCCAGAGTGGATTCGCAAGAGCGGGACCTATGCTCCAGGTTGGAAGTGTAAAATGTCATAACGCCGGCGGCCTGCTGAACGGATCACCGGGATCTGGCTACCGCAGTCTCACCTCTCGACAACCTTTCAGCCACTCTTCAAGTGTTGCTCTGTTGTCGCACCGTGCGTGCGGCCGTTTTGCAGGGCCCACTCAATGAGTTGGCGAGTCACCGCCTGTCTTTTACAATCTTGAGACTAGTTGTCATGGCAGGTGTCCGATAGTCTCCCCCCATAGACCATTATCCAGTCCATCCAACTTGCACAACAATAGCCTATGACCTTAGTTCCCATCGCAACACAAAAGTGCTGCACTGAAATAGTCTTTACACCTGGCGGGGACCATCTCCGGATGTATCATATTGTGCGCTCGGGGATGGTATCCGCCAGGTGTATCCCTTGCCTTTAGATTAAAGTGTCTAAAAGGGCCTCTGTGCTGTTGGCTTCTGCCCCACACATGCCTCCCAAAAGTCCGGGACCCCATGGTCCCGAGATATGGTAAGACATACAAATAATAATAATAAATAATCACACTGTATTGGTGTGTTTTCTCAGGTGCTTTGCAGTGGTTGAATGCTAAACTGTATAATTGTTACATTTTTAAAATTTTCTCTGTCTCTATACATGTAGCAATTAGACCTATTAATAACGCCATTTTGCGTAACTCAGAACATCGATTGTGCCCACTCAATATCACAGAATAAGCTAAAGCGAGAGTTCCCCGCGCTATCTTATATCATTAAACGAAAAAATGGAAAATAATCTTGACATGTATTTTTATTGGGAAACATTACTATGATTAATGGAAGCTAGAAAATGTAGGTGATCAATCGACCATACTTGAATAGTATAATTTGTTTTGTAAGTAGTATACTTGTTACATAACTGCCCTGATTTTTTCTAAATGAAATGTTATGATTGTCCCTTTTTTTTTAGATATGCTTAATGCTAAAAAATCAGGTTCAATCGCCATGTGTATTACGTATCTATATAATACTAGCTTTTGCCCGCGGCTTCGCTCGCATTAGAAAGAGACAAAAAGTAGCCTATGTCACTCTTCATCCTTTCAACTATCTCCACCTAAAAAATCACGTCATTTCGTCGCTCCGTTTTGCCGTGAAAGACGGACAAATAAAACAGATACACACACTTTCCCATTTATAATATTAGTATGGATTTTGCGTGGTATGTGCACCTAATGTGTGGAAGCGATTATGTCCTTATCTGGCAGACATTCAGATATTGCATATCCATATGAGTGCCACAATCTCACAATTGTTATGAGCTTATGAGTCATTAACAATCTACCCCAGATTGTTTTGTTTTGTATACTCGTACTTAGGCATATATGGACCTACAGATTGGTATAGTTGATAAACACTGATTATATCAATGCGTTCGTCTGTTGCACGGCAAATTAGCTGAACTGACTGTGATGAAACTTGGCACGAAGATAATAGTGCCTCGCGGTTTACGAGTACTGTTTAGAATTTAGAAATATTATAGCCTAGCCCCTCAAAGCTTGCGTGAGCGAAAATTGCTGAACAAATGCGTCCCGTCTCTTAAAGCCAGCTTAACACGTTTTCATGTAGGTACATATTAAAAACTGACGCATAGTAAAATAATCGCAGTATTTTTTAATATTCCTCATACTTTGGGCTGGCATTTTTTTAAGGAGTACAAATATGCAGTTGAAAGTTTTCACAAACAACCAAAATATTTTCTTACCATGTTACAAAGAATCACCGTATGGCTCGAAATCTCAAAAAACACGATCTGAGAACGATAATAAAGTAAAGCTTATTACGTGTCCTAACATCACAAACTCATCACCTTAGTCAAAATATTAGCAACAGAATAATATCATCATTAATTAGCATGTAACAATTCAATACATGCAATTTCTATCTATCTATCTATTTAGCCCCTTTTTTCTGAATTAGAGTATATCTCTTAATTCAGTGTGCCGGTTGGCAAAGACCTCCTCTAGTTCTTTCCATTGGGGTCTATCTTGGGCCTACTGCAACTGACGCATAGTAAAATAATCGCAGTATTTTTTAATATTCCTCATGTAAAGTGGGGGCTGGCGTGTGATATATTGTTTTTTTAAGGAGTACAAATATGCAGTTGAATGTATTTTTTCAAAAACTACTGAACCTAAACAACCAAAATATTTTCTTTTGTACCATGTTACGAAGAATTACCGACAATATTAATATTATGGATCTTAGAAATCTCAAAAAACACGAGCCCCCATTTTACATGTAGGGGGGAGAACGATGATAAAGCAAAAGCTTATTACGGTGTCCTAACATCACAAACTCATCACCTTAGTCAAAATAATAGCTAAAACAGATAATATAATATTTTCATCATTAATTAGCATGTTTAAAACAATTCACAAAATACTTTATAAAATTTCTAGGAAAATCTATCTAGGTTCTAGTTTTTGAGAAAAATTACTGAGCGTGGCCCGACACGCTCTTGGCTTTTTCTGAATTAGAGTATATCTCTTAATTCAGTGTGCCGGTTGGCAAAGACCTCCTCTAGTTCTTTCCATTGGGGCCTATCTTGGGCCTACTGCAATTTACTTTTTTAAATTATTATATTTATTATAAGAAATGGGTTTACTCTTGGCCACGGAGTTACTTTAGCCGCCTGTTAAGTGTGTCCCGTTTATTTTCCAGGCAGTGTTGGTGCGGGCGGGGCAGCCGCTGTACGGGCCGAAGCACCGGCGCTGCCGGCCCGACGAGGCCATCCTCAACGCGGTCGTGGGCCCGGGCATGAAGGGCATCATATACGACCTGAGGAGCACGAATGCCATCTCACAGCAGCAGAGTAAAGGTGGGGATAGACAGCTAGCGTAACATATAAGGCAGGGTTCAGGCAGTATTGCAGCACGGCCCGACGAGCCCATCCTCAACGACATATTGGCCCGGAATGAAGGGCTGTGTGGACCGAAGTAGCAGCACTGTCATCTGTCACGTCAGTAATCTAATCAGTAATCATTTATTGCTTTCATAGGTACATAAGTTGGTACATTTCAGTATAGCACAGCTATGAGCCCTGTAAGGGCACTGCAAATATAATTCTTAATAACTAAAAATCTTGGCGTCAACACCCTATATTTCTTAAATTAATTTTAAATTCAAGCCGAACCATAAGAGGCTTAAAGTAACATAGGGAATGGTCCCTATGGACGTCCCAAAAGGAGTAAAAAAATAACAAACATGTATCTAAAGCAAATGCAGAGAACAGTTCATATTTTATACAAACATACATTACATTTGTAGTAATATTTTCCGTTCAGGCGGCGGCACAGAGAGCAACTCCAACTACTCCCAGTGGAAGATCTACAACAGGTCGATGGACGACGTTGACAATCAGCAGCAGCTACTGGAGAGCTACGCCAAACTTATTGAAGGTAATACGACACTTTAACTATCTCGAAACACAAGTCCCAATCGGTGCGACACCCTAGACAGGAAGAACCGGCGTCGAAGGCAATCTTCCATCACGTTTCCTATTTATTTCAAATACCGTGGCTAAGATAAAAGTGAAACCGTGATAAAATTTAACTTACTACTGCGCCGTGAACTGAAAAATTGGGAATCCCTACGCTAGATGACCACTGATGTTCACATCATATGCTCTACCCTACCGCACATCGTGTACCATGATATTTGATGTGTTATAGTATTTGTAAAGACTATTTTTTTTATTTGTCAGCCTGCAACGACCGCGAGATATCGAGCGACAAGTGGATATCGCGGCTGGAGTCGTGCGGCTGGCCGGAGAGCGTGCGCAACGCGTTACACACCGCCTGCATCGTGGCGCAACACATACACCAGGTTGTACTTACTGTAGTTCCACGCACCTCCCAATGTAGGACGCCACGCACATGGCTTTACTCAGAATCGGACGTGTAAAAATCGATTCTAGCTGGATTTAAAGGCTATTGTGAGTGGGGCACAATTTTATAATATCACTAGTTTCTTCCCGCGGCTTCGCTCGCGTTAAATTCTAAATTTGCGGAATACTCCATAAAAACGTCCACCCCCACTATAGTGAAGTGGAGGGTTAGAAAGAGACAAAAAGTAAGCTATGCCACTCTCCATCTCTTCAACTATCTCCTTAAAAAATCACGTCAATTTGTCGTTCCGTTTTGCCGTGAAAGACGGACAAACAGACACACACACTTTCCCATTTATAGTATTAGTATGGATATTAGTATATAGTATGATAAACAGACCTCTCTTAACCAGGGAAGCGATTGTTTGATATTCCCTAATTTCTCTCACCTACTCTATTATACCGCTGCCACACACTCGACGAGTGGCGTGGGAAGTAGGCAGAGGCATAGTGTGGCCGCGCTACTCGTCATGCCGCTCGTCATGCTCCTCGTCATGCCCACCGCTCCCTATTTTGGCACGAGTCAAAGGGCCGGCAACAACCTAGGTCGATTACTCGCGCGAGTAGGGCAGTGTGTGGCCGGAGAGGGCAACGTCGCGACAACACGAGGAGCAGCACAAGGGGCATAGTGTGGCAGAGGCATAGCTGGGCATTAACGCGTTAATCCGTTAATCGTTAATTAACGAAGTTAACATTTCGATTAACGGATTAACTTTTAAGTTAACTTTAAAAAATGTTAACGGATTCGTTAACTTCCGTTAAATTTCATAGAGTCCGTTAATCGTTAATCCAGCACCCCAAGCGACTCGCTGAGCCGCGAAAACCACGTTCTTACTGCTACTGTAAAAGCCCCGTAGTACGGCAAAACCTAGGTTTTATCGGTAAAAACAGATGCGTCGGTTATAAACAGTCAAAAGACCAATTGACGACTAAATTTGGATCACTTATTCGAGATCTTCTAAATCTTATTAGGCGTGCTAGATCGATCAGTAACCTGGGAATAGAGTGCAATCATCAGGCATGACAGACAAATCGCGCAACCGACGCATCGAGTTAGAGTCCGGCGCGGGCCTTAGATTACTTTACCAGTATGCTGTATTGTGCTACATCGAGTTGTCATCTCAATCTGAAGAACCGACGCACCACGATCGCGACCGCATGAATGACCCAATAATTACCAACCCGAAATAAAACCTAGGAATTAGCCAACCAACGGCGGTAAAACCCCGAAGAGACCGTAATTATTACATTTCGGTTTTTTACTGATTGGCGTCACAGGTTTGGTGCAATGGTTTTTGGTGCATACTTAGTAAATAGAAATACATAATACCTACAGTGGAGTCCTATTTTTATGACGTGTTAACGGATTATCGATTAACTTTAACTTCCGTTAAATCTACCGAAATATATCGCTTTAACGATTAACGAAGTTAACTTTTTAAGTAACGGATTAACGATTATCGAAGTTAACTATTTGATTAACGGTGCCCAGCTATGGGCAGAGGTATTACTGCCTTATTTTCCGGCCTCGTTTGCTCGACCGTTAGTGCGTTTTCACATTTGCCGATTGTTAGGTATTGAATATGGGGTAGTTGCGAGATAATATAAATGTATTCGAGGGTGATTTTAAGCTTAGGCTCGCCTCTTTTATTTATCAGTGGCGACGAGGATGGGATATCGGATGTCGAAAGGATTTCAAAGGCAAAAATCAATGATGGCGGCTTAAATGTATGGAATATATTACGGACATCCCTGTAACCTTTGTAACGTAGTGTGATGGATGTTACAGAAAGCTGAGCCGGTGCTGGTTCACGGCACGCGCGGCGAAGACGCCACGCTGCTCGTGTGTTCGCTGGTGCAGATTATACTCAACCCCGACTGCAGGACCATACGAGGGTAAGAAGATTACTAACGGGTGAATCCACATACAAGTAAAGGCGTGTCTCGATATAGCGCGGCTGCCGCGCGAGCATTGTTCGACCGCGGCAAATCAGTGTTTTGGCTCGCGAGCCACTTTTGGCACCATATTGAACTATAGCGCGGCAGCCGCGCGCGGCAAGCGATCCAATGTTCGACGAGTTTGTACTCGCCAACCATAGACGCACCACGTAATAAACGTGCAGCAGCTGCATTTATAATTATTTATCATATTATTCACAAGAAACCAAAATTTTGATTTGTTGCGATATTCACTACATTACTGTTCCATAGATACTGTTCAGAGCCGTATAATTTAATTAAAGTACGACACTTTTCATTGTCCATGTTTGCGCCGCGCCGCGTGAGCCAACTGAAATATACAAACATCCGTCCCAACTGCGCGCGAACACTCCTTTGCCGCGCGTTCAAAACCGACAGTGAATGGTTCGTCGCGCGGCACGTTCGAGCGAGCCAATGATCGAGTTGGCTCGCGCGGCAGCCTGGTATCTATTGCGCGCGGCGCAGCTCGCGCGGCAGCCGCGCGCAGTCGATACGCGGCTTAACGACTTCATTGAGTGTTTACTTGAACTACAGCTGCAAATGAAAGGATCTATGCATATATTGGGAAAGTAACACTTATTTAGATATATATTATCATTTGAAATTGCACGTGAATAAATGGAACACGCCATGGCTAACAGGCTTTACAGTAGCAAATAAGGTTACTTTTCCTACCGCCGCCATCTTAAAAGTAACATCTTTGTGAAATCGCTCCTCGTATTTATCGCTAAAATGGTGTTTTTACGTGTAATCGAGTGCCTATTTTTGACTATTTGCATAGTTAAACTGATATACTGAGACGTTTGAATAAAATCTGGACAGTTTAGTGTATAAAACAAGCAAAATTGAACATAATAAAAACATATACTCGTCCTACACAGTGTTGGTGAAGTGTTAAAACAAAACGTCGTAAGTCACCCATTTTAGCACGGCGCTTAAGACGTTCTTCGCAAAACCAATAGTGCAGTGATAAACAAACGTTGTGTCGACCGGCAACTCAATTATTTATAATCAATCATAGCAAATAGGACCTATTATTAGTATATTTTACGATCTGATTCCGTGAGTAAAGACTGTAGGGACGTAACCTTCCTGCGATTTGTTTACCCTGTTATACTTTGTGGCTGTTACATCAATGATAAACATGGCTGGAGATCAATCTTCCCCGTTAAAAAGCAATTCGATGTCCGACCTGCATTCAGATGACTCCACAGTAGCTAGAAGCAACATTACCATGCGTTCAAAACGTAAGCAACCCGAAGACTCGCTCTCACCCGACTTCGAGCTACTTAAACGAGAACTCACGTCAATGTTTAGAGAGTGGGCGGCGATCAAACACAAAAGTTTGAAAAACTAAATAATAGCCTTTTGGAAGTAAAGGCTCAGAATACAAATATTGAGGTGCTGAATAAGGAAACAGTAGGTAAACTCGACCTGCTTTCAAAACAACACGAGCAAGCATTGGGCAAAATAGATTCCCTGGAAACGAAACAAACAGAGACCTCTTCGAGAGTGTGTGACCTTGAAAACAAGTTCGACGACGTTCAACGCCAGCTCCGTTCTAGTAGTGTGCTAGTAAGAAATATTCCTCCATCAGAGACCAGCCTGCTTGAGATCTCTGTCAAGTTATTCGAGACTGTTGGAACTGAATTAAGGGCATGCGACATACGCAATTGCTACCGCCAAGGCAAGAAGGACACTGCGAAACCTATTGTTATCGAACTCAGCAACCCTATACAGAAAGCCAACCTTCTAAAAGCATCAAAAGCTTACAACTTGAGTCATAAAGAAGATACACTAAATACCTCCCTTCTGGGCTTTAATGAGAAAAATAGTATTTATGTTTCTGAACTTCTGACTGACCGGGCGAATAAATGGTTTTATATGGCACGTCAATTAGTCAAAAATCAAAAATGTAAACATGCATGGACAAGGAACGGCAGAGTTTACATAAGTATGGGCCAGGGACAATCCGAAGTGCTAATCTCTAGCGAGAACCAACTACTTTTACTTAATGAACCATGACTATGCAAGCTCTGCCGGAGACCATACCTCTTCTCAAAATTACTACATCATAATTGTGTTAGTATAAAAACTAGCGTAAGTGATTCTTATTTCCTGTATATTATTATTATAGATTCAAATTATAACTGCCTATGCTTAAAACTTTTTTTATGTTACCTAAATAAGAATAATTACACACACGCGTTGCTTCCCCTTACACGTCACACAACACACCATTATTTAAAGTACGACACATATACAGATTTAAAACACAAATACCTAGTTGTGCATACTCTGGATCACGGAATAAGCTACTACTCACATATAACTGAGCCCTGGGCTCCATACCTACTGGGAGATGGCGGCTAACACTATAGTAGAAGTATTCGCAGACATTGACACAGTTAATGTCTCGCGTTCCTTGTTTTGTGATCCAGAATGTTGTGCAAAAGAAATAATATGTAATAACAAAACTCTTACCGTAATGACACAAAATATACGCAGTATATCTCGAAATATTGATGAACTGAACCTATTATTGCATAGAATAAATTCTAGAGTGGATATTATAGTTTTGACTGAATGTTGGATCAGCACCAACCCTTACCTACCAACCTTACCAAACTACTATGAAATACATACGAATAAAAACATGAACCAAAATAGTGGTATAGTGGTTTACCTAAGGAACGAAATACACGTGTCCTCTGTGGAGCCTTATTTTAATGATGCCAACTGCCTTGTACTCAAGTTGGGACAAACCACAGCTATAGTCGCAATTTATCGCTCCCCCTCATTTAGAAACCTGTACAATTTTACATCCTCATTGAATACTACACTTGAGCCTTTAGCCCATTTTCCGAATATTATCGTCACTGGAGATGTAAACATTGATATCAAGCCTGACAGCACTGACCCTCATTACGATGAATATCTAAATACTTTAGCATACCACGGACTAACACCTGCGCACACTATAGCAACACGTGAAGGTAACTGCCTGGATCATTTCATCATAAAATCCAATAATCAAAGTACCACAATTGTTTTGAATACTTTAATAACTGATCACAGACCTGTTCTGCTGACGTCGAATAACTGTCTTGAAACAACAACCTCCCAACGTCACACAATCACTCGCTTAGACTATAACTCTGTTTGTTCGGACTTGCATAACCTAGACTGGGAGTCCATCTTAGGGTGTTCAGACGCTGAACTTGCAACCAACTTGTTCATTGGCTTATTACAAGAAGTCATTTCAAATAATACCCGGACGTTTACTCTCCCTAGATCTCAAATTACATTTAGAAGCTGGATCACCCCTGGCCTAATACGAAGTATAAAAAAGAGAGATAGGCTACACTTGAAAGTACGTAAATATCCTGAGGATCTCGATTTACTATACAAATACAAAAAATATAGGAATACGTGTAATAACATCCTGAAGCGACTCAAAACAATCCATGACAAACAAGACTTAAGTAGAAACAAACATAATCCTAAAGCTATATGGAATTCAGTTAAAAAGATTTGCTTTCTAAAAAAAGACCCTAAGCCTCCTAATGAATTATTACAAACTCACAGCACTAATCAAGATTCTATTAATCATGTTAATACCTTTTTTGCGGAAATAGGAGCAAATCTAGCACAAAAGTCTCTATCACAATTAAACTTAACTGAAAAAGATCTAGCATCTAGATTATTGAAAGAGACTGGTTGTAGTAGTCGCCTTAAGTCAATGAGTCTACTTTCTACTGACATACAAGAGGTCTCACATTGCATTGACCGCCTAAAATATCAATGTGCTACTGGATGTGATGGGATTTCTACATACTTTCTCAAAAGAACCAAGGAAATTATTATATGCCCACTAACTCACATTCTTAACTTAAGTTTAACATCGGGAATATTTCCAGATGCTTTTAAGCAGGCAGTAATATCACCTATACATAAGGATGGGAACAGAGACGATGTTAATAACTATCGACCAATCTCGATTCTACCAGCGCTTTCTAAGCTCCTGGAGAGGCTTATGAACACTCGCCTGGTGAAATATCTCGAAAGTAATAATATCCTCTCACCTAACCAATATGGGTTCCGCAAAGGTAGGTCAACGGAGGACGCGGTGAACTCAATAACCAGTATGATTGCTAGACATCTAGATAACAAAAAGAAGTGCACCGCAGTCTTCCTTGACCTCGCCAAGGCCTTCGACACCGTCTCTGTTCCCATTCTACTTGCTAAGATGGAATGTCTTGGTATAAGAGGTCTGCCTCTTAAGAGGATACGATACCGAAGCACGAATTCAAATTTGAGATTTTTAGGTCTTTATCGCCGTCGCGCTGACGGGGGCGGCACCCACAGAGAGGCCCTGTGTGCGTGCGCGTGGCGCACGCACACACCCGCGTCCACCGCCGGCACAAGTACTTACTCGCGCTCAAGCGCTCTCTATATTTGTTTAGTTTCGGACTTCTGTAGGCCTAGCACATGATGGCCGCGGGAGTATGTCGCCGCGAGATAGATGACACGTCTTTGTCTAATTGTATTTAATGACATAAGGACAGGTAGTCTATCTCGCGGCGATATACTCCCGCGGCCATCATGTGCTAGGCCTGCTGATGCATAATGTTTTGGACTCCGTGAAGATATTAAGTGTACTGATTTGACTAAAATGCAAATTTGTAATGTTTTAAGGAATGGTAGAAACAATTCCTTATCTTATACATAATGTGATTATCTTAAAAGATGATTTCTTTTAAGAGTCACATTGTTAGCGAAATAAAGTTATTCGGTATGTAAAAAGCTAAAACCTTTTCGATTTCAAAGAGAAGCCATATTATAGGAGTAGGTACGTACAATCAACCAATTAATCTAGACCCTTTCACAGTAAAAGTAAAACTGACTTCTGTAGCAAATAAATGACGGTGTCAATACGACAGGGTTCTAGAGTGGCCTAGGATTCTACATAATTGGTTGACAGTATCTACCTACCAAAAATGTATGTGAATCTTATTCTTTTTTTTGCACATGTTTGACAGAAGTGACAGCGTAGGAAAATTTAACTAGGTAACAATTTGGTACCTATTATATTACCAGACACCGGATTATGTTCCAAGGTAATTAGAACTTTTTAGCAGAATTCTAACAAAAAATCTGCCAAACAAAATCTTATTGCATATGAAGCATAAGGACCTTTTTCAGATGGAAAGCTACATATGCATCTTATATTTCTAATTTTCTAGGGTTGTGTATATGTCGCAGTAAGATAGATAAAGCCGTTTTATAGTTATAACCCTAGGGATATAGTTATATGTCGTAACATAGTTAAACGAAAGCGATTAATTGCTATCTTACTAGGAATATAACTATAATACGTTACTAGTTTAGTGATATAATTATATGACTGGATTCAGTTTAGTGAAATGATTGTAGCCAGGATTACGGCGGTGCGGCGGAGGTATTAACCCTAGGGATATAATTATATGCCGTAACATAGCTAAACGAAAGCGATTCCTTACCATCTTACTAGGGATAATATATTAGGAATAATATATTATAATTATAATACGTCTCTAGTTAAGTAATATAGTTACATTACTCGATTAAGTTCAGTAGTATAATTGTAGCAGTGTAGTGCGGGGATGCAGCGGAGACGGGGGCGGGAGCTTACCCGCTACCACAAGGCAGTCGTTCGGCATCAGTTGTCGTTCACGTCACGGTTGAGTTTTCGTGCATAATTATTTATTGAATTTTCGCCACTTTTTCTGTGATATCGTTATGTTACGGCATATAATTATATCACTAGGGTTATAACTATACCTCCGCCGCACGGCCGCACTCCTGCCTACAATCATTTCACTAAACTGAATCCAGTCATATAATTATATCACTAAACTAGTAACGTATTATAGTTATATTCCTAGTAAGATAGCAATTAATCGCTTTCGTTTAACTATGTCACGACATATAATTATATCCCTAGGGTTATAACTATATAACGGCTTTATCTATCTTACTGCGACATATACATATTACCTACCTAGCATTAGAAATACAAGGCTTAGCACAGAACAAGACCAACCATAAAAATGCTTAATTAATTTGCCAGCTAAATTTAAACCTAGGTATCGGTACTTAAACGTATAGATACTTTTGATATTTTTATTATTTAAAACTTATTTATACTTACATATCAGCATTTCTGTTACCATAGAATTAAAACGTATATAACACTCATTTCATCTACCAACTAAGGGCATCTGTAATCTCCATACAAATAAGGCCCGGTTAAAAGTCTCGAAATGTTATGTACATTTTATAATTAGATAAGTGTAAATGGGTCAAAAAATTGGGTCCATGTGCAATTGTGCATTAAGTAGGTGCACTTTTCCCAAATTGCTGCATGTATGAAATAAGGCCCATCAGTAACTTAACAAAAAATAAGGTATTTCTTACATACCGAATTAAGCGTAATTGTGTCGCTTAACTTCAAACCTGGATAAATCCATTCTGCTACAAGGTTAATATATATTTTTAATATATTCAATCTTAAAGCAGAATGGATTTAAGTACCCAAGTTTGAAACTAAGCGACACAATTGATAGTATGTATCTAGGAGATATTTTCTTTACAAAATCGTATTATTCAAGAGCGCTATGATAAACGCACGTCGAAATAAAGTAAAATTGACAATATTTACCGATGAGATTGTGCTCTGTGTGTAATGTTAAACATTAATAATATGAAAAGTAATTGTTTCAGTCAGAGCATCTTCACTCGTCAATTTCGTCTTACTCTTTAGTTGTGAAACATGGGTGACAAAGGACGGTCGCCAGAAGGAAAAGAATAAAAATATATGGATACCTATATATATATTATAATATTTTTAGTACAGATGGTGTTTTTTTACGCACTAGTGCGAGAAGTGGTTCATTATATGGCAGGTCGAAACTTCGGAGGCTCATCTGTACTGAAAAACGTCGTACGATACACGTGCGAAAAGGAAATTCGTAACTCGTGTCGATTTAAAACACTCCCTTCGGTCGTGTTTTAATTTATCGCCACTCGTTTCGAACTTCCTTTTTTACACACTTGTATCGTAATGTACTATTATCCCGTAGGACAGCAGGTTACTTCAAAGTACTTTAATTAACTACCTAATTTTAATGTTGTCTTCGATTCCCGTCGTCGTTCGTCGTTCGTCGAATCCCGGTAAGGGTATTTATTTGTGTAATGAGCACAGATATTTGTTCCTGAGTCATGGATGTTTTCTATGTATATAAGTATGTATTTATCTATTTAAGTATGGTTTTGTATTTATCTATGGGATATGGGTTAAATTGTGGCGTAGGCGAGAGGCTGGCAACCTGTCACTGCAATGTCACAGTTTCGTTTTCTTTCAACCCCTTATTTGCCAAGAGTGGCACTGAAGCTTTAGTAGTTTCATGTGTTCTGCCTACCCCTTTATGGGATACAGGCGTGATTGTATGTATGTATGTTATCTATTTAAGTATGTATTAGTAAAAACATGTTTACATTACAGTAAAACCAATGCGTCACGAAACTTAGATAACAAAAAAGAAAAAAAAAGAGTAAGTAAGAACATGAAAAAAAAAAAACAAACAATAAAGTTTAAAACTAAACAATTTATTTGGGCGATGACGTAACAGCGTGGCTCCGTTGCATCGTTTGCCCCGGTGTAGGCTTCGGCAAGTTGCCCCGGAATCGCCGAAAAACCACACCTTTCGGCCAGAAGTCTGCGCTCGCGATGGTGTCCTGCGCTATATCGTCGCCTAGCACCCATAGTACAAGCTTTGCTTAGTTTGGGGCTAAGTTGCTCTGTGTAAGGTGTCCCCAATATTTATATAATTATTTAATTACTTACCATAATCATAATGTAATAAAATGTGCATTTTTTCGTGGTTACCAACATGCATACCAACCATAAAAATGCTTAACTAATTTTCCAGCTATATTTAAACCTAGGCTATTTAAACGTATAGATACTTTATATACTTTTATTATTTAGATCTTATTTATACTTTTCGGCAAAGCATTTTTGTTACCGCAGAATTAAAACGTTGGTAATACTCATTTCATCTACCTACTAAGGGCATATGTAATGTCAATGCAAACAAGGCCCGGCTATTAAGTTTCGAAATGTTATGTACATTTTATAACTTGATAAGTGTAAAGGTTCAAAAATTTCGTGCAGTAAGTAAAAAAGTAAAAAGTAAGTATTATTAAACAGAAAAACTATGGGTCTTATTTGATGCAGGTATGAAATAAGGCCCATTCCGCCCATGTGTCCACATGTTCACAACCTTCGATACCCAAGAAGTAGCGCTGCGGAAATAGAGATGGATCGGATATAATCTTCAAAGATGAGCTATCAACAGCGCCAGTATTTGAGTGGTGGCCTCAGAGTGGAAGGCGACCCCGCAAACGCCCAGTACTTATGATACACAATACATGTGTATACATGTTTATGTAAACACAATACATTATAATATTTATTGCCCCTTAGGACAGCAGGCTACCACACACTACTTTAATTAAGTACCTAATTTTGTCCCTTTAAACTTAATATGAAATAAAGTCTGCCTATCTTGACCACATTGACCTTGACGCACTGCTTGTTAAGACTTGAACCCCTCTAATTTAGAGTGCCATATCCTAAGTGCATAGTCCTGAATAAATGTGTTTTAGACGACAGACCGTAACATAAATACTTATCACAAAAATTGATGATTGAATTCATGAACACAATGTTTACACAAAGTTATAAAACTTAAGAAGCGAGCGATGGGCCTTATTTAGAGAAGTAACTATTTAGGGCATTTTTTGATTCTATATCTGCGAAGAAAATATACAAAACGGCATGATTGATAAAACTTAGAAGAAATATAAGCACTGGGCCTTATTAAGGGCAGGTACTGGTACCAACCTGAACAAACTATGTATTACTAAATAAGGCCCATCGTTTTTTTAAATATTTTAAAACATGACTTAAATTATTAATATTATGTCTGTTTCTATTGTGTGTAAATAAGTACATAAATATGACTAATATAACTACTTACCTAATTGGTGTTCGGCAGAATAGTAATAAATAAACAATGATGACCGAATACCAAATTTTCGGCAAAATGGCTGAAAAGACCGCGAATACCAAATAGTTGAATCTATCGTAAAATACAGCATAACTTTATAATTGTTACTAGTAAACCAATGACGAGAAAAGTTATGCATGTATAAAATAAACCTATACCTGTATGCAATTGTTACCTACCTATACTTATAAAAATATGGACTTAGTATTTCCACAGAATATATAATACAGATTCAAACTTTCACGATTTTTACACATATTTAAAATTGCAAACGGGACTTAATCGCGTATTTACTATGTTTTAAACACTAACCTCCGACGTTTCAAGGACGGCATTGTCCCCGTGGTCTCGGAGCAGACTGGTCTTTTTTGGACCACCAATTTTAAATATGAACATATAATAGTACGTATTTCTAACTAAAAAGTTCGTCAAACACGGCATGTCGATATTTCGACGTAGTATATCGATAACTTTTCACATCACTAGATTATCGAGTCGAGTATTTCCCATCACTTTATTTCAGTGTACGTATATAAAAACTTAGCCCCGCCCCTAAATTTGGTGCGATAGGGACAACTGCAGCTCAGGCGCGAAATCCCGCGTAAAAACTGCAAAAATCGAGGTTCCGCTCTCGACTGTTTCCTCCTCCAAAACTTAACCAATCGTTACGAAATTTGGAAATCAGAATGACAAGGAAATTATCTGTGTCGGACCGTTTCGTTTTTTTCGATAATTGATCTCAGTTTTGAATACCACGCCTTTCTTTCTGGCAAATTCAATTAAGCCGTTTTGGCCAACTTTGAGAGGCTCTAATTCCTTTTAAAACAAAAATATCAAAAAAAGCAAAACGGTCCGACACAGATATTGATAATAAAAGTCTGTGTTGAAAAAACCATTGATCTAGCTTCAAAAACCAGAGAGGAAACAGGCGAGAGCGTTTGTATGGAGAAATGAGGGGTATCGTAGCGTCTTAAACTTTTTAAAAGCTATCTCACATATCGTAAACAATGTGTGCGCATAGGAGATACCATCAGCCAGCTGTCTCCAATGTATTATGGTGTTCCGCAAGGGAGCATACTCGGGCCAACCCTTTTCTTAATCTACATCAACAATTTATGTGATCTAAACATCCCAAATGCCCAAATTACAACCTTTGCCGATGATACTGCGATCCTGTTTGTTGGAGACAGCTGGTTGGAGGTTCAATCTCTTGTGGAATCTGGATTAAAAACTGTCGTAAACTGGCTCAGTAAAAATCTCCTCACACTAAATATTACTAAAACTAAATACATTAACTTTTCTGTCACTAGTTTCAATCAGCCGAAATTTCCTTTCACACTTAAAGTACATAGATGCACTACTGGTGATCTGCAGGGTGATGCAGCCAATTCTTATAATTGTGACTGTGAATGTCTAGAAAATGTTGATCAAACTAAATATTTAGGAGTTATAGTTGACAGCAATCTTTCTTGGTCCAAACATATTCGTTACATATCGAACCGTATTCGTAAGCTAATTTTCATTTTCAAAAAAATTAGGCGTGTCTCTGACCCACACTTTCTTAGAACGGTCTACATTGCATTAACGCAATCACTGCTTACTTATTGTATACCGGTCTGGGGAGGTGCTGCCAAAACGCACTTGCTTCCACTAGAACGTGTTCAAAGAGCGATCCTGAAAGTCATGTTCTTTAAACCCATTACTTTTTGCACTAAAACACTTTACTCCATAGCTCGAGTTCTAACAGTTCGTCAACTGTATATTGAAAGAGTGTGCCTTAGACAACACAGATATGCCTCTAATATAAGTGCACGTCGCGCAGGTGGACGTAGAAAATATAAAGTATTTGACTCAGTGGCACATAATACAGTTTTTTATCGCCGTCAATTTAACTTTCTGGCTCCATTTATTTATAACAAAGTCAACGAACGTTTAGACATTTACAATAATAATAAACACTATTTGATAAAAAGTATTCGCAACTGGACTTTGACCCTTAATTACTCAGAAACTGAAAAACTCCTAGAAATTGTTAGGTGATTGTTAAAATTTGTGCGAGCGTAAGCAATTTAAATAGGTCAAAATATTTAATTAAGGTAAATAAGCAAGAAGTTAATATACCAGGTAGAATCTAATAATAAACATACAATATAGTAAGTATAAACATAAAGAATTATCTGTTGATTTCAGAGACAGGAAGCCATCTTTTTCAAGTACAGTACTTCAAAATTCATAATACCACCTATTAAACTTTTTTTTTTTTTTTTTACTACAGCCTATAATAAATATATTTTGGAACAGTTCCTCATTCCACTTCACACTCGCGTTCTTCTACATAAACCACTACCACACGTAGGTATACACACACACGCACACACACACACACACACACACACACACACACACACACACACACACACACACACACACGCGCGCACGCACACGCATACACACACACACACGCACGCACACACACACACACAGATACACACACACACACACACATACACATACACATTGGTAATTATTCTTATTCCTAAAGTTAATAGTAGGTAATTTAATTCAATGTAGTGTTAGAAGTATAGGTATATACTTAATACTGATAAAAACAAAAGTCTATTATGTTTAATTTACTCGTTAATTACTATATCATGTAATTGTCCATATATCTTCCTGCAGCTGTTTTGATATTTGTTGAATATTCATAGTATATACTCGTAAAATTCGAAGCGATGTCCTAATAATATGATTTATATGATACTTTAGTAAGCGATTCGAACATGTTTAGAAACAATCAACCTTTGTAACATTGATAATAATAGCGGTGGTTTATTCCCTGACCCCTATATGACAGGTTAACCTAGTTTAGGGCTCAGGACACTATTCCAAGGCTATTTTACATTAACTCCATTATTCATATGTACTTTAAGCGATAACATACATCTCATGTAAATGTAATAAGCTGACACTTTTATACCTAAATAAAGCATTTTTCATTTTCATTTTCATTTTTCATTTTCAGTAGGTTGTAAACTCCGATCATCAGAAGGCTTACTACAAACTGCTTAGCCAAGTTCGTCCGAAACTGTCGCAACACTATCCAGGGCTTCTTAAACTGAAGAGTATGTGATACCGTATATGAGAAGACCTAAGTGTATTATTTTCCTAAAATATTTTTGACAGGGGCCCGTCGATTTATTGAAGATGTGTAATTGCCGCTAATAGGCTTAACACAGCAAAAGGGAAGGCGTCATCCATATATTACGTCACAGTGTAAGGGGGGGGGGGGTCATACTAAATGTGACAATCCCTGTTAAAGGGATACAAAAAAGCGTGACATAGGGGGGGGGAGGGGTCCAAAAACCTGAAATTTAGTGTGACGTAATATGTGGATGATCCCGAATGTACAAGTTTCTAATGGGGTGGCAACGCGCATGTGACACTGTTTGAGTTGCAGGCGTCCATAGGTTACGGTGACCGCTTTACATCAGGCGGGCCGTATACTTGTTTGCCACCGACGTAGTATAAAAATATGCTACTTGACCCTTTTTTAGGATTCCGTAGTCAACTAGGAACCCTTATAGTTTCGCCATGTCTGTAAAAACCACCAAAAAAAACCACCAGAAAAAAGTAATGACGGAATTTAAAGTTGTGAGCCCGGCCGTGCCGTTGAAGTATATAGCGCCTGTTTTGACACTAGTCAGTAGAGATGATGTGCGAGTGCCTAAAAATAAATTCCTATTTAAGTTGACGCGCAGGAGGGCAGGCGGATTTGCCTCTATTCTTTGGACATGCGCTACATACTTCAACGCCACGGCTGGGCTCACAACATTAAATTCCATCATAACTTTTTTCTGGTACGCCAAAAAAATTTGAAAAAAATATATTGACAGGTACCAAATAGGTAGTAAATATTGACTAAGATATCAATTAGTAGTGTTGTCTAGAACTATGTTAACCAAAAATGGTCCAGACATCCTGACGTCAGAATGTCTGGCCACTTTATTCGCTCGATTTTTCGATATCAGTGGAGGTACCAAATATATGTACTCAGGTACCAAATAGTATCAAATAGGTACTAAATTTTAGTATGTACTAAACATCAAATATCTGTAGTGGACCAGGGCTCCTGACGCTCACATTTTATTATGATTTAAAAACCGCAAACAATATTTTTAAAGTACACTTTTACGTAATCAGTCGAAAACAACACAGTCATGTTAAACTATAGATTATCTGTGCATCCGGGGCCCATTTCTCGAAGCTACAAGTTACAAGTGGTTGTCAATGTCTAATATGACAAGTTGGAAAGAGACTTCCGCTTGTAACTTGTAACTTTCACAACAAGCTAGCTACAAGTTATAAGCGGAAGTCTCTTTCCAACTTGTCATATTAGACATTGACAACCACTTGTAAATTGTAACTTGTATCTTTCGAGAAACGGGCCACTGGTCATTCTACGCGAAAACAACATTTTCTGACTTTTTAAGTATGAATGCCTTTATATGTCAGTGATTGTTTTGACATGCAGTAAGGTTCGAATTCGATGACGTCACTACATCGCTGACAGCGTTTTCGGTTGCTGAAATAAATAAAAAATTACACACATTTTAAATCGAAAATACGTAGTCATCATACACTTTTAATACCCAAAATCTACAAATATTGTTTTTTTTATGTAATTCGACATGAGTCTAGTAGCCTATTGGCTTCAAACCAAACAGGTTAAGAAACTCTGCTACAAGCTATCGTACAGTTTCCAGGCGCTGGTGGAGCGCGAATGGCTGGCGGCGGGGCACCCGTTCGGCGCGCGGCACCGCTGCGGGCCCTACTCCCCCGCCGCCCGCGCCGCGCCCACCTTCCTGCTGTTACTGGACTGCGTGCGCCAGTTCCTAGAACAGTACCCCTGCAGCTTCGAGTACCGACAGTCCTTCCTCATCACGCTGTTCGAGCACTCGTATGCGAGTCAATTCGGTAAGTGTCTTGAAGGTCGCTTAGGTCTAACACTACAGCGGCGAGCGCCGGCCATAGACGCGAACGGAAGGCATCGCTGTGTCTCGCTCTAACCTATGGCCGCCGATCCCCCTGTGCTGCTACTGCTCGACTGCGTGCACCGTTTCCTAGAGCAGTACCCCTGCAGCTTTGAGTACCGGCAGTACTTTCTCTAGTGAATACTATTGTTGTGTTACAGGTACCTTCCTCTGTGACAGCGAACAAGAGCGCGAGTACCGCGGCGTGAGCGAGCAGACGACCAGCGTCTGGTCGTGGATCAACCAGCCAGACGAGCTCTCCGCCTACATCAACCCGCTGTACGACCCCACGCCGTCCGTCATCTGGCCCTCCGTGGCGCCCATGAGCTTCGTCATATGGGAGGGTGAGCACTGATCTAACTGCAGTATAGTAATAGATCAGCCAGACGAGCTCTCCGCCTACATCAACCCGCTGTACGACCCCACGCCGTCCGTCATCTGGCCCTCCGTGGCGCCCATGAGCTTCGTCATATGGGAGGGTGAGCACTGACCTAACTGCAGTATAGTAATAGATCAGCCAGGCGAGCTCTCCGCCTACATCAACCCGCTGTACGACCCCACGCCGTCCGTCATCTGGCCCTCCGTGGCGCCCATGAGCTTCGTCATATGGGAGGGTGAGCACTGACCTAACTGCAGTATAGTAATAGATCAGCCAGGCGAGCTCTCCGCCTACATCAACCCGCTGTACGACCCCACGCCGTCCGTCATCTGGCCCTCCGTGGCGCCCATGAGCTTCGTCATATGGGAGGGTGAGCACTGTCCTAACTGCAGTATAGTAATAGATCAGCCAGCCAGGCGAGCTCTCCGCCTACATCAACCCGCTGTACGACCCCACGCCGTCCGTCATCTGGCCCTCCGTGGCGCCCATGAGCTTCGTCATATGGGAGGGTGAGCACTGTCCTAACTGCAGTATAGTAATAGATCAGCCAGGCGAGCTCTCCGCCTACATCAACCCGCTGTACGACCCCACGCCGTCCATCATATGGCCCTTCGTGGCTGACAGGAAATCGTCGTATAATTCCACGCCAACCGTTATTTTGCCCTCTGTAGAGCCGCGTAGAGGGGTTTTATAGTGTGTAGTCTCGGTACAGCCATGCGAGCGCTGCGCTTAGGGCCCGCGCACACGGGCAACTGTTGCCGGCGACTTTTTTGTCGCGACCATGGCTTAGTATGAAAGTGCGCACATGAGGCGACGCAACTTTTCATACAAATACGAAAGTCGCCGAGCAACTGTTGCCTCCGTGTGCGCGGGGCCTTACGCTTACGTCAGCCTACTGTACTTACAACGCCTCCCCATCGGTCTTCTGGCCTTCTGAGGCTCCCATGACTTATAGAAGGTAATTCGGAGTAATTATCTACATTACAGGGAGTATTAGACGAGCATTTCTTTTTTTCTTTGGCATTTTTTTTATTTTGATTTTTTTAGGGAATTTTAAGTCAATTGTACTCAGAATTTCGAGTACTTTCAATCTCACTGGGAGACAAAAAGTGTCCCAGAATTTCCATACATTTTTGTTACCCCACACAACATGTACGGAAAATGATAACAAAATAAGAAAAAATCGTTTGGGACAATTTTTTTAACTACTAGGATTGAAAAAGCTAGTGATTCTGAGTATAAATAGCATTTTTTTTTCAAATATATCACATAATTTCATAAAAGTGACAAAAAAAAAAAGAAATGCTGAGATCGACCTGTGTATAGTAGTCCTGAATGATGTGTTTCTCCGTGTACAGAGCTGTACCTGCGCTGGTCGGTCCCGCAGTCGACGGAGCAGCGTGAGGAGCAGTACGGCGTGATCCGCGCGCGCGAGCAGTCGCTCCGCGCGCGTGCGCACGCCCTGCGCCGCGAACTGCTCGACCTGGCTGCGCAGTACTACGCGCCGCAGGACAAGCAGGAACTCCTGCTGCTCAACTAGCTACAGTTGTTATCACAGCTCGGAGAGGGTACGAGAACTCGCATACGTGTTTTATTACATTGCGGTATTTGATGGCTGTGCAAAATTGTATGTAACCTCAGAACCCGCAATGTAACTAAAATCGCATGTGAGTTTTGCACGCCGTCTAAATCAGGCTTTTAGCCTTGTAATATGTTCAGGTCAATTCACAAGAGCTGGCACTAATGAGGAAATGAGGCTAGGAATGTAAAAATGACCGGTAAAGCTGAATTTAAACCTGCATGTTTTGAGACGCAACTATGGGTAAGAGTGAGTGGCAAATATCTGCATCTCTTTCTTGCATATACCTTTGTTTCAAAACTTGCAGGTGTAAATCCAGCTTAACCCTTCGTCTGTGTTTGATAAGGATCCTAACATAATAAGGCGTTGGACTTTAAAATAATATATGAAAGTTAATTGTTTTATGGCAATTTTTTGATAGACACAGACGAAGGATTAAGTCATATCAAATTAAAAGGAAAATAGCTCACCCCGTGTGGCCTATAATTATTATACGTAGTTTAGGGAAAAGGACCCGTCCACTAAAAATAGTCATTCAAATCAATTACCATTTCTTTTTACAGTAAATTTGAATTATAATAAAGTTTTTTGTGGATTAGATCCTTTTCCCTCAACTATGTCCTATTGTGTTTCACAGATCTTTCTACGACCTCTAGTAGGGTATGAGAGCTCACTTCAACGTCCAAATTATTATTTAGTGGTATGGATGCATAGCTTTTATATTACGAGGCGTGAAATACCCTCGAAGCAGTGCGAACCTTTGCCTTCTTGGGCTAAAACATTCAATTATTACTGTGCCCATATATAGATGTAACTTTTATATTACGCGCATTACCCAGGGAGGAACAGCTTTAACGGCAAGCCTTCGCGGCTGCAACACTGTTAGCACTGACGGTTCGAGCTTTTAAAAAGCTCAGAATCGCGAAACACTTCACTTCTAAAGTGAATGGACTGACCGATCGAAATAAACAGTCATCGTTAGGTTTCGTTGGATTCTCGTATCGAAATCCACATATAAAGTACATAATTATATTATGTTCATTTGCTGTGAACAATATTCGAGTTGTCACATTTCGAATTCATAGATAATTATCTTTTTCCCTCAAATCACTAAGTATTGTTAAAAGCAGAATAATATTTCAAATAAAAACAATTTTTAAAGAGACGTAAACACTCATGAAACAACCTCATAGTGTCTTTACACGCCTACTTCTGAATGCATATATATTTAGGAAATTATTAAATACATTTTACTGAACACAGTTCGTGTGTATAGAATAGTGCGTACAATTTATTTACTTAGCAGTTTCAATGCAGGATTTAACGCAGCTTGAGTAAAGGTTAGAAAGGTTATTAAGAATATTATTCTGAAACCTAGGCCTGACGATGATGGTATCTTTACTCTATACTAGTATTACTAGTAGTAATAGTTGATTGCTCAGTGGGTACAAATGTAGTGCTAAATTATTTTCCTTCGTGTTTTTACGAAAACTCGAACTTGTCATGCTAGTTTTGTCAACGTTAGTATGTACTTACTGAGACTGACTGAAATAATATAACACGTTCGTGACTTTCCGTGAAACTACGAAGGAAAAACATTTCGCACCATACATCTGTGGGCAGACACGGGATCAGGGATGTCTGGGTCGGAAAGCAGGGACTACATGCCTATGTAGTTCGTAGTACGCCTGTACAGGGTTCTGTAATAGCAAGTATAGTCATGCATATAGTACATCTGTCAACCGTTAACATGATGCTTAGTCTAAAGACAATAAAATAACACAAGCGCGGTGTTACAAATATTGGGTTTCTTTTACTAGTTCTTTCGTTTTGAGCATGTTTCCGTTTAACACTTAACACATACCTCACAGGTAACACCAATTTTAATAAAGTTTTAGAAATAGGGACATCGTGTAACTCTTATGTTACTTATTGATAAAATTAAAGAGTATAAACACATAAATGAAATGAAACGAAATGAAATATTTATTTAACATAAAGATTTACAGACAATTAGTTCTATGGTCCCACACTAGGCGAAGCCTGTCCCGTGGAAACCAAGCAATTACGGATTAACAGGCCATGCGGCTTAGGTTTGAAACAATGCAAACAAAAAGTACCTATTCTAATTAATTTTAAAACTATTCTAGTTAATATTAAACTAAAATGAGATACAAACTGCCTGCTAAATAATTAATGTAAGTAGATATTTTAGCTATGAAGGGTCAATAGTTTCATAAAGTTAAATCCAATAGAAATTGCAAATAATGTAAACAAACCAATAAAATAAGTACCTTCAATAATACATAATAGGGAACTTGACTGTAGTTAAAATAAAATATTTTATACCATGCACGATGACCGTGACGTCACTCAATTCGATTTCATATAAATTCCATATTAGCAAGTCGTTCAAATTCGTTTTGCCAGTTCTTAAAAAGAAGTTGATTTGACTAGGAGGCAAGTAGCCTATTTCATAGTCACGCACAAAGTGATGAAAATCATGATCTTATAATATACATATTTATATACCAACATCAATGTTTTGTTTAATGATTTTGATAAATTAGTTTTTAATCATAATGTCTCTGTGAAAACAAGCTTCATAAATCATAAATTTTGATATCAAAAGTCAACTAAATTGACATATTTGTTAACATTATTTGCTTTTCCTATTGACTAAGGTAAACTTTTTTTTCAATGGATTCATTTCTCAGCAAAACTACCAATTGCAGATACAGATAATAACTTAATAAGTCATCATACACCTTATTAAAAACTATTAAGATCGTCATTTTTACTTCTGTAAACTGACGTATCTAGTCGTTCATTGTACTCTGTCATGTGTGGATACACATGACTGGATGTCCGAATTTTTTATTCTTTAATAGTGAAGGAAGTGAGTGGTGATTTCAGGGTTACACCCATGTTCAAAGTTCCTCAGTTTGACATACTATACCACGTTAATTATTGAAGTGCTTAAATAAACAACCTATATTAATCCTACTTTTGTTCTAATGTAAAGTTTGTACAACGTACGTTTCTTGTTAGTCTGTCAGTATATGTATATTTTGTTTGTTGTTTGTCCTAGAAATCAGTCCTAAATAAGTTATAAATGTATTGTTTTTTTAACTACATCTAAGCAAAGTAGGTGCTAGTTATTATATATGATCTGGCGCCTCCTGTTATACTCGCGCCTCTCTAATAAATGTTTTTGTGCTCATTATAAGTTTGTTCCGGCTATTTATAAGAAATATGAAACTATATTATTCAATTCGATCTGATTGCCATTTTAGCCCGTCATACAACTACAGTCGAGTATGTTATAACTTGTAAGTTAGGCCTAAATTATATGTCAAAGTTAATATTTCCTTAATTTTAAACATTTTAATACCTAGCGTATTTACTAACGCTTAAAGCCTCGTCATATAAAATAAGTAATTAGAACTAATAAGTTTAATGCGAGGGACAACGCCTTGCATATTATGGTACAATACAGCTCATATTATTATTATTATGTAAATGTCTACATGTATGTATATGATTAAAATTAAGTGTAAATTGAATACGAGCTTAGTGTAGGTTACATTTTACAAACTGAGTGGATTATGTTCTGATATTTGGTACATTTTGTGCACAATTATACTAAAACACACTCAACTTCTCAGTAGAAAAAGGCGTGAAAGTAGGAATTTTATGTCAAGTCAAATCGTCACGCCTTTATTTCTTTTTTATATAATTGGGCTTACTCAAAGACATATGTAACTCCGTATTAGGCACTGGTCCCACCACTAGCTAGTAAAGCGATGAGC
The DNA here is from genome assembly GCF_023078275.1 of Leguminivora glycinivorella. NCBI lineage: Eukaryota > Metazoa > Arthropoda > Insecta > Lepidoptera > Tortricidae > Leguminivora > Leguminivora glycinivorella. The sequence continues at coordinate 20,276,326 of NC_062998.1, forward strand.
TATCGGCTATTTATGCGATAAAAGATAGTTGCAAAAGATAGTGTAAACAAAAGAAAGAGATGTATTATAGCTGAGCGATGAACTATAAAATAGTCAATAGCTCAGCTATAATACATCTGTCACTTTTATTTACACGGGAGCGGCTATCTTTTGTCGCACAAATAGCCGATATCTCATAGTTTGCTAGCTCGCCGTGGGACCAGTGCCTAAAGTCTAAGAAAAAAGCGTACCTCGGAACCACAGAGAAAAAGGTACGGTGGGCTAGATGGCGATAACACCTTTGGACTCGATGGCGCTAATAATGATATTTGACATTTTAACACATATCAAGCTAAGAATATGGGCCAAATTATCAAAACTGAGGTTCAAAAGTTTTAAGCCTGTGTCGAGAGATGGCAGGCTATGCACTGTGACTACACATTTTTCTTTGGCAGTAACTCTCTAGAAACTCGATCCTCTTTGGGCTTACTGATAGCCACAGACTAGCCGAGGCGAAGACGGCGAAGTTGTTTACCCTTGATTTTAATTTGTAGCCTTTTTCTACTGACCAAGTCGCAAGTAGGTATATACATGTCATGTTGTAAATTGCTTGTTCCTAAAACGTTTAGTTTCGTGTTTCCAAAACACGAAACTACAAGTAGGTACTCGTATGGTTTTTTTCATACAACAAATAAAGTGTAATGCTATGGATGTATTTATATTAAATTAAATATTTGCTCGTAATCCATTTACACTCCTTAGTTCGTAAATGTTGTACCAAACCAAATATCAGTTCTGGTAAGTATCGAGGGTCATTCCAGTTTTGGCTACTGTGCCTAGATTTATTAAATATTGAGCGATGCTATTTTCAACTTTAATATTATAGATAATAATAAGTAATAGGCTAATAGGTATACGATGACCTTAGCCTCTGAAGAAAGATTAATCCCTTAATATTCACTGTCTCTTCTTCCTCCTACCCTTATCCCACGTTATGTGGGGTTGGTACAACATGTCTTCCTCTTCCATTCTCCCCTATCTTTCGTCATCTCAACACTCACATCTTTCTTTCTCATATCCTCTTTCACACAATCCATCCATCGTTGTTTGGGTTTACCCCTCCCTCTCCATCCATCAACATTCATTTCCAACATTCTTTTGCCTATATGACACTCATCCTTAATATTCACTGTATAATGTTTAATATACATTATACCTACACATACCTATTATATCGGCGGATCGTAAGATCCAGCAGATCCTGAAATCTATAGGCATCTATATCGTGAAACGTGAAAATCATTAACGTATTTCGGTAAGATGAAAGCGGGCTGTGAGTGTGGTGTCGAGTAAGATGTACAAACATTTGTCAGGATGTTTACATTATGCAACGAAATTCTGAAAGTGAAGGACTGATGAATATGAAAAACTTTTATCATGATTAGAATCCACCCGCTTATAAGCATTTGATCAGATGCTAAGGTCACCCTCTATGCGTGCTAATATGACAAACACCAAGATATTTTGTTTTCACTAACGTAAGAATTGTGATAAATAGTCTGTTAGGTACTTAATTAAGAAAGTAAATCTAACTATAAGTATAAATTAATAGGCTTTACTCGTACTCTTATATTATACCCACCAAGCCTGCGTTATCAGTGTTATCACATTATCCGATCCGATATCGGATGTGGGTACATTACAGGCGCCATGTTGGATTTTTTTCCATTGAAATCCCTCCGACGTCCGATATCGGATGGGATAATGTGAAAACGGACTAACAAGCCTAAGTGACCATTATACATTTTGAGGGGTAAATGTGACTAGCCTTCACATTTCCACCATGAGGCCCTGCCGTGGAAAACATTAAAATTTTGTTATTTGCTTTTGTAGACATTTGAAAGTTAACAATTTTCCGGTATATATTAACAGGGCCCCGAAGGGTCCAATGTGAAGGCCAGCTAACATAACACTGTCCTACTCATCATTTTCTCCAATAAACTCCCAAGTTGAAAATGATTTTCTGTCACTTGGCACTGGTCCCATCGCGAGCTAGTAAGCTATGAGCTATCGGATATAAAAACGAACAAAGATAAGCACTCCCGTGCAAATTAAAGAGACACGGCGATATTGATAGCTCACCGCTGGGCGAGTACCTATAAACATCCCCGTGTCTCTTTTATTTACGCGGGAGTGATTATCTTTTGTTCGTTTTTATAGCCGATAGCTCATAGCTTACTAAGCTCGCGGTGGGACCAGTGCCTTGGGGTTGTTATGCATAGTGGGCCAGTATTACAATTGGCACGAGGCACTAAATAGACGTTCTGTAAGGCAATTGTAACTATCTATTGTAAGCGGACGTAGAGTGGAAGAGAGAACCTGCTATCATACTGATGTGCCGACGGAAAAAAATTAAAATTTCACGAGAAATATAGTAAATTTAAATAGATAAGTATATGAAATGGAAAGTTTCAATCTCCATACAAAAATGAGGAAAGTACAGATTTTTTTGTTATCTTGAAAATTTCGCAATTTTGGAAAGTTTCCGCCGCGTCGGCACATTAGAATCCTATAGATACATGACATTTATATGATAGCAGGTTTTCACTGCGAACTTATTTTTTTGTGCAATCTGAATTTCTACCTAATTTTAAGAATTTCCGAATTGTCATAATTATTTTTTTGATTAAGATATGATATTTATGTGTACCATACGGAAGATATAATGTATGAATATACTGGAGCAAATGTAATGTTACTAGATGTCAATTTTTATATAAATGAATTTATTTGTTGGTCAATTATACATTGCGCAGCAAATGTTTTCTTTTTTTTTATTGTGTAATATGCATAATCCATTACTTTGGAAGCCCGATAGATCATCCAAGGTTCTAGTGGTAGCGGAAGCTATGTTATTCAAAATCACTATTTGGGTGGATAGAGTACGAAATTTTCTGTGTGTTCTACTTACGCGTTTACCACCTGCGAGAGAGTACAGATGTAGAAAAAGGGAAAAGATTTACCTTCGTATTGTTACGGAAACGTACGAACGTGTCATGCTATTTCAGTCGGTCTCAGTACAAGATGTACCGACTGAACTAGCATGACAAATACGAACGTTTTCGAAAAAATACGAAGAAAACCCTTGTCGCACTACATCTGTAGTATACCGTCAAATGTCAAATGCATTCATCCTGCGCGCGTTCATCATTGAAAATAACGGACGCTTGTCTTTGCTTGCGCATGCGCAATAATATAGCTTTTAATATCGAAAATAATCGTAAAGCACTGACTCACTATTGGCAACGGGCTTCGAATCAGTTGGTGGCATGTGGCGCTAAATGCACGGAGTGTAGCCACCTCGAGCACTCACGTTATGCCTGTCGAAGAATCACCAACCGATTCGAAAAGTCACCTACACCGATATAATAAACGTGAGTATGCCCGCGCTTTTATATATTGAAAATATGTCTCAAGCTCACTCCATCGTAGGCCACGTCTTTGCCTTTAGCTAGACTGTGGCCAAGAGTAAGCCCATTTATAATAATAATTTAAAAAAAAGAAAGTTTATAATACCTACCTACGTTTTTGTTAAAACCTACCGGGTGGAAGGCGGGGTACCCCTCTACACACCTGTGCCGCTCACACCGATGTTGCCCTGGCGAGTCAGCGTTTGCTGGAAGTGAAATTGGATATCGTTTTATTAGACAGGCGTCCGGTTCTTTTTATTCAATGGACCGGTAGGTACTTGGTGTGCGTACCATGACACGAGCAAGTGAGCATCCTCTCGATGTACCATAGATGTACTCCTTACATTTCATTAGTGTCAACAGGACCTCTATTTGTTGGCTTCAGCAGGGGCGGCTCACTCTGCGATTCTATCGCCGCGCTACAAGTACATGCGGGCGGCCGCGAGTTCGCGGCCTAATCAGGGGTGGCTCGCATTCCCACGGAACGCACGTTCGCACTTTCTATTGTTACTATACGTCGCGAGTTTTTTTAAAGGTTCATATGCGATATCCGCGGGTGGAATGTCTAATAATGCTTAGTTAAATAAACATCATGAATAAAATAGGACAATTTTACACTTTCTACTATCGATTATGTAATTTATGTCCCACGGAAACGTTCAATAAGGCTTGTGACGTTGGGACTTAAACAAAAATAATATAAATACTGTATATATACCTAGAAAGGACCCAAGACTTGAATATAATTGAATAGGTATTAATTTTTTTTAATCCGTAGTCAACCCTATCGTCCGACGCTGCGCACGTGCGGCTCGTTTCTTTGTAATTGTATTCTGTGGCTTCAGCACCGAAGACACCCGGCCATCAGTAGGGAACACCATTGTGCCGTAATGGAAAATACCTATGCTTTGGTTTTAAGCCCTACCATCTCTACATTTCACTTTTTCACCCATGGAGCTCATATGACCCCTTAAATTGGACGAGCCAACTGTGTTAAGAACCAAACCGAACATGATTGAACTATTTTGGTTCAATGAAATGGCAACATTAGAAAAAAATCTTCATTTCGCAAACCAGGCCATAAAATCCCCAAAAAAATATTCTATGACACCTATACGGCTAACTTAAATCAAAGATAATGCTTAAATGAAGTATCGTACGTCATAGAAATCAGAATAATATTATTATTGTTCCTAGATAGCAATCAAGAGTCAAATAACTAATGGGCAAGGACGGCAAAACTCAGATTACAAGTGGCTACCAAACCAACTGTACATTTCAAATGTACTAGCCGATTGAGAGAGTTCAATGTAATATAATATTTTATTCTAAATATCATTTTTTTAAGTCTTATGACAGTAAGAAACAAATGAACACTATCAATACTATCATAATGTAGTACGCCATTTTTACGTTGAGACATAAATTTGTTTTTTCATCTGGCAACACTATAGCCCTAAAGAATCTATCCACCTTTGCTTTGGTTTTGACCAATCAAACTAAAGAGTTATGTGCGATGGCGATGTGCGATTCCTTTCTTTCGCTCTTGTTCTAATAAAATTTAGTGTAAAGTAAAATAAACACGGTTTGTAAGACTTATGTATCATAAATACAATACTAATAATAAAAGAGCGGATTCGGAGGAATTTGATTTGAGTACGTGTAAACCATATAAAACGTGAGGTAAGTTCGCGAATGTAGGTATGAGGTGTATGATTATTGAAAGTAGGTAAGTATTTGATGAAGTTGCATGTATCATGACTAGTTTCATGCGTATTTTAACGATTTATTAGTAGTATACCGTATCCACATACTTACAGAGACGAAGAAAGTAGAAGAATTCGCGATGTTTTGACTGGATGGTCCTTGCTAAAAATATCAATCGGCTTTTTCTGCTATAGGTGGAGAACCCTGGACCACTGATGGAGACCCACGTGTCTTCAACCACTGCAGATGTTCCAGACACGCAGGAGGTAATTGGTTCACATGGCAATGTTGAAATAGTGGTGGCAGTGGAGAAAGTAGATGAGGACACACAGCAGAAAGCAGATTCAAACTCACAAGATAATGCTCAGGCTGTGATGGAAGGAAGTAGTCCCCCCTGCAGTCAATCTACAAAGACCGATGGCGTACATAAGTCACCCCGTAAACAAGAAGCATTACTACCTCTTACAAGCAAAGAAATTAATAAAACTGCTTTGTCTCCAATTAAATTATTGTCAACCAAGCAACCTACTACACAGACAAATGCAAATGAAACTCAAACAGCTCAAAGTAAACTGTCAGCCAAGCAAACTACAGCTGTAACACAAAATACTCCTGAGAAAGAACCACCGGCGCCGGCAGATGTAGACTCTACATCTCCAAAAGATATCGCGATGGATGTCACATCGGATGAGGTTGATAATAAAAATGATAGCACCTTGAATATTGATATAGATCCTTCTAATGAATCACAGTCAGAAAACATTGGTGATGCAGAAAAGGAACATAATAAAAGTATTAGTAGAGAGTTGAAGTCCCTGATTAACTCTGCTAAAGAATCTAAAATTATTAGTGAATGTACAAAATTGACTAGCAAAACAAGAAAATCTGCAAGAGCTGCTCAAGATACTTCTAGCACTAATATGAATAATACTCCTGAGGCTGATCACATTCAAGGCAACAGGCGTAGTAGTAGTAATTCCCAAAAAAGTAATTCAAGCGAGAAATCAGAAAGAGTGGGAAAGAGATCCATGAGATCCCAAAACCCAGAATTTGTTTACAAAGTGAGAAAATTTCTCAACTCGGTCACAGGAAAGTTTCAAAAAGATGCAGATTCTGATGAAAGTGCTGCATCTGATGAAGAAACAGTTGCCCCAAAAATCAAAGAAAATGCCACTGACTCCTCTCCCAGCATTGCCAAGAACCGAAGTCCTACTCAGGAACAGGTTTGTTGGCCTTACTAATTTCATATGATTTGAATCATTGAGGCCTTTTGACATTTTATATCTACCTAAATTACCTATATTTAACAGTGGCAGACTTGCTCTAAGAACCATAGGCCCAGGGCCCAGGCCTAAAGTTGGCAGTTGTTGGGGGTGGTATTCTTTATAATGGGAACAGAGAAAGGGGTGGCTAATAATAGGACAGACAGGACAGCAAATCTGCCACTGATATTTGATATCTTAACATTCTTAACCTTTGGTATGCTTATGAGCAGAATTGCTCCATACTACTTCTACTAATTTTATCATTTGTATATGACGGTTGCTATGAGAATAACAATTTTTGACAGGTGCATATGAAAAAAGAACTTAGTAACAGTTCAGGTCCAATAAAAAATGTCCAATCTATCATAACTATAAGAAGTTACAAGCAATCATAAACAGGTTCTTGGTCTATGCATACATATAGTCTAATTCCAAGGACTACTTATTATTATTTGCTCTTTGAGATTCTTATTAATTATTGACTTATTTTTAGGTCCAATCTAAAGTAGATGAAAAATGTAACAAGCTTCGTTCTGACCCATATTGCTGGAGATGTCATTGGTCCATTGACATGAATGATGGGGAGAAAACGCCGCAGCCTTCATTGAAATGCACAGTCTGCCCCCGGGCCTTTCACTACAGGTGTCTTACCGGCTCGGAAAAAAATAAGATCAGTTCTGTAAAGAATTGGGTGTGCCCTGAGTGCATGACAGTGTTACATGCAGAAAGTTCCGATACCAGGTAATACTTCACAACTTTTAATAGCTTCTTGCTCTTAATATATAGACATTACGTATTTCTTTAGAAGTAAATTAGAATACAGCATCAGCTGCTTCTATTCTATGAACTATATTGTAATATCATCTAACCTCCAAACAAGATAAGGAGACTTTTACTTTTTTTTTATTTGTTAAGGTTAAAGCCCGTTATTGCCTGTATTATCAGAACACATTGAATTTCAGTCAGTCCTCTTATCCAAATTTATAACTAACTTTGCTTTTGTTGGAATCAAACCAACGGTTAAGAATAGACAGTAAGAACCTATTAATTATTCCATTACATATTACTATTAGATTTAGAAAGACAATAATTTAGGAACAATGGCATGAGAGAACCAATCATTTTGGTAGTTTTAGGACGATTTGTGATAAATGTTTGTTATTATCTAAATCGAGGGTTTACTGGTGAAACCCAATAAATCGAGATAATTTGTCCTTGAAATAACAACATTGTGGAAGTTTACATAGTTCAAATTTAAAAAACCAGTTTGCTCAACTTATCGGGTTTCACCAGTAAACCCTCGAAATTAGGGATATAGTACTTCCATAAATTTCGTTCTGTGACATCCAAAATCTCGCAAGTACTCATAACCCAGGTGTTTAATATGAATCACCTCCCAAATTGGTTTTAATTGTAAAACTGTATGTTTCAGATCCCTTGCTATGAAAAAGACAACACTAGGAATGCTGTGTGAGCTGCTGAAGTACGCTTTGCAGCGCATGACCGAAGTCGCTGGGGTAATCTATTCCATTCTTTACTTGTTATACAACTTATTGGTTGCTGGAGAATAATTATCACTTATCATTTACCAGATTATCTTGTTATTTATGTTGGATGTCATGCAATTATCCTCATGTATGATTTTGAGGTTATGCACTACATATGTTTGTGCATTTGTCTTTTATTTAAAGAATATTAAGTGCTCAAATTTGCCTTTCTACGTGTAGATTCTATATCACATGAAAACTTGATTGCATTCCATGCAAAAAGATACATGTACCATCACATATTTAGGGACTAAAACCAAGACACCGTCAGCATCGAATATACTGTGATAGCCAAAGCGCTAAATATATCAAAATATTCGATGCTGACTGTACTTACAACACTGAGAGCTACAATGTTTTAAAATATCAAATTCAAATTATTGTGGCATAAATGCGAATTTATACAGCAATGAGACTTTCCCTTAGACTTAGATCATTTTAGCTTTTCAGCAATAAATATTTCAGATATTTCAATAAATATTTCAGCAATAAGTATTTATTGTTACTTTGGACTCCATAATAGTTATTTTAATATTTAGTCTCGTGAACAAAATAGTTAAAGAAGCGATCAAGACATCATTATAAACGGCAATCATATTTCTAACAGTAACAAAGTAAATATTTTAATTTAATTCTCGTCAATAACTGCTCTACTTAAAGCGAATTACATAGTAGCGTTTGCAAATAGCGATTGAAAAATATTTTGGTACAGTCAAGGTATTAAATATAGGCACCAAAAATAACTTATGGAGGCCTAAAAATGTGTACAGTAATAAAATAAATATGTACACACTACGTTAATGTGCGAGAATAAAGTCACGTATACATATATATTTTCGACGATTAGCGAGTGTCTATGTTTATTCCTTGATTGTACTTGCACCGCGCATTGCAATGACCATCAACAATGGCGGCGGCAGCTCGCGCGGGCGCCGTTCGGGGCTCGGTGAAATGACCTTGTCACTTATCTACCGGGCCGGGCCTCGCTGGCGGCGCGTGACGCAGTCGCCCCCTCTCGCTCGCGCGCCGACTCGATCGATACCCGCGGCTCGCTGACGCTGTCTCGCTCTGTGCTAATAATAGCCGAATGCGTAGTAAGCTGAGCCCGTGCATACAACGCATAGAAGCGGCTTGATCCTAATACAACGCTGTGCATGCTTTCCTTTAGTTGTACTAAATATTTTAAGTTATTAAAAAAAAACTGTAGTTATACAAATATGAAAAAAGGAATGAAAGAGAGTAACTATTCAAAACTAGCTAGGTACCTATTTGTCATGCATATATAAAATAGGAGTTTTTGCAATAAACATATAAATTAAAGATGATTAAGTAATGGAAGAAGAAATTAATACATAGTTTATTAAATACGTATTATGAATTTATTACTACGGCGCTGATTCTGCGTTAAATATAACGAGCATAATCGTAGGAATCTGTTGCTTAAGAACCTGTTTAATAACCAAACCAAGTAATAAAATAATTTCCGTTTGATAAAATAAAAATTGTTATGGTTACAGACAGTAATTGTAATTTAAAGTTATTACGAGGTGTTACATAACAAATTATTCATGACAAATTATTTAATGTTTTCTTGGTTAGTAACTTAAATCAATAATTAAAGACGTCGGCACAAGGATCCTCTGCCAAAATGTGATTTCCCGGTGGAAAAGGGATCTTTTAGCGGTAAGCGCTTGCGCCATTATTAATCACGCTCCAATACTGTGCACAATATCGTATGCATATATTGTACCTTTTTCTGGGGAACGTCACATATTGACGTTAGAGAGTTAATGTTTGTGTAAGGCCGATAGTCCACTATCATATGTTTACCATAGAAATATGACCATAGAACTGTATGCGGGAGGCATTTCTCCAACGTGAAGAAAAAGGACGGCAGACGGCATGTTGCCTATGATCATATTTCTATGATAAACATATGATAGTGGACTATCCTATCGGCCTTATAATAAATCTGCGCCCGCGCTGCATATGATTGTTTTGAGATTGCTGATTCTTGCGCCCGCGCTGCAATGGCTTTGTTTTGTTTTGTTTTACTTTAAGTGTGTCTATAGTGTGCATCAGAATGACTGACCAAAGTGGCAGATCGATGTTGGAGTACCATCAGCATTTACTACCTATTTGCTACTATTTACTACCTATATTGACATATTTGCTACCTAAGTTAAAAAAAAGATTTTCCAAAAATAATGTGGGCAGTCATTCTGACGTCAGGATGACTGCCCAAACTGAGTATGTCCAGGTTGGACCCCCTAATTTGCAACAATGTATATACTACGATTTACTACCTATTTGCTACCTACACATATATTTTTTTCAGATTTTTTAGGTAAAAAATAACGATTTTATGAGCAAAGTATTATTGTTAGAGATTTCTTCCATAAAGTGGGCAGTCATTCTGACGTCAGGATGACTGCCCAAAGTGAGTATGTCGAGGTTGGACCCCCTAATTCGCAACAATGTATGTACTATGATTTACTACCTATTTGCTACCTGCACATATATTTTTTTCGGATTTTTTAGGCAAAGAATAACGATTTTATAAGCAAAATAGTTTTTTTGTAGAATTATGTTTCATAAAGTGGGCAGTCGTTCATACTTCAAGTTGGACCCCCTAATTTGCAACATTCTATGTCCTATGATTTACTACCTTTGCTACCTACATATAATATCTATATATTTTCATTTTATTTTTTTATAATTATTTTTTATATTAGGTAGGCAAATGGGGCCTTGGGGCCTATATTTATTTCATTTTATTCAATTTTTCATATTAAAAAAAATCTGAAAACATACATATATTATGTAAGTAGGCAAATGGGTAGTAAATCATAGGACATAGAATGTTGCAAATTAGGGGGTCCAACTTGAAGTATGAATGACTGCCCACTTTATGAAACACATTTCTACAAAAAAAACTATTTTGCTTATAAAATCGTTAATCTTGGCCTAAAAAATCCGAAAAAAATATATGTGCAGGTAGCAAACAGGTAGTAAATCATAGTACATACATTGTTGCAAATTAGGGGCTCCAACCTCAACATACTTAGTTTGGGCAGTCATCCTGACGTCAGAATGACTGCCCACTTTATGGAAGAAATCTCTAAAAATAATACTTTGCTCATAAAATCGTTATTTTTTACCTAAAAAATCTGAAAAAAATATATGTGTAGGTAGCAAATAGGTAGTAAATCATAGTATATACATTGTTGCAAATTAGGGGTCCAACCCCGACATACTCAGTTTGGGCAGTCATCCTGACGTCAGAATGACTGCCCACATTATTTTTGGAAAATCTTTTTTCTAACTTAGGTAGCAAATATGTCAATATAGGTAGTAAATAGTAGCAAATAGGTAGTAAATGCTGATGGTACTCCAACATCGATCTGCCACTTTGGTCAGTCATTCTGATGCACACTGTCTATAGTTCAAAGTTTTGTCAGGTCACTCAGAAGGAGTAAAAATCGACATGCATACATACAAAAATGAAGCCACTCGCCATTTAACCATATTACCTATATTAAGTATTAAATTATCTAATAGATATTTCTTGCTCGCCTATCATTATAATATGAATCCTTGTGGTAATGTCAATAATAGATAATAAAGCATTTTGCTAAAAAATGAGTCGCTACGCATCAGTCTGCCTTGCCATTTGCCACGAAGTTAAACTTGCGAAACTTATTTAGTACAGTCAAGCTAATAAATATATTTGCACACGTATATATGGCGAAACTTGTATACACGCCCTTATTGCCCAAGGGCCTATTTAGTTGGTACGAAATATCGCATACAAGTTTTATTACATAGCGGTATTTAATGGCTGTACAAGATTGTATGTAACCTTACCTGCCCGCAATCTAACTAAAATCGCATGCGAGTTCGCACGCCGTCTAAATTAGGCCTAACTCTCTTGGCTATATTTACTATCTTGACTGATTTTGTTATTCATAAATTTCATAATAAAGTTTTAACTCTATTGTTAGGTACATCATATGTTATAATATAAGCATAATTATATGAAACAGATTGTATCAATTTCTAATAATCTTTTTTATAGTTTTAAACTAAGCAAAACACGACCTGCGTTACGAAATGAAGTCATGTTTTAGCAGTTTTAATATTAAAACTATTAGTGAAGTCTCTTTTCTTTTCTGTTCTAACACACATTCTCCAGCGACCAAATATTTTGCCTTTTGTCTCACTTCTATACCTTACTCGTAGCGTTGTGTTCTGCCGGTGAATAGTTCAATGAGGTTACTTTGTGCTAAGGCTGGCCATAAAGATTTTGTTCGCACTACATCTGTAAAAGCTGCGACATGTCCTCTCTCTAGCATAGGCGAGACGACAAAAAAAACAAATTTTCACCTCACTAGCTCGGAAAGGACTTTTTATTCTTTAAAAACAGATAGCAAAATCGCATTTTATCCACAAGAGTGCAAAGAATATTTGAAATCCGAACGTGTCATTAGTTACTTTTTTAAATATAATTTCTTGTAAGGCATGTCCCAGACAGGACAATTTTCTCCCTATGCTTAAATTGTCTTAACAAATCATGTGATGTGAACGTAAAAATTATTTCATATCGAATTGTATCCGACTAAAAACATTAAATTCAAACAATTTTATAACATGATTTTACCATAAAACACTTGAAATCGTACAAGAAATTGTATTTTTGACTTTTCCACTGTACTTATTCAGAACGCACCTTAAGTAACAATGCAATCTCAAAACGCGTGAAACGGAACGCACCCAAATAGATTTTTCTTCTTGATTCTTAATTTGAAACTTTTGTGGTGTCTGAAATTCTGAAAATTGTAATAAACGCAAATTGACTTATTTCTGTGCAATTATGTTCCAGTTGTTTTTATTGTGAATTTCCTCGCTTTAGTGAGGTGCAAAGTTATGTGTTACACACGGGATGCAAAGTTATTTTACCTCGTGTGTATTGCAACACTCTACGCTCAGGATTCTATTTTTGAACTACTCGATTCGCTCAGGATTCTATTTTCGAACCACTCGCTTCGCTCGTGGTTCAACCATAGAATCCATTCGCTAGCTCGTAGTTTAACCCTAGAATCCATTCGCTAGTTCGTGTTGCAATTCCACACTCGGTTAAAATACAACTTTGCTCCCTTGTATAACAAATAACTATAGTCCGTCAGTTAGATAATAAAAAAATCCACATATTTTTTCTTTTTTTCTCTTAAACGAAAAATGACGACGGTACAGTGCGTTGGTACAATTTTTACTTAAAAGTGACGTTACAAGCCCCCAATCCGGAAGTGTGATGCTCTGTATTTTTGTATTATTTCATTGAGTATTTTTGCACGATCTAACTGAGGGACTAAACAGAATGCCATTGTTTATGTAGTAATTCCTATGATATGGTGTGAGGTTTAAACAAAAGAGTGTGTGTTGCAGTCGGAGCCGTTCCTGCAGAGCGTGGACCGGTCCGTGTTCCCCGACTACGACAAGTACGTGGTGCACCCGATGGACCTGGCGCTGATGCGCGAGCACATCGACGAGGGGCTGTACGGCAGCACCGAGGCCTTCCTGGCCGACGCGCACTGGATACTGCACAACAGTATTATATTCAACACGTGTAAGTTAAGTATTCTATAGCCTGTAGCCTCCAGCGACCTACAACCAATTCTTTTGTAACACAAAAACATTAAACACAGATTTTGGCACATGTACAAATATTTCTACACAGGAACTCGGGATACAGCGTGAGGACATCACTTATAGGTTGCAAACTGTTGAGTTTTGCCTTACACCATGTAACATTAGGTACTGAGTACATATATAGTTGAAAGACGCCAATAAACGCGAAAGTAAATCGAAAACTCGAGACCCACCTTCCTATTTTTTAAGCAAAAACTGACTTACCTACAGCTAAACATCTTGTATCCAAAGAGTGAATGAAATGCTCTTCTGAAGTAACATAAAAGAATAAAAGCAAATGTATACGTGAATTGAGTTGGTCATCTTTGAGATCTAATGCATCTTAAAATACAAGCTAATGCTATTATTGATTTTGTATGTAGATTTCCTGGTCTATCAAGAATATTAATTGTACGTTTTCCGTGTAACAGTGCAGTCGAAGCTGACGACAACAGCGCGCGCGCTGGTGCGGTCGTGCCGCGCGGAGATGGGCGAGATCGAGGCGTGCCCCGAGTGCTACGCCGCCGCCCACGCGCGCCGCGCCACCTGGTTCACCGACGTCTGCTCCACGCCGCACCTGCTGCTGTGGGCCAAGCTCAAAGGTTAGCTCATGCTCACACAGAGAGCGCTAGTTTGACCGGAGATGCAGATCGAGGCGCCACAAACACCAGGCACACGTCCCACCCCAATAGCCACAGTTCGCCTAAACTACGAGTAATCTTCCAAAAGAAAAGTGACAATCCAGTACAATCGTTATACCGTTCGCAGGATTCCCGTACTGGCCGGCGAAGGCGATGACGGTGAGCCACGCCGGGCTGGTGGACGTGCGGTTCTTCGGCGCGCACGACCGCGCCTGGGTGCCCGCGCGCGATTGTTACCTCTACTGCGAGCGCGACCCCAACAACTTCCGCACCAAGCGCCAGGACATGGTCGAGGCCATGCAGGTACTTTCGACTACTGTCTCATAACCATCCGTTACCATGGTAACGACGATACTCTCAACGCGCCTGGGTGCCCGGTGCCCGCGCGCGACTGTTACCTCTACTGCGAGCGCGACCCCAACATCCGCACGCAATAATAGCCTGCTATACTTGCTATGTAGGTCCTACCTGCTACTATCTCATAACCATTTATTCGTTAGAAACAATTCATATTCTTAGAATCAATAAGTATGGTGCTGATTGTCAAAAATACACGTACCTACATAAAACAAAATCCATGTTTTGGGCATGTCAAAGTTTAATGCGGTGGTCGATAGAATTAATTTGACTCCAAAAGACACAGACAAGCCCAGAAAATGAGGGCAGCACCAATCCAGCCAGCGAATAGGCCGCTATATTTTTTATAAAGAATAATGAAATAACTCTTGTATTTTGTACGTTTTGTACAGGAAGCAGAGCAGCATATTCGCAACATCTCGCGCAAGTACGACAAGTTCGCGTACGCGCCCTACCGCACCACGTTCGAGGCCTCCAAGCTGGAAGAAGCGCTCAAGTATATGGTAACTCGATCATGCATCTCATTACTCATATATTATTTATAATTCACATGCCTACATAATTCTAGTCTAGTTTTCTGAAGAATACGCTGGTCTTCGAGGTGGCGTCACTAACGCAGCAGGTCGCAGTGCTTACTATATCTGTCTCGTGGCTCAGATTTCTGGAGAGAAAAGTTGCGTTCAACAGACAGCGCTGAAGAAAGAAGAAACGATTTCAATTGGATAGAAATTAGACCTGCTGCGTTAGTGGATCCACAATGGAGAAAGTTTTGATCATAGTAGCTATTCACAGGTTTTTTTTAGGTGACATACAGCTTCATCTGTTTCTCCTTTTAAATGTGCATCTGCATTGTTGCGCAATATTTTGTGTCACCAGCATTTTATTAAAATAATATCTTTCAGATACCGTCGTTTGACGGGCAGGTGCGGAGCCCGGTGCGCGAGAGGCGGTCGAAGACGCCGGCGCGCGCCCTCAAGAGCCGCTCCAACTCCAAGGGGTCGAAGGATGACTCTAATGCCGGGTAAATATGTACCTAAACTTGTTTTATACCCAACTTACTTATTTTATAACATGCTATATAGTTCTGCCTAGAAACAGAAGTGACATTGATAATTTTCATTTATTTACAGGGATGCAGTTAGCGATAGTGAACAAATGGATACAGAATCCTCTAAAACTGAAGAAGCTGTGAAAAATGAAGGAAAGGAAGGAACGGTACCAGTTGAAAAGTAAGGGGTAATATTTTTCATTACATAATGAGAGTCAAAGACATTTGGTATAACTGATTATCGCTTACCTTTGCAGACCCCAGGTGGGCACTCGCAAGCGGGCTCGTTCCGAAACCAAGGGGCCCGTCGAGAGCAGCCCCAAAGAGAAGCGGCGGCTGGTCGACACCCCCGGCAAGGAGCCGGCGCCTAAGAATACCGACTCGCCCGTCGTCAGCAGCAGCAAGGAGGTCGCGCCCGCGCCCGCGCCCGCGCCCACGCCGCGCGAGCCCGGCGACGCCGCCGACGAGCCCCGCGACCTGGACGCCGGCCCGCCCCCATCCGACAAAACCGAAGCCACGCCCAAACCCAATAAAATTCCCAAAACAAACAGTGTGCCCGCTTCTAATAAAACACCCGTTCGATCTGATACACCAAAAAATAATGACAAAGACAAAAGCACACAACCAGCCGAAAAACCTGTTCCTCCAAATCAAAGAATTTCGAGGAGTAACAAGCCGAACAACGTTGAGACTATTGAACTGGACGAAAATACTCCAACTACGACCACCTCAAACAAGACGCCCGCGTCGCCGGTCACCATCACGGCCAAAACTCCTAACAAAATATCCTCGAAAGAATCTGTTACTATAACTAAAGTCAACGACAAAGAAAAAAGTTCAGAATCTGCAGTCCTTATTAAAATTAACGACAAGAGTAACAAAGATGCTTCGTTGACTATTACGGTAAATGCTAAAGACAAAGTTACCGAAGCTGCCACGTTAACTAAAATAACTGACATCGTGAAACAGACTCATAATCAAAACAAAATAAAGGACACGGAGACCGAAACCGCGACGCCCAACAAAGATAGTGGCAAAGAAAAGGTGACAACGGCTACACCTAATAAAACTGCTGCCAAAGCAACGCCCAGTACCAAAAACATCGGTAGCGAAAAAACTAATAAAGATGGCCCTATAGCTCCTAGTTCAACTACTAATAAAACAGCAAGCGATTCAAATGTCAGCAATAACACCGGAAAAATTAACGCGAAACAAGATAAACCTGCTGATAAACTTACAGATACCAGCGCAGAGGGTAAAAAGATAGCCGAGAAGGAAAAAAGTGCTCCAGTAAAGAACGCTTTTTCACCCAAACCAGGCACTTCTAAGGTGATAAAAGCTACTAAAGACAGAATACAGTACGACGATGACACAAACCTAGCAGTAGTGGCTCGTAAAGTGCCGAAGACTAGCAGCAACAGCGAAGTGTCCGCCGGCGCGGCGGCCAGCGGCGGCAAGGCCTCGGCCGCGAGCCCCGCGGCAGACGCGGCATCCGCGCCGGCCGCGCCGCCCGCCACCCGCTCCAAAACCGCGCCCATTACGGTCGAGGTCAACCCCGACTCTAGTATTTTCACGCCCACCAGCACAGATAACGTGCGCAACATGAAAGATGCAGTAAACAAGCTACAGAAACTGAGAAGCGGATTCGATCCGCCAGCAAATTCGCAAGTCGGCAAAGTCGGTGTACGAGCTTTCGCCAGAATGACGTCTCCGCCCGAAAAACAGGCGAAATCGAACGATGTCGTAGTGGAAATTAAATCTGAACCGATGGACTATGAAGATTGTGATGCTCCGCAAGAAACGTCAACCGTACTGGAGTCTCTGAGGCCGCGACCGATCGCCCCGGTAGTTTCGGCTCCTAATCTACGCGAAGTGCGTATTAGCAAAGTGATTTCGGTACCGGCGGCAGCGAAAAAGTCTCCGAAACCGCCGGACGTCAGGCCGCGCGCCAAGAAGACTTTCCCGCAGCCGAAAAAACCCGACGACGGGAGGTCGGAGTTGACTAATAAGAACTCGATGGTGTACATTCCCATCCAGCCGCCCATCTCGCAGTCTCCCGTGCGCGGCGCGCTCAAGGCGGCCAACTCTGCCACGGCCGCGCCTCCACGGACACCCACGCTCTTCCCTACAACAAGCGGTGAGTCTTTATCTTCCAAGGTTTTATAGAGAGCGGAATACGATTTGCATTAATTTAGTAGGTGCATTTTATCCTTGGTGCAATGCCTCAAGGGCCTATTTTAGACATTAGCTAGCTTTTAAGTTTAGTCTTAGTTTCTTATATAATTATGGAAATATGTTGATGTAAATAAAGAGATCATATTTAGTAGTAGTTTGTATAATTATTATGTTAACATAACAGTGAAGAGCGTGAGTGCGATGGCGCCGCCGCTGCTGCCGATGGCGCCGCCACCGCCGCCGCCGGCCACGACGGCCACGGCCACGAGCGGCGTGGCCGGCGCGCTCCTGGCGCCCGCCTTCCCCGCCGTGCCCACCACCGTGCACACCGTGCCGCTCATCACCTCCGTCAACGGCCAGTGGACCTTCAGCCTGCAGCCGGTCATGTCGGTCGGCGCTGGCGAGGTTAGTATGCAACTTCATTATTGATACGATACCCATGTGCCATCATCGGAGGTCGGACAGTGTAATATAGATAATTCAATCTTGTTCCCTACTACATACATACACTCCTGTTTTGGTTTGTGACCGTGTAATATTAAGTCCTATAACAATTCGGACTCATGAATGAGCCCTATAGTTGTAATTTAAAATGTTATGTGTGCAGACCATAACGTCAGCGACGGTGAACGGCGTGAGCGAGCGCGCGTCGCCGGCGGCGATCGCGCCCGCTCCCGCGCCGCCGGCCGCCACGGCCACGCAGCCGCCTGCGCTCGTGCCCACGGGCGCGCCCGTCAACCCTCCCCCGGCCCCTCCCGCGTCCGGTGCCACCGCCTCGCCCGCCAGTGAGGTAGGTCAACTATACCACACACTGTAAACATGTGTGCAGGGCTGGCTATAGCGTCAGCGACGGTGAACGGCGTGAGCGAGTGAAAGACTGTACGCAATTAATCAAATTTAAGTGTTACTAAAGGCCGAACCACACCGGATGCGTATGCGTAGACGTGCACGTGCGCTTACCGCTGTCTTGAGTGTCTTGTATAACACGAATTCTCATAAGATCTGTCACACCGCCTGCGTGCACGTATGCGTGCGCTTTGCACGCATCCGGTGTGACTCGGCCTTAAACGTTAGACGTCAATAGAAACGCTGAAAGTTTGTATGAAATTAATGCCCTCTTTATTTGGGATAAAGTAACTGTGATTGCGCGCAATTACATAAAGTAATTGCTCTTTATTTTGGGAAAAGTATTGTAATTGCGCACAATTTTTAGCTCAGCTGGTCCCCACTAGTTTAACTTTCAAATTCTCGATTTTTTCATTGAAAATTTCTAAAGCTGGACTATGCTATGATTATATGCGACTTTCTATTAGAAAAAGGTAAGTGAATAATTCCAACATCATTTTGTCCTTACTGCAGATGAAGCATAGCAAACATACATATCAAGCCCTGTAGTGTAGGCATTGAACGCCACATGTTTAATCCATACTAATATTATAAATGGGAAAGTGTGTGTGTCTGTTTGTTTATCCGTCTTTCACGGCAAAACGGAGTGACGAATTGACGTGATTTTTTAAGTGGAGATAGTTGAAGGGATGGAGAGTGACATAGGCTACTTTTTGTCCCTTTCTAACGCGAGCGAAGCCGCAGGCAAAAGCTATTACACTATAATAAAGTCCGTGTTGCAGCTACCGCCGCCCCCGCAACTGCAGCAGCGGCCGGCGCTGCAGCACCCGCTGTCGGCGGGCACTGAAATAGGCGAGCTGACCGCGCCCTCCTCCGCCGGCCCGCTCACCGCCAAGCTCAACCACAACTCGCTCAAGGTATCACCAACATATCGTCACTACTTTAAAAAAAACTTGTATCTTCGTCTATCAATGAAAAGAAAATTGTAGTAAGTATGTATGGAATGTATATACTTACTGCGTTCTAACTTTGAGGAACACCGTGAGATACGAGATTTTTTAAAAGTACTGACGATATACCACAGAATTAATATTTAGTAAGCTCAATATGGGTAAGTATGTCATAAAGAAAAGTGTGTCTGGCCTTCACATTTACCCTGTTTAGAACAATGATCAGTGATTATTGAAAGTTCATATGTTTACACTACTAATCATGAGTAGTAGCAAAGCGAATATTAAAGAGAGTTACTGTCGAAGTAGAATGTGTAATCACAGTGCATAGACTGCCATCTCTCGACACAGGCTTAAAACTTTTGAACCTCAGTTTTGACAATTTGGTCTATATTCTTAGTTCGATATGTGTTAAAATGTCAAATATTAATATTAGCACCATCTAGCTGAGCGTACCCCAAAGGTGTAATGCCATCTAGGCCACCGTACCTTTTTCTGTATGGCACTGAGGTACGTTTTTTTTTCTTAGACTTTATCTGTCTATACGGAGTTATATATGTCTTTGGTAGTAGCAAAAGTATAAACTCGCAAAAACATCTGTGACATTGAGTAAAAAGGCCAAATATGAAGATCAGACACGCTTACCCGTATTGACCTTACTACCGTCCAGTGGCTTATTGCACAAAAGTGACAACTGTCGCCCGACAATGACACTTCTTCGTTCATTGCCTGATCAACAAGGAAATGAACGCTGAGTAACAATGTTACTTATCAACCCAAAAAATGGGCAAATAATTGTCAGTGTCAAGTGTCAATGTCACTGTGGATGTGGTGAAATAGCCCACAGAAATGACGCTTCCTACACCCAGTTCAGCCTTACTTGTCCAATCATGTAAACAAACACTGCTGGAAAACATTATCTCCATTTTCTCTGGAATTACACATTAACCATCACTTAAAATGTTATTATACACTTACATAAATTAAATAAACTCACAAAGTGAAATCAATCAAAAAACCACTGAATAATATCATTTCTAGAACGATTTTCCTCAATAATTGTAATTACGAACGGATGACATATTTATTTTCTTTCTGACTCTTGGAGACCATATACATCTCCAAGGAAAAAAAGTAGATTAAGTATATATATATATATATTTTTTTCCTTTGCTTAAGACAACAAGAGTCTTTTACAACTCTAAAGTTATTTTAGTTATTCGTTTTTTTTCTTCATGTATAATTTTCTTAGATGTACTTTGACACTTAGAGACTCTATACATCTCTAACATCTCTTATTAATAATCATAATAGCTTTGTACTTTGTATAATTTCTTGTGTTAATATTTTTTTTTATGAACACTTTTGCTTATTAAATTGTATCTTGTTTTTTTTAATGCATGTTAATTATAAGATGTAATGTTTTGAAAAGAAGTGGCCCGCCGAGTTTCTTGCCGGTCCCATAGTGGATACCCTCCTCCAACTGAGGGGGGACTGAAATCTTCTCGAGGCTGAGGCGTAGGGTTAGAGCCGGCGTAGTTTTATTTGACGTTCATAAGCGCATTGTAATATGCCTACTTGGAAAATAAATATTTCATTTCATTTCATTTCGATATTGTGCGACGTAAAATTGAAAATCCTATGATGACGTCAGCAGCGAAATTATCGTTAAGTTACATCATTTTATCGACACTTCCAATCCTTAGTAATTGTCTGACCATATTTGACGTTTCGTTTGTTTACTATATTGGACAAGTAAGGCTGAACTGACTTTACTTTAACTCTTAAATCGGTAGCGACAAAATACTTGCCATAATACCTAATAAAAACAAAATCTCTACAATAAGAATTCAAATCTCTACAATAGGCTAGTTTCCTACACTTAAAATAAAATATTCTATGCAGTGCACGAAATAAATCACCACATAATTAGAAGAAAAATATGGACAGAAGTTATGTTTAAACATAATTTCTATTTAATAAGTCAAAGAGAAAGATATAAAGTAGATGAATTGACCGTGACGTCACTCCTCAGTATTTCATAGTATTTCCATATAAGCAAATCGTTTTGACAGTTCTTAAAAAGAAGCTGATTTGACTGGAAGGAAACTAGCCTATTCTGTTGAGATCGCTCCAGTATTTTAATCGGAGTGAAGTAGTAACTCTGGCATTCTGTTCCAGCTGGCGGAGTTCTTCCGACACCTGCTGGAGGAGTCGCTGGTGCAGGTGGAGGAGCCCGCGGCGGAGACGGCGGCGCTGCGGCTGCAGCTGGAGCAGGAGCGCTGGCGTTACCAGCACGAGCTGGCCGAGCTGCGCCGCACTAACGGTAACGGACACACTGACAATCCTTCGCTATCCCTAACTGAGCGTTATTTAACCCCCGACCTAAAAACGACGGGGCGTTATAAGTTTGTTGTGTTTGTCTGTCTGTCAGTGTGTCAATCCGTGGCAGCGTAACTCCCGAACGGATGAACTGATTTAGATTTAGTTTTTTTTTGTTTTGAAAGCTGAATTACTTAGTCGGGAGTGTTCTTAGCCTCGGCCGGTTTTTACAAAATGAAATTTTTTTGGTTAGGTGCATAACTGTAAATTACAGGCATGTTTCAAAATACTCTGTACTCATATGATATATGACAAAATGTGTCCCAAAATTGTGTATGAAATAAGAATTTTGCAGGGCGCCACATTTATTTGAGTAATAACAAAAAATAACGTAAATGTGTCGATTTTGAAAGAATATTTGTGGCAACATTTTATCAGGTACCAACCAGCCCTGCAACTATTAAAAATGTGGCTTCTCATTCATTGGAGTGCCAATAGATTTTTCTAAAATGGTTTGATCCTCCAGAGGTGGCGCTGGTGGAGGTTCGAGCGGCGATGGACAAGGAGAAGACGCGCGCCGTGGCCGAGGCGCGCCGCCTCGCGCACCAGGAGCTGGAGGCCGCCGTCAAGAACGCCAAGTCCAAGCAATGGTGAGGCAGCTTTTGTCGTCTGTGACTGAAAATGGCCGCACGCACAGTGTGGACCACAGGGGCCACACAAGAGTTATCTGATTAAGCGTCCGCAGTCTTACCTTACCGCAGCAGTACCTTAAATATGTTGGCATATTTCCAACACAAAAAGGCACTTATTAATATAATTATGTATTATGTGACAGGTGTGCCAACTGTAGCCAAGAGGCGCAGTTCTACTGCTGCTGGAACACGTCGTACTGCGACTACCCGTGCCAGCGCGCGCACTGGGGCCAGCACTACGCGCACTGCACGCAGCAGCGCACGGTACGGTACTCTCTCGCCGCCTGGTGACATAGGGCGCCGCCTGCAGCCAGCAGGCGCAGGCTTCTTTCTCAGTCGTTCCCTCGTGGCTGAGGATCGTGACCAACAGTGATTTCTTTCCACTTGACGCGGTCTAGGACAATATGGACTGCCATCTGCATGGAACCACAAGCTTTCTTCACGGTGTCAGCCCACCTTATCGGTATTCCACCCCTGGAGCGTCGGCCTTCAACTTTGCCGAGCATAATGTTCCTTTGCCCGAAGAACCTGAGTATTCTCTCCTGACAAATAGTTAAGAGCCGCTTGGTGATATTCAGTTCTCGCAGTATTGACTCGTTTGTTATAAAAGCAGTCCATGGGATCCTGAGCATCCGTCTCCAGCACCACATCTCAAAAGCATCAATCTTTTTAAGCTCCAAGTTTCAGCGCCATACATAATGCGCAGGCTACTGCTGCAATGCAATGTGTATTTTGTTGTACCCAGTCGAGATTTGCCCCACTGTACCTTATTTGAGTACCTATTTATATATATTATATCATTTAAATGTATCATTGTCTAAGCTAAGTACCACCCACAACCCAAGCCTTCTAGAGCTTGAAAAACTGTTTATTTATTATTTATACAATATTGTCGTTTCAGAATGCGTCCTCGCCGCCCACAGTGACCGCCAAGAGCTCGACAAACACCCGGACGTTGAACTCTGAACAAGCCCAGAACAAGTTTCCCGTTGCCGGTAACATATTGTATTCACATTTCGTTAGCAGCGATGCAGTGTAGCACTCGAAATCTAATAACTGTCAAATTTTTAATGAACGTTTGTTTCGTAGTATAATTTATAGAACTAAATTTTTTGTTGCGTAACATTTACGTATATATTTGGCCCGACGTTTTGAACGTCACGTTACGTACCGTGTAAATTTATATGAATAAACTGAGTATTTCTCTTAGTTCTACTTAGCACTTTTACTTCTGTCTTTAAGTAATATATTTCTTTAAAAAGTAAGGTCATCTTATTATGTCCAGTTAGAGCAACACCGGCTTCTGACAAGTCTCAAGGGAGGAGCCCAAAGGATATATTATCGTACCGTTGTAATATTTCGGCCGTTTTTGCAGTGAGCGCCGCGGATGAAGGCAACGCGCACTTGTCGACGAAGAGCGCGGGCGCAGCGCAGCAGGCCGCGCTCCCGACGCATGCCGCGCCCCTCCTAGCCAACAAGCAGGTAACCAACCTACAATCTTCCCAGTGTGCGTAGCCGAATGCACAAACGCTCACGATAATATCTCTTTCGTAGCTATCTAATTATCTATCTCCATTGCTCTTGCGTATTGGCGCGACATAGCCAGACTACCTTTCTGCGGCGTTTCGCGTCGCAGAAATGCCATTCGGCTACGGGGCCTGTACTTAGTTTTTGAAATATCACAGTATGATTGCCAAAATATAGAGCAAGCCTTTCCCTATTACTCGTAACTTAATCGACTTGGAACCAGATTTCTCGACTTACAGTATGATTGATAGAAGATTTTGTTTTGTTACTTACAGAAAAACTTACCTACTTTAGTCAAACAAGCAATTTGTGTATTGGTGTTATTTTCCAGTTGATAAATAATGATGACAATGCGGCCAAGCGAGTGGTGTCGTCGGGCGGGTTTCTGATAGTGGGCGCGGCGGCGGCGGCGGCGGCCGGCGCGGCCCGCGCGCGCCGCGACTGAGGCACGCTGTCCACCACCGGCGTCTACCTCCTCCGCTCCTCTCAGCTACACCAGCGGAGGGCCGTGTAGATAATGGTGTGACACACTCCACTTGAAACTGTTCAAACGTGCATTGGCATTTTTACGCTAAAGTTCGATCTATTTCTGTCGATTAAGACTTGAAACTTCCCTATTATTTAAGATAAACTGTACAGTGATTTACTAACATATTGTTGCGGAAATTACGTATAGACTAAGTGAACTCGACTGACATTGTGTAAAGATTGATAGTGACTTGTGATGGCTTGGTGGGGCCGTGGCAGGCCCGGCCAAATCCTAAAGCGGCCCTTTAAGAATTATTGGTAGTAATTTGATGTTTTTTTTGTTGTACATTTACGTATTTTTTAAAGAACGTTGTGATATCGTTCGGGATAGTACATGATTTACTTTGAAAACACTATCTATATGATTAATTGTACCTATGTTAGAATTATCTTAAAAATCGAAAAGTTCAAAATGAGACTAGATACTGAAGTGTTTTCAAAAGAATTAATAATTTTGAATTATTAATACGTGTATCACACACTGAAATGTAATTACACGCTACTTTCGTAGGTTTGTATATATATAATTACCTAAATGTATAATGTTTCGTATAAAACGAAACCAATTAACGACTTTGCATAACACTACGGCGATGCGCCAATTCGATACTAATATGATAGATATCAGACGCGACAGTAATATGATAGATATCAGATTGTTGGGCGCGGAGTGATGACCCGCTGTCGCGTGTCGGTTGGAGCGGCGCGGCGACGTGAACGCGTACTTGGGTACGGTGATCTCTGCCCGACTAACTTCAATAATGAGGAATGAGTGCTTTTTCCTAAATATGAATAAGTAGTCTGCAGCTACACGCAGGATACTCTGTTCAGTGTTTTATTAATTATTATTAAGACTGCTAATTTTTAAGTTGACTCGAAATGCATAGAATATTTGTTTAGTTGTTCAGCTGTTCTTACTTATAGAATGCTGTTGATTTTAATTTGAAAATGTTGATATAGTCAGTAACACTTGGTCTTATCGCTTCGCGTTTTCATAAAAAAAAGTTCCTTATTTTTGTTTTCTAACTTCCACTTTAGCTTTGACCAACGATTAAGTATTATATTGTTTCGTGAATTTTAAATTTTTCAAATCGAATTATGCTAAATAACTTTTATTTTATTTTTTATTTGAAATTATCGTTAATTTATCTTATCTACTTGTCTTTCCATTTGGTTTCAATTATTTACATACATACATACATACAATCACGCCTGTATCCCATAAAGGGGTAGGCAGAGCACATGAAACTACTAAAGCTTCAGGGCCACTCTTTCAATTATTTAATCAAATTTAAAACCTTAAAAATGTTTTTTCCCCTCACTAGCTCGGAAACACGTGTTTTGTCCTTTAATACCAGCGGGTAAAAACGCATTTTATCCACTAGTGGGTAAAGTAATTTGACCTTGAATAAAGTCAAATTAACTACTTTAAAGTTGATAAAAGTAGGTGAATCTAGTAATAAAGATGATTTACCACCTGTGGAACTCCTGGAAGCAGTGATAAACGCATTTTTTGCATTGTAGTTTCCTCGCTATAGTGAGGGGAAAAGTTTTGTGTTACACTCGGGTGCAAATGTATTTTACTTCTCGTGTGTTAAAAAACAACTTTGCCCCCTTGTATAACAAATAACTATTATAACAATTTACAGTAGCGAAAATAGATGTGCATGCCTAGTATTATTACACCACCCCAGTCAAAAACATCATGTGCAATAAGTAAGTGATTAAATTGATCAAGTGTTGTTACAGGAATCACCTTGCTGTTTTATTCTGTAAATTATTTGTGTATACCAGCAAGGACTAATATGTCGGATACTAAAGTGTCATTTAGATTCAATAAAGTATCAGTCGGATGAACACGTTTTTTTAATTACAAATTAGAATTAATAACTATAGTGGCCCGTGTGGATAAGGGTTAAGAATTTCACCATCCCCTTTCCCTCCATGGTTGGATGCCGTCAAAGACATATGTAACTCCGTATAGACAGATAAAGTCTAAGAAAAAAACGTACCTCAAAACCATACAGAAAAAGGTACGTTGACCTAGATGGCGATACAGCTTTGGGGGACGCTCGGCTAGATGGCGCTAATATTCATATTTGACATTTTAACACATATCAAGGTAAGAATATGGGCCATATTGTCAAAACTGAGGTTCAAAAGTTTTAAGCTTGTGTCGAGAGATGGCAGTTTATTCACTGTGATTACACATTTTACTTTGACAGTAACTCTCTATAATACTCGAT
This sequence comes from Leguminivora glycinivorella, assembly GCF_023078275.1. Taxonomy (NCBI): domain Eukaryota; kingdom Metazoa; phylum Arthropoda; class Insecta; order Lepidoptera; family Tortricidae; genus Leguminivora; species Leguminivora glycinivorella. The sequence continues at coordinate 20,303,314 of NC_062998.1, forward strand.
CCTCTTTGGATGCCGTAGAAAATGGCACTGATCCCACTCAATTGAAGCGTAGGCACCGCATGTCACTGCAATATTAAGGCTTCGTTTTCTTTCCAGTTTCTTTCAACCAGAGTCCTTTCAAGAAAAAAATCTAAATAATGTAAAATTGATAGTTTTTAGTCCGTGAAATGCTACACTTAGATAAATTTAGTTCAAGTTACAATTAGAGCATCTTTTTATCTTACTTTTTAACCATTAATATGTGCATATTTAATAGTTTTTTGAATACTCACTAAATTCATTTAGTGAGCGTCAGGACCCCTGGACCACTACAGATATTTGATGTTTAGTACATACTAAAATTTAGTACCTATTTGATACTATTTGGTACCTGAGTACATATATTTGGTACCTCCACTGATATCGAAAAATCGAGCGAATAAAGTGGCCAGACATTCTGACGTCAGGATGTCTGGACCATTTTTGGTTTACATAGTTCTAGACAACACTACTAATTGATATCTTAGTCAATATTTACTACCTATTTGGTACCTGTCAATATATTTTTTTCAAATTTTTTTGGCGTACCAGAAAAAAGTTTATGATGGAATTTAAAGTTGTGAGCCCGGCCGTGCCGTTGAAGTATGTAGCGCCTGTCAAAAGAATAGAGGCAAATCCGCCTGCCCTGCTGCGCGTCAACTTAAATAGGAATTTATTTTTACCAATTCGTTACAAGATATTAATATCCTTACATACATACATACAATCTCGCCTACGCTACAATTTAACCCAAATCCCATAGTCGCCTTCTACGACACCCACGGGAAGAAAGGGGGTGGTGAAATTCTTAACCCGTCACCACACAGGTAATAATAATTAATATCCTTGCCTCGATATAATACAAAAAAAATTTTAGAAGTTTATAAACTTAGTTATCATACAGGTAAAAATACTACTACTATAGTAATCTCTTTAACACTGGTCACACGTGCGAGAGGGACACCAGCCCCAACTTTGACATTCTCATGTGGACACACTTTTACTAGTCTGATAAGAACACCTTTCTGTACCGGTGATAAAGTTCAATTTAGTATGGCAAAAAAAGTGTGAGCTCAGTCCCTATTGAAAGCCCATGAATTACACTAATTACTTTTATATTTCGACTATACAGGGTGTAAACCTAATACGGGCGAACCTCTTAACGGTGGTGAGTATAGACATAAAAAATGGAATTAGATAACATTTTTTTCCATTTTTTATTTTTGACGTGATTAAAATTTAAATTTTTTTATCCATATCCGCGGACGGACGGACGGACGGACGGACGGACGGACGGACGGACGGACAGACAGACATGGCGAAACTATAATTCGGACTACGGAACCCCGCTTTGACTTAAAATTTAAATATTTTTTTATCCATACAAAATAATTCGGCCCGCAACGTAATGCAAACACACTCGCGTTAACCGCTCGTTGACAGTTGTCATTGATTGTCATCGCAACCACGTTTACAGTACATTGCTGCTGGGAAATTTTTCAAAAATTCATTACGGGGTGAAAATTAAATATTGAATTATATGCCTGGTTTCATTTATCGCCCTTATTAAGTTTACGCGCTGTATTAATGCCACTAGTCAGTAGTAGAGATGATGTGCGAGTGCCTAAATCAAATTCCTATTTAAGTTGACGCGCGCAGGACGGTAGGCGGATTTGCCTCTATACTTTTGACAGGCGCTACATACTTCAACGGCACGGCCGGGCTCACAACTTTAAATTCAGTCATAACTTTTTTCTGGTACGCCAAAAAAATTTGAAAAAAATATATTGACAGGTACCAAATAGGTAGTAAATATTGACCAAGATATCAATTAGTAGTGTTGTCTAGAACTATGTAAACCAAAAATGGTCCAGACATCCTACGTCAGAATGTCTGGCCACTTTATTCGCTCGATTTTTCGATATCAGTGGAGGTACCAAATATATGTACTCAGGTACCAAATAGTATCAAATAGGTACTAAATTTTAGTATGCACTAAACATCAAATATCTGTAGTGGTCCAGGGGTCCTGACGCTCACAATTCATTATGATCTTTTCTCAGACGCATGTTTAGGAAAACCCACGTTAGTCCGTTTTCACATTATCTGATCCGATATCGGATGTCGCAATGTTCAATTTGAAAAAAATGATGATGGCGCCTGTATTGTATGGGATATCAGTCCTATATCGCACTATAGCGTTGAATCTGAAGCCCTTGTTTAGAGTTTAGGCTGGTAAATTTCTCAGGGTAAATTTATTATTTCACGTAAGTGAGAGCGAGAAACAAATAACTCTTTCTTGTTCTCCTAACTCTCCTTACAGGATAGTATGTGGCAAATGTGGATGATCTTGGTGCGGTGCGGACATGTGTTAGCACTGGTTAGCACTATAATAAATCCTTGTAAAGCTGGCATCCATAAGCATACCATTTAAAAATAAAAAAAACACCGCTCGGTGGGTTTAGTCTGTGGTAATGTTAAAAAAAAAAGGTATAAAGGTAAACACATTTTACCGAATGTCGGGTATATTTCGTAAAACGTTAAATATCTGCCTTTTCCAAAATACTATTTGTGAATACTTTATCTGCAGGACGCCGAAAATCGTAAAAATGCCATTTTACGCCGTTGCAAGAGGTCGGAGCACAGGTATTTATCATTCATGGGCTGATTGCGAAGCCCAAGTTAAAGGTTTCTCTGGAGCCAAATTCAAGAAGTTTGATACTGAATCAGACGCTAATGACTTTATCCGATCTAATTCTAACGCTGGCAACAATGGAAATAAATCCACTTATAATAATTATCAAAGCGGCACCAATAAAAATCTTAAGAGATCTTATGGCACGTCGTCCAAGAATAACAATTATTATCAAAACAAAAGCTCTTCGTGGACCAATGAGGCTGATTCCAATTCATCTGAAGATGACCTAGACGTAATATTAAATAAGCAAATGGACGATTTAGAAAAACGAGTAAACAATTTTGCTAAAGGCATAGATAAGATAAGCAAATCTGCTGCTAAAGGTTCCAGTGCCCAAGCTAAAAAAACTATTTTAATCGAACCACCACAGCCAAAAAAATATAAACATGCTGAAACTATTGAGTTTGAAATAGATGATGAAGGTTATGTACAAGTGTACACAGATGGTGCTTGTTCGGCCAATGGCAAACAGGGAGCTCGAGCTGGTCTCGGAGTGTTCTGGAGCGACAGCCACCCACTCAACAGGAGCCAGCCAGTGTCTGGCCGAGCCACCAACAACTGTGGTGAGATCCAAGCAGCAACCCTCGCCATCAAGATTGCTCTCCAAAATGGAATCACAAAACTAACGATTAATACAGATTCACAATTCCTCATCAATGTAGTTACCATATGGATACCTGGTAAATAGAAGTATTTTTCTTTTTATCTAACTGAGCTACTTGTTTTTTTTTTATATATAGGCACACTATAGGAAGTTGTGCGGAAGTTAAAATCTTTATAACATGTCGTAATTTTAATCCAGATAAATCAATTAGTTTTCATATTAACCTTCATTATTATTTTAACTGATGTTTGCTTTTTACATAACAACTGTATCTCAATAAAGTTGTATTTCATAATTCATATAAAACTAATTTGGCATATTTTTTTTGTTTGATAGGTTGGAAACGAAGAGGATGGAAATTAGCATCTGGAGAAGCTGTAAAAAACGAAATAGATTTCAAGGATCTAGACAGTGTTATGCACAAACTTCTACTTAAATGGAACTATGTGAAAGCTCACAATGGAAAACATGGCAATGAGATGGCTGATAGGTTAGCTAAAGCTGGAGCAGCCATGTACAATAAATGATAGAATGATTAAGATTGATGCTTTGACCATGATGATTGTTAGTATCTATTGTTACACATGTACAATAATGATAATGACATTGTATATGTTGCAACAGGCGTTGGGCTGTGCCCAAATTTATGTTGGCCACAGTATTTCGGCACAAATCAAGCTGCTGAGCACTGTTAAGCATAAGCAGGCTGACTATTGAAACACTAAAAAGCAGAGGAAAGATGTTGATCAAAACTATTTTTTATGGACTCTCACAATTCTGATGTACCTACCTAGTACCTATTAATAGTTAATTACTTGTCTAAATATATAAAAGAAGAAGCTGACTGACTGACTGACTGACTGACTGACATATCAACGCACAGCCGAAACCGCTGGTCCTAGAGATTTCAAATTTGGCACGTAGGTTCCTTATATAGTGTAGAGGAGCACTAAGAAAGAATTTTTCAAAATTCACCTCCTAAGGGGGTCAAATGGGGGTTCAAAGTTTGTATGGGGAAACAAGATTAGTTTGACTATTTTATTCGAAACTTCACAGGAAGATTCCTTAAGACATATGACTGAATACGTGTTTCAGGTTTTTTGAAAATTTAACCCCTAAAAGGGTGAAAAGGGGGTGATAAAGTCAAAAAATCAGTATGGGTATCGTTTTTATGGTTTATCGGGTCGCTGATCACGATAAATACAACGTTTTTAAAATCTAACGAGGCGGAAATGAAATACCTGTTGTGGTGCAATGGGGTTTAAATATCAAAAAAAAAATATAAAAGAAGATATTGACTGACTGACTGACATATCAACACACAGCCGAAACCGCTGGTCCTAGAGATTTCAAATTTGGCACGTAGGTTCCTTATATGGTGTAGAGGAGCACTAAGAAAGGATTTTTCAAAATTCACCTCCTAAGGGGGTCAAATGGGGGTTCAAAGTTTGTATGGGGAAACAAGATTAGTTTGACTATTTTATTCGAAACTTCACAGGAAGATTCCTTAAGACATATGACTGAATACGTGTTTCAGGTTTTTTGAAAATTTAACCCCTAAAAGGGTGAAAAGGGGGTGATAAGGTCAAAAAATCAATATGGGTATCGTTTTTATGGTTTATCGGGTCGCTGATCACGATAAATACAACGTTTTTAAAATCTAACGAGGCGGAAGTGAAATAACTTCTCCCCTGTTGTGGTGCAATGGGGTTTAAATATATAACAGAAGATATTGACTGACTGATTGATATATCAACACACAGCCGAAACCGCTGGTCCTAGAGATTTCAAATTTGGCACGTAGGTTCCTTATATAGTGTAGAGGAGCACTAAGAAAGGATTTTTCAAAATTCTCCTCTTAAAAGGGTGAAATGGGGGTTCAAAGTTTGTATGGGGAAACAAGATTAGTTTGACTATTTTATTCGAAACTTCACAGGAGGATTCCTAAAGACATTATTATGACTAAATACATGTTTCAGGTTTTTTAAAAATTTGACCCCTAAAGGGGTGCAAAGTGGGTAAAGTCAAAAACACAATATGGGTATCGTTTTTATGGTTTATCGGGTCGCTGATCACGATAAATACAACGATTTTAAAATCTAATGAGGTGGAAAAGAAATTTTCTCCCCTGTTGTTGTGAAATGGGGTTCAAATATCCAAAATAGCCATAAGTATAGCTTTAGTTTTTATCTTTACTTCTGGTTCAAGAGATTTCAAATTGACACGGAAGTTCCTTAGAGGAGCACTAGGGGTAGGGGTGGGGATAGGGATAGGGATAGGGATCTGGATCTGGATAGGGATAGGGATAGGGATAGGGATAGGGATAGGGATCGGGATCGGGATAGGGATAGGGATAGGGAAAGACGGGGATAAGAATAGGGATTGGGGTCGGAATAATCGGTCGGCAATCGATATCTAGGCAGTGTAAAATGCAGGTGGCTCAGTGGGAAGGTATTAGTAAGTAGGCATCGGCGAGTATCCTGCATCCGTAATAACTATTACATTCAATGTGCTGTAAGAAGATCGTTGTTTGCTTGCCTTTTATATGTTTACGTTTGCAATAAGTATAAGCAAAATGGAAAAAATTGTAAGCGATAATGCAAGGAAGTACTTTTTACCCTACCGACCATAGCGTCGAGATACTGGCTATGTGGGTTGTATGAAGTTTCCCCAGTATAAATATTTATATAGGTAAAATACATACATATTCGTACCTACTACCTACGCTGTGGTCGCTGTGTAACAATTCTGTTTAATATAGGAATGATTTGCTAGTTCTTTCATGTTAAATGTTATGTTTAAGCCAATTTTGTTAATTAATTTAAAAATACATTTTAGATTGATTTACTGACTATGTATTTTGTTAATTTAGTAATTAATTACTTTCAATTGTATTAATTAAAATTCTAACAGATTTAATTGTTGCTTACTTAAATCCTTACACGACTTATTTTAAAGAGCGTTTATAATTGGACGTAGTTACGCAGAAACGTTCCAATCCATCTGAAATTGTCATTGAAATGAAAGACTTTTGTTTTTCATACAAGGTCAAAAACTTAATGACAATTTCATGTGGATTGGAACGTTTCTGCGTAACTACGTCCAATTGTAGGAATGAAATTATAAGTAAATAAAAAAAAATACAAATATACCTAGCAACAAATAGCAATATTCTTTCAGTTTTGTTTTGAGAGTAAATATTTCACCATCTTAAAATACACCATATTAAACAAACTGCTAATTATTTTCACGTGTCTATTAATGGTGCAAAGGATTAAAAGTAGTCTTATCTAGAGATAAAATAACAATTAAGTAAATTTTAGTTTTTTACTTGCGTGAGAGTGTTTTACTTTATAATGATAGTGAATAATCCATTAACGCCCAGTGAGTGTCAGTTTAATCCTGCTCTCGTCTTGCGAATCATTCTGTATAATAGTATTTTATGCAACAGGCGTTTAAAGGAGGTCAAAAAAGACGAGTGGCGTGGGTAGCCACGCCACGAGTATTTTTTGACTCAGTTAAACACCGTTGCATACAATACTTTTTCTACGATCATGCACTTACTTTTGAATAGTTTTCTAGAATAACTATCGCGAAATTCGCACAGTTTCCTATAAGTATATTGACTTGTCCTCTGCAATGTTTCTGCACTCACCCTGTCGATCGCACTCACCGCGCCGCCGCCCGCCCCCGGCCGGCGCCCCGCGGCCCGCCCCCGGCCGGCGCCCCGCGGCCCGCTATATCCCTTAAAGGCATCCTAACAATGCTGTAAGAGCTATATCGTATGCGTGAGTGCGCGGGGCGCCGGCCGGGGGCGGGCATCTTTTATGTAGGGTTTTAACGATCTATGCACGACACGGTAAATGACGAATAACAACACGGGAGTAGAAAATAGTATTTTATGCAACAGGCGTTTAAAGGAGGTCAAAAAAGACGAGTGGCGTGGGTAACAATTTGAGGCGAAGCCGAAAATTGTTATTAAGACGCCACGAGTATTTTTTGACTCAGTTAAACACCGTTGCATACAATACTTTTTCTACGACCATGCACATACTTTTGAATAGTTTACTAGAATAACTTTCGTGAAATTCGCACTGTTTCCTACAAGTATTTTGACTTGTCCTCTGCAATGTTTCTGCACTCACCCTGTCGCTCGCACTCCCCCGCGCCGCCGCCCGCCCCCGGCCGGCGCCCCGCGGCCCGCTATATCCCTTAACGGCTCCCTAACAATGCTGTAAGAGCTATATCGTATGCGTGGGTGCGCGGGGCGCCGGCCGGGGGCGGGCATCTTTTATGTAGGGTTTTAACGATCTATGCACGACACGGTAAATGACGAATAACAACACGGGAGTAGAAAAAAGTATTAAAACGACATGTACCTAGCTTACTAGGACCGCTTATTCGCACCTTAGAACCAAACTGACTCAACTCAATAGCGATTAGTTTCAGCGTTAGGTCGAATTTTAATTCGAAAGATGCCAATCGTTCAAAAAAATTGAATTTGACTGGCCTAATAACTTCGGGCAAGTACATACATAGTTACATAAACTCTGTATTCCGAAAAGGGCTGGCAGATCATGCTCATGTTTCAGTACGTAGCCACTCTTAGCAATTAAGAGCGCTTTTACGAGCGAAACACTAAAATCGCAAGCGAGTGTTTAATCGTACCGTGTTCGATATCGAATGAAAAGGGCTTTATGAATAGTTTACAAATATGGTATATTAGACTTCAAAAAGTGATCTCTGGACAAAATCGAATTAGTCTTACCCTCATTTTATTTTATTTCAGAACATTATAACAAAAACGTAATCCATTAATTATCGCAGTACAGGACAGGATACGTACTTAAGACGATACGGTAGGGGTCAATTCTCCATACAAACGCTCTCGACTATTTCCTCCCTGGTTTTTGAAGATAGAGCAATGATTTTTCAACACAGATTGTTATTATTTTTATCTGTGTTGGACCGTTTTGATTTTTTTGATATTCTGCTTTTTAAAGACTCTAGAGCCAATCAAAAACCAAAAACGTCCTTTTTCATTGTGGCGCAAAAAAAGGTGTGATACTCAAGATTGGTAACAATTAACCAAAAAAGCTAAACGGTCCGACATAGATTATTTCATTGTTATTCAGATTCTCAAATTTCGTTCCGATTAGGTAATTAAGTTTTGAAGGAGGAAACAGTCGAGAGCGGAGCCTCGATTTTAAAGATTTTTTTGAAATATCTTTTGACTGAGTTGTTCTTAATGGACAATTTTTTTTGATAAATCTAGTTAATAACACTTGTATATTTAACTAAAATTCCCAAGTTGAAAGGGGGGCTATAGTTTGACTAATCCAGTGGATAAAACGCGTGACTGCAGGGGAAGCATGGTCGCGCGATAGACGATAAAATATCAGGCCGTCCCTATCGCACTTACAAATAGTGCGATAGGGAGGCACTATTTGTAAGTGCGATAGGGACGGCCTGATATTTTATCGTCTATCGCGCGACCATGCTTCCCGTGCAGAAATATATGACTACCAGCACGGGAAGCATGGTCGCGCGATAGACGATAAAATAGCAGGCCGTCCCTATCGCACTATTTGTAAGTGCGATAGGGACGGCCTGATATTTATCATCTATCGCGCGACCATGCTTCCCGTGCAGAAGTACAGGACGCCGCTGTTATTCTGATGTATGGGGTGACAGTTCAAAATAGTTCTAATGAAATTCCGCAACATGGCGCGTATTCATATATTTCTGGTCGGGCTTAGGGACAGGCACGGAAGTATAGGGGACAGGGCAGGGTTACGATGGCGCCATCTGTTGGTGTGGGCGCCCACAGGCAACTATTTTGTCTTTTGGATGTGTTTCTATGAAAAGTCGCGTCGCTACGTGTGGTGTGCGCTGTACTAGCCCATAGACGGAATGTGTGAGTTGCATGTTTCTGTCAGCCAACCCCATTGAGTCAAGCGACTTGCAAGCGACCTAAGTGTTTCCTGCAATGGGAACTTGGGACTATAAGTCCGTTTTCACATTATCCGATCGGATGTCGGAAGGATTTCAATGGAAAAAATCTAAGATGGCGCCTGTAATATATGGGATATCGGTCCTACATTCGATATCGGATCGGATAATGTGAAAACGCACTAACGGCCACCCAGCAATGGCAGTTCTCGTCGTCGTCTTATTAACTCTCACTACTCTCAGGGACGATACAGACATCTCACATCCCATACACTGGTATCTGAGTTGGGACAGACTGCATACCAAATGATGTATGTGAACTGCATGCCGACGTGGAAGACTGAAGACGCAGTCGGCGTACAGTTCTCACCTCATACAAGTTGCAATTAATTGGGTTGAAATCCATTCGTTTAGGACCTACTTATAGTTGATGGTTGAGGCCTAATATCGGTGATGGAAACCGAGATCAAACTCGTAAACGAACGGATTGTCTTCATAAAAAAAATCCAATCCAATACACCATACGTATTGGATACGTGATATTTAACACATTCAGTACCAGACAAAATAATATATTTTTTATTATTTTAGAATTAATGTTAAAATGGAATAATTCACACCTCCGGCAGGACTTGAACCTGCGACCTTCTGCATTGTCGGTGCAGCCGCTGATCAACTGGATCACAGAGCAGGTACGTTTTATACGCAAGTGTGGGGTGGTGGTTGGAAAGGTAAAACAAATAAAAACAATTATTTTAATACGGTAATGTTTTTTTATTAGGATACTTATTAATTAGGTCTGTCACCTTTTATAACACGTATTTTTTATTCCTAAGTCACCACCAATGCTCGTAAAAAATTATTTATTCCTATTTTTTTTATCAGAACAGTCTACTGCGAGAGTGCGTGGGTCATGGCGGCCTCGGCGCACACAAACTATAACAACCACTCGTACAATATTTTGACGCACTCTGACCAACTCTCAATACAATTATTAGAGAGGTAAGATTAAATGATAATCGACACGAACATGAAACATCTATGAGCCTCATTTCTAATGACATTGTTTTGATGCTTTTTTCAGCAAAAAGATGGACTGTACACTTGTACAGTTGCCAACTATATAACAAATGTATTAGATGCCATTGCAAAACCATACCTACCTCCTTAACACATCGTGACTATTGGTGCCCTACAAAGATGCTACTCATGCTACCAATATTTATTAGGTTCCCCGAACCGGTTAGTTTAGTCTGGAAGTCTCTGAAACGATTTTTATAACCGACCTATTCCACTCAGGTAATACTGTGCAAGTGGACGCTCGACGTTTCTAAATGCGCATCAAAACGTGAAATCAGAAAATGAGGCTACAGATGAATGCCGCTCAAGGTATCAGCCAAAAGTATAGGTATCGTTATTTAACGAAAAATGTAAGGTAGTACTGGTCTATTTTACATCTATGTCACTTAATTTAGAAAAATCCTTCTACATATTTATAAATTCACAATGCTCATTCGCAAAGTTGTATTTGAGAAAATAATAAAATGCATTTTTTTTACACGAAACCATTTTTACGTTGCAGGTATAATGTACTAAATAATTATAAATGTAATAATATGCCTACTGGTCATACGTATTCACAATACAAATGGAGCTAGTAAATGATCGCATGTTACTGTAAATATGCTAAGAATTACTAATTCAAACATGGCACTATTTTTTTTCTAAATGGCGAGGTGTCACCGAGAATGTAACTACAGATTAGAAATGACCAAGTATTTTCTGATCGTAGGAGTGGTAGCGAAACCAAGTGGTATTAGGCACGTTATACCTATTACCAGACATGCAACTACAGTAGGCCTTAACAGCTTTGGAATGAATTTTACAATCTTGGTAATTAAGTAATTCAAATGACTCCAGTGCCCAGTCCACAGTGCGTGCTATATACGACACAGATTAGATGAAGGCATGTATTACCTACCGCCAATCTTGAAAATCTAAATTCGTGATTGATTAGGTATATTAAGTAAGTAGTAATAAAGTTAAATTAGAAGTTCAATATTCGCGGTAGTGCCTGTGGACATACTGGACATGAGCTGCACGCTTTAAGCATACAAGTTGCACTCTAGGCTAGATAGATGCAAGGGAAGGCACAATGGAAATGGCTAAAGACGAAGAAACCAACCAACCTGTCCAAAACGTCTCAACCTGCTATGGAAGCTAGAGATAGTGGTTCTAGTAACAGTTTTACGTACTTATATTTTTTCATCTTTAGTCATTTCTACTGTGCAGACTTCAGATAAAAAGTAGATAATAAGTATGTATAATAATTAAGAATTTCATTCATTTTATAATAAGGCATTGACAAATAATAACGCAACTTCATAATAATGTCTTAATAACGGTAACTAATATATAAATAGCTAGTTAAATGATTTAGTACATATAATTTAAATCCTAAATTATCTAATTATTACAAAACGGGTCGGCATTGAAACATACCATAATTATTAACAAAATTAATCTAAGACACAACGTTTTAATAAAATTTGTTACAAAGGTGAACAATCGTTTTGGTTAATACTTGGTAAAAGTTAGTTAGGTAAATTGAAAAATAATGGGTAATTATTTTATTAGGCTTTGAAATGACTAGTCTTAACAATAGTTAAAGTGTAAACTTAAGCCGATCAGAATTAGGTTAACTGCACGACGGCGCAGCGGGCCTGTCACCCAGCGCCCTCGCCCACACGCTCTGAACCTCATATTTAAGCAGCATTTAACTTTAATACCTAATTACCTAACATCAAAGACATATATATAACTCCGTATAGACAGATAAAGTCTAAGAAAAAAACGTACCTCAGTACCATACAGAAAAAGGTAGGTACGGTGGCGTAGATGGCATTACACCTTTGGGGTACGCTCAGCTAGATGGCGCTAATATTAATATTTGACATTTTAACACATATCAAGCTAAGAATATGGGCCAAATTGTCAAAACTGAGGTTCAAACGTTTTAAGCCTGTGTCAAGAGATGGCGGTTTATGCACTGTGATTACACATTTTACTTCGACAGTAACTCTCTATAATACTCGATCCTCTTTGCCTAACACAAATAATAATCATACATACGTGGCTTACCATCAGACAAGACTCCTTCGTCTGTAGACATAGAACGCCACATATAATGAGTAATAGGTAAGTAGAACAGTTACAAACATAACAGTAACACAGTAAGATGCATTGTTGTGTCCGTAATAACATCCGTAAGTGAATATTATATTATACATAAAAAATGTATTCATTAATACATATGCAAAACATATGCGTTATATTCAATAGCTTTTATGATTGTTTATAGGGAATTTCTTTATACTACGGTACGGTACGGTCGGTGGCAAACGCGCACAGGCACACAGCCCGCTTGATGGTAACTATCCGTAGGCAACTCCATCAGCTCGTCTGCAGCAGTCCTTTCAAAGGTTTTTTGTTTTTTGGCAAGTTTACATTAAATTGAATTTACTCGTAAAGTCGATTTTCAGTATACATGGGGTCTTAGTGCGTTTTCACATTATCCGATCCGATATCGGATGTCGGACCGATATCCCATACATTACAAGCGCCATCTTGGATTTTTTCTATTGAAATCCTTCCGACATCCGATATCGGATCGGATAATGTGAAAACGGCCTTACACTGAAAATTTTGCGCGAAGTAGGTACCCTAGTATATGAATTGAAGTGTAATCATAATCAACGCTGATGAAGCGACGCCTGTAAACGTGCTCGGCAGAAAGGACTATTAAAATTATCGTAATGTTCGAATAATAGGCAGAATTGAGACCACAAATTAGTTACCTACTTTATTTTTTTTACCATAATTAGAATATATTTATATTGGTATAGGTAAAGTCGCCATCAGATATATCGGAGCGGTCAAGTTGGTAAAATATCTGAACACGCCTCTATTGTCAAGGCGATAAGGTTCAGACATTTGTGCGCGCCCGGCTGCTCAGATATGTCTGATGGCGACTCAAACAACTTCAAGTGGTAGTGATAACAAAATATATTGTTTCATGGTAAGTATATCATACCTATACCTGAATCTTAATGGTACATAATATAAGTAGGTATACCTAATTACTTTTTGTAATCGATTTGCGTGATTATAGCTTCTTGTCTTTTCTTCCTACCTAGTTATATTTTTAGCCAGGTATGAAACAGAAAAACTTAAGTGTTAACACCAATCTTAATGCCTCATTAAATGCCAAAATCATCATCATCATCATCCTCCTTGCGTTATTCCGGCATTCGCCACGGCTCAAGAGAGCTTGGGTTCCGCTTTGACAACATTAAATGCCAAAATGACGTACAAAATTAGTCTATAATATCAATAATAATAACATTCAAAATTCGGTATTTTTAAACCAGGTATCTTATCGCTTACCTACATACCTCACAGCAATTACAAATACGTAACGTATACATAAAACTGAGATTTTTAATTATTACGGTTACATACAGAGCCTAGCGCGTAAAACGAAATTGCGCTATTTTACTCGTACTTTCTACTCTTCTGTATTCATGTGACAGAGAAGCAAATAACGACAATTCTGTCTTAACGTTAAGTCCTTGGACACCTATTTTACTGAGTGCTGGCCATGCTGATAGAGCATGCTCAGTTATTAACAGAGATTCGTTTACTCAAAGTTCTAGTGAACGGTCGGGAAATTTCATTAATGTTTCTTGACCATTCAGTGATGATAATTATATTCAGAACAAAGTAGTTAACTGCTATCCTGTATTTAGCACCTGTAGACTAGACTAGAGTACTCGTAATGCAAGACCTACCCTACTGTCGCCGTAAGCGCAACTGGACTATCTGTTAGGGATATAAGTCACACGGGTAACGTAATGGAATACCGACCGATTGACAGACGTAGGTCTTTGGTATACCTACTAATAATGGTTTTAAGTTTACTTTTTGACCTACAAATTTTAGGAAGAAAATAAAATATTTCGACGCTAGTGTGGAAAGTAAGTCATTACTAAACGTGTACGGACAAGAATAAATTCGAAACGAATGGCGATAAATTAAAACACGACCGAAATGGTTAGGTACGTCTATTGTATTTTGTTCACTAGACGATATGCGTTTTATTCAAATATAATATGAATACCTACAAATAATGAAATTGGCGGTGCTGTTAGCGAATCTTGAACCGAAGCTACCCGGTTGCGTGGGACGTGCGACGCTCTCGCGCTAGCTCGTAAGGAGCAGTATCTACACCAGATATAAAAATTTAAGGCGACTATTAATCACTTCTTAGTTGTAATCACTTGTTATAAGGTAATATCTACTTATATTCTTAATTATTACGTTTTATGGTGAATTGGTAGGTTTCTGTTCGTTTAAATGAGACATTTAACGAACATTTCCATTCGATTTTTAAAAATGTGTACTATTAGTAGTAGTCTCAGTGTGATTTTTCTTGATACATGGGGTTTAGCAATATTTCTATATTATTTTATTCCTTTACTATCACGTCTACATTTAATAATTTAATTTGACACCGCTTTATACATACCTACTCGTTATTTTCACTATCATCATCGAATCGCGAAGTGGTACGTATTTACACCTACTGTGTCATCCAGTCGCTAGTAGTTATCAAAAATATTTGTTTCTATGTCTTTAGTAAAGTAATAATTCTGTGCGTGTTTATTGTAACTACTGAGTTAATGAGTTCACGTGGCGATGAGGCGAAATGGACGATTTTTGTTAGAGGCTCCCTGCGAGACCAGGCTTCACATGAAACCACCACGTTCATTCCGTATGAACGGGGAGTCCTTACACTGAACTCAAGGAGTAAAACACAAAGTACCATACTCTTCCTCGGTATGGCGCGGTTTTAATAACTCCTTGAGTTCAGTGTGGGTACTCAAGTACTCATTCACCTCTACTCATTCACCCACTCATAGACACGCAGTCGCAGGGTCGAGGTTTAGTCTCGCAGAGATCGGTCCGCACCGTTATGAGGGGCGATCAATGGATGGAGCAATGATATGAGAGATTCTATACGATGACGGATACATTATGCATATACAATTATACATTCAATCACTAAATTATTATAGTAATCTTAGTAAATCTATCTACGAATAAATATTAAAAATTCAATGAAAATCAGTAAAATAACTTGATATGCTTAGTTTGAGACGTAGATTAAATAAAATATAAATAACTAATTAAGTTAGTCAAAAACACTGGCAAAGTGTAGGTAAGTTGCTAAACATAATATATGACAACTCTATCTAAATAACATTAATAAAATGCGGAAACTAGTCTATACGATATTATTTTCAGCATGAAATTGTACATGCTCTTAAAACACGATAAATATACTAAACAGTTAATTGCACAGTTCTGTTGCGTAGTTGCTAATAGTGTCCCTCGCGGTGCGAGTGCAGCCCGCCCGGCGCCTCCTCTCCCTGCTGCGCGCCTGGTGCGTGGGCTCTTCGAATCCGCAGTGAGAACGACTGCCCCAGACTTTAGACAACTGAGAGAGTTCATCCGGATACGAGAAGGTTTACCGGAATCTAGAACTCTTAGTACCGTTTTAACAAATTTCACATTGCAATTTGTTTACGCAATCTTTGGTGTTCACTGTGGGTAGTAATAGGAAATCATAAATATGAAGGACCGTCAAGTACACGGAGGCGACGCGTGTCACATTAAATCGAGCACTCGTCACTGTCCCTCGCGTAGTCGTCGTCGTCGTCGGGCGCGCGCGCGCCGCGGCGCACGGAGCCCGCCACCACGCCCGTGTTCACTTGGCTGAAGAGCGCGCTGCGGTTGAGGCGGCCCGGCTCGCGGTGCGGGCTCAGCCGCTCCGCCACCGCGCGCTCGTAGTTGTCCGAGATCTTGTTCACGCCGTTCACGGGGCTCATCGCCTTGCTGCCCTTACTCGGGGAAGCGCCCGCTTTATCGAAAAGAGCTCCTCCTGTCGCGGCGCTGTAAGGCGGCGGGTCTTTCGCGCGTGCTCCGCCCGGGCCTCCCAGTAAGTGCGAGTAGAGAAAACTGTTGTTGCCGCCGAATCCGGCGTACCTGTTGTCGGCTTTTCCGTTTACCATCATTAAGCTCACGGGTTTTTCTGGAGGGACGGGTTTTTCTGGAAGGTGTTTTTCGGGGGCTCCGTCTCTGGGCGTGGGCTGGTTGGGCCACCGGTCGGCGGCGCCGATGGTGTATATGGAGCTGAGGTTGACGTAGCCGGGCGCGGCGGGCTGGCGCGGGCGCGCGCCGGCCGCGGCCGCGCGGGCGGCGGCGGCCGGCTCGCTCGCCGTCGACTCCTCCACGCTCGACTCCTCCACGGCGTCCGTGTTACTCAACTCTTCTAGATTAGGCGATAAACAGTCTTCATCCGTCTCATCGTATGAGCTGCAATCAAACAAACTGTGCTGTTCAGAAAAATCGTGCACAACTAAATATGGTACCGCATGTAAGAATGGTTATTTGTTTAAAATATTTTTCCTTTGTTAGTGTTGCTTCATGCCAATGAGTCTCATCATTATTTACAAACAAAAGCGTTCAATGTGTTTGTGTCAAAAGAAAGGCATACATTACATATTTACAAGGGTAGTGCGTTTTCATCAGTAAGGTAGACAAAGAGCCTCAAGCGCGAAAGGATCGAAACGCTAGACAGATCAAAATGGGAACGCGCGCGGCGGCGCTGCGCGCTGCGCCGGGCTCGCGTGGCGTGCGACACTCGGGAACTCTTGCATTCGCATTCAAGCTCACGTAAGCGGTTGTGGTGTAGCCTTCAAGAGGCAACCGACTTGAAACTCAATGCAGTAAACGTACACAGACACTGCAATTCACCAACACTTTCTTACCCTAGCATAGCCAGTTCTGTCTTCCTCCCTGATGAAAAAAATTGAGTGTATAATAAACAAAAATACATATTTTATAAAAAAATATAGATACCACAATTTAATTTTATATACATAATATATATAAATAGGTAATGGTGATGAAAATATCTGTGGAAAGTAGTTATTTATATAAAATGGAAGGGTAGATGTATTTATTACATTTGTGATATTGGTAACTGTGTTAAAGATATGTAGATAGATGGTAGAACGTAAAGTGGTCAAGTTGGAGGTGAGTATGGCGCTTGAACTCATTCGTTCTCTACGCTTCTTGCATTCAGACAATTTCGGCCACATACAAACAATCCGATGCCACAGACGGTGCCTATTTGTATGGACACAAGTGCGGAACGGACTCAAGATGCTTCAAAAATGCTCAAGTATTCTAAATGTTCTATTGTGCGTCATTATCATTACCAAGGGCTTCTATTCTAACATATCTACTTTACCACAGCCATTTGATATTTATTTGTAAAGCTTGAGTCCATTAAGTCCTGTACTCTTGCATAACTCAAAGAATCGAGTCACACATTTCTTTCTCTCGGACTCTTTCATTATCCTATATAATTCCCTGTTCATAGTAAAAAAAGGAAGTTATTATTATTTTGTGTGTAATTCGTAAATAAAAATCTCAATCGTAAAGATGATAAAATGGCTTACATTTGATCCTGGGCATCACTGCCGCCTTCTTCTGCGACCAAGAGCTCGTACTCCTCCGCGGCGAATCTATCCCACTCGGACATCTGTCAACACAATACGTGACGAATAAGTGAAAACCATGAGTACCTAGCTACTGGTAGCCAAGAAAGATCCCTATATTACATAGGGCCTTCCGTGTATTGCCAGGCACAGTGAGAAATGCGGCATCACCCATACTACCATTTCGGTCGCGAAATCTCCAAATCAGTAACTAACTGTCAAATGTGACATAACGCGTAGTAATATCGTGCAAACAATGCGACCGTATTGATATAATAACAAAATGTAAGAAATCACTCGAGCAGTTTAATTGCCCATGGTAATTGTTACAATTTTATGAGTAATAACCTTCAATTATCTTTATTTTACTTTAAATATTTCTAAAAAGTCGTTGTATTGACTGTCCGTGATTGCCCGGTACTGACAGTTGTCATGGCGGACAATCACAGACAAGTCGGGCAAGTTTGGCGAAGAAGCTACTTTTTCCGTTATAAGTTTTGAACCGGGCATTCGTTCCTCAACAGTCGCAGTGACAGTTGTGCAATAGTTGTTTGACATTGTTAAATCAAGTGTATTGTTAATAAATTGTGTTTAATCGAGTCTGCTGTGTGATTTGACGCCACATCTCCTAACCTGAGCATGAGATCACAGTAGTGGTCTCATATATCAGAAGTCGGATCGAAAACAAAGACCCGCAAATTGGTTGGCCGCAAGATTTGTACATGCAACGGGAAAATGAAACGTAAGTCTTGTGTTTTTCCTACCAATTTAGTTAATTACATATCAACAAGTTAACAGTAGCAACCTACTAACGTAGGTCCGATAATATTCGAATTTCCCATGGTTACTTTATAAATATGAAGCATTTTTTTTTACGTTTCTGTATTTCTTTTATCAAAGTTACAAACCTGGCTTGTCAGTTACTAAATATTTTGACTAATTAGTATAATTAGTAATCAAATTATGCCCTGTACTTTTGGGTACCTCTTTGAAGAAACGTAAACAAACAGTTTATACCTACATTTTGGGGTAGTCACAACATTCGTTGGTTAACCAACCAAATTAAAACCAAGCAGATCGTCCCTAAGAACATATTTTTGGTCGTATAACATTTTCATTTATCCTCAACCGGTTTGAGGAGCCTTTTGGGGGTGGATTTTGTTTACGTTTGCTTGTGTGAATGCCTAGGGATACAGACTATAGAGGTGACATACTAAATAAAAGTAACCACCTGTAGTGCCTGCGGTTTGTACCGTGGCATGTGTATTTTGAGTTCAGTACTGAAAGTTGGGTAATAATCGAGTGATTTCTTTATTTTAATCATTATGTCTTACACCTTGTCTGCTGCAATTAACTAACGTTGTAATCGGTATGCTATTTGAGGCTCGATCAACCTCGCCGCCGCATTACGAGTAGGTATGTTTTAGATAGAAATTACGGCAGATTGTTACTATTTCATAATTTGGAGATCAGATGTATAAGTAGTTAATAAAAATTAAAGGATTGATAGTCATGAATGGCATATGATTGACGAAGGGCTAATAGTCAATTAAAATTGAAGAAGGATATATTGATTAGATTTGGATCATGGCTAGTTGTGATTCATCGGGAATTGCTGATCAATCATGATCGCTGTTTGACACAATTAACCAATGGTTTGATGTACATTCAATCATAACTGATAGTCCTGTAAAAGTGGCCATTTTATGTATTGTTTGAAGTAGTAATAGTATACCAAAATAATAAGTCTTTTTTTTTATATTTAAGTGATAAAGCACTACCCACTGTTGACACTTTTTTTTTCTTTAATTGTTTCGAGGTCGCGAGAACATGAGCGATGGAAATAATAGTCCTCAAAGGAAGCGCGAAAGGCGAGCACATTCGCGTGAGACGATGACGCCGCCGTTACCAGTTCGCGACGAGATTCGAAGTCGAAGCCGTAGCAGTGGTCGTGGACGAAGACGTTCGCGCGAAGAAGGACGTGACAGCCGCCGTTGCCGTTCGAGGTCACGGTGTTCGAGAGGAAGGCGATCACGGCTGACAATGACGAGATCGCGATCGCGGTCACGTCATTCAAGGCGAACAGGGCGCTCCAGGACACGAACGCCTACGTCTGTGGGAGGCAGGTCGCACCATTCACGGCCTCGGCACGCAACCAAGCACAGGTCTTCACGCTTGCGTACCCCGAGTACGCCGAGGCGAGATGCTGCGCGCCGGCGTGATTCAACCCCAGCAGGATCCTCAAATCGTGAGTCAATGAATAATGTATTTATGGAAAAGTTTATTGAGGCACTTAAAGGACTAAAGAGTAATAGCGACCGCGAGAAGTTTCCCGTTTTGAATAACGTAATTCCCGATTTTGACCCATTATGCAAGGAACAAACGGTTGATACGTGGCTTCACAAAGTAGATGAATGTGCCCAAATTTATGGGTGGAGTGATAAACAAGTTATTCATTATGCTCTACCGAAATTAACAGGGGTAGCAAAGACCTGGTACCAGGGCTTGCCTTCGTTACTATTTACGTGGCAAGAATGGAAGGAGAAACTGAGGGAGTCTTTCCCGACCAGAGACAATTACGCGGATTTATTGATGGAAATGCTTAATAAGAAAGTACGATATGGGGAGTCTTTGGAAATTTACTACTACGCAAAGATGAACCTTCTAAATCGCTGCGAGATATCAGGGAAACGTGCGGTAGACTGTATTATAGCAGGGATTGAGGACCGCGGTGTTAGGTTGGGTGCTCAGGGAGCTGAATTTACGGAACCAGAGCTAGTGCTCAAGTTTTTGAAGACTGTTAAAGTAGGTCAAGATAGGAGCACAAACGAGTCACAAAGATTTAAGGATAAGGATAAACGCTTGCCAAATAATACAGTAAAGAATAACAAAAATGACGTTAATTCACAAAAGTCAGGGCCCCGGACTTGCTTCAACTGTAATGAGGCTGGTCACCCGTTTTACAGATGTCCAAAACCTAAAGTTCGATGTACTAAATGTAATTTTCTGGGACATAAAGATACTGAATGTCCTGGAATTAAACAAAGTAATGATGTGAAACCTAAAGTAGTACTAAAGCTTGATGCTGAGTGTCACGAAACTATTCAAAGTACCCAATCTAAACCCAAAGAAGTTTTAAAACTTGATAGTTCGGGCAGCTTAAGTGATAAATATAAAATGCCAATTAAAATAAATGACATGTTGTCAGAATGTTTCGTCGACTTAGGATGCGAAGGGACTTTGATACGTATCAGTGACGCTCGGCGGCTAGCATTAAATTGGACTGTAGAAGATGTACCAATATTAAAGTCTGCGGGTAACATACCGTATACCCCGCTTGGAAAAGCAAATGTTACAGTTGAGGTCCAAGGCGTAGTAGAGAATGGCGTAGAGGTAGTGGTGGTAGACGACTACTTTATTAACTATCCAGTATTATTAGGCCATACGTTTACCGAAAGACCTACAGTAAAAATAGTAAAAACCGATTCAGACCTTATTTTTCAAAGGTACAATGAAGACAGCGAAAAATCGGTTATGATTTATCCTCTGGTGTGTAGCGAAACCACTCAAATAAATATCGGTGAATTAAAGGCTATTCCGGTTAACTGTTCTGATACATTTACGGGTAGTGTTTATGTAAACGGGACCGTCCGCAAAGTTGTTGACCGCGAACATTATCTATTGCCCGGGGAGTATAATTTAACTCGAGGGGTTGGCAAAATCTTAATTCAAAATATCGGCAAGAATGAGTTGGTTATACATAAGGGCAGTCTAGTGACGCGTAGTAGAACAATAAGTGGGCAATTAGAAATACTAAAGGTACACATTGGCGAACAGGCGGCGTCAGATGAATCACCAATCAGCTGTGGACAAAATTTAACTAAACAACAAGAGGAAGATTTGAAACAATTATTAAATAAGTATAAATCATGTTTTTCGACAGGCTTAAAGGATTTAGGTTTTACGACTGAAACTGAAATGGTGATTCAACTCGACGACCCAGAGCCCGTAGTATATCGCCCTTACCGGCTATCATACAACGAACGTCAACTAGTCCAGAACATGGTCAAAGAAATGTTAGAAAGTGGTATAATAAGGGAATCGAATAGTCCTTATGCAAGTCCGATAGTGTTAGTCAACAAAAAGTCTGGGGAAAAGAGATTATGCGTAGACTACCGTGCCTTAAATAGTAAAACGAAGAAAGAACATTATCCCCTTCCGCGAATCGAGGATCAATTAGATTTACTATCCGGCAGTTCCTTGTTTGTTACACTTGATTTGGCATCTGGCTACTACCAGATCCCAATCGCTGAGGGTTCTCGAGACAAGACGGCTTTTGTGACACCCCAGGGTCAGTATGAGTACAATAGAATGCCGTTTGGGCTGGTGAACGCACCATCTGTCTTCCAGCGTACCATGAATAAAATCATCCAAAACTCACCTGCTTCGTCCTATGCTTTGGTGTATATGGACGACATATTAATTCCAGCTAAGTCGTTTGAGGAAGGTATGTTACGACTGGAGGAGGTGTTGGGTTTACTAGCGCAGAGTGGTTTAACACTTAAGATGAGTAAATGTAATTTCTTTTACGACAAAATTGAATATCTGGGGTATGAAGTCAGTGCAGATGGAGTTAGGCCGGGTACTCTCAAAACTGAGGCTATATCTAAATTTCCCACGCCAACGAATGTGCACGAAGTAAGGAGGTTCTTGGGACTAGCTAGCTTCTTTGGGAGGTTTGTCGCTGGGTTTGCTCTGATAGCTCGCCCATTGACCAGTCTTCTAAAGAAGGAAGCAATATGGAAATGGGGTCAAGAACAAATTACATCATTTGATCAGTTAAAACAAATCTTAATCGAAAGACCAGTTCTAGCGCTATATAACCCTCATGCGCCCACGCAACTTCACACCGACGCGAGCAAGTATGGGGTAGCCGGCATACTACTACAACAAGATAGCTCTGGGGCGTTAAAACCTATAGCGTATTACAGTAGGCAGACTAGCATCGACGAGCAAAAACTGCACTCATTCGAGCTAGAGACCCTCGCCATAATCGCATCGTTAAATAGATTCAGACATTATCTGCTCGGTATTCAATTTACCATAGTTACCGACTGCAACGCTCTGCGTACCACAATGAGTAAACGTGATTTAATTCCTCGCATCGCTCGTTGGTGGTTACAATTTTTGGAATATGATTGCTCAATAGAGTATCGGGCCGGTGATAAAATGGCCCATGTAGATGCTCTCAGCAGGGGTCCTATTAGTAACGATCGAGAGATTGAACACGTTTTAGATGTTCTCACTATCGGCTCTGACGACTGGTTAGCTACCGTACAGCAAACAGACGAAGATATTAAAAATATAGCAGAAACCTTAAGTGATCCTAAATGTAAAGAGGCTATCGATATTTTCAATAACTACAAGTTAGTGAACGGACGCGTATACAGAATTTTAGATGAGAACAACATTCGTTGGGTCGTACCAAAGGGCACCAGGTGGCAGCTATTAAAAGCAAACCACGACGACGTCGGACACTTTGGGTTTGACAAAACTTTAGCGCGATTAACAGCGACGTATTGGTTCCCAAAAATGAGGCGATTTGTGAAAAAATACGTCGCTGCTTGTTTAGAGTGTGCACATCACAAGCTGCCAAGTGGTGCCAAACCCGGTGAGCTTCACCCTATACCCAAAGTTAGCGTACCGTTCCACACTATACACGCGGACCACCTTGGTCCCTTTATACGTACGAAACGCGGAAATACTTACATCCTAGTCATCGTGGACGCGTTCACTAAATTTGTTAATCTCACTGCTGTGCGTAACACAAAATCGGCTTCGAGTATAAGGGTATTTAGGGAACATTTTAGTTATTTTGGTACACCTACACGTTTAATAACAGATCAGGGCACGAGTTTCACTAGCAAGACTTTTAAAGCTTTCATGCGATCGACTGGTATAAAGCATGTCTTAAATGCTGTGGCCACACCCCGAGCGAATGGTCAAGTGGAGCGTTACAATCGCACCATACTGGCAGCGCTCGGGGCAATGAACCACGAAAAAGCGAATGGGTTATGGGACGAACATTTGCCAGATATTCAGTTAGGTATTAATACCTCTGTGCACTCCACCACCAAAAAGACCCCTACTGAAATGCTATTTGGGCGAAACGTGATTAATCCTTCTCAAGGATTATTGAATGACGTAATAAATGACGTCGCTCCTGAAGCTAGTGAAATTTTAGATAACATTAGGAAAGATGCTGAAAATTTAATTAAAGCCCAACAAGATAAAGATAAAGAAAGGTACGACCAGCATAGAAAGATTGGCATTAAGTACAAAGAAGGTGACTTAGTCAGGGTGATGAGAACACCTGTAGGGATCGAGGGTCAGTCAAAGAAGCTCGAACCGAAATGTAGGGGGCCATATAGAATTAAAAAGGTTCTCCCCAATGACAGGTTCGTAGTTGAAGATACGCCACTCACAAGAACCAATAAAAAGTATGAGGCTGTAGTTGCTATTGACAAAGTTTTTCCATGGACTTGCTTTAAAGAGCCCGTGTCAACCGAATCGGAAAGTGATAATGATAATACATCTGACCGCGAATGAATTATATAAATTAAAGTGTCACATATTATGATTATTATGTGTTCAATTAAGTACAACAACAAAATGTAAATGAGTTAATGAAAATATGACTATGATTTAATAAGTCCAAGGTAAGGTATAATGTAAACGATCCCTTGCCTAAGTATGATTTAAAGTAATTGATTAAGGCCAATAGATGATGTAAGCGATGGGGTATCAGGTAACCGATGCCCCACCTGTTGGCGATGTACTTCAATTGATAATGTGTAATGTATTAATTGAAGTAAATGACTAATCTCCAATAGATGATGAAAGCGCAGTGTGTCAGGTAACAGATGCACTGCCTGTTGGCGATTGGTAATACCAATTTGGTATAAATTACAATGGCAATATATTTATTGGTAAATGTAATGTGCTAATAAATATATTTACAAAAAGTATGGTTGGGTTGTCAGGTAACCGACACCCATATAAGTTTTGATGTAATATTTTGTAAATCATGGATAAATATTTATAAATATCGCTAAAATTATTTTAATAAGTGTATTCTAAAATGGTTTTAATATGTAACAAAAATAAGTTGTAATAAATTCCGATACATAGTTGTTTTGTAAATAAAACTATCGCTTAACTAACAATCTTATATTAATATTGTTACAAAGATTTAATGTACTTAAATGTTAATTTGTAAGAGATTATGAATCTTTATCATTATCAACATCAACGAGGGACTCGTTGAGAGGCGGATGGCCGAGTTGTTACAATTTTATGAGTAATAACCTTCAATTATCTTTATTTTACTTTAAATATTTCTAAAAAGTCGTTGTATTGACTGTCCGTGATTGCCCGGTACTGACAGTTGTCATGGCGGACAATCACAGACAAGTCGGGCAAGTTTGGCGAAGAAGCTACTTTTTCCGTTATAAGTTTTGAACCGGGCATTCGTTCCTCAACAGTCGCAGTGACAGTTGTGCAATAGTTGTTTGACATTGTTAAATCAAGTGTATTGTTAATAAATTGTGTTTAATCGAGTCTGCTGTGTGATTTGACGCCACATCTCCTAACCTGAGCATGAGATCACAGTAGTGGTCTCATATAATTAACCCACATTTTAATACAAACACTAATAATAAATATTTGCTATTTGCAAATTCATGCGCCATTACGTTTTAATGTCATATAGTTTTATTTATTTTTCATTTTGCCGTCTCTGACAGTTCGCCATTTGAAAGGAATGAAACAAACGAATGATATTGGGAAAACAGTCGCCAAATAGTAACAATTTGTGCACGGGTAGTGCACAGTTCTGTGACCAATTGTGCCTGTTACCAATCGTCCCCATTTGGGTAGCCTCGACTAAACGTCGACCGTACTGCGACTAAGAATTGAGACCCGAAGATCTGTGTGTACGAAAAATAGGACGATTTGCGTAGGAACGACGACCGCTTTAAAAATAAACTGTACCTAGTCGTGCCTCGAAGATAATATTTTTTATAATTATTAAGAATGTTTCAATTTACCGCTAATGTGATACTAATGTACTTAAATAAATAAATAAATATTATAGGACATTCTTACACAGATTGACTGAGTTCCACGGTAAGCTCAAGAAGGCACACAGGCAGGCTGTTATGACACAAGCCTTCTTGAGCTTACCATGGGCCTCAGTCAATCTGTGTAAGAATGTCCTATAATATTTATTTTATTTTATTTATTTATATCATAAAAGGAAATGGAACCTTATGCTTGGTCTTTGTTGGTACTGTATCATCATTTAATTTCAACGTAAATAAGTAATAAGTGTACAGACATGGAATAGATCGAGACAAATATGCAGAGAAGACGAGGCAACCACTCACCTCGGAGTCTGCGTCTCGCTGCGTCGCGAACGGGTCGCGCTGCTCGTGGTCCAGGTACTTTTCCAGGTTGAAGAATGTGTCGAAGAATATCGGCGTCAGCTTACACCTCTTTAGGTCGGACAATGTGATCTTGCCCTCAACAGTCGGGTGCACCATGTCCAACATCTGAAATTTTAAAGACATCATTCAATTCCATAAATACAAAAGTCTTGGCAAGAATACCTTTTTGTACCCTTTGGCGTAGAAACTCTAGGACCATGGGGTCCCAGGGCGAAAAAGTTGTTCACAGAAATCGCGGAGCGTCTGGTTGAGGTAACTGGTGACCGAAGAGCTGGCGACTTCCTCGCACAACGCGATACAGCGAGGAAATGTCGCCAGTATCCTTGGTACAATGCCTCAAGGGCCTATTTTAGACATTAGCTAGCTTTTAAGTTTAGTCTTAGTTTCTTATATAATTATGTAAATAAAGAAGTTTTTTAAGACATCATTTTAATAACTTGTACATAACACAGTAAAGGTTCTAATGAGTTGGCAACGCGCATGTGACACCCCTTGTGTTGCAGGCGTCCATAGGCTAAGGTAACCGCTTTCCACCAGGCGACACACTGACACTGACGTAGTATAAAAAAATAAGTTAATTTTTGTTATAAGTCCTGTACCTTTATCATTTCTCTCTACTCGGAATTGAAGCATTAAAATTCTGAATTTTTCTACAGTATTGTTGGTGTTCCAAACTCTAGAAAAAGTACGGTTGGTATGGTAACCAATAAAAGAGGTGTATTGTTAGTACTATACCTACGTCTAAAATTTATTTAATATACTTGAATTCAAAAGATCTGCCCATCAACCAATGGAAGGTTTCTGTATAGATCGATACGCAAAAGCTGTGAGGAATATTTAGAATGAATGAGTAATAGAAATATGTATGTGTAGTATATATTATTGTGTGTATCACATGAAACAAAAAAAATGTGGCTGATTGTATGCTAAATGCAAGTGTTATTCACACAATTCACACAATGACAGTTCTGTAGGCATTAGTCTGTTTTCACATTATCCGATCCGATATCGGATGTCGGAAGGATTTCAATGGAAAAAAACAAAGATGGCGTCTGTAATGGCTGTAATGTATGGGATATCGAAGGTTTACTGGTGAAACCCGATGTGTTGAGCAAACTGGTTTTTGAAATTCGAACTATGTGCAATTTCCACAATGTTGTTATTTCAAGGAAATTATCTCGATTCATCGGGGTTCACCAGTAAACCCTCGATATCGGTCCGACATCCGATATCGGATCGGATAATGTGAAAACGCACTTACACTGCTCATCTCTACTAGCGTTGTCCCAGCATTGTGCTACAGCTCATAAGAGCTCGGGGTCCGCTTTGGCAACTACGAGGTGACATTTTAGAGATAGAAAAAAAAACTTCTACACAAAGTTGTTGCCACTTTTGAGTAATTTATAAAAAGTAAGTGCAGAGGAGCAGACCTGGCAGAGGCAGTCGTTGAAGGGCAGCGTCTCGATGCCGATGGCCTCCATGCGCTGCATCTGCTCCTCGTAGAAGTACTCCAGCTCGTACATCGAGAGGTATCCGTCGCCGTCCATGTCCATACACCTGCGGGCACCACAACTTCTTACAAAGTGAACCTACTAAGCCAAAACAAAGAGGATTGAGTATTATAGAGAGTTACTGTCAAAGTAAAATGTGTAATCACAATGCATAGACTGCCATCTCACGACGCAGGCGTAAAACTTTTGAACCTCAGTTTTGACAATTTGGCCCATATTCTTAGCTTGATATGTGTTCAAATGTCAAATATTTTTATTAGCGCCATCTAGCCGAGCGTTCTCCAAAGGTGTAGGTAATGCCATCTTGGCCACCGTACCTTTTTCATTATGGTTTTGAGGTACGGTTTTTTCTTAGACTTTATCCGTCTATACAGAGTTACATATTATGTCTTTGGTCAAAATAAGTGCTTCAATTTACATGCAAATAAATAGTTTTTCAACCCAAATGCCATTAGTTATAAATAATATCTATCTCTTTCTTGCTTGCCGTCAAAAGATGTCTGTAATGGGTGTGGAGACGAAATAAGAATTTTATTACCTCCTCTTCTACCGTGGGTATCGTAGAAAATTAGAAATCAACTGTGGGATATGGGTTAAATAGTGATTTCTAAGAATGCTACTGGGATGAATCGTAAATTCATTATACGCGATTTAATTCGTTTCCATAGTTTTATTTAATGCTACTGAAACTTTAACATTCTCCCAGGGAATACAGGTGCGAGTTTGTCAAAGGGGTTTGTCCATTGTCTTTCTTGACAAGCAAGAATCACGTGCTTACAGGGCTCCCCTGAGTCAATACTTGACAGCGTCGGTGAAGCATGGCTCGCCGTCGGGCGTCAGGCGGTTCTGGCGTAGTGTAGGGCTCCGTTACCTGAACCAGTACTCGATGGCGGTGGGGTGCGTCTTGTCTTCCTCGGCGAGCAGGAACCACACGAACTCGGTGTAGGACATGCGCGGCTCGCCGTCGGGCGTCAGGCGGTTCTGGCTGCCGCGCGTCACGCAGCCCGACAGCACCCGTTCGATCATGCGACTTGACAACGCTGAAACACATTTGTGTGTCAAGTGGTATAACACATTACAAGGACTTAGGGCCGGTTGTACCAAACCGTCTGTCACCGTCAAAGCATTCGTAAAATTTTATAGTATGGGAAGTTCCATAGGCCTTTACTGCGTGACGATTATGTGTCTTTCAAATGTGGTTGATGCAACTGGCCCTAACTATAGAAACGTAAGAATATTTGGAAATGTATCTATTAGCGATTCTGTCATCGTCCAGCCGTATTCGAGTGATTTCTTTAGTATTTGAAATGCGACTCGATGTTATTACTTTTTTTAAAATAATATTATGTTATGTGACTTGGATTCCAAAGAACTCCAGGCGTTATAAATGCACACTTACCGTGGTCATTGTGCCTCGCTAAGTCGTGTTTGTCTATGAAAAGGTCGTGATCTCGGTC
Organism: Leguminivora glycinivorella; assembly: GCF_023078275.1. Taxonomy (NCBI): domain Eukaryota; kingdom Metazoa; phylum Arthropoda; class Insecta; order Lepidoptera; family Tortricidae; genus Leguminivora; species Leguminivora glycinivorella. The sequence continues at coordinate 20,332,688 of NC_062998.1, forward strand.
CAACTCCCAAAATTTGCAATAAATGACATAGAAATGCTCGTAACTGAAATCATCAATAAATCATTTTAAATATGAACAAATTAAGAAACATTTTCAAGTTTCTACGCATACCGAACATATTTACATTTGTTATATAAATTCTTACCTAAAATATTGAGTAACTTGATTAATATCTTCCTCGTCTTCTAATAAATGAATGACTTGTAGTAAATTAGATCGTTTCAATTCGGCGATTGTTATTTTTCCGGACCACGATCGATTTACGCAATAAAATATCCTAGCGATCACCTGAAAATACAAGATATTGGTAATTTACACAAAACACAGTCAATTAATCGTTACATAAGGCCTGATTCGTAACGGATTTGTCAAATTCAGAGTGCTTTTTCTTGTATAATTTCTAGCTTACTTTATATATACATTACACCATTCAAATTGCCAGATTCACAAAATTATTATGTTAGAATCATGTTTAAAAGCAATTCTCAACTAACTAGATAGATAAAATTAAAGTGATCGCTGAAAATAATTCGGCGACAAATTGCTGTCAAAAACTTGATTCCTGTTGACGAAACTTGCATTTAAATCATTTTCAACACTACCAGGCAACCAACATTATACCTTATCTGAAAGGCAATTTCTTTACGATTCCTATGAAACAATGATAATGTAGATGAGTCTCCAAATATCCACTTTACTAGGAATTCAGTCGATGCAGTGTCCGTTACTAAGCATTTAAAGCAAAGTAACCACTTTTCGATAAAAAATCTACAACAAAAACTGCTGAACGAAGCTGTTCGCAGATTTTATTTAATAATATGATCTTTCAACTTTATTCTGACAATAGCTGGATATCATCCACCACAGCTATATAGCAGCCTGCTAAAGCCAACGCTCTTCAAATCGGGTAAAAAAACTTAATTTAACGAAGTCTCATAGTATTCACCTATTAACCGGAATAGGATGGAGTGTCTAAGAAATTCATTCATTTAAATGACACCAACCATAAGCCACCAAAATATTTAAAAAAAGATAGTCCTTGATAGGACTAAAACTAAGAATGTGTCGAAAAACACTGTCGGATGTACGATGGAGGGCATACAACAAAACTTACAACATGAGCGAGGAGAAATGGAGAATGATGAATTTACTAATAAATAATAAATTTTAAATACATTTTAAACACATTATAGAAAAACATACTTTGATTCGGCCGGCTCTGGTACCGTTAAAACAGTTTTGAATTTGACAAATCCGTTACGAGTCAGGCCTTATGCAGCATAATCATAATATGGTTGGACAACCCGGCAATGATTACTATCACATGCCCTGTGGCAGAGCATATTAAGGATCTCCAATGTAAATACTGTATAACATCTACTGTAATGCACCATATGTTCTTGTGAATAAACTTTCATTCATTCATTCATTCACTAGTCCCATCCCAATAGGTAAGATACAATAGGAAGAACAAAGTTGGTAAAAGTAGCCGGCGGCGTAGGACTCACAGTATGTACGTATCTGGAGTGGAACTCCGTGGCCTCCTTGAGGAAGGAGAGGCCGGGATGCGTGTCCACGACGTCCTGCACGAGCGGCACGAAGTCCTCGGGCGCCAGCACGTTGCTCTTGCCGCGCGTCAGGATGTACACGAACCGGGACGCCAGGTCGTGGCATTGCGACGTCATCCTGGTGTACAACATTTAGATTAGTCATTTTCGATTCATAGTCCTGATTATATGAAAAGCTAACTAGTTTTAATATGTGTGAAATTGGATGAAAACCTATTATATTATTATATCCATACTTCCATACTAATATTATAAATGGGAAAGTGTGTGTGTCTGTTTGTTTGTCCGTCTTTCACGGCAAAACGGAGCGACAAATTGACGTGATATTTTAAGTGTGTAGATATATGAAGTGATGGACAGTGACATAGGCTACTTTTTGTCTCTTTCTAACGCGAGCGAAGCCGCGGGCAAGAGCTAGTATCTAGTATTATATATTATTATAGTACATTATATTAAATTAGTGGGAAATTTGAAACACGCAATAATCAATCGCATAACGCATAACGCTAATAATAGTTATTTGATTGGTGCATAATGACTTAATAACAGGCACGAGTGTTTTAATGCCAAATTGAAACAGTTGCGCACATGTTTTTAGAATATTTTCGGGTCTGTAATTTCAACTATATCAATGACTATCTCTCACCGATAAGCGGATTCCCATTTGTGTAAAAAAAATACATTGTGGTTAGAATGACAGTATACATACTCTCTCCAAAAGTTGATGAATTTGTGTCCGTCGACTGGTGCGTGCAAACTCTGCTGCGTGGTCAGGAAGAGAGGCATCTTCCAGTAGAGGGGACATTCGCAGGCCTTCACTATGTGCTTGAAGCTATCTCGCGGTACCTGTAATTAACAAAATAATCACATCATGTCGTGTCAAATTTTTGAGTTGTGCATGTCTATAGAATCCACTTCCAACATACTGTGCAAGCAGCTGGCAGTCTACTCGTATTAATTAGCACAAATAGGTATGCCATGGAGTTAGCCATAGGTAAATCTGACATTTTAAATAATAACCAGTCATTATGAAAAATTACCTATTTGTGTTGGGCATTTTTATTCAAATAATTAAATGTAATGTAAACTCTTCGTTTTGGTTTACCCAATTTGGATCCTAACAAATACCTGTCAGAACCCAATATAATATGTGTAATATGTGACAATGGTGGCCGTCATTGTATAGCGGGACAAGTGTGAAATATAATGTCCCGGTGGTTGTCTAAAATAGTCACGTATCTGTGGCAGCGCGGCGCGAGGCGCGAGCGGTCACGCGCCCCATCGGCCGGCGTCCCGTCCCTGTACCTACTTACTTCCGCCATTGTAGAAGCCCGCCAAGTGTGACATGGCTTGTATTAGGTCCATCATGTTACTACATTTTTTTGCGTTTTTTACAAAAACATAGATGATGTAGAATAGGTAAAAATATTATTTTTGCTCAAGGGGGAACCAGAAAGTGAGACATTATTATATCTTGTACCGATTAAATTTATGTAATTACAAATAATAGTCGTAATTATATAGTATTGTCGTCAAGTAAAATATAAAATGATATAAAATTTGGGTATCATTCTCAAATCTTAATGGCGTACGTGCTTTATCTAGGTGTCTGGTACCGCGTGCGTAAAGATGCACCTTTTCTGTTTTTTGTATGTATTGATTTCCTCAAGTAGGCCACCAAACAAGCGCCTGGCCTAGGAATTCAAATGCGGGACTAGATGCATACACGTCAGGTTGACTCCGGTGAAAGTCGCAGTGGAGCGTCCCCACCTGATTCCATGGATTTCGGGCCTCAGCTTCGGCGCGTAGAGATGGGTGTTTTATGGCGTATTCTTATAATTCGTATCGGTTAAGTCGGGCGGGGTCGACGGCCCGGGAACTAGGTCACGTCGACTTGACGCGCCTATTTATAGCGATGGACTAGCTTCATTGACAACATGCTCGTAATGCAGGAAGTTTCAAAACGGAATGTCCATTCAAACGAAATGGATAGCGTTAGTAATGCCGTCGTGTTTTCACTTAGATTATTGTCAAGTATTGATCGAGTACAGTCAGCAGCAGAAGTTGCGTAGCGGGCAAGTTGTTCAAAATGAACTTGACACGATCTTATTTTTAAGACAATAAGAGCGTGTTAGGATCATTGTGAACACCTTGCCCGCTACGCAACTTCTGCTGCTGACTGTACCTAAGTTATCTCCCAACCGCAGATTTAATAGCGCAGAAATCAATGTTTGTATTGTATAAGCCTATAAGGGGTACAATTCTGGCTGCGGCGGGATAATCTCAACTACCTACCTAATCTATTTTCTATTTTTACAATTATTAGTATTATCACAGAATATATAATAGTACAAGTATTATTACATACGTTTGTTGCTTGGTTTTAAAAAAATGGGTAGGTATGTCGAATATTCTATGGTGTTGAGATCTACCAATGCTTTTATGGTGCTGTGCTGGTGATTATTTGGACCGAAACTATGCAAAGACTTCATTTGCAGTGTAGGGTTTTGTAAGTGCGTTTTCACATTATCCGATCCGATATCGGATGTCGGACCGATGTCCGGTATAAACGAAGTAAAATGTTAGACCTAATATAATTGTGTATTTATCCAGAGCAAAATATAACTGAAATAAAATATAATAAATACCTAGTTACATAGGTATGACTAAGTAAAGTACCCGGTAATAACCTTAGTGTACAGCGTGGTGAGCCGAATCCAGAATATTGGTAGCATTTTTGGGCTGTCATATGAACTGCTTGTTGGGGGATAGTCTCACCACACTATCTACCTAACGTTCATACGGCATCGGCAGGGCAAAGCGCACGCTGGCTGCAAAACACGAGGCGCGGTCTCGCCTGGCCTCAATACCGGCAATAACAATATCGCCTAACTTGCCCAACCCGTGACCCTTCCGCGATTACTTTTCTACCGCTCCCAATACGGAGCTACAGTCGGCATAGAATATATCGTGACAGCGAATACGCCAAATATATCGCAAATCGTAATGTACATCTTTGTTATCATAAAAAGGAAGGTGTGTTCCAATACACAGGGTGGAAAGATAAGTAGAGCCCTGGCGGGCGACTACCTTAATTCCTTATCCTCGCTCTCTTTACTTAAAGAAGACATTCTTTTATGTTTAAAAAGAAACAAATTGCATCAGCATCAGCCAGTCCAACTTATCTTTCCACCCTGTATTTAGAGCTTTGGTTGTCACAATACATTTGGGACTGAATGTACCTAACTAAAGTATTTTCTTTTTGCGACACTTTTTGATTAAGAACTGAACGAAAAACAATGGTCACCTCACCATTCACTCAGTGACCATTTGATGTTGCTTTATTATGCAGTGACGTGGTTCATGCGATTGTTTTTGTTCGAACTTAACAGTAGCACAGCATGGAAATGGGTATAGTAAGTTTCCTTATAAGATAGACATATGCCATCACGGACTTTTTTGTAGACTTGTGAAAGACAGACCGTTTTATCACAGTTTTTTATATCTCATAATCTTAAGCAGTTAAAGCAGCGTTTTCGATTAAAGCTCTTGGAAATAGCGTTATTTTTATCGACTTGGTTAGTAAAACTATAATATATATCTTCTTATATACCAACAGATTATTCACCTAAACTTGGCAAGAGACAGTAGACAAACAAAACCAGAATTTTAACAGCATGTCACTGTCGGCATGTCAAAGCAAAAGCGTACGAGTAGTTCAGCTTTGCGCTGCGCCGCGATTGACCTACATGTGATGAATGGGAAAGGGCCGCGACGGTGAAGTGCTCGGACAAGCACCCTCGGACACCGCCTCTGTCGCGGGTCTCTAGCGGTAACTACTGTTTTCACTAAGTTTAAGGCCACAATGGGCTCAGGGGTCTGAGATATTTTATTAGTTTTTAATTGTTATTTTTAGTAAGAATTAACAAAAGAAGTAATCGGTAATTTCGACCACAAATTTAATTTTATATTTAATTAAGTATTTACTAGCAAAAAATTTAAGTAAAGATTTTTTCACCACACCAACTTGTAAAGGCTTTCTTTGCTATTCGAAAACAGATAGCAAAATTGCATTTTATCCACAAGGGGGCAAAGTAATTTGATACAAATTTTGACTCGATGTCTTAATCTGGCTGCTAGATTTTACCTATAAATGATGATTTTGAATCATAAATATTGAATAAATTGATGGATTTCATTTATTTTGATGCTTTATCTAAATATATAAAAGAAGAAGCTGACTGACTGACTGACTGACTGACTGACATATCAACGCACAGCCGAAACCGCTGGTCCTAGAGATTTCAAATTTGGCACGTAGGTTCCTTATATAGTGTAGAGGAGCACTAAGAAAGGATTTTCCAAAATTCACCTCCTAAGGGGGTCAAATGGGGGTTCAAAGTTTGTATGGGGAAACAAGATTAGTTTCACTATTTTATTCGAAACTTCACAGGAAGATTCCTTAAGACATATGACTGAATACGTGTTTCAGGTTTTTTGAAAATTTAACCCCTAAAAGGGTGAAAAGGAGGTGATAAAGTCAAAAAGTCAATATGGGTATCGTTTTTATGGTTTATCGGGTCGCTGATCACGATAAATACAACGTTTTTAAAATCTAACGAGGCGGAAGTTAAATACCTTCTCCCCTATTGTGGTGTCTAAATATATAAAAGAAGAAGCTGACTGACTGATTGACTGACATATCAACGCACAGCCGAAACCGCTGGTCCTAAAGATTTCAAATTTGGCACGTAGGTTTCTTATATAGTGTAGAGGAGCACTAAGAAAGGATTTTCCAAAATCACCTACTAAGGGGGTCAAATGGGAGTTCAAAGTTTGTATGGGGAAACAAGATTAGTTTGACTATTTTATTCAAAACTTCACAGGAAGATTCCTTAAGGTGGCTCGCCTAGGTTACCCGAAGCTCAGGCTGCGTTAGATGGCGTTAATCTGCAAATTACCGGTCTTACTTTTTTTGTGGAGTCGTACAGGCATTTATATACTTTCAATTATGCTTCGCGAACATTTAATGTTAAAATTGACGTATTAGAACATACATTCAACTTCTCATTGTAACGTTAATCCCCTTAATGTAGATAAATTTACTATTTTACACTATTTTTAAGTACCACTCACACATACAAACAGTGTTTTTGTATTCCTTCTACTTAGTCGATAATTTCACGCGGCGACAGCTTGTTTAAATAGCCTTGCGGTAAATACGTGTTATCGCATGATTTGCATGGATGTACTGGGTTCAAATCCAGGACTTTTCTCTTTTTTTTTTATATACTACGTCGGTGGCAAACAAGCATACGGTCCGCCTGATGGAAAGCGGTCACCGTAACCTATGGACGCCTGCAACTCAAAGAGTGTCGCATGCGCGTTGCCGCCCCATTAGAAACTTGTACACTCCCCTTCGCTGTGTGTGCACAGCAAAAAGGAGTGTACAAGTTCAAAGGAGGGTTTGGGTTGCCGAAGACTCAAAGGACAATAGACGGAACAAATTAGTTCCGTAAGTCCTCCCGTCGTCAGCACCCCGCACCCTCGTTGAGCTCTGGCAGCCTTACTCACCGGCAGGAACACAACACTATGAGACACTATTTTTTGTTTTATTATTATACATAAATGTATATGTACTCGTACAGTAGTTACTGAGCGTTTTCCACAAAAAAGATTAAAAACCTATTCTCTTACATGGTAATAATTTTTGGGTTCGTCGAACACAGAATTTCTAACATAATTATCCTAATCTGATATTTTAAAAAATTCCAAAAAGTATAGATAAATTTTATAAGTATAGAAAAGTACGATTCGAATGATTTTTTTCTAATTGTTTATTTTCGATGGAGCAAGGGTATTCAAATCGCTTTTGAAATCTTAAATTAGTAAATGAAAATGCAATAGTTAACTGAGTATCGCAGTGCTTTAAAAACTCAAGTGGACTTTTTTTTATCTAAGGAGTAATTTCGAGAATATATTATATTCAAAGTCGTGTTTTATATCTCAACTTAATAAATAGAAAATCAAAATGACAATAAAAAAATCAATATGTCCTCTAAGATAAAATTGATACCTACGGCTCCCCATTCTTGTCAATAAAAAATACGAAATTTATATCCAAAAAAAATACAAAAAGTTTATAGAATCCCAGGATTCGAACGCAGTTTCACGGCGTGACAGGCGACTGTTCACCAACGACGCCATTACATAACACGCTGTTACCGACGAAATTAGACTATACGTATATAATTATTTAAATATAAATAATAATGTCAAATCCATACTAAAATTACAAATAAGAAAGGGTGTGTGTCTGTTTGTTTGTCCGTCTTTCACGGCAAAACCGGAGCGACGAATTGACGTGATTATTTAAGGGGATTTAGTTGAAGGGATGGAGAGTGACATAGGCTACCTTTTGTCTCTTTCTTACGCGAGCGAAGCCGCGGTCAAAACCTAGTTTATTATAAATGGGAAAAGCTGATTACTCTATAATCTGAAGTGGAAGAATTCGTTGTTTCACCAAAGATAATGTGTGTTTGTTTGTTTGTTTGTCCGTCTTTCACGGCCAAACGGAGCGACGGATTTACATGTTTTTTAAGTGGAGATCGTTGAAGGGATGGAGAGTGACCTATGCTACTTTTGTCTCTTTCTAACGCAAGCGAAGCCACGGGCAAAAGCTAGTACAGCACGGGTAGCATGGTCGCGCGATAGACGATAAAATATCAGGCCGTCCCTGTCGCACTATTAGTAAGTGCGATTATAGGGACGGCCAGATGTTTTATCATTTATCGCGCGACCATAATTGCCTGCCTGGACCAGATTATATTGATGATAATTATTATTTGTAACCATTTAGTTAATATTGTCTTCAGTTACCGCGATAGTTACTCATGAAATAAAAACTATGAAAACGGATTAAATCGTGTATAATGAATTTACAATTCATCCCGACGTTTCGAACACTACAGCGTTCGTGGTCTCTGAGCTCAACGGGTGACTGAGGAAAAATTACAATGTGCAAAAGCTACCCACATACCTACATACATATTCTTATAGATAACTATTTAGTTGTTGAAGAAAAACATTCACACAACAATAACATAGGTCAACTAGCTCAGTAAATGTAAGGAAGTCAGCACATTACTAATACTATGCCCACACTATGACCTATGTACCTGACCTGACGTGTAATATTTTATTTTATCAACAAAGGCAGCATAATAAAGATTGTATTGTATTTTTGTATGAAAATAAAAAATAGGAAAGAAATATAGTAAGAGTCTTTTTTAATAGAATATATCTATTAAAAAATATTAAAAAAACTTAATAAATCCAAAAAAAGTTCAAATGATTAAAAAAGACTCCGGAATGGAGCTCGAGATCTCCTGCTTCATAGTCAATGCGTTTGACCGAGACGCCATTTCGATTTACACTAGCAGTGTCGAAATACTCGATATGTATCTTTATTGACAAAATGCGTCATTATTTCTGAGTCTGCTTGAGTTAAGTAAACCAATATCTTTTTTCACCTCCTAGCATGATAATTTGACAGGGGCAAGGACAGGGACAGGGACAGGGACAGGATAGGGTTAGAGATAGGGATAGGGATAGGGATGGGGATGGGTATGGGGATGGGGATAGGGATAGGGATAGGGATAGGAATAGGGATAGGGATAGGGATAGGGATAGGGATAGGGATAGGGATAGGGATAGGGAAGGGACAGGGATAGGGAAAGGATAGGGATAGGGAAGGGATAGGGAGAGGCAGAGGCAGAGGCAGAGGGATAGGGATAGGGATAGGGATAGGGAAGGGACAGGGATAGGGAAAGGATAGGGATAGGGAAGGGATAGGGACAGGGATAGGGATAGGGATAGGGATAGGGATAGGGATAGGGATAGGGAGAGGCAGAGGCAGAGGCAGAGGGATAGGGATAGGGATAGGGATAGGGATAGGGATAGGGATAGGGATAGGGATAGGGAGAGGCAGAGGGATAGGGATAGGGATAGGTATAGATAAGGATAGGGATAGGAATAGGGGATGGGGACGGGGATAGGGATAGGGGAGGGGCGAGTACAGGGATGGGACGGGACGGGGACGGGGACAACGATAGAGATAGGGACGGGGATAAGAATAGGGATTGGGGTCGGAATAATCGGTCGGCAATCGATATCTAGGCAGTGTAAAATGCAGGTGGCTCAGTGGGAAGGGATTAGTAAGTAGGAATCGGTGAGTATCCTGCATCCGTAATAACTTTTACATTCAATGTGCTGTAAGAAGATCGTTGTTTGCTTGCCTTTTATATGTTTACGTTTGCAATAAGTATAAGCAAAATGGAAAAAATTGTAAGCGATAATACAAGGAAGTACTTTTTACCTTACCGACCATAGCGTCGAGATACTGGCTATGTGGATTGTATGAAGTTTCCCCAGTATAAATATTTATATAGGTAAAATACACACTTATTCGTACCTACTACCTACGCTGTGGTCGCTGTGTAACAATTCTACAATCCTTGCAAGAATTTCTTTTAAAACAATAGTAATATGTGTCCAAATGCTACTCTCGCTACGCTCGCGGTTCAATATTGGAATCTTTCGCTTACTCGGGTATCAATATTGGCACGTGCGGTTAAACAACTACTTTGCCCGCCCCCTTGTAAAACAAATAACTATTAAACATGCGTGTTAAACCTATGGGAAGGGTCATACTTTTATAGTATGGATGGTTAATTGGTTATCTCTCATGTGCACAAAAATCTAAAGCTATTTTAGGCTACATTATTACAGGCGGGAAACATTTTTCCAGTAGTTGATACTCAAAAATAAGAAAAACGGAATTGGTACGTAATGTACCTGAGTCAGTAACATTTGTTATAACACAACCGAGCTATCTAACACAAAATAATACGAAAGTCAAGTCACTATTGGAATTATTGGAAAGACGTGTCCGCAAGTGACGTTTTTACTTTTTAACCGCCGCCTCAAATCTCTCAAAGAAGGTGGTTCTCTATTCGTCGGTTTTTTTTAATGTTTGTTCCTCGATATCTCCATCGTTACTGGACCGACTTTGAAAAATTTTTTTTTGATTGAATGTATATTTTAAAGGAACAGCATGCATTTACGTACGGAACAGTGACATTTGGTGCAGTGGAACTGCAGATGATGGTCAGAACGGAACTCCTCAAATCTGAACGGCACACTTATAGTGACTTTGGTATTTTTATAAGAACAGCATGCATTTAAGTTCAGACAGTAACATTTATTTAGTTATATTTGTTAAGCATATTGACTTTTCAAGTCAAATTTTGTCAAGCTTCGATTTCTTATAATCGGATTCATGAGGAATTGAGGAAACTCCTCAAACCTTAACGGTATACGTAATATTGATTTTTGTTGCCATCAAATAATTAAAGCATTAAAAGCAGTTTAAAAAATACCTACACATTTCTACATAATCCAACATTCGCAGTAGCTTTCACCAGAACCCCAAAGGCGGCGGTTTTTTTTCTTAAAAATTATACTAAATCTATTTGACCCGGATATGACCTAGGTTCGTCAAGAAATCAGATTTCATAGCCATAGAAAAAGGGCTCAAGGCTTGCTAATTGGTAACTTTGCAATACACTTTATAACCTAAATAGATCTATGATTTTTCAGAAACTGTTTGAACGCTAAACCTAGTGTACTTTAATAGACAGTGGAGTGTGCAGGTATTGGTTGAACTAATTGGAAATGTATTTCTTTAGGACCATTAGGTACCTTAAAATTTGCAAACAAATTTTAACTAATGCAGGCACACTGGCCTAAAAACAAACTCGAGGTTAAACCTATCGATAGAAATCTCGTGTTCGCAATTTTATTCCGGTGACTTCAGTGATGGGGTTCGTTGTTGCTTTTGGGTTGGGTAAGTAGGTAGCCAATATGTACGCTAAGTATTAGGAATACCAAATAGTGCAACAATGTAGAATCTACACATAATATAAATTAAAATTATAGAAAATACGCTTTATCAACATTAACGAGTAGGTTAGGGCCTAGTGTAGACTGACATGATCGATCGTATATAATGATTAGTTTGCCACAGAGGGAAAGGGCACGGACCGGACAGTCTTGGCGCCTATACACAAGTAGGTGAGTATTAGTAGTAGGTAGGTATATACCTAGTTGATCCCATTCACTTTTGGGACCGTGGAGGCAAGTCGTGCTAACTAGGCAGATACAGTGCAATAGAGTAAAAATTGTACACATGCATCGTATTGCATATCAGTAGATGAATAGATTTGATTAGTCGAAGGTTTCATCAGACATTTAGGCCAAACTAAATAATCAGTCGTATTTAGGTACGCGTTTGTCCCATAGGTAATAGCAGTTTGCGTGAGAAAAGTCTCACGACCTTCGTCGCCGTCATTGACAACTGTATGTAACAAAAGATTCCGTAATTCCATATTATTCATTTCCTGGATTCTACTTTAAGCTGCCGAGAAGTTAGTATTGTCGTGTTTAAACACCCAGAAATGTATAAATAATGTCATTCTTTGCGTCTCTATGAATAAATCCCTTTATAATGCGTCGATGCAATTTTGTAGCTCGCTGTAAGTACATGTGTTGCACACAAACTTCCATACAAGGTTATGATCGATCAGTGATCAGTCAGATGGCTGTATCTACAGATAGACTTCCTGGACATATTGTTTTAGTACTAATCTGTAAGTAATTATCTAAGTCCTCTTTTGTATCATGAGGTAAAAATAAAAACTTAGAGGCGATTTAAGATACGAGAGGATGAGTTGAAACAAGCAAAAGAATGATATAATGAATCGGTAGTTTATATTAAATATCAAAAAGGATTATTATTTAGAAATCGTCACGCGAACTCGCATGCGATTGTTGAGGTTTGAACAACTCGCACCGTGCATACGGGCCCTATAAGAGATCGGGTTAGGTAGTAGTTGGTATCGGGTGGAGGTGCATGTGAATGGCTGGTGCATTGAATGCGGAGTGGGTGCAGCTCCCTCGCGGCGGCGGCGGTGCTGGCCCGCGGCCAGAGCCTGCGCGGAGCAGCCTGCGCTTGCCGCACCGCTCGCAACAAGGTCACCTTGTCCCTGGGCCTGCTATCACGACGGATGTCACCGATAACGAATCAAGTTTTTGTAACTTCTGAAGACATTTACCTATCCTATATGTAAATGAAATAAATTTTTGCACATGATGACACAGGGATCCCTAGGTGGCAACTTTCCTATACAAAGCGGGAGAACACTGAGATGGTATATAAACATAGCGCTATGAAAACAGTGTTATAGGAATTCCTATTTATAACGTAGAACAAAGCATATTTTTTTCAAATTTTATCTCTTCAATTTTTAGGGCATACTACGAGTATGTCATAGGGCATTCTAAGGTACATTATTACGAAGAGATACAAATTGTATTAAATTGTACCGTACAAAATGAAACTATCGTCTGTTTTTTGTGTTCCCAAGTAAAAAATTATCATCCACAAATACATATTTTAATTTATTAGGTTGCTCGTTCATAAGTCGGCTAAACTTTTACAAAGCCCAAGATCTTCTCTAAGTATTATAACTGCACATTTGAAAAGTAGAACAACTTTTTCACTTTTAGTCTACCAAGGTCGGAGTTTAATCGTAAATACTTAATCTTGTTAAAGATACATCATGTTATCGTTTATCGTTTTCAAGAATACTGAGAATAATCATGTGTAATATCTGTTAAACATACGAAGTGCTTACGCGATTTTGTAAGACGTTTAGAAATAATTTTGTGTAATATTGATATATTTTTGCTGATCATAATATCGTAAGAGTAGGCATGAAATAGCATATTGGCACGCCATAGACGCCTCCCGGGAATTCCACTGAAGGGAGAGGAATCCAATAAATCTGCAGTCTAGACGGATGCTTCAAGTTCCATTTTCTAAGCCAATCAGGTCCGCTTATATTCATTTGTTCTGGCAGGCGCTACACAACTGAAGCTGTAAAATGGATATTGAAATATAACGGGGGAACTGCGACTACTAAAATATAAAGTACAACTTTGACTGCCTAAAACTATCAACGGTAATTTTACTGACAATTGATTGCCTTCACACTGTAGATTAGTTATCTACTTAGGTTTTATTTCATCTGGCTCTCATCCAAAAATAAAGATTTCGTATACTTTAAAATACGATTTTTATATGAGATGGCAGAAATAGTTATAATTACCCCGCCGAGGGGGAATTCTAACTATTGATAATAAGTTTCGTTACGGTGAACTTACACTGGTAAACCGGATATCATGTGATTTGTCAAAACGTAAAGAACCTAACTTAAACACTCATTTTTATGTAGGTCTGTCGGTTTATGTAAAAAAACACTTACAAGATGTCAGCGGGGTAATTAAAACTGGTCTATATACTAAGTAGTGATGGGAATCGTGCCTATTAGAAATCTGTCGATACTGTGTCTATAGGTGCATACCGTGTACCCGCGCACACCTTATTCTCTGTCCATAATCAGACCAGTAAGGGACTAAATGCTTAAAATAATCGATAATACACAATGACGTTCAATAAAATATACTTTTAGCCCTTTCCAGAGCCAGAGTCACTAAATGAGGTATTAATATCGATACAAAACCTCGAATCGAGCACATCACTAGTGTTGTTGATTTTCATATAAAATATGGCGGGGCAATTAAAACTACCAAACAGTCGAAATTAGGCTCCATCGCAATTTAAGGGGGGCAATTTAAACTATCGCTTAAATACCTACTATTAAAACATGAAAAATCAGAAGATTGATGGACATACAAACATAAAAAAGTTTATAATTATGCAACTAACTGTAGAAAAAAATGTTAAATTACATTAAAACCATATTTTTTATGGAATGTTTGAGAGACTGTCTCTCACGCGCATACTACCAATTTCGTCGAAAACTTCACGGTCGTGTAGATCAGAGGTCATTAATTAGGACTATCAACACCATCTACGATGAAATGATGAAAGAGCTTATACGCTATCTGGACATATATGGAACTACAGTAAATGATGTAAAATATGGAAGATATTTCGGTTAGTTACAATTGTCCCGTAGTTACTATTACCCCGACTGACCTTACCTACTTATTAAATATTTGAGGAGTGTCGTTTCAAAAAGACTTATCAATTGGAGTGCAAACGTGCGTTATTTACAAAGGGCCTATTTTAGATATTAAGCTATCTTTTAAGTTTTATGATTAGTCTTAGTTTCTAAATTTTGAAAATTTGTACATGTAAATGAATGATTTTTTGCTGTTACTTCATTAAATTCAATAAACAGAATCGACCTTTTTCTTGCGTGTATACTCCACTCCACACGCAAGTCGATTCTGTTTATAACTATTATAAGTACATTTATACATTACATGCCTAAGTAGGTACCTATCCAATGTGACCATGTTGAGGTAATATTTACTAATGTAAATACGCCAATATACAGAAGTCACGACATTACGTTTGTTAATCGTGAGATCATAATTACCTAATGTCCCGCCTTACATCCTTATCATTTATTTTTAATGTTAGAATCTGGGATATCTAGTAAATATCTATTTTTTCCCCTTACTAGCTCGGAAACACGTGTTTTGTCCTTTAATACCAGCGGGTAAAAACGCATTTTATCCACTAGTGGATAAAGTAATTTGACCTTGAATAGAGGCAAATTTTCTGCTTTAAATTGATAAAAGTAGGTTAATCTAGTGATGAAGATGTTTTACTACCTGTGGAACCACTGAAAGCAGTGATAAACGCGTTTTTTGCGTTGTACTTTCCTCGCTATAGTGAGGGGAAAAGTTTTGTGTTACACTCGAGTGCAAATGTATTTTACTTCTCGTGTGTTGAAAAACTTGCAAGCTCAGGATTCTATTGTCGAACCACTCGCTTCGCTCGTGGTTCAACTATAGAGTCCTTTCGCTTGCTCGTTTTTCAATTCCACACTCGGCGTTAAAATACAACTTTGCACTCTTGTATAACAAATAACTATAAATCATTTATGCGCTTCGTGTAATGGTAGTTTAAAGCGTTTTTGGGAAACAACAATGAATTTTTAAGATTATGAAATTAAAAATAAAATAATAAATTAAGAAAGAACAAATCCGTTTCTTTGTATGGATGCAATACTTACCGATTTCCGATATCCCTGGTTGTATAACCCAAAGTGGACAGTGGAATGTAATATTTTACCTGGCTATTAGGAAATGTGGCGAAGGCGGACTGCACTTTGTGTATGGCGTGATCCTGCTGGTGCGCGGGCGGCGGCCGGCCCTTGGGGAAGTGGAAGCGCGGGATGACGCGCGCGGGCGCGCCGCTGGCCGCCGCGGCCGCGCGCACCGACCGCTGCAGCGTCGTGTGCGCCGGCGCCGACGACACCTTGGGGGGCGTCGACGCTGCATAACTCTGGAAAAACATACAGACATTGTTAGCTTACCCACTCATACATGGAACTTCGGAAGTGCCAAAAACGGTGGGTACAGCGGGGCAAATCTCGACTGGGAAGCAAATGTAACTAGTTCATTTTTTCATGTTTTACAATGGTTGCATTATTAAATAGAGTGTCCACCGGCTATATATGGTAGGCGTGTTCAGTGGATACATGTAGAACTCAACATTATAGTGTAATAATGGAAAAAATGGATTAGTTACAATTGCCCCCCCCCCCCCACACTTAAAAATTCTTACGTAAAAGTTAATTTAGCCATTCAATTAAGCGTATAATAGATACAAATTGGCCTAAAAATAAAACTAAATTGAATCTAAAAACCTAATTCTTACTTAGATGCAAACATTATCAATTGGAGTTATAATTAAAAATGTTATCTGCAAAAAAGAAAACTATTCTTAAGACATACCTACCACGCCTATCAATCATAATAAATAAATATTTACATTCGTTCTATTATAAGGTAATATTGAAAACAAATCATGTACTTATAGAGTCAAATTAAGCAAAATTGGTATCAGCGATTTTCTCAGGCGGAGCTATCAAAATCGTTGCCAATTTCTTTTGGTCAGTTTACCTATTTGGTTTTATTTGGTAATTAGGGAAACATTGTCGCATTGGGCGGCAGTGTGATAATTATTCATAATTATAATCATATATCAAATCTTGACGACAGTGTCGGTGAATAAAAATACTCCCTCTGGTTTAAATGTCAAAACCATCAGGACAAAGATAGCGCATACAATTCTGAGTTTCCCAACAGCATGATCATACATTTTCGTACAAACTTGTAATTGGCAACGGAAAAGCGCCCTAACTAGCACTTTACTACGAGTTATTCGAACCTCGCCTTTGCGCCTGTTGCTATGCTATTTTGTTCTTCATAAAATGTCAACCTCGTGGCATTTCAGGAGATGACGTGGTTTCGCAAGGTAAATTTGATTCATTAGGTAGGTAAATTGATTTCGCTAAAGAGCGTTTGAAATTGCACTTTGCACTAGTTACATTACAGGCTTTCGGCTGAACCAAGCTAGCCCAACATTCGCATAAACTCAAAAAGTAGGTACTGCATGGGGAAATTAGATTGTTAGTGAATTTTAACCTAGAACTACAGTAACGCTGTCCGATTCGTTCAGGGTTTTTATTTGTAAATTGGACATTCTATATCAGTAATATCAGTATTCAAACAACCAATTTAGCAAGGATCCTAAGTGCGTTTTCACATTATCCAATCGGATATCAGATGTATTTAGGACCGATATCCCATACATTACAGGCGCCATCTTGGATTTTTTTAATTGAAATCCTTCCGACATCCGATACCGGATCAGATAATGTAATAAACGGACTAAATGGCTCACCAGCCGGAGCCGCAGAACATGACAGTACAAAAATATACCTATGTACCTTATTGTTTTGTTAGTAAATAGGTTATATTCGCGCATTTTTTGAACGGAAACATAAGGTGATGGGTTGTTCGCATAATGACCTTTTCGTGTAAAGCCTAGTATTCTTGAAGCGCAGTTCGTACCTAACCAATAAAGGCAGGCAGTCGTACGCGTGGACAAGTTGCGGCTGACCGTCTGTAATTGCATTTCGATCGGACCTAGGCCTCTAGCTTAAGCTTGCAATCGTTGATGCTCCGTATCGTTTCGTACTTTTCTCTCTCTATCGCTCTTCTATTGGCACGACAGAGCCAGTTGCGTATCGTTTGCCACGGAGAGTCAACGATTGCAGGTTTGGCTAGAGGGCCTGTCCGTAATTCGCACGTAGGTAGGTACATCAAGTCAGCGTATTGGCAACGGTGTTCATTTCGTTTCTGGACTCTCCTTGGCCCACAAATTTAGGCTTGTACGTCACAACGAGCGCTCTATTTCTGAAACGGCCACGTGCTCCTCGTTAGTTGATAACTTTTAATCACGGTTCAACGAACTATTATACCTAAGTAGGTAAAATAATTACGCCAAGCAAATAATCGAGAGGATGCGTCAATTGTTTTGGTAATGAGTAGGTTTGTTTATTTATATTACTATATTTATATACATATGGCGATCGATCAGGCCTAGTGAATTGAATAGTGATCCTGCCTGGGTCAAATACCAGTAAGGACATTTATTTATTTGTGAGACGAACTTAGATGTTTATTTGTTTCTGGGTCATGCTCATGTTTGTTTTATATATGTTACTGTAAAATCCCGAAGTACGACAAAACCTAGGTTTTACAGATGCCGATTGGAAATGGTATAAACATTTGCAAGAGCTTGTTTTACACAAAAGTGTTGCGATTTTTCGCAAAAATGTGACTGTTATGAGAATTTTATTTTACGTCGTGCTGTATAAACTGTCGTGTCCTAAAATATGCTACAACAAATAAGTATACATATATCAATATGTATCGTGTACTACAACCATTATTTTTAGATAAATTGGTAATGATTATCTAAACTCTGAATCGTCTCCTCGTATCTAACATGCAGTGTGGGCGATTGTCTGTCAAGCCGAAAGGTTTAAGTATTATAAATCTTTATTATATTGTTTATTTCTTCTCTCTGGTCTAGAGTTCTCACTGGATACTACTGGTAAAAAACGGAAATGCTTTGTGGAGCTGACTGACTGTACGTATGTCATGTATTTAATATTAATTATTCGTCTGGCAATGTCCCGTTCCGGGAATGTCAATTAGAATTTTATGTAATTGTTAGCAATATCCTGTGTGATTATGTTTTCTGATGTGATACAATACAATACACCTATAGGTGTGACCGCGATTTATCTTGTGTGGTTTTCGGTCAATGCCACTTCATAGTCACGCAGGGGTCACGGAGACGTAGTAAAAGTTTTATGTTCCGGTTAATTAGCGTAGCTACGATGTAGCTTGCTTACTTTGAAAACATTTTTCTTAATCACGTCAAAAATATCTGCCAAGACGGGGATAGTCCGCGTTTCGATCAATTGATTCATGCAATGTGCTCATCAATAATAGTTTGGGCTCGTGGTAGGTAAACACGATTCGCGATGGATTCCCGTGTTCTATATTTATATAGAGCGGGATAGAGGAGCAGGAGGCGGCGCATGCGTCGACTTCGCCTTACCACGTGGTATAAATAGTCGTCGTACACCGCACCACACCAAATTGGGAAACGGGAATGGCCGACGGACATTGCGCCCGCTGCCGATGCCGGCTTTGCTTTAACGGCCGCGGCCGACGAAACGCCCACTGCTTGATGACAATGCATATTTCATAGGTACTCCTACTTAGACCACATAATTTATGCGATAATAAAAAAAAGTGTAGCGAAATAGTGTTGATACATTTTTTAACCCTTCTTTTTTTTACTGCCTGCTATGGATATTTAATCAATCAATCAAAATATTCTTTATTCAAATAGGCTTACAATAAGCACTTTTAAATGTACAATAATTATCATCTTATTCTAAATATCAGAGTAATTTATTGGTGCAATGAACAATATTGTTTTAAAACTACAATGAATTAATAAAATACTGTCAATCTTAATAATACTGATTTCACAATAATTGTATAAAAAATACTAGTATTGATACTTGTAAAATAAATTCTAAATGTCATAATAATCCATACTAATATTATAAATGGGAAAGTGTGTGTGTCTGTTTGTTTGTTTGTCAGTCTTTCAGTCACGGCAAAACGGAGCGACGAATAGACATGATTTTTTTAGTGGAGATAGTTGAAGGGATGGAGAGTGACATAGGCTACTTTTTGTCTCTTTCTAACGCGAGCGAAGCCGCGGGCAAAAGCTAGTAATGATATAAAAATACATTGAATTATCAATATAAACATAATAAATAATACCTAATTATGTAATTAATTGTTTTCAGCAATACTTGTATCCCACGGTATTTCATCATTCATGTAGTCTTGTGTGTCTACTTGTCTAGTAGGTTTTGGAGATGATATTTATGCATGGACGACATGCGTCTATTATAATTAGGGAAGTTTTTTTAAATATGTTTTTAAAGTGATGAACTCTTAGTACGTCCTTTTATATGTATGAAAGTAAATCGTAGGTAAATACATTTCATTTTACGATACATAATAAGTAATTTTTTTTTAAATATGTAGGTATAACTAGCCAACAAATACCTTCCCAACTTCTTAATAAGATGCAATAACTTGCCGAGTGCCCCCGGTGATGTTGGCGTCATCGTCATCGACTGACGTAAATAGGTAGCTAAGTAAATACCCATTCAACTTTAAGTACTTATACTCAAGGCCTGTACAAAATAAAGTGAATTCGTCACCCAGAGTATTGAAGAATACATTTGTTTTAACTGTTGTGTAAGCAAATGTTTCTCATTTGTTCTTTACACGAATTCTCTAGTTTATTATAGTCATACTTGTTATGGAGAATTTTTGACCAAAAGCTGCACTTTTAGATGGAAGCAAGCCGCTTTGCATGGTGATAGTAGACATCATAGTAAACGATTTTTTCCGAGGATATCGAAATTTCATCCCTTAGGAAGCCGAGCGCAGCGAGGTGTTTTATGAAAATGAAAATAATTCTATCTTTTTATCATATGGTCCGATTTTGACAAATCGTATCTCAAATGAAATATATTGATTAGTGCAACTTAAAAAAAATTAAAAAAAATATTGTTCAGAAAAAGTAACAAAAAAATTGAAAAATGTAAATTTACGTATCGCATTAAACAACTTCAAAGAATGAATGACAAAATGTACAATATCGATATACGAATTTTTTTATATCAAAGACAGATAAATTCATAATTGAAAACTAAAAACCGCATCGAAATCGGATCAGTAGTTTTTAAGGACAAGTTGCCAAAGTTGGAAAAGTTTAGTTTATATGATCACTTTGCAATTCCTTTGCCAGAAAGTCAGAAATAATCTATTTTTCTTAGACATAAAAGTACACAGTGACAGTACACATCAAAATAAAAGTTTTTTTCTCGAGGATATCATAATTTAAGCCCTTAGAAGGACGAGCGTAGTGAGGACTATTAAAAACTGTTAAAAAAAATTATATTATTTTTGTGCTTTGTCCGATTTTGACAAAAAATGTGTCAATTGAAAGGTATTGTTTAATGTAATCGAAAAAAAAATAAAAAAAAAATTGCTAAAAAAGTGTAAGAAAAAATTAAAAAAACTTGAATTTTCGTATCACGCTGAATAACTGCTAAGAACGACAGATAAGATGTACAATGTCGATATATGAGTTTTTAAAGTCAAAGACAAATAAATTCATAATTATAAACTGAAAACCGAATCGAAATCGGATCAGTAGTTTTTAAGATACAAGTTGCCAAAGTTGGCTTAGTTTGTTTATATGG
The DNA here is from genome assembly GCF_023078275.1 of Leguminivora glycinivorella. NCBI lineage: Eukaryota > Metazoa > Arthropoda > Insecta > Lepidoptera > Tortricidae > Leguminivora > Leguminivora glycinivorella. The sequence goes on from NC_062998.1 coordinate 20,354,073, forward strand.
TCGCTTTTAAATTATTCAGCCAAAAAGTCAGAAATAATATATTTTTCTTACAGCTAAGAGTATGCATTGATAGAAGACATCATAATAAATGATTTTCGCTGAGGATATAAAAATTTCACCCCTTAGGAATCCGAGCGTAGCGTGGTCTGCAACGAAAAACAACAAAAAAACAAGTTTTTTTTTGGGTGGTCTGATTTTTACAAAACGTGTGCAGTTGAAAGAAATTAATTTATGTAACATAAAAAAAAAACTTATTTTTTTGTTGTTTTTCGTTGCAGACCTCGCTACGCTCGGATTCCTAAGGGGTGAAATTTTTATATCCTCAGCGAAAATCATTTATTATGATATCTTCTATCAATGCATACTCTTAGCTGTAAGAAAAATATATTATTTCTGACTTTTTGGCTGAATAATTTAAAAGCGACCATATAAACAAACTAAGCCAACTTTGGCAACTTGTATCTTAAAAACTACTGATCCGATTTCGATTCGGTTTTCAGTTTATAATTATGAATTTATTTGTCTTTGATTTTAAAAACTCATATATCGACATTGTACATCTTATCTGTCGTTCTTAGCAGTTATTCAGCGTGATACGAAAATTCAAGTTTTTTTTTTAATTTTTTCTTACACGTTTTTAGCAATTTTTTTTTAATTTTTTTTTCGATAACATTTAACAATACCTTTCAATTGACACATTTTTTGTCAAAATCGGACAAAGCACAAAAATAATAGAATTTTTTTAACAGTTTTTAATAGTCCTCACTACGCTCGTCCTTCTAAGGGCTTAAATTATGATATCCTCGAGAAAAAAACTTTTATTTTGATGTGTACTGTCACTGTGTACTTTTATGTCTAAGAAAAATAGATTATTTCTGACTTTCTGGCAAAGGAATTGCAAAGTGATCATATAAACTAAACTTTTCCAACTTTGGCAACTTGTACCTTAAAAACTACTGATCCGATTTCGATGCGGTTTTTAGTTTTCAATTATGAATTTATCTGTCTTTGATATAAAAAAACTCGTATATCGATATTGTACATTTTGTCATTCATTCTTTGAAGTTGTTTAATGCGATACGTAAATTTACATTTTTAAATTTTTTTGTTACTTTTTCTGAACAATATTTTTTTTTAAAAAGATAGAATTTTTTCATTTTCATAAAACACCTCGCTGCGCTCGGCTTCCTAAGGGATGAAATTTCGATATCCTCGGAAAAAATCGTTTACTATGATGTCTACTATCACCATGCAAAGCGGCTTGCTTCCATCTAAAAGTGCAGCTTTTTTTTCATAACTAGTATGACTATTAGTAATTAGTACCTACTTCTTTTGTTAATGGGAAGGTAAGATGATATATACCTGGCCATACCGGAAGTCCCGTAAACCAACAATGCCAAAAAGGGCACATTTTTATTTTTTGTCTGTTTTACTTTTTCTTCCAAATGTGGGATTTTTTGTACTTTTCCTACTCAGAATCATGAGCTCTTTTGATACCACTCTACAACCATGTCAAAATGACAAGCAATAAGAGATTTCTTACAATCTGATTTATAACGTCACTATGACATAGTCTCTAGGGTTCCAATTGGTTGGCTGTACAGTGTACAATTGTACATACTTAGTACATATTTTTTCACCTCACTAGCTCGGAAAGGACATTTTTATTCTTTAAAAACAGATAGCAAAATCGCATTTTATCCACAAGAGTGCAAAGAATATTTGAAATTCGAACGTGTCATTAGTTACTTTTTTAAATATAATTTCTTATAAAGGCATGTCCCAGACAGGACAATTTTCTCCCTGTGCTTAAATTGTCTTAATAAATCATGTGATGTGTAAAAATAATTTCATATCGAATTGTATCCGACTAAAAACATAAAATTCAAATAATTTTATAAGATGATTTTACCATAAAACACTTGAAATTGTACAAGAACTGACTTTTCCATTGTATTTATTCAGAACGCACCTTAAGTAACATTGCAATCTCAAAACGCGTGAATAGGAACGCACCCAAATAGATTTTTCTTCTTGATTCTTATTAATTTGAAACTTTTGTGGTGTCGGTCGGAGCATCGTGGAAATTGTAATAAACGCAAATTGACATATTTCCAGTTGTTTTTATTGCGTGTTTCCTCGTTTTAGTGAGGTGAAAAGTTATGTGTTACACACGGGATGCAAAGTTATTTTACCTCGTGTGTATTGCAACACTCTCTGCGCTCAGGATTCTATTTTTGAACTACTCGCTTCGCTCAGGATTCTATTTTGAACCACTCGCTTCGCTCGTGGTTCAACCATAGAATCCATTCGCTAGCTCGTAGTTCAACCCTAGAATCCATTCGCTAGTTCGTGTTGCAATTCCACACTCGGTTAAAATACAACTTTGCATTGTATAACAAATAACTATAGAAGTATATACCTATTTTTTTCCTGAAATTGCAACATTTCGTGAAACACAAGGCATGTGCTACACCTCGTGCAATTCTGCAGGATCTATTCGTACACTGAAAACTTTTATGCAGCATTTATTATTATCCAGTAAGTACTGCTGTATTTTGGGTCGAAGTCTAGTCAAAGTTCCCACTTAAAATCCGCTTACAACTTCGACGAGATAAGGGCCAGTTGCATCAACCACATTTGACAGACTCATCATTGTCACGCAGCAGACGTCTATGGAACTTCCCATACAATAAAATTTAACGAACGCTTAAACGGTGACAGACGGTTTGGTACAACCGACCTAAGGCGTAAAAGTAAGCGACAAAGAGGGACTTTTTGCTCGAAAAGGACACAATTGAAGCAGTAACAGTGGAGTATGTAGAGGAGTGCTGGGCTGGGATGTTCGGTCTCTCGGGCGGGGGGCGGGGAGGGGGGAAGGTCGTGGAGAGCGTCGCCCGCCGCCGCCCTGCGACGGGAAGGTCGCCACTCGCCCCTCTCGCTCGCCTGCGGAGTTATTCGTCTCAACCAGATATTAATCAACCTTCCGAATTCATTTTCTTTCTTATTGATATTCCTTGGATTGGATTGGGTCGTATAGTTACTGTAACGGATAGGATTTTTTATTTGGGTTATTCAATCGGCTTGAAATAAATACCTCTAAGGTAACGGCGGCTATCAACGCGGGTATCGAAATCGACGTCCATTACCGCCGCATTTGCAAATACGCATTTTATAGGCAAACCGACCAATTTCTTAAAAAAAGTTACTCACACAAAGGAAGCCTGTTTAGTTGACTAACGCACATATAGGCGATAGAGAGTGTGAATGAAAGAAGACGCTCGCTATTTGACAGTTTTTGCCACGGGGCCGCGAGAAGAGGTTGTGTCATACTGACGTGTGACGCTAAACCTAAGTGAACTCCAATCTCATTTAGTAGTTTACGTAATAATTATGGCAAACAGGTGAAAGTTATGCATTTCAAATTATTGTTTATAGTTTTCTACATGACTTCTGAGTACTTTTTACGTATTGTTTAGCCTGGAAATGCGTTTAAAGTAGAAATTAAAAGACAGCGGTGAAAGGCGCCATTTCGTGAGTAGATTCTATTACTGTGGTATACCACGGTAATAGTTAAAGTAGTGATATTAGTTCTTTTTGCTTTATTTTAAGTATATGTGATCAGTTATATAATGTCTTACAGTTGTTTCAATCTTGATCTATTCACGCTATCAAAGAACTATTTACGCGGTATGAAAATTATTCAACAAAACCTTAATTTTTAGCAAAAACTTCATGACTGATTTCGTAGTTTCTATGAAAACCGTTAATTTGTCAATTTTTTAAACATTGACATAAAGTCTGATGCTTACTTACCAGTTATGTAAGCTTGGTTTTAATATAAGGTTGCAATATTTTATTTTGATTTGTAATGAAAATACATCTGTATGACTTTGTTTTTATGGGTCGGAATTAGATTTTATAATACTCCAATTTATGCCTATTACCGATGGTACGATCAGATAACCCTCGGTAATAGAATATATAAGAATCTATTACCGATCCATGCAATATTTGTTTGGGTCGGTAATGGGTTCCTATAGAAGTATCTATTACCGAGCGACATATTAGTCTTGTATCAAAATATGACATTTAGTGTACCGTAAGTACAGATTTCTTAGGTGAAACTGAGTCTTCTGTGGGTATTCATAAAGGAGGATAGTATAGGTATATGTATTTGTCATAATTTGTATATTCAACCGTCGGTATTAAGCTCCGAATTTTGAGATGGGTTTCTATTCACCGATGGCAGAAAAACACTGTCATTCATACCCTCGGTAATGAAATCTCAATTCGCGTTAATAGAACTGCAACCTGTTCATTACCACGGTAATAGAAAATTTAGGTATGTTGGCTTCAATAATCATTTTATGACATATAATAAACTAAAATGATCCTAAAACTCTTCAAAACTAATAGTTCAATAAATACTCTTCCATAAAAAAAATATTTGTGGTCTTTAATGAGCTTTGATACCCTTAATTTTTTGGTATCTTTTGAAATCTGCTTAAGTACCACGTTAATAGGCGCCATTACCTTACAAAGCGAAAAAGGTAAATTATATTTTTACAGGCAACTCTACTCATCAATGACTACTCATCGAGCCAATTTAACAACACCTAACTCAAATCATATTTTATCGCAGAGTTCCTAATGATACCCCTCGTGCCGTCACCTCGATGGTAACACTGCTTATAATTATTAAGATTTAAGGATCAAATTTGATCCTTAACAAACAAGAACAAGCTTGGAGAAATGGGTTAATTTTCAAGTGATCGGGCAAAATATATTGAATTTTGCAAGTTTTTGCATTGCACTATATAATATATATTATATAGTGCAATGCAAAAACTTTTAAGCAAACTTTTTTGCAAGTTTTTGCATTGCACTATATAATATATATTATATAGTGCAATGTAAAAACTTTTTTTGCAAGTTTTTTTGCACTATATAATAAATTATATTTGCAAAAACTTTTCAAGATTTGATCCTTAACAAACAAGAACAAGCTTGGAGAAATGGGTTAATTTTCAAGTGATCGGGCAAAATATATTGAAATTTTTGAACTGATTCAACTGATGTAACGAGAAACACGTCCTTTGAAATGTTGAAATCGTTCAAAATAAAATAAATTGCTTGTAGGCCTTGTAGCACTGTATTGCTTGTATAGTAGGGTTGTTGTTGGTTCTTGACATTTTGCCAACTTCCATTATCGCTGTTTTAAAGTTGAACGGCTAATATTAAGTTAGCTGTCGCTCAGAATAAAGAAGTCCATTTCCTTTGAAACAGAATGGAAAGAAAATTATATTAGAGATACCTTTGGGGGAAATATTTTTCAGAAATACGCGACATAGTAGAAGTAATATAGCACCTGTTACAATGCCTAGACCGACAAGATTTGGTGGACAAAGATCGGGAATAGTGCGAATGCATTTCGGGCAGCATTATTACAATTACAGATACTAAATGGTTACTGATACTAATACTAATCCCCTTTAAACTGGGATCCTCATATTGTATATCATATTGATTTTTTAACCCCCGACGCAAAAACGACGGGGTGTTATAAGTTTGACGTGTCTGTCTGTCTGTCTGTCTGTGTGTGTGTCTGTCTGTCTGTGGCATCGTAGCTCCGGAACGGATGAACCGATTTAGATTTAGTTTTTTTTTTCTGAAAGCTGAGTTAGTCGGGAGTGTTCTTAGCCATGTTTTATAAAAATCGGTTTGCTATGTCGCGGTCGGGGTTTTTTTCAAAATTTTAATTTTGTGGTTAGGTTATATCATGATTGACAAGCAAACAATAAAAGCAGAACCATTCACACCTCTTGGTAATTCGCAAACTCGCATTACACGAATTTAGTAGGTTTAACAAAAACCATACTAATATTATAAATGGGAAAGTGTGTGTGTCTGTTTGTTTGTCCGTCTTTCACGGCAAAACGGAGCGACGAATTAATGTGATTTTTTAAGTGGATATAGTTGAAAGGATGGAGAGTGACATAGGCTACTTTTTGTCTCTTTCTAACGCGAGCGAAGCCGCGGGCAAAAGCTAGTAAGCTAATAAAACGATTTACAATTTTCTGGGGACACTTCAAGTAATTGTTTGAAAATATCTATGTAATTTGAGTAGCCTAATTAATGATAGTGGTTATTTAAAACATATATGTAATCACAGAATATATAATAGTACAAGTACAGAAGGCCCACTGCTTTGATGTTCACGAAATGCTGCCTTTATAAATGCCTACAAAATTCTAACAAAGAAACGAGCCGCACGTGCGCAGCGTCGGTCGATAGGGTTGCCTATAGATTAAAACGAATTAATGCTCAGATAAAATTTTATACTATATCATATTTAAGTCTTAGGTACTTTCTAGGTATATATAAGGTCCTAATTTATTAGATGCAGATATTTTTACAGCTGATAGTACTCGGTCTCTGGAGTATATTAAACCGTGATTTTTTGGAGAAAACGGAAAAACAAATTTGCTACGTAAAAACACCCTGTTTATGTGATTATTAAATGAAAACTCATTGAACAGATTCTAGTTCCTCTTTTACGTACCACTTAACTGTAACTGGCCACTTCAATGACATGTGCAGTTTTCCCGCCGAACCTTTACGACATTTACAACAAACAATTGTTGACATGACAGACAGTGTTATTGTGACATGTGATAATGCACATGATGATTTTTTTTAGACGAAATTATAATTAATTTTTTTGTTAGGAAAATGAAATCAAAAAAGTTACATGAAAAGATTTCTTAATTTATATTTAAAGTTAATTATTTTAATGTAAAGTATCATGTGTTAAAATATCTGCAACTAATAAATTAGGACCTTATATACAATATTTATATATTTTTCTTTAATCCCTAACATCACAAGACTTACTGAACTTTTCCGTGGGACTTAATCATTAGTAAATGTGTAAAATTTACCTATTTATTCATTATGACATTTAACTAAGCATTATTAGCCATTCCACACGCCGACATCGCATATAAACCTTAATAAAAACTCGCGACGTAAAGTAACAATAAAAAGTGCGAACGTGCGTTCCGTGAGAACGCGCGCCACCCCTGACTAGGCCGCGAACTCGCGGCCGCTAGCATGTACTTGTAGCGCGGCGATGGAATCGCAGAGTGAGCCGCCCCTGATTTAATAGACAAAAATCAGATTTAAATAAACGTTTCTTTCATAGAGAGCAACGGATTTATTTAGGAGAGATACGTTTACTACTTGTTGAGTTGACTCTGCGCGACCGATAACGCAGCGCTACGACGACGTTACAGTATAAATATTCACAGTACATGGCTTACCTACTATCTCGGTATTGCTAAATGTAAATATCAAGTTCTAGGTCCTATCTCTCAAAGAACCCAAAATGAAAGATTCGATAGTTGTTTGACCCTGCCTAATTATATAGCCATTGCAGCTAATATCTGTATTTATTTCATTAATTTACTTAAAATTATATTTTTATTCCTGAGTATAAAATAGAAGTTCCTTGTGGCGATTGTTAGTAAGAGAATTAACCATTCATATACTAATATTACAAATGGGAAAGTGTGTGTCTGTTTGTTTATCCGTCTTTCACGGCAAAATGGAGCGACGTATTGACATGAAGTTGAAGGGATGGAGAGTGACATGGGCTACTTTTTGTCTCTTTCTAACCCCCCACTTCCCTAAAATAGAAGTAGAAATAGAAGTAAATACTAGCATATTAGAACGAGACGCATAAAGCAGATTACACACACGCTAACTAGGCATAGGTATACAAATATTCAGTGTCAACGTCAGTGCAGTGTTGACGCTCATAGTAAGGGTACTGTACTCGTAACCTTAATCAACTTCAACAAGTTAGTACCTACTTACTTATGTTATGGATCTAGTCTACATATTTATGATGGATGGGGAAATGGTGATAACGAGGTACATACACCTTTATCCGATTGATAAAATCCCAACATCGTAACCAGTGTCAAAGTACTGGCGACAAGGTGGTTTCGTGGCGTGGTGTATGAGGTGTATCAGGTATCAGGCGACGCGGCCAACGGCCTCTATCAACACGTGCGCTTATCACTCTTACCGCCCATTGAGTAATTAGATGAGATTACAGATACGCCTTGCTCAACGTTATGCGCTCGTGTTTCGTCACCGCTTTGTGCCTAGGATATTATGAACTTCAAATGTCTGTGCACATACTCCATGCCATTTATCTAACATTCAGTCTCGATACATTTGCTGTATTTACCCAGCTGGACTAGTGGCACAACGCAACGCATTACCGTGGCATTGAAACGGATTCGAAGACATGGAGTGCTGGTAAATTCAGCTGTGAGCCGGATCCAAAGCCCGCCTCGGACCAATAAGGTTGATGGAGTTTATGTACAACATAAATAGATATATATAATTGATAGGTATATTGTAAAAATCGACCACAATTAATCGCACTAATCCCAACCCTGCACGGTCTTGTGAGGTGAGAAGTCACTTTCGTAATTATTATAGACGTGAGCCTTACTTCCATTTTCAAGATAGATATATAGACAATATAATAAAAGCAATAAGAGTTTTGAATGATTCACGGTTATTTTCATTATAGACTTATATTGACCGGGATATAGACCGTGATTACATTTTTGATTTTTGTCGAGCTCCCGATATTTCGACGCAGTTGCTTGCCTCATGATCACGGAAAACCCGGGATATAAGTCTAATACTTATAATAAGCATTTTTAAATGATAAAGAGTAACGATTATGTATGAATTAGAAAATATACAGAATCTATACAGAGTAATGTTTTTTTGGTGGTACATAGTTATCTTTAATGTGGGTCGCACAGGTTTCACTGAATCGGTTGCCGTGAGACAGACGACTGATTCGCGAGCCGTGCCGAATTAGATGGCCTCGGCCTTTTTATTTTACCACAGACACCAAGATTTCTAGGCGACGTGCTAGACGATACGAGGTAGATGAACACCCATGACAATCACGACACATACATACATACAAACTATAACGAAAAAAGATAAATTTTGATATCGACATTGGTGCAGGATTCTGTGTTAATTTTCAATTTTGAAATCGTATAGGTAAAATTATACTTATTTTTTTACATTCTGAAAAGATCCACATATACTAGGTACAGTAGGTACTTTATAAGCCACCAAGTAAATGCCGATTTATAACGTGTCATTCCCTTAACGATATATTAAAGGACGAGTAATTTGTCTCCCTCTGTGTACTCCGAACTCATAAAGGGGCATAAAAGGCAGTCTTTCCTCTCGGAAATGTGCTTCCGTTATTACCGGCGTGACTCCCGAAATATCCCCCAAACGTAAGCTTATTTGTTGACACTCGACAGTTGACGCCGCCATCAACTGCACTATTGAATACGTTATCATTTCTCATGCTCTAAAAGTGGACTCATTTTGTTTACCGTTTTCTGTTAAACAAAGACACTCAAACAAAAATGTGTCCTTTTCACCCCCTTTATCGCATGTTAGTGCAAGAAGCAGTCCTTTATGTGCCTATATGGAGACTTCAAAGGATCGTATGTACTGAAAAACATCGTACAATACGTGCAAACAAGAAATTCGTTCTTGTGTCGATTTAAAGACCTTCCTCTTTTTCGGTCTTGTATCCTAATGTACGTAATCTGTATGGCATTTATGATAATGATATTTTCAACATTTCCTCATTAGGGCAGTAAAAATATCACCAAACATCACGCCAAATTTTGTATCCAATATTTCATCAGTAAATACTTTGATAATCTTTTGCCTGAAATTCTTTTTGAATGAACAAAGATACAGTTAACCCTTAACAGGGCAGGGGGCATATATTTACCACCATAGTTTTGACTTTATTTGACAGAATTCAAATTTGACTAATTTCCGAAATTCTTCTGCCCTATTAAGGGTTAAAGTAAGTTATGTTTAGTAGATAACTGTCATTACCAGAAGCTTTAGTGAGAGTAACAGATACCTATTAAATAGCAAAGAAGAGGATCAATAGGTAATTTTTGTAGTTAAATTTGCATTTTTATGCGATATGACCAAATACAATTATCTATTAAGTGTAACAAGCAATAAACATATGGAGGACCACCTACGACAATGGGGGATGTCTGAAAATTTTAAAATCGCCTGATATTTTTTCTGGTGATAGGAATAACCATTTCTATTTACAGAAAAAAGTTACAGATTTTTTGGTAGCACCATACATTTTATAAAAATAAAAACGTGTTGCTCGACTGCGCGTACGACCCACTTCGGCTGTTATGAGATTTGTCTTAGTCTTTAAAAAAATTCCATTTTGAATCTGTGCTGGCCACAGACACTGACAGTTGATTGTCAACTTGACATTTTTCTCGGAGAATTCATAACCTTATCTGGTGAACTATTTTAACTATTTATTACTGTTTTCGACTCATTTTCTCTCCCTGGCCTCTGATTTTGCCTCCTTCTACGACTACCTTCGCTCTCTCTTTATAGCAATAAATTGGATTCAGCTATTTCTCATTTAGTCCGTTGCTTCTGGAAAGTTATGTATGAAAATGTTGGCATAATTAATGGAAGATTTTTTTTGATAGGGATATGTACATTACAGGCCGAAGTTATTTTTCATCAACCCTCCCCATCCCTCCCCCCTCTGCGTCACCCCTTTTCCCCCCTTAAATAGCCGAAAATGCGGTTTTTCGCGATTTCTGACAAAACCGTTGTAGATACAGAAAAAGCGTGTAGGAAAAAAGTAATCCTTGATAAATTTACTACAAATCGTTCATTGACACTTTAGTTCTAGCACTTATAGGTTTCGCGTGATCCATCACGAAAGTTGGTCCTTTACTGCAATTTTCTTTAGTGAATGTTAAGTTTTCTCCCAAATTGCTTACGAAATATGTTTGATATTACTAAAATATTATAAACTGAAAATGAATTTCAGGGGGAAAAATCACTACCATGGGTGGGACTTGAACTCACGGCTACTGGATTGATACTCCAGGGCTCTACCAACAGCTACCAAAAGCTCATCCCCAGTCATAGATACACTATATAGATCAATGGTACTCCTAGCGACTACTACCGTGAAAATATTACGTCTTAAATAGTTACTGGAATTCCAAGACATATTGGAAATTCCACCCATGGTAGTGATTTTTCCCCCTTAATTTTATTTTAGTCATGAGTTACAATATTTTAGTGATATCAAACAAATTTCTACGATTTCGTATGCATTTTGGGCGAAAACTTAACATTCACTAAAGAAGATTGCAGCAAAGGACCAACTTTCGTGACGGATCACGCGTAAACTATAAGTGCTAGAACCAAAGTGTTAATGAATGATTTGTAGTAAATTTATTAAGGATTACTTCGTTCCTACGCGCTTTTTCTGTATCTTCAACATTTTTGTCAGAAATCGAGAAAAACCGCATTTTCGGCACTTTAAGGGAGGGTAGAGGGGTGACGCAGAGGAGGGAGGAGTGGGGAGGGTTGATGAAAAATAACTTCGGTCTATAACGTACATATTTCAATTTAAAAAAACCTTCCATTAATTATGCCGTAATTTTAGCTAATTTCCCCCTGCTAATTGTCAACTTTATTGTCTTTATGGCCTTACGTTACCGATAAATCTATGTCAAGGGTCCTAATTTCGCTCCAAAATCTTACAGAAAAGCCAACTCGACAAAACGTTATAAAAGTTAAACTGTGAAACCTACACATACACGGCATAGGTCCTATTTCGCTCCAAAATCTTACAGAAAAGCAAACTCGTCAAAACGTTATAAGAGTTAAACTATAAAATCTACACATACACGGCATAGGTACCTTAGGTTTGTACAGAATATTATTAGGCGGTATTATTTAGGCATTTTTATTTTATGGGAACCATGTAAGTTAAGCGTATTTTTATCATTAAATTAATTTACATCAAGTACTAATATTTATTTCGCTATATGCATGTTCGTGATGAAGCAATGCTAAACCACCACGTCGAGATACGTTTTTTTTACTGTAGGTAATTCTTAACTAGAGAAAACAGAAGAGAACTATGACCAGATATACACAGTCCTCAGGTGATTAGATAAGTAGAAGAAAATTATCAAAATGGTGTAACCGAGAAGCAATATATAAAAAAGTTATATTCACACCTTATATCAGCGGCACGCCCCTCTGGGCTAGTCGGACTACACAATCTCGTTCTAGTCATTCTACGTAAGCCATTAATATATCCACACTCGGGATTGCAATAAGGAAGACTATCAACTATGTAAACCATATTTGTATTACACATTCATTTTAATAGTAAACAAACCTGTCGACTTTTTTATACGTTTTATTTACAGAAACTATTGCAAAGTAAAGGTACCTAACATAAGTAAGTACAAGGTACCTACCTACTCGTACATGAGAAAAAACCTTTTCCCATTAATCATTAATCAAGTTGCCATAAGCTCAAATAATTTTGTTTAATATCACGGCATTATGTCAGGTACTTTGGCTACGTGAGGTAGAGCTAAGCAGGGCACTAGCACACCTCGGACACTGGCGATCAAATATATGAAAATTATGAAAGAAGCGCGTTCCTAGCACACAGTCCAAGCTCGTGTAGGTGAACGCGTACCATGCTTGTATGAGTGAAATATGACAGGTCGACTGGTCGCGTTTTTGACAAGTGGTAACTGTGAGGTAACCGAGAGGGGGAGGGCGGCGCTTTCAGCGGGGAGCGGGAGTGGCCATACTGTACGATAGTACTCTTTCTTATACTGTGGCACTAGTGAATATACTATTTATTCGCTTAGGACAAAGGTATACAAAGTCCTAGCCTTCATAGTTGGTCACTATTCTGTAATATATTTATAACAAAGAAATATCTTAAGATTTAACACATACAAGAAGGTAATATACACTTAGTTTTGAAAACCCGCTATCACAATCTCTTCCAGTAATTCATTACCTGACTGGCAAATATATTATCGCACGGTTCTTGCTTTGCATTATGCCAATTATTATGCGATTTCATAATCATTACATTAATTCGTTGTCGCTTTGAAACGTGACGGAAAGATAGAATCAGAGTAGAGAAGATGATAAAGAATTATGCTTGGTTGTGTCAGATGTGCAGCTGCGATAGGAGAGCGACACTCGTGCATATAAGGTACTAGCGGCGGGCGCGGCCGGCAGTCCGCAGCGCACCCGCCCCGCCGCCATCGCCATGCCGCCGCCGCTCCGCCTGCTCGCCGCCGTCGCCACGCTGCTCGCCGCGCAGCTCCAGGTGGGTCCACCCGTGCCCTACCCGCACTTCCGACACAACTCCAGAATACACTCTTCGCTGCGTCGGCGACGGGAGGCCCCACGGGAGCCCTCCCACGCACAGCCAACATATCCGGCGAAATCCAAGATACACAGATAAAAAAAACTTCAATACAAAGGATATTCAGGACACTCATGTCTAACCTACGTACTCGGAAAATTCGTGTGTGTAATGAATATTCTAATTTAGTTAGTCAAGTTCGTGTTGAGATTTCGGTCCCATATCAGTTGGTCTAAGTGTTACTTGAACTTAGTTTATTAATGACATGATTGACTTGGTACTTTATATGATATAAATAGGCAAATTTATAAGCGCATACACTACATATCATTTATCTGCCTTTAACTTTTTCAGTTAAATTATGGACAACAAATCAGCGAAGGAAACAATTTGGTAGCCGTGGCGTCACACAAGTTGGCAGCCATAAAACAACAATCCCAGAAACAAAATGTCACCGACACGGATCAAACGGCAGACTCCGAAGATAATTTAAAAGTGACGACGGACAAAGATTTAGAACACGTCAATTTAAACAGCAGCGGCGTACATCCCGGTAGCGGCACGATAACGAGCATTACGTTTGTGAGAAACCCGGCGTACGATGGGCCGTTGCCTACATTCTCCATAGTTAATAGTGAAAATGCATCTGATACAATTATTGGGACCCTTGGTCATGACACTGCGCTTTTTAACTTGACCAGTGCTTCACAAAACAGTGACCTTTCGTACATGAGTGTAAGTCAGGGGGGCAGCCAAAAGACAGATGATAACGTCGGGTTTATAGGGCAGTCACCCCTTTTTATTAGTTTTGCGCCACAATTCTCCGGTACCGCGCCTTCTCAATCTCCGTATGTAATTAATGCTTTGCCGCCGCAAGCGTCAGCCATGCTACAACCTTCCCCGCCGCCCCAAATACTATCTTCCGCTCAATTGCAGCCATCGAACGTACAAAATCCTAGTAACATGAGGTTACGGTTCATTCCAGCAGCCGCAGTACAGGGTGGCAGTCCGGCAAAGAGCGGAGTGCCCGTATCGCATCAAGTGCCAATACAGAGTACAATACAGAACGCCGTGCCGATGCGAACAGCAGTTCCCATGCAGAGTACATTACCAATGCAGAACGCAATACCGATACAAAATGCTGTCCCGATACATAGCGCCATACCAATACAGAGCACACTATCGAATGCACCAATTCAAAACTCAATCGCTAATAGCGTTCAAAATCCCAATTTGGGCCTCTTGCTCACACATATTTTATCACAAAATCCTGTCAAGCATGAATATCCATGGCCGAAAAATAACCCATATTTGACCCAAGACCAAAAACCCGCTAAACAAACGGCTGTCAAAACTTTGCTACCGCTTCTTGTACAACTTCTAACAGAAAAGAATAATAATTGTTGCGAATGTAAAAACAAAAATGAAATATCTTATACGTATAGTAGGCATAAACCGGGATTTAAAAAAAGTTATGACATTCTCAATGCCGATTTCAGTCGACCTGATGGAAATTACTATCACCGCGTGAAACAAAATAAGAGAATAAAAACGCCTTTCGAAGATAGTCTGGAGGACGAAGACTACAGCGAGGAAACTTCGGATTACAGCGCCGAACAATACGACGATGAAGACTGATTACAAATAGTTAGATTCTATTATAAATGTACTTATTTAATACTTACATTATAAGAAATATGTTTTTATTTTACATCTGTTTATGTTCCCTTACCTCATTACATTAATAACAATGATCATCGCAAATAGTACATTACGATATACAATTGCGGAAAATAAGAAATTCTGTATCGTAAATACGACATTTTCTTTTACATTCTATGTATGTATTATGAAGTTTGGGCATAGCTACATAAAAGTAGGTACTACTTTGCTAACTAGTTTTGAAAGTAGCACCATATGTACAATTGTACATATTGTAAAACATTGTTAAGGTAGCTTAAAATTGTTAATACTTAATAAACACCTGTTAAAAATCAGCTCACATTGGTGGGTGGGCTGAGCAACCGATAGGGGCACCCAGACCAGACGCGTAGGAAAAACATTATCTTTATACGTCATAGGTTCGCCCGGGAGCCCGGGAGGGCCGGGGCTCGGGAGGCACCGGCTCTGTAACGTGCTTTATACTTAGCTAACAAGCCGTGGGAGGCTGTAAGGTATTGGCCTTATATCGGTTACATGATATGAATAAGTTATCTTTATTCGTAGTGAAATAACCGCGTAAATATGCCTTTACAGTACCTATATATCACCCGACTTTACCGCACTAGTGCACAAAGTAGTACGTCACTTGACTAGTTGACTACTTATGTCGAAGAATTCTGTATTTGATGTGTATATTGTATAGTATAACGTTGTTCAATACACGTGCGACTAGGTAATTTGAAACTCTTGCCCATTTCTTTAATACATTCTGTTTCGTGGTATTTAGTGGCACTGAAACTTAGTAGTTCATGTACTTTGCCTTCATGGGATACATGAGTGATTATATGTATGTAAATATGTAAGTATGTATTCTATTTCGTCTGGTTTCAATTTCTCGCTTTCTCTGCAAAGTTCCTACTATTCGCACTTCTATCGTAATAAGTATACTATTTTTCCTGGCATTTTGACACGAAAAGCGATTTATCTCTGACTCTTGAGTGTTGTCAGATCCCTATCACTTCTTAGACTAGGGCCAGACAGATTGCCGGGGGTGCTCTATTGATTTCCCAATACAAAATAATAAGCCGATTTTCCGCACGCCGAGGGATCATCCATAAATTACGTCACACGTTAAGGGGGAGGGAGGGGGTCGGCGAAGTGTGACAATGTGTGACATGAGGGTGGGAGGGGTCCTAAAGTTCGTGACGTCACATTTCAAAATCTATCATAATCTAAGGGTAAAAACCTCATAAGCATATATACAAAATTACAAATAGGTACAGGAAGTTCGTCAACCGGATGAAAAGCCGAAAGTAGGCGATAGTCTAGGCCATTTAGAACATTCTTTAGCTATAAATGTCATGGACAAAATTTGGTCCGTCGTTTTTTTTTAAACTTTTCGGTGAAAACTCCAAAATTTCAGACTAAATCGATAAGCGTACTCTTGTTACTGTATTAGGTTGTTTTGGCTTTATTTCGTATTGTAAAATGTCTATCGTATACGCGGTATACGTATACCATAAAATAAATTTGAAATATGTGTCTAAAGAAAAACAAATTACAGTGATTTAAAAATTAAATAACTAACAGGTGGAAAATATTAACTGCAAAACATCAAACAATTTAGCTTGATTAATTTTTTTAACATTTAGGAGTCAAAATCATCATTTAAACGTTTATTCTACTAGCCATACCCGTGGACATCAAGTTAAAAACCGGCGAAGAGCGTGTCGGACCACGCTCAGTGTAGGGTTCCGTAGTTTTCCGTATTTTTCTCAAAAACTACTGAACCTACCAAGTTCAAAACAATTTTCCTAGAAAGTCCTTATAAAGTTCTACTTTTGTGATTTTTTTCATATTTTTAAACATATGGTTCAAAAGTTAGAGGGGGGGGGGACGCACTTTTTTTTCCTTTAGGAGCGATTATTTCCTAAACTATTAATATTATCAAAAAGCGTATTTAGTAAACCCTTATTAATTTTTAAATACCTATCCAACAATATATCACACGTTGGGGTTGAGACGAAAAAAAATATCAGCCCCCACTTTACATGTAGGGGGGGTACCCTAAAGAAACATATTTTTCCATTTTTTATTTTTGCACTTTGTTGGCGTGATTGATATACATATTGGTACCAAATTTCAGCTTTCTAGTGCTTACCGTTACTGAGATTATCCGCGGACGGACGGACGGACGGACAGACAGACATGGCGAAACTATAAGGGTTCCTAGTTGACTACGGAACCCTAAAAATGACTATGAAATTACTTTGCACTCTTGTAGATAAAATGAAACTTTGTCATTCGTTTTTTGAAGTATCAAGAGAGCCTTCAACTGTTGGTGTGGTAAAGAATAATTCAAGCACATAAATGGAAATAAGATTGAATTCTAACAGCTTTTTTTATTTAATAATTGCTACGTGTACATATGTGACGTCACACTAGGGAGGGGGGAGTCTAACAAATGTGACCAGCTGTGACAAGGGGGGAGGGAGGGGTCAAAAATCATGATTTTTAGTGTGACGTAATTTATGGATGATCCCCGACAACGATTCTCCGACTAATTAACGATGTATAAAATGTAAAGCTTTATGCGACGAAACGATGCTAACGAAAATATTTATATGCCAAATGAAAAATTTATAATTAAAAGTTCTCATAACTTACATAGAAACTAACTGAACTGAATGCGAACCAGAGTCTACTTAACGTTAGTCGACCAAAAGTGACGCATCGACACAAGATAACCCTGCAAAGCGACATTGATCGAATCGTTGTCTGCGAATCAGTAATCGGCTAAAAGTTTGTCGATCTATTTGGTACCCATTTTAGGGACCCTCAATCGACTTGTAGACGTGACTTTTTATCTCCGATGAGGCAGCAACGGTGACAAAGTTGGCCTTGTCTGCCTTCCATTAAATAGGTACCGTCTGGTTTCCAATAAATACCTTACAGAAATAGTAATTATTTGAAATATCAATATTTTAAGTAATGCCCCGAGTTTTATCCACAATGGGTTTCTGTAATGTCGATCGTGTGCTAAGTGTTTCACGTTGTTTTGTTATGCCGCTACGTGCTCGGAATGGGCTCAATGACTCCACCCGGGAGTTCGCGCAATCCGACACTTACATAATACTAGGCTATATGTAATAATTTGATAACTATAACATAATATACAAATAGATATAGTATAGTTAAGTGCAAAATATGGGTGTACAATTATGTCCCATAGATCTTAATTTGTCGACATAAGAGCTACCCTGGATATTTTTTCAATTGACTAGAGAATGATTTTAGGGTTCCGTACCAAAGAGGTACAAAAGGAACCCCTATGGTGCAACTCATTCAGTCTGCCTGTCATATTACCACAGAAAATATAAAAATACAAGTACAGAAGGCTCAATCTCAACAACCTGTCAACGGACTGCATGATGCGACATTGAGTTCTATTGCGCAGCGTGAAGGTTGTCAAACTTTATGGGCCGCGAACTCGCACCGTCGAAATGTACGAAAGAAACGCGGAGTGAGCCGTTCCTTATATTACTCAATTTCTCGAGAACTACTTATTTATACTTTCGATTTATAGAATAGTTTTGAAACAATGTTCATAACTAAACTTTTACACATTTAAATATTAATATCAATTATCCGAAATGGTCAGTACGAAAGGGGTCAAGTTACTAGGTCAAGTGGGGTATCGCTAGAAAGAACTCAAAGAGTACAAAAAAAAACATTTTTTAATATATTTTTTATTAAAATAACACGCCGTTCCTCTTGTCTCCGAAGTTTACCAACGAAAAATTATGAAATAATGTTTGTATTTTTACAAAACATTGGTATTGGTATTATGATGTGAAAAATTAAACAGGAAAAATTAAATTGCATCTGATGTATCTTGAAAACATCTTTTTATTCACAAAAAGCCTTTTATATTTCAGCTCCCTTGCGGATATTATTCATAAGTACTTCAAATTTATACGAGATTGTATGTAAAACACCTTTTATTAAATAAAATGAAAACGGCTAAAATAGGTTAGCATTATAATGATCCCTGAAAGACAATCAGATCAAATTGTAATTCGCCGAGACATGTGCATGCAGATGACTCTATAAACTTAAAACTATGCTTATTTTGTACGAGGTTGGTACATACAGTGTGAAAAGCTAATAGGGGCGAATCTCATAACGTTGTGAGTATACTAGTAGGACATAAGAAATGTAATTAGACAACTAGTAGAGGAGTGGAATGAGAATTTGTATGGGGGGGGTCATAATAATTCCCACAGAACCGAAGTTTGTTTTTTTTAGTTCTTTGTGTGTGTCTTTTTGACATACTAAAAATATAGTAAAATATATTTATGCAAAATTAGTTTTTTCGACCGCCAAAAGTTGTATGAAAAATTACTATGGAAAAAAAATCCTAAAATTTAAAAACCGTCTCTGGTATCAACTCATGGGGAATTAAGCGGCAAAAACTTTTATAGCGTTGATGTTT
Organism: Leguminivora glycinivorella; assembly: GCF_023078275.1. Lineage (NCBI taxonomy): Eukaryota > Metazoa > Arthropoda > Insecta > Lepidoptera > Tortricidae > Leguminivora > Leguminivora glycinivorella. Next base: position 20,373,554 of record NC_062998.1, read on the forward strand.
AGCAAAAATATAAATATTTTTCAGTATTTCGGTAAAATAAAAAATGATAAAAATCATAAATTTGATGAAAGGAAGTAATTAAAACATAAATTTCAGCAATTGAATTTTTTTCATAGGTACCACACCATGGTAAATACGGGTACGATCCGCCTGGTGATAAGCAGTCACGGTAGCCTATGACGCCTGCCACTCTAGAGCCTCCACATGCGCGTTGCTGGCCCGTTAGGGTACCTTTCCACTAGAGATGCGCTACGTGATAGTGTTTGATATCCACCAATCATGTTCACTGTTCACAAAGCGTAGCGCTAGTGGGAACGGGTTCGACTAAGCTGATTGTGGATATCAGACGCATCCATAATACATATCTGGTGGAAAGGCACCCTTAACAGTCCTCAGCTAGCTCGCAGACTAAGGAGCGTCCGCGGGAGAAAAATCCTCCTATTGCGATAACCGTATTTACTCGTACCATAAACTTGTTCAATGTAAGTACATAAATTGTCGCATCCCAAACAAAAACTGTCCATAAAGCATTATATCGAACACGAGAGAAAACCAAAACCTAATAATCATTGGTTTTCTTAGTCATAAATCTGCGCATCCATACACCCTGGACCCGTATATGGTCGCACACTGCGGCTTCTTCTTCAATCTAGCGTTTTCCCGGCCTAGCGCCAGGGTCCGCTTTCCTGCCCAGTCTTCTCCACTTTACCCGGTCTTCAGCATTCTTAGACATGAGATTGTTCTCTTGCATGTCCGCTCCCACGACGTCCAGCCAGCGCTTCTTTGGGCTACCGGGGCCGCGTGACTTAGAGCCTTGGACAGCGAGATTAAGGCATCTGTTTTCGATGTAGGCTTAGGAGGATTTTTCTCCCGCGGACGCGCGTTATCCTGCGAGCTAGCTTAGGACTGTTAAGGGTGCCTTTCCACCAGAGATGTGTTATGGATGCGTTTAATATCCACAATCAGCTTAGTCGAACCCGTTCCTACTAGCGCTACGCTTTGTGAACAGTGAACATGATTGGTGGATATCAAACACTATCACGTAGCGCATCTCTAGTGGAAAGGTACCCTAACGGGCCAGCAACGCGCATGTGGAGGCTCTAGAGTGGCAGGCGTCATAGGCTACCGTGACTGCTTATCACCAGGCGGATCGTACCCGTATTTACCATGGTGTGGTACCTATGAAAAAAATTACTTTGCTGAAATGTATGTTTTAATTACTTCCTTTCATCAAATTTATGATTTTTGTAATTTTTTATTTTACTATAATAGTGAAAAATTGTTATATTCTTGCTAAACATCAACGCTATAAAAATTTTTGGCGCCTAATTCCCCATAAGTTGATACCAGAGACGATTTTTAAATTTTAGGATTTTTTTTTCATAGTAATTTTTCATACAAATTTTGGCGGTCGAAAAAACGCATTTTGCATAAATATATTTTACTATATTTTTAGTATGTTAAAAAGACACACACAAAGAACTAAAAAAACCAAACTTCGGTTCTGTGGTAATTATTATGACCCCCAAGGCTATATCTCCTCTACTAAACTTTTATTTAAAAATTGAAATAAAATGTCATCCATACAAAATAATTAGGTTTGCAATATAATGCAAACACTCTATAGCGTTAAACACTCGTTAACAGTTGTTATGGACTGTCATCGCAATTATGTTTACAGTAAAATTTAAAAACAATAATTATGGTGTGAAAATTAAGAGTATCTAAGTAACTCCGAAACAACTCTTGATTAGTGATAACTAATGTCTCCCTTTTTCACATAATAAATTACCTAACTAATAAGTTTGACAGAACCTTAAGAATAACGTTCAATCTTTTATGAAACAACTTGTGAGTTCGATAAGTCACCCCGTGTAGACAGGGGCGGCTCACTCCGCGATCCTATCGCCGCGCTACAAGTATATCCTGGCGGCCGCGAGTTCGCGGTCTACTCAGGGATGGCGCACATTCTCACGGAATGCACGTTCGCACTTTCTATTGTTACTTTACGTCGCGAGGTTTTTTAAGCGATGTCTGCGGGTGGAATGGCTAATAATACTTAGTTAAATAGACATATTGAATAAAATAAATACCAAAAGACATTCTTATACAGATCTACTACTGATTAAGTCCCACGGAAAAGTTCAATAAGGCTTGTGATGTTGGAACCTTGAACAAAAATATATAAATACAGCGTATATACCTAGAAAGTACTCAAGACTTGAATATAATAATAGAACATTTAATGTGAGTATTAATTCGTTTGGATCCATTGGTAACCCTATCACCGGACGCCGCGCACGTGCGGCTCGTTTCTTTGTAAGAATGTTGTAGGTATTTAAAAAGGCGGCATTTCGGAAACATCAAAGCAGTGGGCCTTCTGTACTTGTACTATTATATATTCTGTGGTGTAGAGCCGTGTGAGTGAGTGTGAGTGTGACGAAGCAGGATTGTGCGTCGGAATGTCCTGCGCTTGCTCAAACGCTCGCCGTCGCTGGCACATATCCACGTGTAATCATGTCTTTCACAAAAACATTACGTGCTCGAACCGACCCAAGACCTTAGTTACAAAATTACCCAGTAACCGATTTTACTTTTGAAATCACTTGTATATATACTAGTGTCAGGGCTTACTAGGCCAAACCTGATATCAAAATGGTGTCACTCAAAATACAATTATTGGCGACTATTATGTTCATATCTAAGGTAGATATTTCAAAACTTTTAAGTACCTATACATGATAGATGGGTACTTAATAGTCATGTGTTTAATTTCTCTAATAAGAACTCGCAGAAAGGGATACGGTTCAATAGAAGTATGATTATACTTTCAGGTTTACAGTCAAAATTGCGGGTGCACCTGCGGCGGGGGCAGCATACAGCGATGCGGCTCCGGCTCGGCGGCGCCCACCTTCGTCCCCGGCGGACAGTTCGTCGTGCCCGCCGTTATCGTGCCCAAGATCCCCCAGTGCCAGACCACTGCGCCCAAGAGACAACCCTCGGCCGCGTCTTGCACGTCCGCACCCTGCGCCGACGAAGACGATGATGAACTGGCAAGACTCTTATACTGCCTCGTCTGCAATATGATCGAAAGCAAGAAATGCTCAGGAAGAAAACAGAGCAGTTATGACAGCTGCGCGTCCGCGAGCGACGGTTACGACGGCTCCGCGAGCGGCTGCGGGGACGACGACGACTACTGCTCGTACGCGCCCTCGCTTGTGTACAGCTGCGGAGCCGGCGCCGGCGCCGGCGGCGGCGACTCTTGCCCTGAGATATGCGTCTACGTTAGACAAGCCCCTACATCGGCCTGCGCCGATTGTTAAATTACTTTAATGGTAGGAACAAAATACATTTAATTTTGTAAATATAGAGCACTCCTTTTATTCTACCGCCCCATCTTTACAATCACTGAAATTACTAAGTACATACATAGAATACCTACTCTTTATACAGATATCAATAACACATACGTAGATGCCACGTATTTTCAATAGTATGAGAATTGTATAGGTCAAATACGAGTTTAAATATTATGAACATAGGTATTGTATAGTAAATTATCTATACTATATTTTTAAAATTTTATAGTTTATTTAAAAATGTTAGGGAAAATAAAGTTTAAGTATAAGTACTTCGTATAATCTATTCTATTCTCGGATTAAATATTATGAACATAGGTATTGTAAAGTAAATTATCTATACTATATTTTTAAAATTTTATAGTTTAAGTATTTAAAAATGTTAGGGAAAATAAAGTTTAAGTATAAGTACTTCGTATAATCTATTCTATTCTCGGTGAGTAAGACTAAACCTACAAACTCTCCAAGTGATAATTTAATTTACTATCGTTAAGTAAAACAATCACACTGCTATCTTAAAATCCTAATGGTAAACTTTATCTTAAAGTCAAATCTAATTATTAGTTAAGGCAATAACACTTAATTAATAAACAAACTTTTTTAATCGTTTTGTCAGCACTTTGAAGAAAATAAAGTTTCACTTTACGATACGATTTTTAAAAGCTTTATTTCTTTAAAAATTAGCTAACTTTACTACTTACAGTAGCGGAATAAATCTATCATACTGGTTATACAAGGTGCTCGCGAGGAACCCGCATAACTTGAACCACGCGTTTCTGAGGCAAAAAGAAAGAAAAAATGTTATATGAATTTTAAAATTTTTCATAAAAAAAAAATTTTTTTTTTTTTTTTTTTTTTTTTTTTTACTTTTTTGGACGTATTTTCACATAAATTTTTTTTTATCCATAAAGTTGGCAATTAAAATGAGTTTTTTCATTTATTTTTCTAAAAACCAAATTATTTGGAAGTTTTTCTTGTCACATTTTGACATCTATCAATGACTACTGTGAGACTATGCTCCACAATTGCGCATCAGCGCCGTTAAGAAACCTTTTCTACTGAGTAACAATACGGAAATGTTTTTTTTTTTTTTAAATTGGCAATAACTCTGAAACTAGACGAAATCTAGAAAAGTTTATATGACATTTTAGTCTTAAAATGTGACCAAGAATATGCCGTTAAAGTTATATGGGTTCCTCGCGAGCACCTTGTATATCGAGAAAAATAAATCGAAAATTCTGAAAATTAGATTTTTATATCAAGTAAACCACTATTGGATCATCATTACAAATATGTATTCGAATACTTACGAGTCTTAGGACCCACTGCACGTGGCCCGTGGGCAGCCACGAGAGCCTGATGCGGATTCTAGACTTTACACGCACCGATCGCGATTCCGATTAATATTGGACTTCTCATTATAAAAACCCAAAATAGCGAATCCTAACTAACAATAATATATAATATAGATGGATGGATTTATCAATCTGAGAAGTTTTTGATATAAATGTAAATCACATCATTATTTATTTTTACTATTCGAGGCCGACAGGGTTACCCTGCATAACTTGGGCATACGAATTGTTTTAAAAATAAACCTTAAGTTGCCCAAATAGCCTTATTCATATGAAATTAATTTTTATTAAGCAGAAACGTCTGCTAACGATTCTAAACATTTACAAGATGTAATAGTCTGTCGGTAGATGGCGCTAGACGTCACCCCAAGACGTGTGTACAAAAGGATAGGCATGGAAAGATTTGCGAAATCCGGCGTGGCTTCCGTAGCTCAATTGGTAAGAGCATTGCACGGATTGCAATAACCTAACCACAAAATTAAAATTTTGAAAAAACCCCCGACCGCGACAGAGTGGACCGATTTTCATGAAACATGGCTAAGAACACTCCCGACTAACTCAGCTTTCAAACAAAAAAAAACTAAATCGGAATCGGTTCACCCGTTCGGGAGCTACGGTGCCACAGACAGACACACACACAGACAAACAGACAGACAGACAGACAGACAGACAGACAGACAGACAGACACGTCAAACTTATAACACCCCGTCGTTTTTGCGTCGGGGGTTAAAAATGGTGCGGGTTCAAGTCCTGCCGGAAGCGTAAATTTTTCCATTTTTTCCTTTAATATAAAAATCTTATTCATATGCACCTATATTGTAAATTTCATCGACATCGCAACAGCCTTTTTTTAATTAATGAAATAAGTATGCAAATGTATCCGAAAAAATATGATAGATTGTTTTCCGCTACTGTATGATCTCAAATACAAATAAGTTACTGAATGAGAAGGATTCATTTCATACTGTTCACTTTTAGTAAATTACTTGTAAGTTAACTTAGTCTGCGTCACTAGTTAAATTAATCAAATGAAGGTTACCTTGGCCGACGGTAGCCCAAGGACCTTGGGCTACCGTCGGCCACCATAACAAAAAATAATGTACCTACTGGCACAATAGACATCAAAATTTCTACAAATAAGACCGTATACATATAGGTATATAATATACATTATATAATTTATATATTTATTAAGCTAGAATCAATATTTAAATGAATATGAAAGGGTGATAGTTAATTATAACCACTACTGTCCTTTTTTAAGTTTTTTAGGGTTCCGTACCTCAAAAAGGAAAAACGGAACCCTTATAGGATCACTCGTGCATCTGTCTGTCCGTCTGTCACAGGCAATTTTCTCCAAAACTATTGAACCGATTAACTTGAAGTTTGGCATACATATGCTAACCTGTGACCCAAAGAAAGACGGACAAATTTTTTTTCCCTTTTTATACGTCCCTGGGGCTGATAGTAGTTATTATGTACATAACATAGCAAACAAAATGGAGTACCTACTGTACCTAGTCTATAAGAGCAAAGTCAGGAAAGCAGGCTTGAAATGAAAACGAGATTTCGAGCGTAATAGTGAGCGCGAACTCGCGAAGTATTGACTAAGCAACAAATAGTACAATACGATACAAGTGCGTAAAAAAGGAAGTTCGAAACGAGTGGCGATAAGTTTTTCAGTACAGATGAGCTTCCGAAGTTTCGACCTGGCATATAATGAACCACTTCTCGAACTAGTGCGTAAAAAAACGACCATCTGTACTGAAATAGTACATTACGATACAAGTGCGTAAAAAAGGAAGTTCGAAACGAGTGGCGATAAATTAAAACACGACCGAAGGGAGTGTTTTAAATCGACACGAGTTACGAATTTCCTTTTTGCACGCGTATCGTACGACGTTTTTCAGTACAGATGACCCTCCGAAGTTTCGACCTGGCATATAATGAACCACTTCTCGCACTAGTGCGTAAAAAAAACACCATCTGTACTGAAAAATATATTAAGTACCTATGTAGAAATAGGAAACGCGAGATTTTTTCTCTGTTGTCAGCGTCGGGATGCCCATTTAGGTGTTTTGCCACTACATGCCTTTAGGTTTCCAAGTGCTTTAAAGTTCTCTCATCGTCACGCTTATTATCCTCCTTATGCTCCTTTGACTCATACAAAATTGCGCCTCTTTGTTTTGGGCCATTGGCTTTTATGAGGAACTCTGCTTTGGATTGTCGGATAGATACTTAGAATTTGGACAGCGACGTAACTTTGTCTTTGTCGTTTTCACGTGGCTCTAGCAAAAGCACCTCCCTTATGAATGTTGTACATGGTGACATTGTGGTGCAACTTTCCAGTTAATCTGAATCACAATAACTGAATTTATACCCGAACCCCTCGCCATTTTGGAATATGTGGGTGGGGCACGCAATGTAAAAAAAAATCTGGATTTTTCCGCATTTACGATTTTGGGCCGGATAAATTAAGGTCAAGCATGAAGATATCCCTCATTAGCAATCACTAGGATGGAGGCCAGGTACTATATTTGTCATAAAAAGTCTAGAGACAATTCTGAGAATCTATTTTGCTGTCATGGATGTGGCCAACCTAAGAAATCATATTATTCTTTCAATACTTTTTGATTCTTTTTCTTGGTGCACAAATTTTTCCCTGACCTCCAAATCATTTCCCTGACTTTCCCTGACTATGAGCTTCCCTGACTTTTTCCTGACTTTCCAGAAAGTGGACACCCTGTGTGAGGTAACCGAGAGGGGGTGGGCGGCACTTTCAGCGGGGAGCGGGAGTGGCCATACTGTATACTGTGACGTCTGTGACTGCATGTTACCTATAGGACACGTTGATCCATCCTGTTCTGGGCTGGAGGCTACACAATATTAGGTACCCATCTTTGAATTTTCTAGGACTGTGCAATTTTTTAAACATGCAAGTTTCCAGATCGCGAATATCGCGATGTCCTTCACAATCAAGCAACTGATAAATATCTGATGATAGTGATGATATTTAATAAGTTAACATTATTTCAAAAAAACTGTTAGAATGATACGATACGAGCCGGGGCTCAAATCGAAACCCGTGATCTCCAATTCGCATCATTAATGAAGTGCACATTATATGTGTAATGTCCAAAGGTTGCCTGGAAGAGACAGCTTTTTAGCGATAAGACAGCCTGTTGTTATCTAGTTATACTCTCACTCAATATTATGTATAATTTTACATGTAAATGGTGCAATAAAGAATATTTACTTACTATATGTAATACGTACATACCTAGCAAGGGTTTTACGGTTTTTTCACTGCTATGCAATTTCTCTTGAATTTGTATAATTGTAAGAGATGTAACAACTATTGAATCTTTCATTAGGAAACAGAATGAATTTAACGGAAGCAATAGATACGTGATTATTAAAGAATTTTATTATAACATAATTTCGTGAAAATTGCATTGATAGCGACTGATATGTAGAAATATTTTGGATGATAAAAATGTACCTTGTCTATCAGATCCGTGACACAATAGTTTAACCAAGCATCACTTGCCAAATAACATCGGGTATAATAATCACGAACCGGTCTCACCTTGTTCATAACCATAGCAACCCTTAGCTGTACCATGAAGTCACAGTTTAGTATAATTTTCATAGCTATATTAAGCGTAAGTGATTTATTTAGACATTTGAAAATGTGCTAACATCGGACATCCGTAGAATATGTGGTAATCCTCCTTTTTGTTATAGGTCGTGTGCTGTTATCCTTCACCGAGTGAAAGTGATCAATACGAAAAATGCAATTTTCCTGCAGTTGAATACCCGATTAAGGTACTAGACACAATCGACCCATACTACTACCGCGAGGGCAACGATGACATTCTTGGTCCGTTTAGTGCTGAAGTTAAGAACGCATATAAATCACTAAATGTAGACAAAAAAATTAAAGATACACAGTTGAAGCATTTGAAGTCGAGCGATGAAGAAATACAACCTCAAAAAGATGCTATCTGTGAAACAAATGCACAGGGATCCAAATGTACCAATAACGAAGCAAATGCAGAGGTACCAGCAGATACTAGTAACGACGCAAATGAACAGGTACCAGAAGTACCCGGAGACATTAATAACGAAGAAAATGATGAGATGTCAGCCGTTAACGGAGATACTGACAACAAACGAAATGAAGAAGTACCGGAAGTAGCCGGAAATGTCAATAACAAAGCAAATGAAGAAGTACCACAAGAGCTTGGAATTGCCAACAACGAAGCAAATGAAGACATACCCGTGACACCGAACAATGCCAACGAGGAAGGAAATGAAGAAGAAATACTTGCGGAACCCGAGGATAAAAATAATGAAGAAAATGAAGATATGCTAGCGGAAACACAAGACGCTGACAATGAAGAATATGAAGAAATACTAGCAGAACCTGAAGATTCGGACAACGAAGCACCTGAAAAAATATTAGCGGAATCAAAAGTTACCAAGTATGAAGAAGAAACACCAGTGGGATCCGAAGTAACCAACGCGGAAGAAAAAACACCAGCGGAATCCGAAGATACCAACATTGAAGAAGAAACACCAGCGAAAGCCGAAGCTACCAACATTGAAGAAGAAACACCAGCGACAGCCGAAGCTACCAACAATGAGAGAGATGAAGAAAATGTAGACGCGCCAAAAGAAGAGACCAGTGAATAATATGCAGACGGACTTGAGCATACCAAAAATAGGTGTGTAATTTAGTAGCAAGGCCGTAAGATAAAAGCAATTATTCTGTTGTAACTAACAATAACAATCAAATTAACATATATATCAACCTGTAGATTTGACTGTTAAGTCAGGCTCTCATCGCTTACATAGATTAAAGAGGCTGTGCACAGTGTAAGTATCATACACCCAAATTCAGAATGTAAGGTCCCGTAGGCTTAGGTTCTGAGCCAAGCTGACTATCGTTCGTTCCGTGACCAACGAAACGATACCCAATCTCTTTCTACCTCTCTTCTAGATTCATTAGCAATTCGTTCGCTAGGGAACGTAAGTGATTGACATCTTACCTAAGCACCGCTCGATTATATTTATTTTCACCACACCAACTGGTTAAGGCTTACTTTGATAAACGAAAACAGATAGCAATATTGCAATTAATTCACAAGAGTGCAAAGTAATTTCATACAAATTTTAACTTGATATCATAAGCTGGTTGGTAGAATTTACCTATAAATGATGATTGTGAATCATAAATATTGAATGGATTTGATTTAGTTTGATGTTTTAAAGTCAGTATTTTGTTCGTATTGGTGTGGTGAAAAATGTTGTGTTTCACTCGGTGGCAAAGTTTGTTTAACCTTCGCGCCTTGAATGAACGCAACGCTCAATATTCGCTTGCTCGGGTATCAATATTGGCACGTGTGGGTAAACAACAACGGTGCGACTCTGTTTAGAATCAATTTAGTTTTTACGATGAAATTCTAGTTACACATTTTCAGTGTGATTGATAATATGATAATTCACTATTGATGATTTCTTTCCATCCAGAAAAATCACGATATTCGTCAATGTCATCGAATCGTTATTAGTAAAGAGAGAGAAGTAAAAATGTGGAGATCCGTTAGCAAGCGTTTCTGCTTGTTATCTAGGTAAAAATTAAGAAACAAAACTTTATGATTGATGATTAGTAATGACTTTTATGCAACCGTATCGTATCTTAACATATATAAAATGCCACAATTGTATAATTAGCGTTCTTTGAACCTCCAGCCTCCCATTGATTTGTTATGGGTTATGGATTAATCTACTTAGGTATACCTAATATTATTTGTAAGTATATCTATCGTGACAAATATTTCCATCACCGTTTGTACTAATCTTCTCATTACTGACTTTATTCAGGTTGACTTCATATACCGACGTGTTGACCTTTTTATCAATGCCTAATGCCTACGTTACGAAAATTATAAAAAAAACCTGCAAACCTGAAGTTTCCGTTTGGCAATGGTATATGAAATTTCAACATATATTTAATTAATTATGTATAATGTATATAGGTACTATATAGTGTCAAAACAAGTATAGGTACTCGTACATATCTATGATTTTTGGTCTATGATTTTCAACATATGAAATGATAAGTTATAAAACATAATGTAACGATCATCACGTACTCATTACAAATTAGGTATTTAATAGAAATTATATAACCGAACAACTATTAGACTATAATTACGGCAGTATGGGGCTGAGATACAACGTAGCCATAGTTGTGGCTGTTTTTATTACATTTCAGGTGAGAAATTTAATGGTTTTTATTTATTTATTTATAATAAAAATAACGGGTTTAAGGGTTAACTGATGATCAGTCAGCCGGACGGCAATGGCCTGTCTAAAATTATTTGAAATAGTGAAAGGAAGGATGAAAACGCGCACTTTTTTACTTACGTATATATTTTTTAAATAGTTACCTACTTACTTTTTTTACAAGAATATTGTTTAATTTATTGTTATTATATTTCAAAAGTTTTTTCCGGTTTGCTCACGGTAAAACCTAACACGCTCCTCTTCGTTTCGCTCGTCGTCGCCCCTAACTGGACTCTGTCATATATGATTATACTGCCACCATTGTCCGTGAACAGAAAACTGCTACTTTGCTCCCCTCCTAACAGGGAAGAAAAGTTAAAATTTATTTGTAAAAAGTTGGCATTACTTTTTGTAACCATTTTTAATACTTATAGCAATCTACATAAATAAAAAATGTCATTAAAAGTGTAACAACGATGAAGTGAAGGTACTACAATAAGTATTGTACATAAATAATGCTATCAACCAGACATGGCCTGCTTTTTTAACCCCCGACGCAAAAACGAAGGGGTGTTATAAGTTTGACGTGTCTGTCTGTCTGTTTGTCTGTCTGTGTGTGTGTGTCTGTCTGTGGCACCGTAGCTCCCGAACGGATGAACCGATTTAGATTTAGTTTTTTTTGTCTGAAAGCTGAGTTAGTCGGGAGTGTTCTTAGCCATGTTTCATGAAAATCGGTCCACTATGTCGCGGTCGGGGGTTTTTTCAAAATTTTAATTTTTTGTCACAACATTTGGGCATTTACTAGTTTACATTGAAAATTACTAATTTACTTACTAGTACTTAGTTTAACTGCCTTAATATTTATGAAAAATAAACCTCTAAGTAGGTACATTATACGTAGACAAACATCAATCAATATTCTGATCTAAACATAAGTTGACACTTAAAAGAAATTTTGCGGTAACAGTAAATAATTAAATACTATAAATACATTTTGAGATCTTCAGTAGTTATAATACAGTTTCAAACTACTTACGTTTTTGAAAAAAAAAACTCACAATTGTAGCGAAATAGAATTATTTTGTGCTAAGCGGCCACGGGCTACGCGCGGGAACGCGGAACCGTTTTAAACAAGTTACAATTAAAAAGTGACAGCGCCGCATAACTGTCAGGCCGTTGCCGTAAGGGGGACTGATTGTCAGTAAGCGCCTTTAGAAACCTTATCCCTGAATTATACTGTTTTATTTTACACGATAAAACATTATGTCACAAAAATATATGTTAAAAACATGGTTATTTTATTTCATGCAAAGTTGGGCTCTTTCTAGATATATAAGTATATCAATTATTAAGCTGTAAGGTTGACAGTTCGGTTTGGGACAGTGAAAGTTTGAATTGTACGATGTAACGGACTTTATGGTGCATGTGAAGTAAAAAGATAAAGTCATTATTAAACTTTGGAGCCATAAGAACGCCAGGCAAATTGTAACGCTCTCGTTTGATAACACCACTCTAATTCATAGTTTTATGCGTAAATAATAGTAAATACAGTACAAAGACTAAGTTCAAATTAGGTCTATAAACATATAAATCCAAATCCCAGACATAAATACATGTTAAGTGTTTTGTATTTTTAATTCAAACATTCCGTTGTAAAAATTAGAGCGCAGGTAAATTATTTCATCACTCTTGGGACAAGTAGAACATTAGTTACATTATAAAAGTACTTTCGCATAAAGCAGCCAAGCTTAGTTGCCTACGTTGCAGCAGCAGCAGAAACGCATTCACATGTCACTCGCCGGTCGCAGTTGCATTGCTTTAGACTAATCGCATTAGCATATCATAATATTCATAATATAGTAAAAACTGGCCAAGTTAGGAGTTGCACTTTGACAAGTTTGACAGTTCCGTGCATATAAGCAATATATTTTTAAAGGGTGAACCGCACTTGACCAATTTTTAATATCATCGTAAACTACTGCAGGATAAGTTTTCGTGCAGTGGAAGAAATAAGTCTTACAAAGGTAGGTTCGAAATTAAATATAAAACAGTCAGGCCCCGTAGCCGAATGGCATTTCTCCGACGCCAAACGAAAGCGATACGCCGCTGGCTCTGTCGCGCCAATACGCAAGCGCGATAGAGATAGATATCTACTAGCGCTTCGTTTCGTGAGCGTTTCGTGAGCGATTGTGCCATTCGGCTAGCCACCCAGGTTTGTGTGATAGAATGATGAATGTTCGTAATGACAGAAACAAAAATCGACATCCGAATACCATTTCAACTGACAGCCCAACTTGAATGTGTAATCAAAATAAACATGTATTAAATAACATATATAGTAGTATGATTTTCGTTTCTTGTTGTTTCTACTTCATTGAAAAATTGTTTACTGGACAAAATTGATTACAAAAACATAGACATAGACATCATTTATTAGTATAACGTCACAATTGTTACTTATTTCTACATATCTTATATCTACTGTACAATTATTGCATCAATTAAATATTACATTTATTTGTATGTCTGTCCCATCACGGAACAATGGTGTTCCGGACCTTTGGGAGGCGTGCGCGGGGCCGAGGCCAACGCGTAGAGGCCCTTTTGACACTTTAATGGAATGTAAGGGGTACACCGAGCGGGTGTTGCCCTTACCCGTATCATGGGATGGGACACACGCAGAGGCAACACCCGCCAGGGTGTTAAGACTATTTGAGAGTTAATGGAACCTAAAATGAACTGGGCTATTGGATGAAAGTGATGGACTAAATACTGGGCTATTATTATTACATATAACATTATTCTTTACAGTTAATAAATTCATTAAAGTTGTAGAAGCTTTTCTTGATGAGCCAACTTTTCAATTTTTTCTTAAACGAATTTTAAGAGTTTTATGATATATGCTGGCAGCTTGGTGTAAACGGACCAGAAACATTTATAGTTTTACCGGTTTTTTTTAAATTTTATGTGAAACTGTTTTAAACAAGTGCGCAGTTCGGGTGACCCATGCAGATCCATCGCCTCGCTTGCCGTACAGCGATATGTTCTCCCTAGCAAACACAGCTATTTGAAAAATTAATAGAGACGTTAGTGTTAATATACCAAGTGCAATAAAATGTGGTCTGGCGCTGTCGTCGTATTTGGCGCAGGCTAGTGTGCGTACGGCGCGTTTTTGAAGACGAAACACGCGCTGCCATTCCGCTGCTCGTCCCCAGAATTCCAAACCGTATTGGATAACCGCTTGAATACTCGCAAAGTAGCATGCCCGTACCGCTTGGCTGTGTAAGGTCTGGTTTAACCTCGACAGGGCAAAACAAGCTTTGCTAAGGTTGCCACATACTGCGCTTATCTGCGTTTCCCACGTCAGACCCTGGTCCAGTTGAAAGCCCAGGAATGTCGCTGCAGTCACCTGGTTGATGTTAGTGCCTTGGTGGTGTACACTTAATTGGCGCCGTTTTCTGCCTGATATGTTGAACTGCATGAACTGTGTTTTTGTCAGGTTTAACAGCAGTCCGTTTATGGAACACCAGTCAAGGATCTGTCGGGTTGTAATATTTAGGTAGACTTTCAACTGGTCCAGGCTCCAGGCTCTCAGCGGTTACAACGGCTGCTACGTCGTCCGCATACATAAAGACTTCGCCGACATTGACAGCATTCGGCACGTCGTTTAGGAGGAGGGAGAACGCCAAGTTTGACAAAGATGACCCTTGCGGCACACCTATGTCGGTATTAGATAACCCATCTGACTTTAAGCTTCCTCCCTGACCTGACCAACAACGTATTGTAGAATAGATTCCATTCCTTATTTTAGGTAAACCGCTAGAAAATTCTAGAACAAGTTGTTTATGAAATTTGTTTCGTTATTAGGAGGGCAATCATTGTCGCATGATATGCCATATCTGTCGGTGCGGCCCTTTCGCACCTTCTGTAAGTGCGAAAGGGCCGCACCGACGAGATAGGCTATATCACATTAGTGTGCTAGGCCCGCAGTAAAGGCCAAGCGACTTTCTTTATAGAAATTTGCAAACATTTTTCCTTTATGGATAATTGTCAAAGCTTTCCTTATTTCAGTTGAAATCGTCTATATCAATCGTTTTGTAAATAATTAAACTTTTATGTCGGAAGCCAGTAAACTGTTGCTCGTTTCCGTGTGGCAATGGCAAATGTTTTTTTTATCGTTTCCATTTAAGTGATTTCTATTAAACTATATCTTTTAATGTACAATTGTTATTCTTCTGATTTGTGTTTCTACTGTTAAGATCTATTTTTTATATAATTAAAATGTTTTATGGTTTTTTTTACAGATACTGTCCAATCATTGTATGCCGCATCATACAAGTCATTGTAAATGTCCGCTGAGAACCACTGCCAGGAACATTAAATCTTTAGATAGTAAAAGGATGAAAAAACAAGTTTCTACTAATATTTCAAAGTCTATTCGTTTTCCAAAGGTCGAATATCCGTCCAGCACAGGACCTGAGGAGTATTATCGTTTTCTAAATGAGTATCCCATACAATTTGAATCTAAAAATAACGTATGTAACTGTTCGTGTCAAACTAAATATAAACGTAAGATGGTTATGGCCGCCCACCCCATGTCCAAGCCTAAAGTTATTACATCGGCTAAAAAATATGATCCTGAACCTCAACCATACTGTTTCCGAAGATCAGGGTTTTTTCCAGAAGTGGAATATCCACTTAGTGCGAGAGACATGTGGTTACCCAAGTATTGGAGCCGATTACAAGACGTCAAAATGAATGATAAGCCAGGCAACGCGCTTGAACCCAGTTACGATATAGATTCAGAAAATGCAGCTCTAAATGCCTTAATAAAAGCATTAAATACAAGGAAAGTTCAGTCTCCTCCAAAGAATGAAGCTAATATAGAACGTATTCTGAATGAAACTGCCAATACCTTAGAAATAAATGGTTTAAATAGGAATCGTCCATTAAATAACAGCAAAGAAAATGGCCCCACTGGAAAAATTGAGGACAAGCCAAAGACCATTAACAGCCAATCTCAAACTGAATTGTTTACTAACAAGGAAGCCAATGATAATATACAAAATGACGAGGGTTCTAATACTAATTCGACTATAATACGTAGTTCAACCCTTTCAAATAATTCATTACAAACTCCATCAACTGTAAATCCGGATATTGAAATAACTAGTCTGAACAACTCAGAAACGCATATAAACCCGCATAACTCTTCTATGTCGATTAATAACATATCGGCGGAATCTTTAGACATAACAACAACATCAACAACTACGAGCCTAAGTACAAATATTTTTACTCCGTTTGATTATTATGATTGTAACCTCTCAAATAATTTAAGTATCACTGATATGACAACTCCTTCACCTTTTGCATATGTAACGTCACCAATGTCTGCTTCAGATATTATATTCACTAACGATGATGATCTTTCATATCAAATGTCCCTGGCAACTACTAATGCACCTTCAACCACTACGTCATTACCTATTCTCACTTCTATTCAGCCATCGTGCCTTAGCTTCTCTCCGAGTGTTTCAAACGATTACTATGACGCTGATGTCTGTCACAATAACTTATCAGAAATCGATCTGAATATCCTTGCAAAGGATTGGATCCGAAGCTCTAACGACTCGTATTTAACTTGCCAAATTCCTGACGATACTGATGATTGGATAATATACGTCGACAAGCAAAACTCTTCTGACAAAACATTGGGCGAAAGCAAATGTGTCAATGTGGTTTCGTCTCCTTTGTTACCGAAGAAAAGGACAGATCAGAAGGACTGTCTAAAAATGTACAAGATGCACCCAAACTGCCTCTAACGAATGTCACCACTGCTATGACTACTACACCCGAACCCAGTATCCGTGTTCATAATACTACGACAGAGGCTGTGGTAGAAAATACTAAAGCAGCTAACACTACTAAGGATGACACACCGTATGAATACATAGACGATTCGTTGACCTTATGTACCGAGATACCTTATGACTTCGTTTTGAATTCCGAAAACGGGTATACCTTGACAAACGATTCCTTGCTAACAGACGCTGTGTGATCGACTGATCGTCGTTGAAACGAAACGGCCTTGGCCAGTGACATCAGACTCATCAGAGCGCCTATAATGAAATTTCGACGTAAAAGAATACGTTACTCGACAGTGTAAACGACGTTTATGCTATAGAGTAACGTGTTCTAAAAGGTCAAAAATTTATGGTTTAGTTAAAAAAAAAATCTGGTCCCTGTATGGCAAAGAAATCAGAATTGGAAGGTATTTTATCATTATCATGTGTGGTCGATGATATCTATGTTTAGTTTACGTCATAATCATGTAACGTCTTATCCATAACAATGCCTATCCTGTGAATGTATTACCTAAACATGGTGTTTCACAATGGTCCTAGAATAGTCATGAATGTCATGTTATGATTGTCTAAACAAAAAAAAAAAATGTAAAATTAAGGGCCTGTGGTACTACAGAACCGACATACTTAATTATTTATTTTATCTACCTTACCGATACCGTCGCTCGAATATGCAAGTGTATGTACCGTTCTTTGATTTTTTTTATGTTAGGAAACATATAACCACGATACAAAATTTAGATTTTGAAATAACTCCCGACATAGTGGACCGATTTCCATCAAACCAGTGATCAAACATGGCTAAGAACTAGGCTTGCCAGATCGTATTATCCGATTATCGGGGAAAAAAAATATTTTTTCGGGATTTTAGGTCTCAAGTCGGGAAAAGAAAAAAAAACATTCATAACGTAATTATATTTAAAGAATATACTTTATAAGTTTGTATTATGACATTTGGCACACCTCCTGCTCATAGAAGTTTTTTGACTTGTATAATCCATGCTAATATTATAAATGGGAAAGTGTGTGTGTCTGTTTGTTTGTCCGTCTTTCACGGCAAAACGGATCGATTAATTATTGACGTGATTTTTTAAATTTAGTTAAAGGGATGGAGAGTGAGATTACGATTCCTGTGAAACAATGAAAATGTAGACGTGTCTCCAAATATCTACTTTACCAGGAATTAAGTTGATGCGGTATTAGTTACCTGGCATTAGTTACTTTTCGATAGAGAAATCTACAGCAAAAATTGCTGAAAGAATCGAATTCAATAGAGAAATCTACAGCAAAAATTGCTGATAGATTTTATTCAATAATACGATCTTTCAACTTTATTCTGACAATAGTTGGATATCATCCACGATATTTAGAAGCCATGCAGCAGCTTGCTAAAGCCAGTGCTCTCGAAATCGGGACGAAAGACTTGATTTAACGAAGTCCCACAGTATTGACATATTAACCGGTATAGGATGTAGTGTCCAAGAAATTCGTTCATTGAAATGACACCCACGATGAGCAACCAAAATATTTTAAAACGTACCGCACCCCGCACTGCGCACTGAAACAACGCGCTTCGCACACTAGGCGCGGGTTACGGTACTTACTTTACGGTCGTTCCAGAAAAATAATTTGGCTGGATTCTAGTTTGGAATTTGAAATTTTAGAGTATTTCGAGAAATCGGGACATTTTCTAATTTGTCGGGATTCGGGAACACATGTTAAAAATCGGGAGAATCCCGCCAAATCCCGACCGTCTGGCAACCCTACTAAGAACACTCCCGAGTCGGGATAGCCGGATTAGCTTTCAAAAAAAAATCTAAATCGGTTCATCCGTTCGGGAGCTACGATGCCACAGACAGACAAAATTATAACTAACCGTTATTTTTGCGTAGGGGGTTAAAAAGGGGACCATGCGATAATACTAAATTATGTTTTTCAGAGTTGAAAGAGCAAAGAGGATCGAGTATTATAAAGAAGTTACTGTCAAAGTAAAATGTGTAATCACAGTGCATAGACTGCCATCTCTCGACACAGGCTTAAAACTTTTGAACCTGAGTTTTGACAATTTGGCCCATTTTGTTAATTTGATATGTGTTGAAATGTCAAATATTGATATTAGCGCCATCTAGCCGAGCGTTCCCCAAAGGTGTAACGCCATCTAGGTCACCGTAGCTTTTTCTCTATGGCTTTGAGGTACGTTTTTTTTTCTTAGACTTTATCCGTCTATACGGAGTTACATTTATGTCTTTGGTAGTAGGGAACTATTAAACTTGAAAGGTTTGATGACAGGAAAAACAAACGGATTGTTGTTTCCCTTTTGTTTTCGTCACAATTTAGATGGTTAATTTTCAAACAATGGAATCATTAATTTACGATTAATTACAGGTCTTTAACTACTCTTAGCTTAAACTACCGAGCTTATTTATTTATTTATTATTAATATTAATTATTTAAACATTAACTTCGTGTTATTTTATTTAATACCCTCCCAATGAATTGATTAATAATTGCAGCGCGCTGTCAGACCCTTGTAGTGACGCGATTTTCTCAAAAGTCGGCAGGGATTTATAGATTAATGAAAGGACAAGTCAAGTGGCATTTCATTAATTTGATGCAGTCTTAAGAGACTAGACTGATTACAACAATGTTACCTACATGATAGGATTATTGTAAAAATCAGTTTTAAGCAATAATTGCTCTTTACTATCAATCCTTCGAATCGGAAACCTTTCAATGAAACTACGCAGAAAAAATGTCGGAGTATACATAAGAGAACCGGTTCCGCTGACAAACTGTGCAATAAAGAGTCGACCTTGCGCGGCGACAGATTACATCACTGCGCGAGGAGCGGCGGCCGGCGCGGCGCCGGCGCAGCGCTGCGCAGAGTACGCACCCGCGCTGCGCTGGGCTCGGTCGGCCCATCACTCCCATCTTCATACCACCCGCATGCTCAGATATAAATACATATATACACAGGACAGGATGATATTATGTTGAGGGCACAAATTATACACGTGTAAGAAGGAGATGCAAGGAATTTTTGTTAATATTTCATGGCATGTGTCGTCCCACCCAAACAAACTTTATTAATCAAGTTTTATTTAATTACGTAATAATCCAAAAATTATTAAAATTTTGTTACCTACCCTATTAATAAGGAGCCAAACTTTTAAGTAGGTACATATAACGTCATACATCATAAATAATTATTTTCCTGTTAGGTAGGTACGTATTCAAAGTTGAATTGAAACGCAGTCAATATGGTAAGTACGTACATTGTAGTCAGAGCTCCCTTATTACCGACGAGGACGAGACAAAGTGACTTGCTCGCTTCACTGGTGATGTCGACAATAACTTTGCCCAATATGACATTATCTCTAATAATAAAATACAATTTGTTTACTTACCTATACAACTGCTTGATTTTTGACGATACCTATTTATTCAAATATATGCATACTCGCAAAAAGACATAGGTAGGTTGCTTAGAAAGTTGGAAAGTGAATCATCCAACGTGGTAGCGATTATGTGCATTGCATGCCATGGTTCCGCCCGCGGCTAGCTAGTTTCTTTTCTCTGTCTTGCTGGCTGTCTAGAGTTCTGTTATCGATTTATTATTGTCGATAATTTTAGTGTAAGTACAATCTACAAAAGTCTTACTCAACAGAGCGCTCAAAAATGTAAGTAGGATTTTGGCGGATGTGAGCGAGACGTGTAAGATAAGAATATTCTCGTATTATGAATAATATGATTGTCAAAATCTTACGATAAGTATATAGACATGTATGTATTCTAATAGATTTACTTTTAACTATTCTGCCCCGTAGAATGTTGCATCCTAACCTAATAATAAACTGTTATAAATCAATAATTAATCATTATTAATGTGATGTAATTATATATAATCAGTATTATTTTTGATATACGTATAGTTAGAAAAGGGCGATGATGCCGTCCGTTAATAATACCTACTATTGCAGGTGTTGTACAGTCAGCGTCAAATGTAGCGGATAACTACCATTCTGTAATCGCTAAACAAAAAGAGATGGGTGTCTAGAATCTAGATAAGGTCGGTGTCGTGAAGACCGTCTACCCAGAAAGACCGTCTACGGAATATAACTTTTGTATTTATATATCTATCGCTTCTTACACCTCCGAAGGGTCTTCAATAGAAATCCCTAGGACGAACACTAGTTAACAAAAAACTTGATTCGTGTTTCGAACTCAACCATCGAGTTCAACATGGTTACGCAAAAAATTAAAATAAAATAGAAGCAGTTGGAATAATTGCGCATTATGTATGTAACGTAGTACTTAATTTAATAATCGTTCTTCCTGTCTAGTACAATTAATGCTCTAAAAACGCGTTCAATTTATTGTTTTATGTTCTGAAATATGTAACTTCGAAATTGTGCCTATTAGTCGGCATATACTAGTAAGAGTAAGGCACCTTTTTCAGGCTTTATGGGAAATAAGTCGAGTTTAAACGGGTGTATTTACAAGGTTAATTTTAATTATAAGTTTCGGCTTTGCTTCTGCCTGGACCTGAAAAAAGAAGGTTATCAACCTCATTTACGGGACATATAACGGTCTTGCCTTATAAATAGAAAAATGCTGATATGTTGAAAATATCAACGTTATTTGTTTCAATATCTATCACTTTACTCCCTGTTATTACAGAATATAACAATGAACATGATTTTGATACTTATTTCCATATGAAATTACGCGACAACGAGCACTAGACGGTCTCGCCTTACTCAGCGCGTGGGGACGGTCAACTCGCCGAGCCTTAAAGAAAGTGATTTTTATCACATAAGTTTACTTTAATTCACCAAAGTATTATAAAAGCTGTGTAGAATATAAAATTTGCTTGCCCATAGGATCATGCGGATCACTCCAGACTACTTTAATAGTCTAGTTTAATCCACTCAAACTTTATTTACAATAAAGTATGCCGGTCTTGCCCGCTCTGAACTTATATAAATAAATAACAATTAAACGACATTTCTGTCCAGTGTCTGCGAACTGTACAGATTTATCTCTATACTTTATGTTATGAGAGATGCTGAAACGAAAATAAATAAATATTATAAAGTTTAATGCGTTTTCCGCATATTAGCCTTTGTTTTATGAGTTCGAAACAAGTGTCGCAAACGCACAAGTCGCACAACCGACACCTTCCTGCCTACGCGCCTGACCGCTTCTACTTATTAGGAATGGAATGAAATTATTGTTTTATATTTCCAACGGAATGGACATTGTTAAACAACTCGATGATAATATATTTGGCTATACTTTCCCAAGAAGGATAAGCTAGTTCCTACGCAGTGAACGCTAGTGAAACAGAGATAGAAGCTCGATATATTGGATAAAATGGGCAAACGTTAAACCATTCAATTATTAAAACGATATCGAACGTTACCGAAATAACTGGGTTTAATGTATGTATGCACACGTTAAACCAAGTTATCGAGAAATGCTATGAACATGACCTCTCCCTCTATTTAGCATTCGTGGATTATTCAAAAGCGTTCGACAGCATATCGCACCATGCCATTTTCACAGCTCTACATCATCAAGAACTATCCCCTAACTACATCCAACTTTTAAGAACCATTTATAATCATAGCACAGCCGCCATAAAATTACAATCTTCTGGCCCGTCCTTTGAAGTACAAAGAGGAGTAAAACAAGGAGATCCGCTATCGCCTAAACTTTTAACCAGCACATTAGAACATGTCTTCCGGAAGCTTGCGCCGCTTTGGGAAGGTAAGGGGCTTGTCATCGGTGAAAAAAGGTTAACCAACCTTCGTTTCGCCGACGACATAGTCCTGTTTTCCTCAACGGCATCCGAGTTACATCATATGCTGGAAGACCTCAGCAATGCAAGCCTCGAGGTTGGACTGAAGATGAATATGTCAAAGACCAAAGTCATGTCTAATAGTACAAAACGTAAGATTGAGGTAAACGGAGAGAATATTGCATATGTCCATGAATACCTTTATTTGGGCCAAATAGTCTCTTTCCAGGCGCGACAAGAAAAAGAGATTCAGAGACGAACTGAGAACGCCTGGAAGAGCTATTGGTCAATGAAGCACCTCATGAAGGGAGGCCTACCTCTGTCACTCAAACGTAGGCTCATGGACATGTGCATACTTCCAGTCCTCACTTACGGTGCTCAGACTTGGTTTTTGACGGAAGCTCAGAAGTCCAAACTCGGGGTTTGCCAGAGAGCTATGGAGCGCAGCATACTAGGTGTGAGACTAAGGGACCGAATCCGGAACACTACGCTGCGCTCAAAAACTCAGATAATTGATGTGGCTCGGAAAGCGGCCAAGTTAAAGTGGGACTGGGCTGGCCACGTCTGTCGCATGCCGGATGATTTATGTCATTTATGGGCCAAGACTACCACGCAGTGGGAGCCTCTCGAGTCAAATCGAGGATCCGGCAGACCTCGTCGGCGATGGCGGGATAACTTAGACTCCTTTTTGAGAGACTGGCCAGTTGTCGCACAAAACCGAGAGGAATGGAAAAAGAAGGGGAGGCCTTTGCCCAGCAGTGGGACACAATAGGCTCATAATAATAATGTATGTATTCACCTACAGTAGTGGTCTACTACCCACTATTCCCGAACTCTATTTGTTAGGTAGCACTGTTCTTGGTCCAGGATAGGGTAATTTAAAGCTACCTAATAAATCTTCATTAGAGCCCGCACAATCTATTATCGCTCCCTGTACTGGCCGCGGCTAGACAACGGCCACATTGTAACTTGTTCGCAGTGTTCGCATCATCCACGCGGACGACAACATTTACGTTTCTATTTAGTGAAACTATGATAATTAAATGATTAGGTACCTATGATTGGTATGCAATTATACGGTAAGAAAATTCTAGTATAGACTTGATCTTACCCACAACAGTTTTCTATAAATAACAAAAAATACTTTTGTACGTGAAATTCTATAAACATTATGATTCGTTATCAATCAAATGGTAATTTACCACATTTTTGCTTAAGCATAAGACCGCTCTAACAAGTAATTCGTATAAATCTCGTCCTTGAGGTAAGCGGCAATGTAATAGTAACTTTGGTTGAAGACATCACAATCAATAACATCAAGAGTTACCCTGTGCGTTTTCACATTATCCGATCCGATATCGGATGTCGGACCGATATCCCATACATTACAGGCGCCATCTTGGATTTTTTCTATTGAAATCCTTCCGACATCCGATATCGGATTGGATAATGTGAAAACGGCCTAACACATCATGGGCGTCGCACTTAAACAGAAGAGCGGAAACGTTTTTATTCAATTGTGCAGGTAGTGAGGGTCATTGTAATCATTCGTCACATTGGTGTACCAAAGTTATTTATCCTTCAGAAGCAATGTTGCAAGCCGAGAGCAGCCGAGCGCGGGGGCGGGCGGAGCGCGGCGCGGCCGCGTGGGCGCGAGGCCGCTTGCACAACGTTGCACTGAACCTTACGCGGAGGCAACCACTACTAGCTGCCGGTGCCGGTAATTTCCGATTAAACATAAAGTAACAGTGCCGAAAATAAGGAACCTAAACAATAGGTCTCCTCGAGATGATCATCCAACTTGATCGTTAAACAACTATGCAGAACTTGCAGAAGATCCATAATTCAGAGCCCGTTCTATTCGCCGAATCTTCATCAGAGGTCCCAGTGGCAGGACATTTTATATTTGAACTAGCTTTTGCCCGCGGCTTCGCTCGCGTTAGAAAGAGACAAAAAGTAGCCTATGCCACACTCCATCCCTTCAACTCTCCACTTAAAAAATCACGACAATTCGTCTCTCCGTTTTTTTCCATTTGCCCCGCTGTACTCGTACCTTATACCTAATCACTAATTGGAACTCTTCGTTTAAAATAAAAATGTAGATTAGAAAATACAGACGAAAGTTCACTAATATAGTATTTATGTAAATGTGTTCTCGGCTTGTATTGGTAGATTATATGTGTACATAATTAGTACATATACCTCTATACCTACGTAACCTCAAGGTGATGTATTAACTTGGTAGTTAAAGTACACATATACTTTTAGTAAGTACCTAAGTACTCTTGCGAGTTTATTGAAGGCTGGCTTAGCTTAATAAGTACAGCCACTACAGGCACCTTGTGACTTGTGACCATGATTTATTTACCCGATAATGCCTAAAGATCCTGATCAAGCGTAATCAAGAACAAAAGGGTCAATACCTACATAAAAATAAAACGTTTACCGCCGTACGTATTTGATACCTTTTTAAATGGGTGGGCGGACTGACAGTATATTTTAGATGCAATATTTTTTGGATAACGAATCTCTGCTGAGCATCACGCCATTGCAGGCCATACATGAGACTTTTTGACTGTTTACAATATCGATATCATAAACGTCACTGAAAGAGACGTCCAAACGATAACCTATCTACTAGAAAAATTATACACATTTTCAGTGACTTTTACGTTATCGATAGAGTGTCCTAAAAAAACGTAAAATACTCATTTTAGAGGCCCTTGCCAGGCAGGCAAGTATGGTCGCGGTCCCTATCTCACTTACTAATAGTGCGATAGGGACGGCATGATGTTTTATCTTTTATCGCGCGACCATGCTTGCCTGCCTGGTCAATCTCAAATCTCGGCCTGCTGATGCCGCCTGCCGGCGCTCGCGCTCGCGCGTCGCATGATCGAGCCCCGGCGTGGGCTTCACGGTCAATCGACGTCGCTGCGCCGCCAGCTGCATACACAATCAGCTGGCTCTCACGGCCCTCACGGGCGACGCGACGCCGCACTCTCCGCTCTTAATAATATATCACCATACCGTTATACTACATATGCGTCGCGTCGCTACGCTACACGTATGCACTGCCTTCCATAGATCCATACTTAAACCTCGCGCTCCGAGTAAAATAAACTATGTTCGTTTTTAGTCTTACCCCTTCCTGACGTTATCTAAGTTGGGAAACGTCGTATCAGCCTACTACTACATTACACGTAAGTATACTTACCTACTCGTATTATTAATGCCACTAGCGAGCGCCCCGTTTTCAAACTCCCTTCTAGTTTAAAGTTTAGTGAGAGTATGAGTCGAGTTTGGTAATAAGTACGTACATAAATAATAATTTCCTATTGTCCAGTCTCTGACACAGTTTCGCACGGCCCATATATTAACTTACATGGAAAGCAGGTACCTGACGCTTTCGAACATTAGCATTCAGAGTTGTCGCATGAATGAACGCACCATTCGCAAGGAATGCGGCCGGATAATGAAATGCCATATTATTGTTTAGCATTCAACTCGGATAATAAATAGGTGGAATCACAGTACACAACACAACATACACAAACGTTCATTTGAGTTCATTTTGCGATGGTCTTCGGAACGAAAAACATAATGACCCCCGATTATTTCTCCGGGAGTATGACTGTATGTTGTGTGTATGGCGTGACCAACGTAAATAAGTATTACGTGGTTATTAACGCCCTCTTAGCCTTATAATTTATAAGGAGTGACTCTACCGACAGTACCGAAAAGTTGGCCAATCTGGGTTACAACAAAACCCAAAACCGATGTTTTGTTTAAGTTCCTTAATTCGTAATCGTATACGTATGTTATATGTGTACTAATGAATGTTGTAATTAATTACTATCAAATATCTTGATTCCTTTCACATTTGCTACATCCTCGCTACACCATTGTGGTAAGGTAATAAATGATTTTATAGTAAACTTTACCTGACTTAATAAAATGAGTTCTACACAAATCAACATCCTTAGTCCCAATGTAAACTCAATATTCCTCAACAAATAAAACCCACTTCAGAACTTGGTATCTCAAAAAGCATTACATTCGTTCGATCCGATATCGGAAGTCGGAGCGATTTCCCATACATTACAGGCGCCATCTTGGATTTTTTCCATTGAAATCCTTCCGAGATCCGATATCGGATCGGATAATGTGAAAACGCACTAAAGGAAGTCGATTGTCAATGATATTTATCAGAAAATGTAAAAGGTGAAGTTCTTTATAAGATAAAAGATGACGATGGCGTGGCGTGCTGGCGTGTGCCTCGGCGGCGGCGGCTCGGCGCTCTCGCGTGATAAACAACCATACGATTTCAGATTAATTACGAGTTCAATTTAACGCTAAATCAATTTTATACTAAAAATAGGCACTTCTTAAAGCACTACGTACTAAATACGGACAAGAACCATTAGATTAGTAGGTATGTCTCGCCTTGTATGATTTATATTTGCAAAAAATATATATATATTATATACTGCGTAATGGCACAAAATAATGGTAAAATGAAAATATAAATACTTGATCAGAAACTTGTTCTTCTGTACCAGTCCTTCTAAACGTGTAGGGAATTATCAGCAAAATGTGTAATTCCATGGCAGAGAGCGAAAAAAAATAATTTTTTGAGGTCAGAATTTTTAAAATCTGGTTATGGGGTAATGTTCTTTGGCTCTAGAACTCTAGACCTTACTTGAACCGATTTTTTTTTTAATAAACTGAGTTTAACTGAGTATGCCAATTTTTTTAAAGTTTAAAATGTTTAACTAATATTATAAATGGGAAAGTGTGTGTGTCTGTTTGTCTGTCCGTCTTTCACGTGATTTTTTAATTGGAGATAGTTGAAGGGATACAGAGTGACATAGGCTACTTTTTGTCTCTTTCTAACGCGAGCGAAGCCGCGGGCAAAAGCTAGTATTTTATGAAAAGAACGAAAGAGACAAACCATTATACATGTTTAACATGTTACGAATTAATTAATTATAGTTATATCTAAATTTGCTTTTTATATTTTTAATAAGTACCTATACTTTTCTATAACTTTGGATCAAGAATGCGAAAATAAGTTATTTCGCCGGTTTCGCTACCGAGTTGAATATTACTTCGGCATCAGGAATGCTGGTTTTGGTCATCAATAGCAGCTTCTAATGATATCGAAATGACTTCGTAAACAAATGAGAAAACTACGCTTTGTCTGCTGAAAATAAAGCTTAGCCACATACAATACGGAGACCTCAGGAGTCTCAGGACTTACTTACTTAATACTAAGGCCCTGTTTCATCGACCATAATATTTAACTGATTTAACAGACTTATTAACATCAAACAGCAGTGAAATAAATACAATTTAGCGATCGATGTAAACGGTGACAGGAGGCGTAGGCGGTTTGGTGCATTCGACCCTCAGTATGCTTAGAAATGGTTTCAAGTAGGCAAAAGTGACCACAAAAATAATACGGCGACTAGTCCTCAACTTAATTTAGAACCAACATTTGCGTCAAATCAAATCACGGTCATGTCTAGCGAACTGTTACGTAGCGACATGATATTCGACAAGTCATTACAGAAGTAATTAATGTTGATGAAGCAGGTAGTCGTAATAGTTATGTAACAACACAGAATTCAAGATCATATCCGACCAGTTCAGAGCACACATAATTCTCGTCTCTCAAAACGGCTTTTGCAAATTCATGTCGTGAGAAAGTGAAAGTTGATGTAAAGGCAGCCAAACTCTTAAAATGACGTGTACTTAACGTATTACTGATTGTCAATAGATAGAGCAGACGTCGAGGTAGCTAAACTTGTAGGTACCTAGGTCAAGTACGTCGCTAATGTAAACATTTATGCCTATACAGAAATATACATAATTATATTTTTAATTTCGCAAATAAATGTGGTCGTTCCATTCCTACAATTCACGCTAAAGGTCAACTGGGTTCAAAGTGAGTAGTGTAACTAAGGTGTGTACTAAATGTTTTGGTCCTTCGCTCCATATCTCGGTCGCCATTCGCCATCGCACATGCGAAATCAAAAATTATTTCATTAAATATCAAAGTCTCCATCTCTATCATTTATTTTCTGATTGATTGATGATATACGCGATTAACGATGTATGGTAATTTTAGGATAAGTTAGCTATGTAGGTATATATTTTATAATATTAACCTTGAAAATCCAAGGATAGGACTCGTGCCCAAATGAAGGGTTGTCGCAGTGATGGCGATGGCGATGGCGGCCGTGCGGTGAGCGGCATTAGTAAGACGCGAGAGAGCACAGTCAGCGGGTTATTGTTTCCGCCGCGGCGCGGCGCGGGTTGCGTGCTGACATGCGAGCGGCTCGTCGACCTTGCTCCTGGCCAGTTTTACAACTATCCAACCTTCATTACTCAGATATCGCTTTGGTTTGAAAGTAAGTAACAGCCCCTGTAAAAGTTCATTTTCTTGATGTGTTTTACCTTGAAAGGGTTATATTAAAAAAATAGTTTCGAGATATTAAGTAAATGTGTTTTTTCGTTCTACCTACGGTAAAAATCCAAAGCATAGTTATTAATCAAATTAAATTTTGCTGTCATATCAGCTTTCGCTCCGCTTGTACAAGCCTTTACGTGTACTCTAGTTACACGATTAAATAGTTAAGTACTTAGTTCAATTTCATTCGACAGATGACAGATCTCTTGCATAATATAATAAGCATCAAAAACCCAATCAGAACTAGTGATATAAATGATTTCGGTCACGATATGGATGTTGAACGACACGTAACCGTTTTTATAATTAACCTGTACATAAATCATATAATTATGTATGTTGAATCATATAGTTCATTTCAACTCAAGTTAATATCTACCTAGGTACTTGGTCAACAGACAACACCAGTCCATTTGTGCCAAAAGTAATCAGTTCTTTAATATTAACTATTCCGCATTATTTACTTGCTTAGTTAAATTAGTGAGGGCTGATAAATAGGGTCAGTTGATTATAATTCGCCTATTCGATTGCAGCAGTTGTCCGTCAGCGCTGATCGGGCGCTGGGCGTCAGCCAAGCTATTCCCGCCATCCCGAACGGTTTAAATTTGGAACACACTTTTTTTCTGAATCCCGTAGCGTATATGCGTCCAGGAGGTTAACAATCTCTATCCATGAATAAAGCTGTGCTTATACGGCAAAGCTGAAACAATTCTATATTTTCAATGTTTCAATATTTAAGTGAAAAAGGCTTAGTGGTCAATTGAGTGTTGGTAGCGCATGCAGCAAAGGGACATACTTATTATCTGCCACCCTCTATTATTATTCCATTTCCAAATTCCACGTCTCTACGTAGGTCTCTACGATACATCTCTACATTATGTTGCGTTTAACAGTATCTTCTACAAGTAATCATAATATGTAATTAGGTAGAATACGAAAAAATCTGCTCAGCGATATAATAAAACTTGAAAAAGTTAATGTAGCTTTGTAGATAATTTGTGGATATAGGTACAACATGGGTACAACTATTAAGTACTTATGCAAGTACGTTGTGGTACTTGTGGTGCTGTGCTGTACTACTTACATAGAATTTAAGACGGAGCCTGCGCTGTGGATTTCTTTTTTATTTTATCATCTATTAATGCGAAAAATTTAACAACATAATCGCAAAGTTTTTATTAAGTTTAAAATTTATTTAAGTATCGAGGCTTCTTAAGATATTTGTATGTACATATGTGTATTTCCAGTCATTTGGAATAACTGCAGAGTTAAAACACAAGTACTTAATTCTTAGAGAAATTAACTATAATTTGACAACCTTTCCTTAAAGTTAACGGAAATCAATAAAACCGGCCAAGAGCGTGTCGGGCCACGCTCAGTGTAGGGTTCCGTAGTTTTCCGTATTTATCTCAAAAACTACAGAACCTATCAAGTTCAAAACAATTTTCCTAGAAAGTGTTTATAAAGTTCTACTTTTGTAATTTTTTTCATATTTTTTAAACATATGGTTCAAAAGTTAGAGGGGGGGGGGACGCACTTTTTTTTCCTTTAGGAGCGTTTATTTCCAAAAATATTAATATTATCAAAAAAACATCTTAGTAAACCCTTGTTCATTTTTAAATACCTATCCAACAATATATCACACGTTGGGGTTGCAACGAAAAAAAATATCAGCCCCCACTTTACATGTAGGGGGGGTACCCTAATAAAACATTTTTTTCCATTTTTTATTTTTGCACTTTATTGGCGTGATTGATATACATATTTGTACCAAATTTCAGCTTTCTAGTGCTTACGGTTACTGAGATTATCCGCGGACGGACGGACGGACGGACGGACGGACAGACAGACATGGCGAAACTATAAGGGTTCCTAGTTGACTACGGAACCCTAAAAACAGGTTACATATATGAATAAAGATTTCTACTAAAATTTGGTAAGTAGGTAGTTATATGGTAGTTTTCGGGTGCGAAAACGCGCACGTTTGTTAACATAATACTCGTACATATTACGTTGGTCTCTCAGATATTAAAGAAGTACCTAACTAAGTTGGATAATATTTAACACAAGCGAAACCATTTTGTCTTTAATCGATACCTTATTTTATCATTTGACCATCAAGTTGATTAGTTCAATAACAGATCAGTAAACACGATTTTATAGAACAAGTTCATTGATTAATCATGTAAATGAGTGATAATCTTTACAACATAAAAAAAACGCTATCGCCAAACGGTTGTCGATACTCATTCAAATGGAAATGAAGGACAAAAAATATTAGAGAAACCAAAATTTGGTTTCTTATTATTTAATATAAGTCAACAACTAGCGTGTGGCCATACTGGTATTTTGCATAGGCCCAGCTACAAGCACCTAACTAGATAGAAATTAAATGTTTGCGCTTCACTTAAAATTTGTAAACATTTAATGATAGATTGTCTGGAAAACCGCAACCGCACGGCGACCATGGTTCAGTCTAGACCTTGTGGTTTCAATTCCACTGAAGTTCACTGAATTCAATGGGCCGGAGCATTTAACTTACTTAATTACGTCACGAGTAGACCAGTAGACTATTTATAGTGAATAAATCTCCGTTTCAAAAATAATAGTATGTCTTCAAGTAATAAGACTATTTAATAAGAGTAATAAGTATAAAACTTATACCAGGGTGCGTAGCCGAATGGCACAAACGCTCACAAAACGCTCACGAAACGAAACGCTAGTAGATATCTATCTCTATCGCTCTTGCGTATTGGTGCGACAGAGCCGGACTACGGCACCAGTAGGCAGCGTTCCCACTTATGCGTCGCGTGTCTCGGGGCGCGCAAGGGGCGTCCGCGCCACGCCGCTTAAGTGTAATTCAAAAAACGTCTCCTCAGTACATTTTGTATAGGAAAGACGTAAGACGCGCCCCAGGTGGCGTGGCGGCGGCGGGGCGCGCGAGCGGCGCGCCTTACGTCCTTCCTATACAAAATGTACTGAGGAGACGCTTTTTGAATTAAACTCAGGTGGCGTGGCGCGGATGCCTTTTGCGCGCCCCGAGACACGCGACGCATAAGTGGGAACGCTGCCTTAGAGGATACATTTTCAAGGGCGGATCCAGCTTCGTACCTACCCAGGGGGGGTCACGTGGTCAATTTGTATGGCCAACATAGGCTCCAGGGGGGTCATGAGGGTAGGGTATTTGTCAGAAAAAAATCTCCATACAAGTACAAATTTATAAATAAGTAAATAGGTCACATCACATGTCCCTAAATTAAATCTAAGCTTTCAGTGTAATGCAGTGTAAGTAAAAGTGTAATGTGTATGACAACTGCATTTGGTGATGTTATGATATTTATTATTTACCATCATAAAGGTGCTAGAGTTAGAGGCGGTGCGCATTTCATTTCGAAACATAAGAACGCGATATCGTAGACTTAGATTGGACGAGCAGTAAATTGGCAGTTTGACAAAAATGCACCCGAGCACAATATGACTTCATATCTATTACCACTTAGACGAAAGAAGTTCACGTACATATTCGTATAATGCTGTTATACTTACAACTACGGCAATTCACGGACTGCTATTAAATACTGACTCACAAAATGACGAGATACAAATACAAGCTAACTATGTAGTTGTAGGTGTTCTCGCTCAGAATGTTTGCTCCGTGTGTATTCATGATTGATTCAAAATGTCTCTAGCATGAGTTGTTTTCTCGAGCGCGAGTCTCATACGGTACGGCCCATCTATACGGTGCGAGAACTCGCATGCAAACATTGCGATATTCGATTGGTTTGCTGAATTGTATGTAACCTCAACAGTCCGCGATGTAACTAAAATCACATGAGACTGCGGATTCGCGCGCCTTAATGGCCCCCGAAAATCGCGTAAAATGAGGCATAGTTAGTTTCGATTCGCGTAAGCCTGGAGAATCTGGAGAGGTTTGGAGATGTATGAATATGACTCAAACTTAGATAAAGCTTTGAATGTGTATTGAGTTTTTAACATGTTCTATAAATTATATGACTTTGTAATATTTATAGATTTGCTGTGGCCCATTGGTATGCAGGAGAATACATTATATTATGCTTTTCCATAGCAAAAGGGAGAATTTACTTATTGCATATTTAAGTACTTATTTGCTCTCGCATTCAAGGAAATGTTTCCACCGAAAACAGCTCGATGACGTCAAATTATTATATTGCCATTTGTTGACTAATTTGGTTTATAAATGCATTTAAAACAGCGCTTAAAGTAACATGTAGACAAAGAGACGCACTGAGCAAGACTGTTGCACCAGCGGTGCACCCAGACTGAGCTATAACGATATATGTAGACACATTGCAGACGCGTTACTTTGCACTTGTACGACTGTATCCCTGTCTTCATACCATACTTGTTCATGTCCTTCAACAGATAACCACTTGAATAAATACAATACACATTGTCGTCGTCTTAACTCAGCTACTCGAAAACAGAATAGAGTTATAGTTACCTGCCGAACTAAGTACATCATACATCATCAATAAGCTTTTTTTGCTTTTGACATTAATTTTGAGGTAGTTAGGTAAATAGGTAATACCTCCTCGGCCTCATTTCAATGGTCAATTTTAACCTAGGCTTAGTCTCAGGCAGCTGAAGTACCTAATAACATCGCTATTCGGTCGGTCCTCGCGTTGGGTAGTGTACAGTCTCGTCTAAAATATTTCGTTACTATAGTGCCAAAATAATTATTTTACACGAATTATTGTCCATATGTCCCTACACACACATACATACACAGTTCATAGATGTAGGTACTTTCATGTGTTTGGCACTTTGTTCGTATCAATATTATCAGAATTCTAGAATTTATTTTCAAAGTTGCACAACTTACATGCAATATTAGATTTACGGGAAGTTAGGAATTGTTTAACATTTCCTGTTCCAGTTCCAGTTACCAGTTCAGCAGCTGGAAGGCTATACCCTATATACTAGATTCGACGACCGGTCTGGCGCAGTCGGTAGTGAAACTGCCTGCTACGCCGCGGTCCCGGGTTCGAATCCCGGTAAGGGCATTTATTTGTGTGATGAGCACAGATATTTGTTCCTGAGTCATGGATGTTGTCTATGTATATATATCGTTGTCTGAGTACCCACAACACAAGCCACCTTGAGCTTACCGTGGGCCTTAGTCAATCTGTGTAAGAATGTCCTATAGTAATATTATATAATATAGATACATATTGTACAATAGAGTTCATAAATATGTGTACATTTTTTCACCTTAACTCGTTGCAATAAGGTGACATAATGTAGACATATTTATGAACTCGACTGCACTGTACTTCAGTGAAACATGGTTGAAACTATAAGTTTGTCTTTAGCAATTCAATTGGTAGAATACTGTTGTTAAAAGGTATATCAGGGTCATCAGGAATAACTGGCAGTGGTTAAGAAGGTAAGTACTTAAAATAAATAAAATATCAGTCCATGGATCGCATTGGCAGCACACAATTCGCTATACACGATATATTTTTATATCCTCGTTACACTTAACGAGTACACATATATACATATGAAAACAAGACAGCATCTTTTAAGTAAGTATTATAAATGTGTCGCTTAACTTCAAATACTATTTTGCTTTAAGGTTGATTATGTATAAAAATACATACATAATCTGAAAAATAATCAACCTTATAGCAGAATAGATTTACCAGAGTTTGAAGTTAGGCTGCACAAATGTTATACTTTTTTAGTCAAAGGTGTGACTGAGTCCCAATTTATTATTGCCTCGTTAATGTATACTCGTTACTAGTAACCAATATTAAATTTAGTAGGAAAGTGATCCATCCCCACCTGTGCTCTGTTGATAACATCGTGGGGTCCTCGCCATGTTGTAGCTGCCGGTGATTTTCTCTTGGCTAATTCTAGGGTAGCTTCGCTGGGACAGCGTTCAAACATAAGCACTCGTTCGGCCACGGAGCCTCGAGTCAGGAAGGGGCGCACGGGCGTCGCGCCGCCTGCGGCCGCGGCCGGCTCGCCAGCACCGGCACTAGACGCGCGCCGCGCTCGCGCTTCAAACTTTGAACGCGCTTCGGTCACGTGCGAGCCCAGCGACGCGCGCCGCTCGCCGCTCGCGCCGGCAGCCGGCTTGCGGGCGCCGGTCTCTAGGCGGTCCTGGTATCGGCTCTTAGCATAGTCAACTAAAGACACGGGGGGCACCACGTCAGGCCGCTCAGCCGTGCGCTCCGCTACGACACCGCCGGTTCGAAGCGCACGCAGCAGGCGCTCTTCTTCGCGCGCCACCTCCAGTCGCATGGCGGCAGGGTCGGCGCGCCGGGCGCCGGCGCCCGCGCCACAGGTCCCGTTGCGCTCGGGCACCAGGTCCGGAGGTAAGGTAACTTCTATAGTCTCATCCTCCTGTTCCGATCTCTGTTCATTATATGAATCCGGTAGTTGCTCTCTTCGACCGTCAGGTCTGGTCACCTCCAGCCGGTCGCGCCTGAGTTCAGGCCGCTGCTTTATTTCAGGTTTAGGTTCAGTTCTAGGCTTACTTCGAATGCTATCCGTAAGCTTAAGTCCAGGCGTGGGCCTGCACGACAATATTTCAGTGGGCGCAAGACCTCGCGCTTTCCAGGTTTGGTATATGGCCTCTGCGTGGTCTGAAATCTGTTTCGCTATAGCCGCGATATCCTCCTCCCCGGTGTCGATTTCGCGGCGGGCCGTAGCCGCCATGGTCGAGCCGCTCGCCGCCGAGGCGCGCGCACCGCACCGACCGCTTCAGGGGCCTGCCGAGCGCCCCATCTACACTCCGTAAATACACGTCTCGAAACACAGATCTCTATGCACTGCTAACTCAAATCACCTTATACAATATTGTCCCGAAAGAAGTAGACAAGTCGAAGTAGGTAGGTAATGTTAGGAACAGCTGTAGCTCGAGCGCGCGTTTGACAATAAACAAAGGTTCGGATCGCGTGTGTCACGATGCGGCTCGGGCTGCGGCGGCAGACGACGGGCCGACGGCGGCTGCTCGCGCGGACTGCGGGCCGAGCGGCGCGCGGCGCCGGCAGGACCCCGCCCGCGCGCCGTCGCTCCGCACCGCTGCTCCTCTCCCTCCCGATTCCTCCATACTCTATGGGTACTCGGGTACTCATCTAATCCCGATTCACGTGCAATCAGCAGTAATATGCCATTACCACCTCAACTTCTTAAAGGTAGTATTAATTGCCCTAATCTGCTAAATCGAGTTACTTTTAGTTGTCCGCGTCAGCCCTTGCGCCCTCGATCGCTGTTTCACATCAGTTTTTGTGTCAAGAATATTCTAGACATACCTTTTTCAGACGAGCTCCTAGCTACTATAATTATAAACACCTTTTTGATGTTGATTGTTTCCAAAATTCGTTGGCTATTCTAATAGTTATTTGTTATACAAGGGGGCAAAGTTGTATTTTAACGCCGAGTGTGGAATTGAAAAACGAGCAAGGGAAAGGATTCTATAGTTGAACCACGAGCGAAGCGAGTGGTTCGAGAATAGAATCCTGAACTTGCGAGTTTTTTAATACATGCACGAGAAGTAAAATACATTTGCACCCGTGTGTAACACAAAACTTTTCCCCTCACTACAGCGAGGAAACTACAATGCAAAAAATGCGTTTATCACTGCTTCCAGTAGTTCCACAGGTGGTAAATCATCTTTATTACTAGATTCACCTTCTTTTATCAATTTTAAAGCAGTTAATTTGACTTTATTCAAGGTCAAATTACTTTACCCACTAGTGGATAAAATGCGTTTTTACCCGCTGGTATTAAAGGACAAAACACGTGTTTCCGAGCTAGTGAGGGGAAAAAACTATTGTTAAACGTAAGTTGTTTTAATAACATAATTACTTTACTTAGGTTTATGTTTATGTTGTATGCAGTTTAATTTTCTTGTATTACGTTACGTTATGTTGTTTTCTTATATTCATTTAGTGAACTTTATTTGGTTTACAATTATGAACCTCCAGGTCTTTTGTTATTGTTTTTCTTTTTTTGCAGTACATTTTTGTATTGCCAATATGTAATGTGTTTATGTGACTGTTTGGTTTCTGAATAAACTAAAAAAAAAAAAAAGACAAAGTTGAGCTATAGTGAATTACAAGGGAAGAATATTTAAATCCTACTTAGTTTTACCAAGTTTTCCTCATAAACACACACGAAAAATTATGTTGAGACGCTACAGGACACAGGAGCAAAAATGCTAAAATGGAAAGGAGACCCCCTTTCAATTTGGGAATTCTAGTTTAATATACTAGTGTTATAAACTACATTTATCGAAAAAAAATTGTCCATTAATAGTCCGTTGCTTCTGGAAAGTTATGTATGAAAATGTTGGCATAATTAATGGAAGATTTTTTTTGATTGGGATATGTACATTACAGGCCGAAGTTATTTTTCATCAACCCTCTCCATCGCTCCCCCCTCTGCGTCACCCCTCTTCCCCCCCTTAAATAGCCGAAAATGCGGTTTTTCGCGATTTCTGACAAAACCGTTGTAGATACAGAAAAAGCGTGTAGGAAAAAAGTAATCCTTGATAAATTTGCTACAAATCGTTCATTGACACTTTGGTTCTAGCACTTATAGGTTTCGCGTGATCCATCACGAAAGTTGGTCCTTTACTGCAATTTTCTTTAGTGAATGTTAAGTTTTCTCCCAAATTGCTTACGAAATCTGTTTGATATTACTAAAATATTATAAACTGAAAATGAATTTCAGGGGGAAAAATCACTACCATGGGTGGGACTTGAACTCACGGCTACTGGATTGATACTCCAGGGCTCTACCAACAGCTACCAAAAGCTCATCCCCGGTCATAGATACACTATATAGATCAATGGTACTCCTAGCGACTACTACCGTGAAAATATTACGTCTTAAATAGTTACTGGAATTCCAAGACATATTGGAAATTCCACCCATGGTAGTGATTTTTCCCCCTTAATTTTATTTTAGTCATGAGTTACAATATTTTAGTTATATCAAACAAATTTCGACGATTTCGTATGCATTTTGGGCGAAAACTTAACATTCACTAAAGAAGATTGCAGCAAAGGACCAACTTTCGTGACGGATCACGCGTAAACTATAAGTGCTAGAACCAAAGTGTTAATGAATGATTTGTAGTAAATTTATTAAGGATTACTTCGTTCCTACGCGCTTTTTCTGTATCTTCAACAGTTTTGTCAGAAATCGAGAAAAACCGCATTTTCGGCACTTTAAGGGAGGGTAGAGGGGTGACGCAGAGGAGGGAGGAGTGGGGAGGGTTGATGAAAAATAACTTCGGTCTATAATGTACATATTTCAATTTAAAAAAACCTTCCATTAATTATGCCGTAATTTTAGCTAATTTCCCCCTGCTATAAGGAAGATAAAAGATATTGCGAAAAAATCTTTAAAATCGAGGTTCCGCTCTCGACTGTTTCCTCCTTCAAAACTTATTTAAACGGAACGAAATTTGAGAATCTGAATAACAATGAAATAATCTGTGACGGACCGTTTAGTTTTTTGGCTAATTGTTATCAATCTTGAGTATCCACCTTTTTTGCGCAATAATGAAAAAGGCCGTTTTTGGAAAATTTTGACTGGCTCTAGCGTCTTTAAAAATAAAAATATCAAAAAAATCAAAACGGTCCGACACAGATAAAAATAATAATAATCTGTGTTGAAAAAATCATTGCTCTATCTTCAAAAACCAGGGAGGAAATAGTCGAGAGCGTTTGTATGGAGAATTGACCCCTCCTGTATGATCTTAATGTTTATGCGATTAATAAGTTTTTTTCAAAAATTTCATTTTTGGCATAAGCTTTTATCGCCGACTGTACTGTGTTTAGGGTTCCGTACCAAAAAGGTACAACAGGAACCCTTATGGTGCGACTCTGTCCGCCTGTCTGTCCGTCTGTCACATTGTTAAATATCTCTAGAACTACTTATCGATAGCATAAGTAGTTCTAGAGATATTTAATTGATATGAAATTTGGAATAGTTATAAACATTGTGAACCTCTACAAGTTGAAGGTATTTTTTATTTTAATTAATTAATATAAATGATAGAAAATGGCCAAAATGAAAGGGGGGCAAACTGAAAATTTCAAGTAACTAGGTCAAGTGGGGTATCGTTAAAAAGAGCTCAAATTGTACATATCAAAACTATTTTTTATAATTTTTTGGTTGTGGAAAAAAAATGTTTTTTGAAGGAAAATGTAAAAAAAATACCGTCCCCCCCCCCCCTTATCTCCGAAGTTTACCAACATAAATTTATGAAATTTTCACCAAACATGGCTATTATAATGAATATTACAGGAAAAATAAAATCGTACACGTATCTTGAAAACTTTTTTTTTATTTATAAAAACCTTTGAAATGTTGCACCCGCAAGGGTGTTGAAATTGAAAATGTAAATCTGAAATTTACATTTTCAATTTCAACACCCTTGCGGGTCTTTATTGTATCCGTATTTTTTAACAAAATAACAATGAAATTACCTGCTTTCAAATAGAGGCAAAATGGTTAAAATCGGTTCACACAATAAACAATTATTCCATAGAAATCATCTTCCATACTAGCTCGCGCGC
The DNA here is from genome assembly GCF_023078275.1 of Leguminivora glycinivorella. NCBI lineage: Eukaryota > Metazoa > Arthropoda > Insecta > Lepidoptera > Tortricidae > Leguminivora > Leguminivora glycinivorella. Next base: position 20,413,288 of record NC_062998.1, read on the forward strand.
ATTAGTTTACTCAATTTGCCGATGGATGTCGCTGTATGTTGAACGCTCATTTCCTACATCGCGTTTTTCCTGATACATAATTATAATGAGGTCGGTTCAGGAGCGTCCTTGCGACATGTCGTAAGTCGTAAACTATTGAAGTCGAATAGTCTTGATTTTATTTGGACGTTGTCTAACAATAAAATTGTATATTAAAATATTACTGTTATGTGAGAAATTGAGTCTTGAGGGATTTAGTCAAATCTGTAGAGTTCTATGAATAACATTTTGATGATTCAACTAGGTATTGAAAGTTTGTACGGAACCCTCGGTGAGCGAGTCCGACTCGCACTTGACCGGTTTTTTCAACAGACATCTACTGCTCTCCGAGACGTTTCTAAAAACCCCTTACTCGATGCAGAAACGACGTTTCATAACAGAGTTCCTGCTGCAATTTCAGCCCAATCGGAAACCGGGAAGTGGGTCAAATTTAGCTTCTACGTTTTGACGCACACTAACATACTATTTAACAAGGCAAATTGAATAAAAGCTTGTAAAAACAATCACGTCTTGTGGCAAAATGTATGTATCAATATTGTATAAGTATTTGTATAATTTGGTTGCCCATAACAGAAGAAAATAACATAAATCCATACTAATATTATAAATAGGAAAGTGTTTGTGTTGTCTGTTTGTTTGTCCGTCTTTCACGGCAAAACGGAGCGACGAGCGACGAATTGACATGATTTTAAGTGGAGATAGTTAAAGGGATGGAGAGTAACATAGGCTACTTTTGTCTCTTTCTAATCCCCACTTCCCTAAAATGGGGGTGGAAATTTATATCCTCAATTTTCGAATTTAACACGAGCGAGGCCGCGGGCCAAAGCTAGTGTTCTTATAATAATTCTTATACATAGGTACTCGGAAATTATGTGTGTATAGTGTATACATATAGTTCCTATAGTATAGTCGATTGTGTAATTTAGGTATAAAAAAATGGCATGTGACGTGAAAAAGTACATTACGATACAAGTGCGAAAAAAAAGGAAGTCTGAAACGAGTGGCGATAGATTAAAACACGACCGAAGGGAGTGTGGCGATAAATTAAAACACGACCGAGGGGAGTGTTTTAAATCGACACGAGATACGAATTTCCTTTTCGCACGTGTATCGTATCGTACGACGTTTTTCAGTATAGATGGCCCTCTGAAATTTTAACTTGAAAAGAAATGAACCACTTCTCCCATTAGTGCGTAAAAAAAACACCATCTGTACCGAAATAGCACATTACGATACGGGTTCGACCACCCAACCACCCAAGGGTGTTCTGTGCATTATTATTACGAATTGGTTGAATCGATTAGGTACTAGGTAGGTCCTATTTTATGCTCTGAGGGCCCTGTTTTACATCTTATTTAATTTTACTTAATTTTTTACTTGTTCTTAGTCCGTTTTCACATTATCCGATCCGATATCGGAAGTCGGAAGGATTTCAAAGGAAAAAAACAAAGATGGCGGCGTAAATAAATGAGATATCGGTCCGACATCCGATATCGAATCGGATAATGTGAAAACGAACAAAGTAAGGTATATTATAAAATATTCGATTTCTATCAACTTACGGCAATATCATTTGAATCGAAATGACAGACTCTACCAAAGCAATAGTATGACATCTCTATTAAACATCGTTTGCATAAAATACAATTATTTAAGAGTTTAAAATAGTGATATTTAGATTTTAAATTTAAAAGCCAATCTTAAATAATTAATCGATGTGGATAGGTACTTTGTAATGTAAAGCGTCTGCTAGCACTTCAAAGCGATTAATATTAAAAGAGTGTAAATTAAGGAAACGCTGTTATTTATATCCATTTTTCCCTTCCATATATTCTTATTTTAAAACAATCTCGGGTGCCGACGTTAAAGCAGTACGCAAACGTTATTTTAAGTGTTTACTCCGAATCTAAATAAACTAGTACATGTAGTCATCCATGATTTTGACCTAAATAACTGTCAATAATAATGAGCACCTATTGTAACATTTGTAACGTTTACTAGGAATATATTGACGATGAAGTTTTAACGGATGTCGGCCACAGGGATTGTGTTCTTGAATATTTATGAATGAATTTAATATTTTAGTGTCATAAAAAAATGCACGATGATCCTGGGTTCTCAGAAAAATCTTCTACTTTTCACGATCCTAGGCGACAAATTCAATTAGATTTTTTTTATAAAAGAACGAAAGTATGAAAATACTAAATTTTAAGTCCACTACATATATGGACTTCTTTGATATTATATCCAAGCTGTCTCGAGTAGGTACCCTCCTAGGATGTTTAAAATGGAAACAATGTTTGAGTCTGAAATAGAAATCAAAAGTGTATTAAAGAAAAATATCCAGGTGGTCTAGTGCGTACGACGTTAGTTCGCTCGGCAGCCGTTGATTTTGGCCACTTTTCCTTTCGCTTGTGTTTGATTTGATATCTTGTCAGATAAAATTTGTATGCCTAATAGTAGCGTGACTTACTTAAAAATAGAAATCAAGAATATTAAATTTAAGAGCATTTATGGTAACTACTGGAAGAAAATCTAAACTTACATATGTCAACATAAGTACGGGATATACGAGTACACCGTGATTTTCTTTTTGTTTTTTATCGAGCCACCCGGTCAAAATAAGACTAGCGAAATACATTTCATTGATTTCTTCCTCTGCTGAAAAATGCTGAGTTGATTTTGTTTAATTGTAATATTTTTTTTTCATGAATTATTATAATACTTATAATTTATAGGATGTATAGGTTGTTAGGATAGTTTGTCATAACATAATGGAGTTTAGTTAGTAAGTGTGAGTGTCGCCTGGCGGGTGCCGGGCGGCGGCGCGGGGCGGGTGCGGCGGCGGCGGCGCGGCACGCACGCGCGGCGGCGCCACAAATAGCACGCGCCGTGTATTTATTTACACGCTCCCCTACTTCTTCCTCTTATCTGCCGCAGGACCATGCGGTCAGCCCGAGTCGCACGGAACCCGCCACTCCAATATTTAGAAATATCCGCGGCTGCTCCCAGTACTCCAAAAAAGCTGAACATGACAAGGCAAAATACACGTGCAGATACTGCGCCAAAAGTTTTTTCTTCCTATTTTACGGAAACATGCGAATGCATGAATAATGCAATTTTAGTCAGAGACGTCAGTGTCATTAGAGGTAATTTATCTGAACTACCTACCTACCAAGACAATGATGCCGAGAAAATTCGATGGAAAACTATTACCTATGCCCTATGCATTATTTATTACCCGTTTCTAAAATTTCTACTCGCCCTGACAAAAAAATCGCACTGTGTACCTACATGGTAAACTGTATCATCAAAACGTCAACTTTCAAACTTAATACGTTGCTTAATACTTAATTGGGTATAGTATGTTTCCTAACATTTTGAACTTTAGCTATTGTCAGGATCAGGATCCAAAATTAGCTTGACATCCTCATCCCCAAAATGTTAATGAAATGAAATGAATTAAGCACATCGAGCAAATGCTGTCCTTGCTCTTGTCCTCGGACCTGGCATGTAGTAGTACCTAAGTAAGTGAAAGTGGTATTTGAGAGTTACAGTCATAAGGATGCGACTCAATGATCGTTCTTTCAACGGACAACGGAGTATTTTTTGCATAGGTATCACATCTGTGTGCCGTGTTAGGTGGAGCTGTCATAAGTCGAGTCAGCTGCTTGATTTGCCTCGCAGGCAGTGACGGCCCACGGAGGCGCGATAGAAATCGAAAGCTAGACATTGACTACTAGTTAAAATGGCGAGAGAAAAGTGAAAACAGGAATGTAAATGAACAAGTCATGGCCCAAACGATGCACAAGCTCTTGGCTATCGCGACAAGTGTATTATGTTAACAATGGATGCTGTTTCATTATGCGTGTAATTACTGTGGGAGCAATGCTGAGACCATTTTAATTGTGTTTATATTAACGAGTAGAAGTTAGGTATTTCCGCATAAGAAATACATACATTGTGCGATTTGTGCGTCGTGTAACTTATACCGATATTATACCGACCTAAAACGAAGTCGGTCAAGTGAAATTCAGTGGGCTCTGAAACTACCATACAAACTCGTATGTACTTAGGTATGTGTATGTAGTACTCGTACATATGTAGATATTAAATTAAATCCCCCATTTTAGCACTGCCAAATGATGGATCCCGAATGTAGAAAGATCAACAACGAGGTTGAACGAACAAAAGATGTCCGTTGGCAGACTGAATCTTTATGTTCCTTAGATGTATTTAAGATGAACAGCCATCTAACATACCTACATAGGTATATATGTAGGTACATATAAAAATCTGCCTTGTGAATTTAAGGAAAACTAGTGTTTTTTTTAAACCTTGTAACAAAATATGGCCGAACTAGCTAATATATTATTATTATATTATTATAGGACATTCTTACACAGATTGACTGAGTCCCACGGTAAGCTCAAGATGGCTTGTGTTGTAGGTACTCAGACAACGATATATATATATAATATACACATAGAAAACCTCCATGACTTAGGAACAAATATCTGTGCTCATCACACAAATAAATGCCCTTACCGGGATTCGAACCCGGGACCGCGGCGTAGCAGGCAGGGTCACTGCGCGCTAGGCCAGACCGGTCGTCTAATATGCAAACATTAAACGTCGATGTTACTAACTAGTCTAACTACATTATCCCAAAGTATCATCCTTGAAAAAATTAAGAAGGTCTGGTTGCTCTGGGCTCTTGTTCTACAGGGTGTCCCAGAAGTACCACGCCACAGTGACACCAGATGTAGGGCAGTTCAAGAGGACCCTAACCAACCCAACATGACCTCAGTAAAATTTTCACCGTTTTCGAGTAATTTCCAAAATAAGATTTTTTTAGAAGCCAGATGTCTTATTTTGTTATTTACACTATAGGGCCAAAATTTGTTTAACGCGATACCTGATAATATCACCCTGCTTTGAAACAGTTGATTCCAGTCATAGCCATATATAATACTTTTGTTCAATAACAATATACATTGTGTTTGAAGTTTGAACATGCAGTCATGCATACATGAAAATAGAAAGGAAGAAAAAAGAAAAAGAAAAACTGGGTATTGAAATGTTCGAATGTATTTCAATATAATTTTTAAGAAAAAAAAAACCGTCGCCTTTCGGGTTCTGGTGAAAGCTACTTGCGAATGTTGGATTATGTAGAAATGTGTAAGTATTTTTTAAAACTGCTTTTAATGCTTTAATTATTAGATGGAAACACAAATGAATATACGTATAACGTTAAGGTTTGAGGAGTTTCCTCAATTCCTCATGAATCCGATTATATTATAAGAAATCGAAGCTTGACAAACTTTGACTTCAAAACATATGCTTAACAAACATAACTAAATAAATGTCACTGTTCTGAACTTAAATGCATGCTTTTCTTACAAAAATACCAAAGTCACTATGAGTGTGCCGTTCAGGTTTGAGGAGTTTGGTTCTGGCCATCATCAGCAGTTCCACTGCACCAAATGTCACTGTTCTGGACGAAAGTGCATGCTGTTCTTATAAAAATACCAAAGTCACTATAAGTATGCCGTTCAGATTTGAGGAGTTCGGTTCTGACCATCATCAGAAATTCCACTGCACCAAATGTCACTGTTCTGGATGAAAGTGCATGCTGTTCTTATAAAAATGGCAAAGTCACTATAAGCGTGCCGTTCAGATTTGAGGAGTTTGGTTCTGGCCATCATCAGCAGTTCCACTGCACCAAATGTCACTGTTCTGAACGAAAGTGCATGATGTTCTTATAAAAATACCAAAGTCACTATAAGCGTGCCGTTCAGATTTGAGGAGTTCGGTTCTGACCATCATCAGAAATTCCACTGCACCAAATGTCACTGTTCTGGACGAAAGTGCATGCTGTTCTTATAAAAATGGCAAAGTCACTATAAGCGTGCCGTTCAGATTTGAGGAGTTTGGTTCTGGCCATCATCAGCAGTTCCACTGCACCAAATGTCACTGTTCTGGACGAAAGTGCATGCTGTTCTTATAAAAATACCAAAGTCACTATAAGCGTGCCGTTCAGATTTGAGGAGTTCGGTTCTGACCATCATCAGAAATTCCACTGCACCAAATGTCACTGTTCTGTACGAAAGTGCATGCTGTTCGTATAAAAATACCCAAGTCACTATAAGCGTGCCGTTCAGATTTGAAGAGTTCCGTTCTGGCCATCATCAGCAGTTCCACTGCACCAAATGTCACTGTTCCGTACCTAAATGTATGCTGTTCCTTTATTAACACAAAAATCACCATATGTATGCCTTTCAGATTTGAGGAGTTCCCTCGATTTCTCCAGGATCCCATCATCAGAACTGGGTTTTGAGAAAAATGGGACCAATCTGTATGTATATACATTCAATCAAAAAAAAAATTTTCAAAATCGGTCCAGGAACGACGGAGATATCGAGGAACAAACATAAAAAAAAAAAAAAAAACATACAGACGACTTGATAACCGTCCTTCTTGAGATATGAGGCGACGGTTAAAAAACGGGTCTATTTGTTTCATTAGCGGTTAAATAACCAAAAACTTTTGCCTTCTTGAAACAACAACTCCCTTTTGCAAATAAAACTCGTTAAGAGGATACGGTAGCGAAAATGCTAAAATGGAAAGGAGCCCCCCTTTTAACTTGGGAATTTCAGTTAAATATACAAGTGTTATTAACTAGATTTATTGAAAAAAATTGTCCATTAAGAACAACTCAGTCAAAAGATATTTCAAAAAAATCTTTAAAATCGAGGTTCCGCTCTCGACTCTTTCCTCCTTCAAAACTTAATCAATCGGAACGAAATTTGAGAATCTGAATAACAATGAAATAATCTATGTCGGACCGTTTAGCTTTTTTGATAAATTGTTACCAATCTTGAGTATCCCACCTTTTTTTGCAGCACAATGAAAAGGGCCGTTTCTGAAAATTTTTGATTGGCTCTAGAGTCTTTAAAAAGCAGAATATCAAAAAAATCAAAACGTTCCGACACAGATAAAAATAATAACAATCTGTGTTGAAAAAATCATTGCTCTATCTTCAAAAACCAGGGAGGAAATAGTCGAGAGCGTTTGTATGGAGAATTGACCCCTACCGTATCGTCTTAAAAACCTCGAATATTCACTCCACACTAACCTTTTTATTTGAAGAAGCCTCGTTCTCGATGTTAATGATAATTTTATTCCCGACGATAACAAAAATTAGATCACAGACTAAAATTACGGTACACAACACTTAACATGCGTATTTAAATAGTTCATCACAATATAAAAAGAAACATGTCTTGCAATATTTTTTAAAACACACCAGTTTTAATAAAATAAACAGATTAACTTAATTCATATTTTTTGTCTTTGACGACTTCATGAAATAATGGAATAATGAATATTAATGAAAATTAATGAACCTTCAGAATTCAGAACGATAATTTGACATTGACAATGACACCGGACCAAAAAGTCATTACATTAGTATTTAATTTAGTCCCTATCATAGATATCGAAACAAATACAGAGGTTTCTACAATCAAATGTTACTGAGTATATTATTTAAAAAATAGTATTACATAAATTTAGACTTATTAGAATTAAATGCATTTAGTAGAGTCTGTTCGGAAAGAGAAGAGTCGTGGAATGTATTGGATTTATATTGGATCTCATGGATCTTATACATTTCACAACTCTTCTCATTCCGAACAAACTCTACCACACTTTAACACCACGTAGTGATTATATTCTCTTTGTTGATACCTATCTTAACTTTAGATATTTGAACGTTTCCTCGTTGACATTTTTCAGTCAGACATCAGTTTATGTCAGATGAATGTTTATGTTATTTATGTTATTTTGCTAAAATTATACCGTTGTAAGGAAAATCTTTGTCGTAAAATCAACACAATAATTATGCTAATTTAATCCTTATTAGGGAAGCCGAGATGGGAAGTCTAAAGGACGACCCTCATAAAGTACACTCAGTCGAAATATTCTTATTTTCGAATGGACAACGAGGCTCGCCTCCTAGAAAATATAACGTGCGTGTCGATGACCGATATACTACGTTAAATTTCTTGGCGCGGTCACAGAGCGGATCTGAGTAAGATACAATTTGAATAAGAGATTTACCAAAATAGTTAAAGGGTTGTCCCATCGCTTACAATAACCAGCGATGTATCGGTGGCAATCTGTACTGACATTTTTAATGACTTCTAAGTTATAATAGACAGTGTGATTAATAATGGTCAATAATAGGTACGATACAACGCAAAGTAAAATTTATGCGAGATAATAACCCATTGCTACACACACTTTCTCGTAGTCGGTCGTACAGCTAATTCTGACGATCTATAAGTAAGTATGTAGAATTGGCGTGTTTTGAATGTCAACGTTTATTTTTTAACCCCCGACGCCAAAACGACGGGGTGTTATAAGTTTGACGTGTCTGTCTGTCTGTCTGTCTGTCTGTCTGTCTGTCTGTCTGCCTGTGTGTGTGTCTGTCTGTGGCATCGTAGCTCCCGAACGGATGAACCGATTTAGATTTAGTTTTTTTTTGTCTGAAAGCTGAGTTAGTCGGGAGTGTTCTTAGCCATGTTTCATGAAAATCGGTCTACTATGTCGCGGTCGGGGGTTTTTCAAAATTTTAATTTTGTGGTTAGGTTATTTATTTATTTATTTACTACTAAGTAATCCTGACCACAATAGTTATTTAGCATTAAGTGCCGTAACTCAGGGATTCCTAACCATTCCTAAGCCTCTATTTCCTAGATCGATTACCTAACAGTTTGTTATTTCAGCCACAACATAGAGCTGTACACTACAGCCGGTAAAAAAGTAGGGAAAGCTCTTGAATTGGGCAACGGAGCCGCCTACGTGGCGGTGGAGCCCCCGCAGGCGTTTATCCCGTCCGACTACAACGACTACCTTATGAAAGCATCTAGGCATGTTCCTAATAAGTACCGTATTTTTGACGACTAGGAGTAGGTAATATTTACTTTAGTCGGCTTTAGCTAATACTAGTTGCATTTCTATCATAAACGTCGTGTTATTATTTGTTCATACTACGATAGGTATTTTTTCTATTCCCGAACTGTTATTCGTCATTTACAGGGTCTGTACGACCTAGATCTTTAAAACCCTACATAAAAGTCTATTTCCCAAAACCAGCGCCCGCCGGCTTCCGCGCATGCGCGAAGTAACGAAAAAATTTAAAACGCATTGTTTGGCTCTGTAACCATGGCAACACATTGTTATAACGATACTGCGCGTGCGTTGTAAGCCGACGGGGGATGGCTTTGATACAGGAAACAGTGTGAATTTCACGACAGTTATTCTAGTAAACTATTAAAAACTAAGTGCATGATCGAATAAAAAGTATTGTATGCTGATTAACTGAGTCAAAAAATACTCGCGGCGTCTTTATTAACAATTTTCGGCTTCGACTTCGCCTCAAATTGTTACCCTCGCCACTCGTCTTTTTTGACCTCCTTTAAACGTCTGTTGCATAAAATACTATATTATTTACCCATTTTAAGGCTCCCCACAGACAGTCTTAAAAATTCATAATCTTAAAAAAAACTTGTATGCAATCTGACAGTTCAAACTGACACTGACAAGACATGACAGATCTGAACTGTCAGATTGCATACAAGTTTTTTTTAAGATTATGAATTTTTAAGACTGTCTGTGGGGAGCCTAAAAGTACTAAAATAACAGATATATTTTGTTCTAGATCAAGAGAAAAACGTCACGAGAAATTACCACAGATAGATTCAATAATGCCAGGTGATTTTTAAGAAAGTTAGGTAGGTAAATTTTACTTTCAGCTATTTCATATTCTATTTTATGTATCTGTTTTATTTGTAGATATAACTAATGCCAAACACGAAACAGAAGAACTAATGAAAGACGGCACAAATATAAAGATAATTCAAGATATAACAATACGGCCTGTAAGTGTATCAACCTTACGTCATCAAGTGATTAGTCTAGTACATAGTAACCATAATTAGTTATATACTTAAATACGTTTTTATAGACCAGCAAGACAGCTGTTAAAGAAGACAACGTCGCTACACAAAAAAATAATTTAGAGCCTGCTAGAACAGCTAAACCAATAGGACGACTAAATAATAAGCAGGCTCTGAAAAAAAATCCTCAACCGAACTCAAATATTTTAAGGAAAAATACGAATAGTGTTACTCCTGTTAAAAGAAAAAATAATATTCCCAAAGTAGATGCAGCAAGCAAAAAATTTGAAACATCTCCGTTGCAAAATACTAAAATTAATCCTATTACAAAAATAATTGAAAGATTTGAAAAAAATTCAAAAGGTGACGACGTAGCCGGCGTCATTACAATCGTTAAAAATAATCAGGAAAATACTGATTGTCCTGAAGCATATGATTTACTGAAACATACAGATACAACTGGTGAGCCTTCTAACAGATCAATAGAAAATAAAACGCCACAACTATTAGCAGTTCATTCTATGCTTATAGAAAGAAATATAATGCTTCCCATGTCTCAGGAAAACGACCTGCCTAAATCCGCTACAATACCAGTCCAGAACCATTCTAAAATAAATCTGTTATTGAGTAGTGAACCTTCACAAGATATTGTCCCCGAATTTCGTGAAAGCCCACAATTGCGAGAGACTCTACTAAGTGATAATTCTAAAGAAATTGGAACTCAGGTCGCAACGACTGAACTAACCAAAGTGCCGAATAGATCTCAAAAAAATGCTACGATTTTCGGTGACCAAACAGGTGACAATAACTTCACCATTTACGTAAAACATACTGATGTAAGAAATGTAATGCTTAACATAGAAGTAAAAAAAATATCCAGCTCTATGTTTGAAGCGAGACATAGTGAGCCCGACGTCCAGGACTCAGCTAAGAATCCTGCTGAGGCCAAAAGCTACCGTGAAGCACTGACACTTACCGAGCAATGGCGTGGACACGTCTCCTGCGAGCAATTACAAATATTACAACCAAATGATGTTAGCCAAGGTGTTTGCCTATGTAATTGCTGCTCGAATTCTAGAACGGAAGGTGCAGCAGCGTCTATTTACGTTGATAATAACAACTACTTTATTTTATTGCCCCCAGAAGATATGAATGAACAATTATTAAGGTAAACACTGTAAAACAGTAGTAACAGTACACGTTTTTTTAATTCCTTTATTTTTGTGATACGGATGAAAACCTTTAAGTGATCCTATAGTATTTGTAGAGAGAGACTGCTTAATATTCAATACATAATTAACTAATGTACCTACAAGACTTACTTATTTCTCCATTTGCAGCTGCGCTTGCAAAATGGAAAGAAATCAAGAAACCAAACGTGAGATACCCAACTACCACGAGTTAGCAACAATTAAAAATCACATTATTAGTAAACTAGATGGGCATAATAGTTCACCAACAAATACAAACGACTTAAATAAAAATTTCGAAAGCAGTGGAAAAGGTAAGTAGTTATAAGAATAGTTAATTATGTATAATACTACCCATAACTAGACAATCTTTTGTTTTTGCAACCCTATAATATAAGGGTGCCATGTATTCCTCAATTTTATCGTAGTACCTATAATATAATTACTATCTCTAGTACCATGACGTCCATGACTCGCAATAAAAGAATATTATTGTATTCTAGTATTGGCAGTAGTAGGTAATCTAGGTATCAGGTACGAGTATATAGGTACCATTGCGAAATTATTGATAAGATCTTAATTTAATTGAGTAGGTATGACTTCTGGGAGTTATTAACCAACTCAGCCTCTCACAAATTTTCTTACTTCGCGCGTCGTTCGTACTCGATTTTCTACGGTATGGTAACAAAACAAATGAAATAATTAATAAAATATTATGAAAGTGTGCTACGACTAATAGTAGGTATTTGCAGATGGTGATATGAATCAATGTGAGTGCTGTGACTGTAACCAAATTTTGGATGTCGAGTTCCCCGTCAATGATAAGCAAACAGTCATTTGTCGAAACTTTGTTACCGAGGAACGCATGTTCGGCCAAAATAACCCCACAGAGCTCAAGGATGCCATCACACAAACTGATTGGAGTGGTATAGTGGTAAGAAATAATGTCGCTTTACCTATTCATTTTTCATAATTATTTCATACAAACTTGTCAACTCGATTAGTCCTTCTGTGATTTAGTATAAGTACTATACAGAGTGGGGCCTGTAACAAAGGCGAAGAATTGAACTCTAGGCTATTCTCCTTATACTTGTATTTTGATTTTTATCACCCTTGAAAGTTTTTTCTAAGAGGTAATGTATTGCGAATTCTGTTGAGTCTAAAGTGTGACAGACAACGTCAATGACAACAATAATGGCGTACATTGAAGCTAATATTTATTTTGTATGAAAAATTAAAAATTTAAAGACTTCATAATTTTTAAAAGTCACTGAACAAATGTTGATCAGTATAAGGAGAATAGCCTACAGTTCAATTTTTCGCCTTTGTTACAGGCCCCACTCTGTATAATATATATCGTTTCTGCTATTTTTGTTTTGTAAGGGCAAGAGTCCTAAATACATTAACATAGCACAAACCAAGAGGGCTTAATTGAGTGCACAGCGAGGAAAGAGAGGCGAGATACTCATTCAAAATGGATGAAATTTAAAATCGAAAGTAGTTAATATATACTTAACATAATTTTACTCAGAATTTCAGCTGTAATTTTATTGATTGCAGCTTGAAGTCCGACCTGGAGAAAACGGGAGCTACGAATTTCACATACCTTCGCTTAAAGCTCTCAAAATGGCTGACTCTTTATATAAATGAGAACTTTAAATCCGCTGTGATAAATTTATATTATTCTTTTACAAACTAATTTTTACTGTAAAAACAAATATTAATCTAAGAAATATATTTGTCTTGACTTTACAAGCCGCGTCTGCCATCAGAATGTCGTACTCTTTAAGTTTCCGAGCCATTATATTTCTTGCTTTTCGTTTCAAGTGCTTTATTTGCATATCTCGCAGGTGTTTTAAATTTTCCGGCTTCATTTCAGCCATTACCTTTAAAACAATAAGTAAATTGTAAGTAGGTATAGGCTATTTATCACATCTACCTACTACTCAACGCCATATTTCATTCCAATCTGTGTTAGATATTGATGTGGGTCTCCTTGTAATATATACTCACGTGAGCAGAGACCCCCGCCATGGCCTCAGGGCTGATGTTGGCGAGCGCCGAGCCCTCCACCTCGGCGAGCAGCAGGCCGAGGCGTGACACGTCTCTCGCGCTCCAGCTGTACGATTTTCCTAGCGCCTGACAACATTTTATAAGCAATCAGCGAGAAAACACTTCAAAAAATATCATTGCTAAATAACATCACATGTTAACGTCTCTAGAAAGATGTTTAAGTACATCTTTTTACATATTTTATTTGATATTCAACAGCCGTACTTATAACTACAGAACTAGGTAAGTAGTAAGATCGAAACTAATTGTGTGAATCACTCTATATGAATTATATAATAATATTACCTGAGTTCTAGTCATCATGTTCAAGTAGAATCGCTTTTGAAGGGGGTCACAAGCTCGTATGTGATAAAACACCTACAATTTAAGATTTCATGAATTATGATGGACTATATATGCCCTGTATGATTATGATTATGATTATACGTAAAGACCGATACAGACATGGTTATGGGCACCGATTTCCGCACTTAGCCTCATAGAGAGAGGCCATTGTGCGTCCGATACACACATGTTGAAACCCTTTTTTTTGTAACCCAGGGGGAATCGATTATGGATGCCACTGGGCCGGGAGTGCCAGTGGGTATGTCCGACTCCCACGGACTAAACCCCCTGGGGTGTTCCGACGCTCGCTTTTTGCGCAGGGTTTCGGGCACTCGGTTGTAGGCCTCCGATATATGTGGAAACCCAACTCAACTGTAACTAGTAAGTACAGGAACTGCAGTCGGGTTTGTCCGTCTGTGTCGCCCGTAAAGGGTTCTTGGACGACAAACCCAGTAATTTACCCATAGAAGTAGGATTTAAACGGTAGTACAATGACAGGTCTGTGCTGTGGATTTACCTGATGCTCCAACTTAAGGTATTCAGCGCCATCGAGTTTTCTCATAAAAGTCATCGGCACTCCACATAGTAAGTTATTCATGTTGTTTAATGATGCTATTTTACGCCAGTACGGATTGATTTTAATATATTTACTTGCTACAACGCCCATCTAAACAAAAATATGATACATGTATGCACTTAGAGTATTTTAGTAGGTACGGTCAGCCAAGAAAGTGGTTTACCAATTTTCGACTCTATTTGAAACACATAATTAAGGTCGATAAGTGGTGAACCACTTTTTTGGCTGACTGTACTGGAAACTAGTCCTGGCGGGCTAGCATATCTTGCTGTCTCGCGCGCGAGTCCATACATCTAGCGCGACTTGAAGTATGGACTCGCGCGCGAGAGCGCAAGTTGTACTAAACCGCATGGTGGAGTATAAGTAGTTACTTATAGATTATATACACAATTGGTTGTTTCTATGTCGGGACTAAATTGTGTACACATATACTATTCATCATTCATACATGTTGTTCAGTAATATATCCAATAGCTAACAGAGTAGTGTTAATTATCTGGTACGAGTATTTATCCTTGTTTTTTACCTGATGCCTGGTAAGTTCAGGATGGGTCCCTATATAGCTAACAATCCTGGGATCGCTCAAGTTTAGCTCCGCCATTTGCTGCCCACTGAGATACTTGAAAAGAGGCCTGTAAACCTCTAAAGTCTTGTATGTGATCTCGCGGGGCTGCCGTCCGTTTAAGACGACGTCCCACATGGTTCTCAACTTCTCCTGCGGTAGTTTCATGATGGAAATTGTGCGTGCCTGAGAAATTGCAGATACTTTCTATTAGAAATGAGCACTTTATTATGATGCACTGATGATGTTGAAAGCCCAGCCAGCTCAGATTTAAGTAGTTGCTATGCTAGCCTATGGCAGAAATACATCAGGGGCCGCAACAAGGCGATAGTCTTTATGAGGAGTGCTGAGAAAAGGGTCCAGGCCCAGGGCCTTAGAAAGTAGACTTACAGAGAGTAGGACAAAGTAGCTGGGCCAGAGCCGTGCCGCATGTCCCTCTAGTATGATGGCGAAGGCGTACGGCCGACTTAATTAGGCTGGCGTGAGCCACAGCCGGCAGTGCCCCGTGAGTAGCAGCAGGTGAATGAACGTATAAAGCAGACCTACGGAGCGTAGCACATAGTCGCTGGGCAAGAGTCGCACGTCCGCCAGGGTGCCCTCGAGTATGATGGCGAAGGCATCCACGGCCGTCTGCAGGTAGTCGGGCGTGAGCCGCAGCCGGCAGTGCCCCGTGAGTAGCAGCAGGTGAATGAACGTATAAAGCAGACCTACGGAGCGTAGCACATAGTCGCTGGGCAAGAGTCGCACGTCCACCAGGGTGCCCTCGAGTATGATGGCGAAGGTATCCACGGCCGTCTGCAGGTAGTCGGGCGTGAGCCGCAGCCGGCAGTGCCCCGTGAGTAGCAGCAGGTGAATTAACGTATAAAGCAGACCTACAGAGCGTAGCACATAGTCGCTGGGCAAGAGTCGCACGTCTGCCAGGGTGCCCTCGAGTATGATGGCGAAGGCATCCACGGCCGTCTGCAGGTAGTCGGGCGTGAGCCGCAGCCGGCAGTACCCCGTGTGCAGCAGGTCGGGCGGCGGCAGGTGAACGCCGGACTTGTTTAGAAACATTTCACTGCTGTAATATTAAGGGCCAGTTGTATCGACCACAATTAACAGGCACATCGACGAGCAGTAGCGTTCTATGGAACTTCCCATACAATATCATTTTGCGAATGATTTAATGGTGATAGATGGTTTGGTGAAACCGACCCCAAGTCAGAATATTATAAATCTTTAAATAACACTAACACCTCAGCAATATGAATAGGTCTAGTCCGGTTACATTTTACGTAGATGTCTCTGAGTCACTGGAAGTAAGGTAATGAATGAATGCCTTTTAGATAATACATATATGTGTGTGTTTAGTAAAACGTCTCACTTTGTCGGTTACCATTAAGGCGAGACTTACTTGTATCTTTATATGAATAAACTGACAAAGTGGCTTTATAGCAATAGACAAAGTGGGACGTTTTCCCGTGCACACTCACATATGACTCCCAAATACGAGTAGTACGAATAAGGACCAACTTAGATGGACTGTAATCCAACTGCAACTTGTATGGGATCTGCATGCCGTGGTTGCGTTATTTTGAATTGACAAAATATCTATGAATTATCACAAATACATAGTTGGTAGGTACCATGTAGGTAATTATGGCTCTTACTGTAGTAAACGTCCTGTGGGGTACTGGTTGTAATTTGTAGAATCACTTTCAAATTCATCTAATTCCTCCTCTGCTGTATCATGTCCACCTACAATTTAGACTTTTACTTAGGGCCACTTGCACCGCTCGCTTAACAACTGTCAAATTCCATATTAAGGGGCTGACAACACCCAACTGCGCAAAATTTATGTTACTTGCGCAGTTTTTTAAGACAAACTATTCGTTTTAGTAAGGCAAGTAAATTATATGTTATTATTCATTATATTTCAACGAACATAGCCGTACTCGATACACGATTTAACGAAATCGGCTCGATAGAAAAAAAATTGCAGAAATTGGTCTCGAGTTCGTCATTTAACGGTTCTATGTCGTTCAATTATTCACTTAGTTGTCTTTAATTAAAATTACAATAACAAAAATATACATATCTAAAACACTAACGAAACATATTGCACAAATAATGCATCTTTCTATTTTATTTTAATATTTTTCCGTACTTTTCGTACCTAACCGCCCTGTTTTAGTGACATCGCGCTCTCACTTACTCCCATGCGAATAGACAGTGTACGCTAGCGTCAAGGTCATTGGGTGTTGTCAGCGTCTTAAATGGTGGGGCCTAAATGTGTAAAGTACATGACATTAACAAAGAAGTGGGATTCGTTTAGTAGGTAAGTACATGTAGTACCTACACGCAAAATATTAATTACTATGTTGTTATAAATGTCAGATTAGGTATAACGACAAAAATAAACTCCTATAATTGTAGCCTTACATGAGGTTACTTATTTATTAAAGAAAAATTACATACAGGTTATCGGGGTACTACTCTAATACCATGAGGTCCATGAGTTTTCGACATTTTGAATACGTTACTCAATACCTTAAACGTCGCAGAAAATGTATGTATTTTTGGTTCTAGTAAGTGACCGTTTAGGAGCGCGGTTCACTTTAGTTCTCCATACAATGATTGTCATTTTCCGTAAAGTTAACCCTATCGAGTATCGTGAAAATCTCCTGGCAGAGGCTCTTTTACTTACGTCGTTGCAGCCGTCATTCCTCAGACCTATACTTGCATATTACATAGGTACCTAGTACTTATTGTTATCTACTTATCGTAGTCGTTGAAGGTAATAATTAATAAAGTTATAATAGAGTTTTAACATAATTCTTACCGTCTTCCGTTTTACGGCCAAACAAATAATCTAACAAAATTGATTGTAGACTCTTCATGGGCTCTGAGAGGAAAGGATTTTGTCAATTATTAAAACGTTTTAAATTAAAGCTTGTAATATAGTAAAAAAAAACCTAAATAGCGCTTAATAATCTTAATATACGATCTCCGGCACGCACTCTGAAACAGCCAGTAAGCAGTTCTAGCTTTTTTATAATACTACATTGCAGTGGCGTGGCGTGAAAATTTTCGTTGATAAAGCCGGAGGGGTTTTCGGGATCCGTTTTGTATGAACTTCTACAGATACTGGAGAATTTTAGGGAACCCGTAGGGAATCGAGTTGTATCGACGCCCCGCTACTGCTACATTGTTCAGGGCCTAACAAACATGGTACTCGTGTAATCTTTCACGCTGCGAAGCGAACGGAACCGCACTAATATCGCACGAGCGATAAATACGCTATGTTACGGAGCTTTCAGGATTAGCATAATGGCTATCACATTTCACTTATTATAGAATCTATTCATATTTAGATATACTTAATAATGTATTCAAATTCTGTTAAAAAATTGATTGGCAAGCACCTGGTGTGGCTTCTGGGGCGTGGAAGTGGCTCTCAGACTCCGTGTTAAGTTCAATAGCGTCGTCGTGTTGCTTTATGTCCGTCAGCTTCTGCAAGTGCGACCTCCCGGTCTCCATACTGCACTCGCACGGGTCACCCGCTACTGTTAAACACATGTGCCAACGGAAAATTTCCAAAATTCTGAATTTTTCACATAGGAAAACTTCGGAAACTTTCCATACTTTTTGTGGACAATTGTATGGATGGAAACTTTCCATTTCATAAATTTAAATTCCCTTTATTTTTCGTGAAAGATTCGTGAATTTTCAAGAAATTTAAGATCTTTTTCGAAATTTTCCGCAACTTGCACATCACTAAATCAGATACATTCTCATTTCACATGGCTTTAGTGTCACACGGACTGACCGCGCGGAGCGATCCGCATTGGACTAATGTGTGGGAGGGTTTTAGTGCGTTTTCACATTATCCGATCCGATATCGGATGTCGGAAACATTTCACTGGAAAAATCCAAGATGGCGCCTGTAATGTATGGGACGGAATAAAACGGATTTAGAGTGGCGCGGACGGGTCCGCACGGACGACAAACATCCACTTCATAAGTACAAATTGGTCGCGCGGCATGAGGACATTTTTTAATCGTGGGATCGAATCAGCTCGTAGCAGACTCTGAGAAGAATGAGCCCAAACACGTCCAGATCTGGTGAAATACGATATTCGGTTTTTTTTTAAACACCCAAAGTTATAGTCGCCTTCAGACATATGATCACCTGCACGGGTAGCATGGTCGCGCGATAGACGATAAAATATCAGGCCGTCCCTATCGCACTATTATGTAGTAAGTGCGATAGAGACGGCCAGATGTTTTATCATTTATCGCGCGACCATAATTGCCTGCCTGAAAACAGGCGTCTTCAGATACAGATATTTTAACCACTTTTGCCGCTTCGATATATCTGATGGTTTACCTTACTGACTTATTTTTTCGGAAATGGTCATATTAAAGTATAACATGTTTACCTCGGTTGGGCACATTTAGTCTTAGTACTGGAAGCAATTCATTGCAAGAAACGATTAACCATTGACCAACAAATAGTGTGAGAACTAAAAGCATTTTGCTTGACTTGTCCATTAATAGGTATTTATTTTAAGTCATTCCATGATCTATACAGCCACGACTTTTTAAAAAATATTTGAATAACTTGCAAATATGTCTGTTAGTAAATAGTAGGTATGTAACTTGATGTAATAATTATGTTTGGATGGATCGAATCTTGCGCAGATAAGCTTTAGAGTGCGTTTTCACCATTATCCGATCCGATATCGGATGTCGGAAGGATTTCAAAGGCAAAAATCAAAGATGGCGGCATAAATGTATGGGATATCGGTCCTACATCCGATATCGGATCGGATAATGTGAAAACGCACTTACGGTGTCATAATAAAATTGCATGGTTTAATGTTTTGCTTCATTGGAAACCCACGTAAAACGTAGTGATTCAATGCTCTTTCTGGAAACCGTCGAAACTGACAAGTGGATCAAGTTTATATTGAAAGACCTGACTCGTACAAAGCTACAGACATACATTGCAATTAAATAAATCTCGTAAAAAAGTAAACATACCGTTTTACAATCAAATTAAATTCAGTCTGATCTGATAATATTTGCCAACAGTAAATATAACCTTCTTTGTAAATGGACAAATAGATTTTAAGACAAGATTTTTAATATTCTCTTAGGTCAACAAACCCAAACCAAAACCGCAGACCATACTATTATTATACTCTTTGCGTAGACCTATAATTTCGCTTACGCTGTCATCCTACTTCTATGTCCGAAACTGCAATGTCACTTGTTACATAGGTCAATTTGAACCAAATTATCCGTATTAGTGTAAATGAGCCAATGTCCCTGACGTGTTCGTTGAGCGAGTCCAGCAGCGAGGCCTGCTCTTGCGCCGAGGCCGCGGGGCTGCTCCCGTTCCAGCTGCTGGAGGCCGGCGCCGGCGCCGGCGCGCCCGCCTGGCCTGCACATACACAGCCCATTGTTTACTACGCTGAAGTTGTAAGTGGGTTTACTGCTAGATGGCTTAATGGTCAAAAAATAATTCTCTATAATAAAAAATATATTTTCACCCCCCATTTTACGTGCTCACAAATAGATACATAGTATTTTTAAGTTAGTTTTACATGTACCGATGACTTTTGAATAAATGCTTTTTCCTTATGATTAAAAGTTTTTGTCTAGACTGTATGTGTACTATGTATTTACTCGTATACTATTTATGAATGTATATAGTTTTTATTTGTTTGGATTTTAAGTATAAATAGTACCTTCAACAAATAAAAGAATTATCTGAAAAAAAAAAAAAATAGATACATAACTATTTCAGTACTAAATTTATTTTCAATTATCAGCTTTGAAGGATTCATCCTATCACAGAGTTCTACCCCCTTTACACCCTCTTTCAAGGATGCTTTGAGGATGCTGCCAATTTTAGGTTCAACAGTTTCATGAATAGCCAAGGGATAGACAGACTCTCTTTTGCAATATTTGTAAAGTACTTTTAAGTGCGTTTTCACATTATCTGATCCGATATCGGATGTAGGACCGATATCCCATATATTACAGGAGCCATCTTGGATTTCTTCCATTGAAATCTTTCCGACATCCGTTATCGGGTCGGATAGTGTGAAAACGGACTAATCATCTGCAATTAACTTACAAAAATAAACAGTTTATCATTTTCTAGCCTGAGCTCTACGTTAAAAAGCAAAAAGGTCAAGAGCAAAAAAATAAGCCCAAACACTTTCAAAAAGCTTTCCATTGGTACAAGCGAGTAAGTAATTGTTCATTTTCAGAACATAAGATAGAGATTGCGTGGAAACATCCGAAGATTTATGTTTAATGACAATAATGACTCATCTCTATCCGCACGTACTCTACTTACTTATATGTATTTACTACTCAGGAACAAAAAAGCTGTACCAATAAAAAACCAGCAGTTGAAACATTCGATATTGGGTTTGCAACATGGCTTGACCATAAATATCAACAGTATCTTCGGGACAGGTCTGCAGACGCCGGCTTAAAATCCGAGTGCAGCAACCTTCAAAACCCGGTGGCTAACCAGGACGTGTGAGTGATGCATCTTCTTAATGAAGTATTTTTATTACCTTAGTTATTCTGCGGTTGAAGTCTAGCCCTGCCTCGACCTAAGTAAAGAGCAGAAAGTTCGACATTTACAAATATGAAATATAATGTCAGTGTATGTATGTTACTGGACAGACGAACAGTTTATACATATTATGGGTTTATACCTATTGACTTTTAAAATGTATGAAATGATATTTTCCCCATTTTATAATTATAAGCTTCGTTTGGAAAACCTTACCTAACAAATGTATTGTATTGTACTGATCACCTCACTACAATTACTAAAATCTATTTATTATTCTTTATGCCCATGAGGACACCTTACTTCGGTATTGTTTAATTACTTCCTCGGCAATATTCGCTGCTATTAGGTCTCTTTTTGTCGGTCCCCTATCTTATATAATTACTTATTTAACTATATTCTATCTTGTTTGCTACTTTAATATTTCTCACAATTACAGACGGCTGCATAAGGTAACTGTCCCATATTACGGGAACTTAAGACGTTTCCTACTTTGAGTGAGGATTGTAAAAAAAATGCGAAGGTTCTAGTCGTGTTAATTATTTTATTTTAAGGATAAGTCTTCTACAATGGATTTAAGACACAATTTTGTATCGTAACTTCTAATTTATAAAAATTACCGTTGTTTTACTTAACCCTTAGTTTGCTCATTATTCCGGGATACAATTTTGGTATGGCTTCAATTCCGGGAGTCGTTGTACGTAATTACGGGATACCTTTAAAGTCCACGTTGTTGAAGCATAATGTAAAAAACGAATTAAAAATATTGTTTACATAAATATATAAATGCACATATCGTTTTAATAGTTGCTTATACTGAGTGTATTTTTTATAATTGGCAATGTTTTGATGGGTTGGGGTGGGATGAGAAATATGATATTTTACGGTATAACTATGTATTGTATGATATAATGACAGGGTGTTATAAGTTTTACTGTCTGTCTAAGGCATCGCTTTCGAATGGATGAACCGATTTAGATTAGTTTGTTTCGTTTGAAAGCTGAATTAGTTGAGAGTGTTCTTAGCCATGTTTGATGAAAAACGCTTTACAATGTCGGGTTTTTTTTTTCAAATTTTAATTTCAATCCAGAAGCTATTGCCGGTTATAAAAATTGCACGGTACTCGTGAAAATTTCAGTTTTTTGATACTAGTGATCACTGAGCTACACCGTATACATATATGGTGGTGATACGTTATTCAAGTATGTATATATAAATAACTAGTACCTAATAAATAAATATTATAGGCCGTTCTTACACAGATTGACTGTCCGACGAATTTGTACTATTTTATATTTATATATGTTTATCCTATTATATATCATCCTCATCTAAATTTTAGCTTTCTAGTACTAATAATAATTGAGCTAAATCGTAGACGGACAGACTGACTGACGGACAAACCAATATGCGGTATAAAGATTTTTAGCTAACTAAGGAAGTTTAAAAACATAATAGTCGGGTCTCTATACCTTATTTTGTGTTTTTATATTTTAATACACTTTATATAGGCATACCGGAATAAGATACACTCATATAAAGTCATGTACTTAATTACGGCAGTCAAAACGAAGGCTATATTAAAAGACAAACAAGATTTTTTTTTCTTAGTACATTGGAAGATTATATAACAATTATACTCAAAACATCGAAATAAGTAACCTTTGTGCTTTAATTTTGTGAAATAAAACAAATTTAATGTCGATGCCACACTCCAATATTTCGCACGTATTATGCAACGAGTATACATTTCGTACTCAATTATGAGACTAAAATCTAAAATATATATGTACCGTAATTATGTCACTATAATTTGTAATCTTTACACAATATATTTACATCAAATATATAAATATACTTCACCGCAAATAGTAATAAAACATAAAAACATTGCGGACTCTGTTTCCGTTATTCCGTGATACTCCCGCAATTATGTACACCGCGTCAAAATGGTGTACATTATTCCGGGAGCGGGTATTTTTATTAAAATATGCTTTAAATTAATTTGAAAAGATGATATAAATGTATTTTAATAACTATAAGACAAATATGATACAAATTTAATATAAATAAACTTACCCGCATCACAGTAAACCCTTACGAAGTTCCGCTGCCGCGTTAAGCTCACCGTCAAACACGCCCAAAGAAACCACTGCGTGGTTGCGACTGACGCGTTTGGAGGTACCTCATGGCTTCAAAAGATGCGATAGATATTCGAAAATCGACTTTTTCGGTTCTATTTGATCTATAGTTAATAAAATACTGCCTTAAATTAAGATGTTACTGATAGTTTCCTTATTTTGCGACAAAAACCAAAGTATCCCGGAATAATGTACCACATTTTACTATCCCGGAATAGTGTACAGTTACCTTAAATCAACCAAACAAAAGGGATTAAAAAGAATATTGAAAAGGTAAGTAACTTGCGGCTGTTGCATGCACATATATTCGTACTTTTTGATCTGCTGTTTTTCATTCTTTTTGCTTCCTGTTTCGGGTGTAGTGGGGGCTGATGCTTTAATATCGAGCGTTCGATTTAGTACACGTCAAAACAATTTTATATTGATTATCATAAATATCATAATACATAAATAACAAATAAATTATTTTAAAATATTTTAGCCCTTGGAAGAAACGATACGTCGCTGCTAATAGAGCTCCCGACGGAGGAAACGGCTGCATAGAGTGAGTGTTAAATGTTAATAGATACGAGTAATATGCCTAGCTTCTTTACTACTATTAAGCTACGAGTATATTTAGTAGGCAGCAGTGGCGGCTGGTAAAAATGTCTGCTAGGCAACACTGAGCAAAAAGAAAAAGGTAGGTTTCTTTTTGCACAGTGTTCATCATTAGGTACTTTACTAGTAATAAATTTTAAGCAAGCCGGTGGGAATCGGCTTGTATGGACCAGCCGCTGCTGGTAGGCAGTGTAAATGAGTTCTTTGCAAATAATCATCAACATCATCATCATCATCATATCAGCCCTTTATCGCCCACTGCTGAGCATAGGTCTCTCTTCTAGTAGGTACGCCACTTGTCCCGGTCCTGAGCTAGTCAGAATTTGTAAAGAATACCTGATCCTAAGTATTAAGTACTTTATTATTCACTAACGCTCCCAGTGCTCCCACGCCTCGCCTGTAGTGTAGATAGTCTCATAAGTAATTATGATTGTTTATATATTACATTATATTACTTCAATATTTGCAGGTGTAAGGAAAGCTGGCAGACTATAATGAGACCTCAATCGCTGAGTCGCTTAGAATCAGAGAATTGTGCTCAGTAAGTAAAAAATGTTGTTCAATGTTCAATGTCACATGAATGACAAATCAAAATTAAATTCGCAATTCGGCTGTTTCTTATTGATGTCGTTAAATATCGTGTACGGATTTGTTCCTATTTTTTTTTATATTTTAGGAAACAATCAAACATTGAATCTTCTAGAATCACGGTGACGTCCTCCGATACTCAGGTTGTTATTAAGTCTAAAAGAAAACATTTACTTGTTCAAGAAACAACAATCAGAAGTGACGACGTTTCTTATATGAACAAGAGTAAGAAAAATACTCCTGAAATTAACGAATTATATTCAAAAAATAAATCCGGAAAGAAAACAGAAAAAAAATCTAAAATAATCAAAGTTAAATGTGAGTGCCCGCAATACGATCCCAATATAAACGTCCAAGAAAAACCTCTCATAGACGCTATGGGCAATAATGTTACCAGTAAATCAAATGTTTTATATAATTCAACTGGATTGGTGAGTAGCTTTAATCGTACATTTTCTTTGTCTATAATGTTTGTACCCATCATCTCCCATATCTGCTAATGTTATACTTACTAACATAGATTTTAAAGTGATAAATAATTACCTCAAATCATTAAAAACACTCCCGCAATCGTCCTTCAATTTAGTCTAAAATCATAGTGCCTATACCTAAATCACTAACATGCCTGCTTTCAGGTAACGCCTATTGCCACTAAGAACTCGTACGCAGCCAGGTCAAAAGAAACCATAGTATTGGGAAAGAAGAGCACAGGCAAGATCAAAATAAAATATGAGTGTCCAAAGGACGAGTCAGGCCACGATTACTCGGGAAAGAAGAATACGGACATATCATTAGATCAGTCAATGAATGCTCAAAAGGGGGGTCTAGGTGGAATGGCCGAAAGCAGAAAGTTTCACTACGGGATGTTGTTAGGGGTAGTCAGGAGACATACATACTAAAAGTCCTCGGACTTTGGACGTGAGCTCGAAGAGGGGGGGATGAAAAAAGGTCCCATTTTTTGGTTTTTTGCTCATATTTCAAAAACTATGCGTCATACGAAATTTTGGTTTACCACACCTTGAAAGCTTATAAAATTCTCTATAACTTTGATCTAGAAACTTTTTTTCTATTCTCAACCATTATCTAGGTATGAGCACCTAAAAACTGTAAATTTTTTAAAAATCGTTTCCCCCCCACTTTTTGCTTCATACATTGCTCCATATCTTGCAAAATATTTATCTTAGACAAAAGTTTTCTTAAAAAATCTTGTAGATCATTCAAATACCTTTCATAATATGTGTACATATGCTTCTGGGTCATGTACCGTTGAATAATTATACGACTTTAAAACGAAATGAAACAACAAATGTATGTGATAGTTAAACGTGTAAAATATGTATTTCATGAACATGATTGTATTACGATGCTGTATAAATGCATTCACACAACAGGTAACAATACAATTAGCTGTATATAAAGGCCTTCTCACACCCACATCTACCACTACTACAATATGTGGTGCACCGGCAAAATATTGACTTCAGTATTTCTTCCGGAGCAGCTGGTATTTTGGTTTGCACAGGAATCAGTAAGTTGCTTTCGTTCCGTGCCCATCCCCATTCATCATCCTCCTTGCGTTATCCCGGCATTTGCCACGGCTCATCGGAGCCTGGGGTTCACTTTGACAGTTAATCCCAAGATTTGGCGTAGGCACTAGTTTTACGAAAGCGACTGCCATCTGACTTTCCAACCCGGAGGGTAACTATAACTACTTAGAACTCATTGGAATTAGTCCGGTTTCCTCACGATGTTTTCCTTCACCGAAAAGCGACTGCGACTCACCCTCGCTAATATACCAATGACTTTTTTCTGAACTTATGTGCGAAATGTCATTTGATATTTGCCAGTCGCTTTTCGGTGAAGGAAAACATCGTGAGGAAACCGGACTAATTCCAATGAGTTCTAGTTACCCTTCGGGTTGGAAAGTCAGATGGCAGTCGCTTTCGTAAAACTAGTGCCTACGCCAAATCTTGGGATTAGTTGTCAAAGTGAACCCCAGGCTCCCATGAGCCGTGGAAAATGCCGGGATAACGCAAGGAGGATGATGAATGGGGATGGGCACGGAACGAAAGCAACTTACTGATTCCTGTGCAAACCAAAGTACCAGCTGCTCCGGAAGAAATACTGCAGTTAATATTTTGCCGGTGCACTACAGATTGTAGTAGTGGTAGATGTGGTGTGAGAAGGCCTTTATGTACAGCTAATTGTATTGTTACCTGTTGTGTGAATGCATTTATACAGCATCGTAATACAATCATGTTCATGAAATACATTATTTTACACGTTTGTCACATACTTACATTTGTTGTTTTATTTCGTTTTAAAGTCGTATAATTATTCAACGGTACATGACCCAGAAGCATATGTACACATATTATGAAAGGTATTTGAATGATCTACAAGATTTTTCAAGAAAACTTTTGTCTAAGATAAATATTTTTCAAGATATGGAGCAATGTATGAAGCAAAAAGTGGGGGGGAAAACGATTTTTAAAAAAATTAACAGTTTTTAAGAGCTCATACCTAGATAATAGTTGAGAATAGAAAAAGAGTTTCTAAATCAAAGTTATAGAGAATTTTATAAGCTTTCAAAGTGTAGTAAACCAAAATTTCGTATGACGCAAAGTTTTTGAAATATGAGCAAAAAACCAAAAAATGGGACCTTTTTTCATCCCCCCCTCTTCGAGCTCACGTCCAAAGTCCGAGGACTTTTAGTATGTATGTCTCCTGACTACCCCTAACAACATCCCGTAGTGAAACTTTCTGCTTTCGGCCATTCCATCTAGGATCGTTCGTTGACCAAGCTACATACAATATAAAATGCGAGTGTCCGAAGACCGACGAACCAGGAAACCTTTACAAAATGGACATGAGCGTACAATACGACCCGAATGCACATTTTGAAGGGCCTATCAAAAATAATACCACTACTCAAGTCTCTACCAAACCAGATTTTGAAGATAAATCGACTGGATCGGTTTGTAGCTATTCGTAATTTATTATGGCTACCTTAGATGAAAATTGTTAGGATATGGAAATTATTTGAGTTGTAGGGAAGTACCTTTATTTATGGAATGTAGAAGGGTAAACGAATGAGAAGGGGATGTCATAATTTTTTCAGAAAATAAGTAATCCAATACTTAAAAAATAAATACACAATAATTATGTATTATCTATAAATACATATAATTTTATATTAATTTCAGATTTATTTACTTAGTTTTTTTTTGAGCTTAGTTTATAACAATCACTTTTTATTAAGTTGTTAGAAATGTAACACATGTTCATTTTCGTTAAGTTTCAGGTAGATGCGAAGTATGAAGACCACCAGAAGCACGTCGATTGCCAGTGCCCCATGCCCTTAGCCAACGACGCTGCGCAGACATCAGACTATGCAATAACGCTGGTAAATTACATTGCGGTACTAGCGTGGAAATAGTACATTACGATACAAGTGCGAAAAAAAGGAAGTTCGAAACGAGTGGCGATAAATTAAAACACTCCCACGAGTTACGAATTTCCTTTTCGCACGTGTATCGTACGACGTTTTTCAGTACAGATAGCACTCCGAAGTTTCGACCTGACATATAATGAACCACTTCTCGCACTAGTGCGTAGAAAAAGCACCATCTGTACTGAAATAGTTATTTGTTATACAAGAGTGCAAAGTTGTAGTTTAACGCCGAGTGTGGAATTGAAAAACGAGCAAGCGAAAGGATTCTATAGTTGATTCTATAGTTGGTTCGAGAATAAAATCCTGAGCTTGCGAGTTTTTCAACACACGAGAAGTAAAATACATTTGCACTCGTGTGTAACACAAAACTTTTCCCCTCACTATAGCGAGGAAAGTACAACGCAAAAAACGCGTCTATCACTGCTTTCAGTAGTTCCACAGGTGGTAAAACATCTTCATACATACATACATACATACAATCACGCCTGCAACCCATAAAGGGGTAGGCAGAGCACATGAAACTACTAAAGCTTCAGTGCCACTCTTGGCAAGTAAGGGGTTGAAAGAAAATGAAACTGTGACATTGCAAAACATCTTCATCACTAGATAAACCCACTTTTATCAATTTTAAAGCAGACAATTTGCCTCTATTCAAGGTCAAATTACTTTATCCACTAGTGGATAAAATGCGTTTTTACCCACTGGTATTAAAGGACAAAACACGTGTTTCCGAGCTAGTGAGGGGAAAAGGTTTTTTTCAGTACAGATGGAGCTTTTTACCCGAAAAGGAAGTTCAAAACGAGTGGCGATAAATTAAATCGACACGAGTCTTTTTCGCACTTGTGTCGTAATGTACTATTAATACAGATGGTATTTTTTTTCAAAAATAGTAGGTACATTACGATACAAGTGCGTAAATAATTAAGTCTCGTATCGATTTAAAACACTCCCTGCGGTCGTGTTTTAATTTACTCTGTTTCGAACTTCCTTTTTTACGCACTTGTATCGTAATGTACTATTTGTTCTGAGAAATAATAAGTAATTGTTATTTTCTTAAATGCTTATAACTCTGAAAGTACAGTAATAACATTTTACTCTTCCGATATGATGACTTGATGAGGAATACGCTGTTAAAATTATTCGGTTTCCTCATGTTACACCGTGTATATTAAAGGAGGGTATTACTATCCATACTAATAATATAAATGGGAAAGTGTGTGTGTCTGTTTGTTTGTCCGTCTTTCACGACAAAACGGAGGAACGAATTGACGTGATTTTTTAAGTGGAGATAGTTGAAGGGATGGAGAGTGACATAGGCTACTTTTTGTCACTTTCTAACGCGAGCGAAGCCGCGGGCAAAAGCTAGTTAAACTATATTCAGAAGCATGTATGTATATAAATTTATACACCGTGTTTTTTTGGTTTTCCGTTAAATTCGACACGTAGCTAGGTCCATTATCATTATCAGGAACCAACCTGTGTATCACTTTTAGTTAAATTCGCAAAAAAAGTTTTTCATCATTTTCATACATAATAAATGAATTTATTAGTGTGAGAGACCCTTAAGAATAACATTCAAGTTAGTGTCAAGTGATTGACGGCACAGGTCAATACAAATAACGTTAGGAATTGGTAAAGGCTGTCACACACGTGTTCAGTAATTATCTTTATTTTTTTAAGAACTCGATAACCGTTAGAGTTAAGATGCTAGTTTCTTAGATAAATTAATTGTATTTGATCTAAAGAACCTTCCCTTAAAGTTAACGGAATTCAATAAAAACAGGGTGTATAGGTACTTAAATTGTTTTTAGGGACATGTTACGAGTGGCGTCCCTATGTTTCTGCGAGTTGTGTCAAGGTAATCATAAATATTTATGATTTTAAATAGCTAGTGTAGGTTAGTTTTGTAACCCGACATATAGCACTCTAGTTAATGATGTGAACATGGACAATATTTCGATTACATAATTAATCCCCTGTCAGGATTTTAATTTATAATCATACTTATAAATACCAAAAATAAAACAATATCATTCAAAAATAATGAAAATATTTTATTTACAATTTTCATAATTATATAAAAAACCTATAATTATAAAGGTACACGGTTATAGGGGCGTGCCGTATGACGTCGCGGGTTTGTTTTGCGGTAGAAAAGTATGAGGTGCGTCTGGCTGCGGCGCCGGCGGCTGGCTGTTGGCCGTGATCGTCGGCAAGCCGTAGTCCTGCGACGGCGCCGCGGCCGACGGTGCGGACGCTGACGTCACTGACGCCGCTGACGATGACGACTGACTCGACGACTGCTCGATTGAATTCTGTCCCGAAGCTTGGGTGATTTGTAGAGGAGAATTATGAACAAATGAAGAGATCTCTATACTTGGTCTGGCCTGTTCTAACGAAACTCCAGAAACAAGGGATAGATAGCCAGCGTTTCTTGCCGAAATGTGCTCATTATCTTTTATGATATTCTGTACTCGGTCGACAACTGTTGCATCTAAAGCCTCTCCGTGCGACTGAAGGCTTGCACTGCTGTATTGGTTGTTATCCGCTTGGTAGCTGGACCAAGCAGACGATGCCGCGTTGTTGCTAAGAGGCTGCGATTGTAGAGGTTGCGCTTGCAGAGGCTGAGATTGAATAGGTTGTGCCTGAAGAGCCTGTGATTGAAGAGGTTGTGCATAAAGAGGTTGGGGTTGAAGTGGCTGTGCCGGGAGAGGGACTTGCGGGAATTGGAATTGAGGTTGCTGGTACGTGTATCCCTGCTGAAGTTGCGACTGAGGTTGTGGGACTGGTTGGGTTGGTGGCGCAGGTTGAGCCTGTGGTGTAGAGTATCCAGGTAGGGGTGCTAAGAAGGCAGGTGTTTGGGGGCGGGGGATAGGGCCCGGTTGAGGCTGGGGCTGAGCGTACGTGTAGCTAGGAGAAATTTGAGGGATAGGTTGCGGTTGTGGTGGTGCGTATTGAGGATAAGATATAATTGGAAGAGGCTGTGGGGGTGGAGGATGGGAGTGCACATGGGGCAGAGGCTGGGACTGAGGTTGAGGGGGTGGAGGATGAGAATATATAAAAGGCAGGGGCTGGAGCTGTGGCTGTGGCTGCGGCTGGGGGGCGGGTTGCGAATAGTGGTAACCAGATCCAGAATTAAACTGTGGGGCAGGCGCAGGTTGTGGTGGGTATTGAATAAACTGCGGTTGCGGGTGAGGGTGCGGGTGCGGATGTGGGTGGTGCGCTGGCGGCGGCGGCGGCGGAGGCACCGAGGGGTAGTTGAACGAGGCGCGTGCGGCGCCGGTCGCGGCAGGTGATAAGGTGCTTCTGCCGCAATGGCGGCCACCATTGAGATAATTACTACCTATAAAAAAAGAACGAACAACTGAAATAGCATTCGCGTTGCAATGTTTTCAATACTAATGTAACTAAAGCCATGTCAAATATTCTTATATTTGCTTTACTACTTTGCGAATAGGTAAGTATTCATTCATAAAACAAACAACCAATTGACGTCCAAACTAAAGGCGGCATTTTTATTGATCATTGAGGAAAACTAGTCAAATATGTTTAACCTACATCAGCCTAGGCCTAAGTAAACACAATAATAATTTCACTTTTGGCCAGTCGCTTGTACTCACCGCGCTCCTCATGGCTGTGCTTGCTTGGGCCCGTGTGTGCCGCTTGGAGCAGCACCTTAGTTTTATACCGTCCACCACTACTCTGCGGGGAGTGTCAAAATGAAATCTATGGACAGTATGTATGCTAAACGATTACCTAAATTTTGAGTCAACTTGGGTACCCGGTGGTAACTCAGTGAAGGATAGCGTAATCATATTATTTGACATCTACCTGCTTACAGGGGCGTAGGTACTCGTATCTAACAATTTAACTTTAAAATAAAAAGAATTGTCCGAAATACAGATAAGTATTACATTTATTTAAATAGGTACATTAGGTAGGTACAAATTCATGTCTACGCTTATAACTTTATATATATAGATTATGTTGAATGATAATTTTCGGGAAGCATTATAATTTGTTAGACGGTTTTGAGTTGACATCGCGACATAATAAGTAAGTAGTTGGTTAGTATCAATATAGGGTCCGGGTCCGCAGCTAAACCCGTAGTTAAGTTGTATAGGTACTGTAAAAACGGTCAACTCCGGGTTAGTGCGTTTTCACATTATCCGATCTGATATCGGATGTCGGACCGATATTCCATATATTTCCGCCGCCATCTTTGATTTTTTCCTTTGAAATCCAACCTACATCCGATATCGGATCGGATAATGTGGAAACGTTTAACTAACTTTTGGCTTAGCTAACTCTAGATCGTGTAGTAGATTTGCCAGGGTGCTCCAATATGCTCCTTTTAATTCAATTGAGTTTCTGTGGAGGTATTCCGTCAAGTCAACACTATTAACAAAATACAAGTTAATTGTACCTAGTTACGTAGGCATTCTTCAATTACTAAGTTCGTAATTTTGTTTCCTATGAGACATTATGAGTCTAATCTGCCTTAGACGTATTTCAAAACAAGAGTGCCTACTTAGACCTACTTATTAACGACAAACATCTGTCAACGCTCATTGAGCGGCTGATTAAAGAACCTGACTGAATACCATAGATGGAACTCTTTACAATGTTTCTCAAAGCGCCTAATTTTTAGTCAACTATTTACATGTCCGAGGTTGCAAGGTTGAGTAAGCTCCACGAATTGTTCATTTTACCCGACGGGATGCTTGTATGTATCCATTGAAATCGTATCAATTAAGGGGTGTCGCCTTGCATCAAATGAGGTAGTTCTAATTTGTATTATATATTATAAGAGATGAAATAGTGATGTCAAATCCAAGTTTTCCACCTCGAAAGCCGACGGGATCATAATTAAATTCATGAAAATCCATAAAATTTTAGGACCTTTTCTGACGTTTGTTAAATTTTACCACCAAGAACCTTTTTAACGGCAAAAGTGGCTATGAACAATTTGATGTCTACTAAATTATCGTTATTATGAATATAATTTTGTCTTGGTAAGCCATATATTTACTGAGATACGGTCATTGAAAGTTTTGCACAATTTCGACAAAAGGGAAAAGTAGATGTAGCTGTTCGGAGGTGTGTAATCTTTTTTAATCCATACTGAATATGATTTTTTACGGAGTCCACAAGGCTTCATTTCTCAACCGACGTTGGAACCACCAACTCCTCAGGTTATGCTTAAAATGAACAATTTTCTGTACTTACAAAGAAGGTTGTACCAGCAGTTGTGGTCAACAGCTCAGCTGTTTGCACCTACTGCAGTGGACAATTCTGCGGTAAAGTACCAGGTCTGGTGTGTGCCAATGTTGATAAACCACTCGATGATGATCCACCATCAGATGACGATTTTGACCTTCCTGATCAGTTGACGGAGACATATTACCTCGGTAAGCTTTCTCCTAAAGGAGTGCTGTAAATTCGAAGGTCCAGTCTAGTTCATTTATCGTTAACTATGTTTATTTCACTAACTAACCCTACTTCATATTGCAAACCTTTGAGAAGCTGAATCTTCGAAACATTTGACGTACCAAGACCAGATTAGTCTCATTTAATTACAAATTTTGTCTACTTTAAATTGTGCATAGTTACTTTTGCTGTACCATGGGTCCTTTGTTGAACAAAATTGCAAATGCTGAAATTTTCTATGGTTTTTCGTGTATTTAATAATGACCCCATTGGCTTTCGAGGTGGAAAACTTAGATGTCTTAGATGCCGCATCACTATTGCATATACAACAATATGAAACACCAATTAGAACTACCTCATTTGATGCAAGGCTGAATGTACGATTTCAATGGATCATATGAAAACAAGCTTCGACACCTGAATGTTTTTTGATTTATTGAGGTAATAGATTAATAAAACAACACTCTTATACCAAGGATTTTTATATAGGATTTCCATGATCATACTAAGAAATAGTACCTCGATTTTTTTGCGCCACCTATTAAATACTATCATAACTACACTGATGATGCCTACAAATTTATTTTTTCAAAATGTGTATTGATGTGATATCATGATTTTAAAATAAAGAAATAGGTCTAAGATATTTACTTCAGTTACCTACAATGATATTTTAAATCAATAAGTCTTAATACCTAAATATCGTCTTTATATTTATTATCGTTACATAGAACTCATAAAAAAGAGCTTTACCTCTTACCTACATTCTTCCTTTGGAAAGGACATAAGAAATTAAAAAATATTGCGGAGAATTTTTCAATGGTAACCCTAATGTGTTCCTTGTAACTCGTTATACAGCTGTCAAAGTTCACAGACAAAAATAAAAATGTCAACGTCAATCTGTCATTATTTAAAAATGGCGGCGGCCAGTGTACCGTCCGGCCTGCGCCCGCGCAAAGGTAAGTTTAATCGTCATTAATCGTGTTTTCTTAGCAATTATCCTATGAAACGTGTAATTTATCAATAATTAGTGCATATATTTACGTATTACACAGTTAGTTTCTTGAACTATTCAAAATCTTTCGTTGCACCATGTCAGAAGGTTTTATGTCCTTTGCAGAGTACAAATGTAGGTGATTAAGTTTAAGAAATTTTGCCTACATGTGTACTTTGTAAAGGACATAAATAAACGAAGATGTATTTTTCATTTATTGTACGTTGTTTTCAGCCTTAGCAGACATAGAGATAGAGGACGTCCTAAATGACTCGGAATTTGATTACTCGGGAGATGATTCAGACGACGACCCTATGTTTCTTCCATTAGAAATTGAAAAACATGCCAGTATCGAGTCTGAGTCAAGCAGCAGTTCGGATGAAGAAGAAAATGTACCCGATCCTCCTGTTACACCACCTTTATCATATTCTGATGTATCAGAGTTAGCAACTACAAGTTCTTCTTCAAGGGGACGAGCCAGATCTTCATCAAAAGCACGCAGCCGCGGGAGAGGTAGAAACAGAGGAAGAGGCCGAGGACGAGGTAGGACAATGCGCAAGCGCAATCACCGCCTTCCCTTCAGACAAGGGCTTCTGCTTCCAGTGTTCAGGATAATTGGTCGAAAGAATATTTTCAACCTGAAATAAGACGACTGACACAACCGGCATATAAGCCGATAGATTATTCAGAATATGAATGGTACCAATTTTACGAACAATACATTGACGCCGATATTCTGTTTCAAATAATTGATGCTACTAATAGAACTCACATTTTGAACACTGGAAGGTCACTTGGACTTAGTCTAAGAGAGTTACGAGTAAACGTGTTTATTGGAATAACTCAAGTCATGTCAGCTCTCCAGTATCCAGAAATTGATATGTATTGGTCAGAAAAATGGAGAGTTCCCATAATAGCTCAAGCCATGACTCGCAACCGATTTTTTTTTCATTAGAAAACGCCTCAAATGATGATTTAGCGGTGGTAAACGCTTGGATGCAGTACAGGTCAGTGCAAATGCAGAAAGGTATTCGAAAAAAACAAATACTGCAACTAAGAGCGTATAAGTTAGACTTGGGCGTCAAATTAATTACGGACAATGAAGAGAGCGATGAGGAAGACCGCTTTTCTGACTACGAAGAACTGGAGCCAAAGCATAAAAAGCGTAGGATATTAATTAAGCCAGTTCCTACCCAAGAAAGTCGATTGAAAAAAGCTGCTCATCTGCCAAGATATAACACAGAAAACCAGCATCGTTGCCGCAAGCCCGGCTGTGAGAAAAAGACAACGGTATTTTGTCAGAAATGCGAGATATTTTTATGTTTCATGCCAAACAGAAACTGCTTTTCTGATTTTCATGAAGCTGATAATTAGACTAAAAATGAAACTGCTGATCTCGTTGTTGATTATTAATAGTATTGACTTTTCTAGTATTTTTTTTAGGTCTAGTATGATGACTGAGAGTACAAATTAAGATATACTTAACAGAAGAAAAAGTATGTTTTTGTTTTTACATTTCAAAGAAATGTGCTTTATGTTTATTGTTTTTTTTTAAATAAAAGTTGATTATTTCTATATATTTTTGTATTCTTTTCCTCGAGAAACCCCATATTTTACGCATTTAATAGCTATCTTAGCGTTATGTCCTTTCCAAAGTACAACTTAATTGGGCACTGATGTCCTTTGTAAAGGACGTAAGGAAAAGCTGGTTGGGAAAGTGTAGGATTTTTTTCCATATTTTTCCAATACATCTCTAACCTTAAGCAACATTATGTGAAAGTTTCAAAAATATACTATAAAAAAGTACCTCTGGTAGGCAGGAGGTTAATCATTTCCAAGATCAAAATGCTTTCAATGAGTGTTTCCATAATGTTTTGATCAAACTGACCTGACCGTGTGTTGACTGAGACTATGACCTTCAACGTTAATTCCAAATCATGAATCAATGCTTGTTCAGTGATTACCCAATAATCTAACATTGGTTTGATGAAAGAACTGTCAAAGTCAACGTACGATGGCGCGGCGGTCGGCGTGTCAATAGAGAACAACCGTCGTCGCGAATAGGTAGGGGAGATCGGGGTTACAGTGCCGGGCGCCGGAGGAAAGATGTTCCGATGAGAATAAAAACTTACTGGCGTTTTTATTCTCATCGGAACGGAGCGGTTTAGGATTAGTACCTACCATGTAACTTCAGGGGCATTTTCAGTTTTACTAAAATGACGACAGTTTTGTGTAGGTTATATTTTTATTTTTATTGATTTTAATTTATGAACGAAAGAATAATTACGAATCACATAAGTATTTCGATACATTGGTAATCAGTCTCTTTAGGGGACAAAGAGTATATTATTTTTCTTGGATTAGTTAGTTTAAATCGGAGGAGCAATCTCATTAAACATGTTCTGGAAAGAAAAGCAATTTCTTAAACGTGCCTATAAACAGAACAATTAAATGTCACTTTTCAAAAACGCTAATAACCATTTCTTAAATATGTTATAGTTATAATGTAACTAGTAAGAGGCATTTAATTAGAATCGTAACTTCTAACCCCGCCCTCCCCTCTACATGGTTCAGTGTGAAGGTATGAGTTTTGGCGTAATGCGCAGACCTCAGGAATACACAAAAATCCGTCCGAGCAAGAGTAGGTAGCCCAAATAGAGGTTGAAGTTACAAACAATGAGGTAACAGTGAAATTTGCCCGGTGAACGACGTCGTTTGCGGAGGGTCATAATTAGCACCTTCGTTTATCTACAAACGCAACTATTGAATATAATTTCGTAACAAGAATTTTGAATATTTAATAATACAAATTTCTCTAAAAAAGGTTTTACGGCACTCACACTTTTAAAACCATTGTATTAAAGCATTAATATTTATGACAGCGATTATATTTGGGTTATATTATTGAAGACGCATGTATTATGGAGTGTAGGCACATAGGCACTTACTTGCGAGTAATGACACAAACTTGGCGTATAGGAACGCTAAATGCCCTGAGCAAACAATGTTAAGTAACTGTACCGGCTACGGGCTAACCAATTGGAACACTAGGCTACCAAAGTGACGATAATAAGTTAGATACGTGTATGAGGTGTCTGTCGTCATTTATAAATTTACATATATATAATACAGTTATATATACATAGGTATACCCTTATAGGTAATAAATAATAAATATAATAAGTAGGTTCATAGTAAGTAGTAGGTTTACGCTCTGTTAACGCAGGAGTAAGTGCTAGTATCTAGGTGCCTATAAGAAACATCATAGAGTTCTAGCAATATACGTGAGAGTGGTAGAGAGATATACAATCAATTTGCAACTTGTCTAGATACCCTGGGCCTGAGATTACAAGTTGATCTTCTGTGACATATCGTAGTTATCACTCTCAATCACTCCTTCCTATCACTCCAGTGTCGGTTGCTTACCGTAAGGGCCTGTATGGCGATTGTACCCTAAACTACAGGTCCTAGGCCTCTACACAAGAGTTCAATCGGAGGATGCAATGCGGGATTATGTTCACAGCCTCTGCTCAAAATTGGGGCATTCTCCGAGACAAAGGCTAGGGGATTTTTTCCTGAATTGTCACCCTATACTATAAGCACGCCACTAGGCTGCACAAAATGCTTGCAAAGGCGAATCTATTTTGCAGGGGTGGGTTAACTGGTCAACTTGTTGGTTTTTTTCGCATGGGGGTCACGTAGTCCATTTGTCTACCCAGCTAAGCCCCGGGGGAGGGTCATGACCTACATGACCCTCTCTCGCTTGAATGCATGTTTATTTCCTAATAGGGTAATCACGGACGGGCGGCGGGGGCGCGCGGCCATGCGAGGCTTGCAGCTCGGCCGCGCGCTGGTGTCTCTTAGCCACGATGCGCTCGTGGGTCCGTTTCATTTCCAGGATCTCTTTCATTTCTTCTTTATCCTCATCCTACAAAATTCAAGTAATATTTATATAATTAATGACAGACACAAAATTTATGTCTTAAACATAATTACATAAAGTATGTAATATAATAATCAGGGTTCGGAAATTCGGGAGCTAAGCTAAGCAAGTATGGAGTCAGCTTCTTAAAAATAATATTATTTATGATTTAAATCCCGGGATCCCGGGATTGTATGCAACATCAGAAAATTGTTAATGTGTATCAATTGTCGTTGGATTATGCCTTTTTTAGCGAATTTCGTCAACATATGTATAAGCCGTTTTAACGATATGTCGGCAGCATGTACAAAAAGGACACGTGTTAGTCCATTTAAGGCCTTAATTTAGGTATTGTGTTTAGATGATAATATTGATAACATAATATAACAACTTTTATAATAATATATCATGACATTGACAAGTACTGAAATTTAACTGGGACATGACTGCAACCATCGTAAATTTTGAATATCTGTATTCATTCGAATTAACATAAAATAACACGGCTACATCTTACCTCACATAAAAAAGTATTCCAGTATAAATCTCGTGCAATAACAATCAATCAATCAAAAGTCCAGGAATTCACAGCATAAACTGTCGTTATTCGATGTAATGATCCACTAATTACAGAATCCAATCCATAAAGCAAATCATAAACCGTTGTTGAAAAGCCGTTGCATAACCGTTGAAGATACGTGAAATTGACACCCGAAGGAAAAAAAAACGTTTGGAAATATTATTTGGAAGGGGTTCGGAAGAAGCTGTAAAGTACAGAGAATACCAGAACTACAGTGGCAACGAGAAAATGTAAAAATAAGCTAATTAAAGACATCCTCATTAATGTATGTCAGAAAGCACAGCTACCAAACCATTTTAACCCGATTCTTTCATTTGAAATTTCCAGTTTCATTTCGTTACACCCTTTTATTGCTTTAAATACATTTCTATAGCTGTTATTCAAATTACGGGAAGTCCCGGGAAATTTATTAGTAAAACCAAATTGAGTCCGCCTCCATACTAGTCAACATCACGCAAAACAAAAGACTGAGGTCGAAGTTTAGGTATAGAAGCTCCCGAATTTCCGATCCCTAATAATAATATGTAAGCACAGGGACTCGGTCAGTAACATACTTACAAAGAAAAATAAAAAAAGTACTTAGGCCTGAAGAAGAGGCTGGTGTGTTTCAACTGTTTCAGTAACCTATAATTTGCTCTAGCAATGGGTGCTGTGTGCGTAGTCGAATGCATAAAGGCTCACGAAACGCTCACGATGATATCTCTTTCGTAGCTATCTATCTCGACGTTTCGATTTCGTTTCGCGTCGCACAAATTCCATTCGGATACGGGACCTGATCTGCTGATTTGAGCATTATTAAGTTACGTATTACGTATTAAAAATCCAAGTAGCTATGCTCGGCAGCGCAAGCACGTGTTGAATGCTGACATTGCTTACAAAGTATATCGCCCGCGAGATAGACTAAGTACCCGCGCGTTCTTTTGGAGCTGTATTAATTTACTCGCCCTACAGTTTGTAGTTGTAAAAATATATGAGTGTAAAATAACGAATAACCTTTTGATTGATCCTCAAGACGAGAGCTCGCTTGCCGCTGGCCATCGGCTGCGAGTAGGACATGAGCTGGCTGTGGCGCTGCGCGGGCGGCACGCCGCGCTCCACCACCAGCACGATGCGCGCCCACTGCCGCTGCCACTCGTTGCGCGTCTCCGCGATCTTCTGGTACGTGTTGCCCATCATGGCGATCAGCATGTTCACCAGGAGGATGGCCACGATTATCATGTATATTACGAACAGGAGCTGCAAACGAATGGTTCAAATTCATATTTGAAAATTAAATCAGTTTATGTTTACTGATATTTTGTTGTTGATGTTATATACCTACCTATAGGATAGTTGCGTATCAGTCGTGAAGGAGCATCGACAATTATACCTAAGTACTCTTGGTCCACATAGTTTTATAAAAGTTTCTAAATAGGTACACGCACTTTCGACAGTCTTTTTAAAACGATTTTATTTCCAATATTTCAATAGTAGGTACCTACTTACTACAGACAGACGCGTTCCATCTGTTACCTGTAGACTGTAAGTAGTCCACTCCATGCATGTCTTACAACTAACCTTATTCTTTTTATTTTTATCTCGTGGTCGTTGCGGTCATGGGCGACGGCATGGGGTTGGACACAGCGTTGCGCCCTCCGGCGTGCGAGGGTGGATCGACAGGTAGGTTACTCGCCTTGGCTTCTATCTCGTGGTCGGTGCGGTCATGGGCGACGGCATGGGGTTGGACACAGCATTGCGCCCTCCGGCGTGCGAGGGTGGATCGACAGGTAGGTTACTCGCCTTGGCTTCTATCTCGTGGTCGTTGCGGTCATGGGCGACGGCATGGGGTTGGACACAGCGTGCCGCCCTCCGGCGTGCGAGGGTGGATCGACAGGTAGGTTACTCGCCTTGGCTTCTATCTCGTGGTCGGTGCGGTCATGGGCGACGGCACGGGGTTGGACACAGCGTGCCGCCGTCCGGCGTGCGAGGGTGGATCGACAGGTAGGTTACTCGCCTTGGCTTCTATCTCGTGGTCGGTGCGGTCATGGGCGACGGCATGGGGTTAGACACAGCGTGCCGCCCTCCGGCGTGCGAGGGTGGATCGACAGGTAGGTTACTCGCCTTGGCTTCTATCTCGTGGTCGGTGCGGTCATGGATGACGGCATGGGGTTGGACACAGCGTGCCGCCCTCCGGCGTGCGAGGGTGGATCGACAGGTAAGTTACTCGCCTTGGCTTCTATCTCGTGGTCGGTGCGGTCATGGGCGACGGCACGTGGTTGGACACAGCGTGCCGCCCTCCGGCGTGCGAGGGTGGATCGACAGGTAGGTTACTCGCCTTGGCTTCTATCTCGTGGTCGGTGTGACATATGTGTCATAATGTGAGTTATCTGTGGAACCACTTCCGCTCATGGCGCAAGACAGAATACATCTTTGTGAACTATAATAAGCCTTTTAATTCTTAAATAATGTTCCTGAGACACAACATGGTGTCAGGTGAAAAGAGAGATTAAGAAAGAAGAAACCTTAGTGGTAAAATAAGAAACCTTGGTGGTAAAGTAAAAATAAACCTTTGTGGAAAAAAAATCTAAATATGTCGAGTAAAACGACGAACCTGGGATTGCAGCCTCCAAAAGGATATAAAATAGAAGATGCGGAGGCTTGGAAAAAATACAAGCAGTTGTTCAACTTATTTATACAAGCTACAGATTTAGAAAAGGGGACGGATGAAAAAAAGGTAGCCATTTTCTTAACCTGTGCCGGAGAGGACATCTTAAATATATACAATGGTATGAATATCACTTCGACATTAAAATGGGAGGAGTTGTTAAAAAATTTGATGACCATTTCAACAACAAAACGAACACCGTCGTGAACAGCTACAGATTCTATAATTTACGACAGGAACTAGATGAACCGGTGGAACGATTTGTGTTAAGATTGAAGAATGTTGCTAGAACATGTGATTTTAAGGAAGAAGATAGAATGGTAAGAGATATGCTGGTGATAGGTGTACGAGAAACAAGTGTTAAAGAAAGATTGTTGAGGGAAAAAGATCTAAGTCTAGACACTGCAACTGAGTTATGCAAAGCGGCTGAATACAGCAAGAAAAATGTAAAAGAGATGGAAGAGAAAGTGCAGGCAATAAATGCAGTTAAAGAACGTACCCATTATAAAAAAGATGTCAAGAAACCGATTCATTACAGTTGCAATTATTGCGGTAAGAAGCATGAGCCAAGAAAGTGTCCTGCTTATGGGAGAAGATGTTCGGTGTGCAACAAATATAACCATTATGCAGAAATGTGTCGGTTTAAAAATAAGAAAGTAGATGGAATCAGACAATCAACACAGGACAGCGACTGCAGTTCAGAGGAGTTTGTAGTAGACTCGGTAAGTGGGTCAAACAGATTGCAGTGGTACGAGACAATAAGTGTTGAGGGAGTAGATATTAAGTTCAAGCTGGACTCTGGTGCCGACTGTAGTACATTGTCATTAGAACTGTTTAAGAGCTTAAAATTAGACAAATGTAAAATAGGGGACCCGACAGTTTTAATTGTATATAATGAGGAAAAAATAAATACAGTAGGGAGTGTCGATTTAACCTGTACTATTAGGGAAAAACCTGGCTGTATTAGATTTACTGTGGTTGATTTGCCTGTACAACCAGTTCTAGGTTTACCTGACTGTGTGAAGTTCAATTTAATCAAAAGAGTAGATGGTATAATCACAGAAGAAAAGAATAAATTTGTAAAATTAAATAATGATGTGTTTACAGGTCTAGGCAACATAGGGACATATTCAATAAAGTTGAAAGAGAATTCGGAGCCAGTAGTTAAGCCTGTTAGGAGAGTCCCACAGACTATAAAGGAAAGACTAAAAGAAACTTTAAATAATTATGAAAGTAGAGGAATAATAGAAAAAATAGAAGGACCAACGGCATGGTGCAATAATCTTGTAATTGTAGAAAAACCAGACAAGTCGCTTAGGTTGTGTTTAGATCCTAAAGAGTTAAATAAAGCCATTCTTCGAGAAAACTACCAAATTCCATCACCTGAAGAAATATATAATTCACTTGCAGGTAAAAGCGTCTTCACAGTACTAGATATGAAGGATGGATTTTTCCAAGTAACTTTGGAGGATGAACAAAAGCTCTGCACCTTTGGTACTCCTTTCGGAAGGTATTTTTTCAAGAGAATGCCGTTTGGAATTTCTTCGGCCCCAGAGGTAATGCAAAGAATAAATACTGCCGTATTTAGTGATATACAAGGGGTAAATGTTTACTATGATGACATTATTATTGCCGGGGATAGTTTAGAGGATCATGATAAAATCTTAAGTAAAGTAATAGACAGGGCAAGAAAGTTCAATGTAAAATTTAATCCTAACAAAGTTCAGTATAGAAGTGATTTTGTAAAATATGTAGGGTTAATAGTGTCAAAATCAGGAATTAAACCTGATCCTGAGCATGTAAAGGCTATTGTGGACTTGAAAGAACCAAATAACATTAAAGAGCTACAAAAATTTTTAGGTATGTGCAATTATTTAAGTAAGTTTATACCACAATACTCAAAAACAACTGAAAAACTTAGAGATCTTTTAAAGAAAGATGTATTGTGGGATTGGGGTACAGCACAAAGTCAAGCGTTTGAAGAAATAAAAACAAAAATAAGCAAAGCCCCAACATTAGATATTTTAAAGAAAGATGGGTTAGTAACTTTACAGACGGATAGTTCAAAAAGTGGCATGGGAGCTTGTTTACTTCAAAATGGTAAACCGATATCTTTTTATTCTAGATGCTATACAGATTGTCAACAAAGATGGGCTCCTATTGAAAAATAACTATTTGCAGTTTGTCTTGCTATGGAAAAATATCACCAATTTGTATATGGACGCAAAGTAGTAGTTGAAACTTTAGTGGCTATAATGAATAAAGACATTAATAAAATTTCAGCCAGACTGCAAAGAATGGTTCTTAAGCTTTTAAAATACGAATTTGATATTAAGTATATACCAGGTCCTCAAATGTATGTTGCTGACTATCTGTCTAGACATTATGATTCAACAAATGGGCAAGTAGAGCCAACACTTAAAGAATTGGTACATAGTGTAGAAGAAGAAAAAGTGTATGGGTTAGACAAAGACTTGCAAATATCAGACAGTAAATTAAAAGAATTGCAGGATGAAACTAATAAAGATGGTAATTTGCAACAAATAAAAATTTGGTATAGTTCAGAATGGCCTAAAAATGATAGAAATATTTATGGTATGGAATTGAAAAAATTGTACAAATTAAGA
Source organism: Leguminivora glycinivorella (assembly GCF_023078275.1). Classification (NCBI taxonomy): domain Eukaryota; kingdom Metazoa; phylum Arthropoda; class Insecta; order Lepidoptera; family Tortricidae; genus Leguminivora; species Leguminivora glycinivorella. The sequence goes on from NC_062998.1 coordinate 20,457,575, forward strand.
CATGAGTTGATAGTGACAGAAAATGTGGTTTACTTTGGAAACAGGCTTCTTGTTCCCAAAGCATTAAGAAAAGAAATGTTAACTATATTACATTCAGGGCATGCAGGTGTAGTGAAATGTAAAAAGAGAGCTAGGAAAGTACTTTATTGGCCAGGAATGTCAAGAGATATAGAGGATTATGTGTTAACATGTAAAGTATGTGAAAAGTATAGAATGTCAAACTGTAAACAACCCATTATATCACATGAGATTCCTGAACTTCCTTTTAGTAAAATAGCTATGGATATTGGACACTATGCAGGTGAAGATTTTCTAGTAGTTGTAGATTACTTTTCAAAATGGATTGAGGTTGCAAAATTAAAAACCAAATCGACCACTAATGTCATAGCTAAGTTACTAAAAATATTTGGCACTTTTGGGATTCCTAGGCAAATAGTAAGTGATAATATGCCATTTGGTAGTTTTGAATTTGTGCAATTTGCAAATCAACATGGCATAGAATTAGTTAAGTCCAGTCCACATTATTCGCAATCGAATGGATTGCCAGAGAAATCGGTGGGCATTGTTAAAAGTTAGATGAAAAAATGTAAAGAAAGTGATACTAATTTTAACTTAGCAATGTTACATTATAGAACAACTCCTGTAGCAAATTTGGAGTATAGTCCTTCAGAGTTGTTAATGAGTAGATTATTAAGAACAAATTTACCCTGTTCAAAAGAAGTGTTAAAACCTAAGTTATGTGTAAATGTGAATGAACAACTGTTAATTAATAATGAAAAATCTAGGATCAATTATAATAAAACAGCGAAAGATAAGAAATCATTTCAAAGAGGAGAAGATGTAATTGTTCAAGATGTTAATAGAAGTAATTGTTGGTATCCGGCTAAAGTAGTAGAAAAAGCAAATGGACCTAGATCATTCATTGTTAAAAATGACAAGGGTAATTTAGTTAGGAGAAATGAAAAAAGCCAGACAGTACAAGAGAAGGGTAGGCAGGTAAGACAGGATGTCATGGTGCTCCCTACACCGGTACCTCCTGTAGAGATGCCTCTTGCTCATGAACCTCTTCCACTTATGCCAAATGTATCGGGATCTAACCCAGAGCAAGATCCACCAGTAATTACAAGGACGGGGAGGTTGGTGAGGAAACCTGCCTATCTGGGTGAATTTGATTTAAGTTAGTTTTTAGTGAATTCAGATTTTTGTATTATTAGTATAAGTATAAGTACTCCTTTAGCATAAGGGGGGGATGTGACATATGTGTCATAATGTGAGTTATCTGTGGAACCACTTCCGCTCATGGCGCAAGACAGAATACATCTTTGTGAACTATAATAAGCCTTTTAATTCTTAAATAATGTTCCTGAGACACAACAGTCGGTGCGGTCATGGGCGACGGCATGGGGTTGGACACAGCGTGCCGCCCTCCGGCGTGCGAGGGTGGATCGACAGGTAGGTTACTCGCCTTGGCTTCTATCTCGTGGTCGGTGCGGTCATGGGCGACGGCATGGGGTTGGACACAGCGTGCCGCCCTCCGGCGTGCGAGGGTGGATCGACAGGTAGGTTACTCGCCTTGGCTTCTATCTCGTGGTCGGTGCGGTCATGGGCGACGGCATGGGGTTGAACACAGCGTGCCGCCCTCCGGCGTGCGAGGGTGGATCGACAGGTAGGTTACTCGCCTTGGCTTCTATCTCGTGGTCGGTGCGGTCATGGGCGACGGCATGGGGTTGGACACAGCGTGCCGGTGCCGCCCTCCGGCGTGCGAGGGTGGATCGACAGGTAGGTTACTCGCCTTGGCTTCTATCTCGTGGTCGGTGCGGTCGAAGGCGCCGTAGTAGTCGGAGAAGGAGGTGAGCGACATGAGGAACATGGCCATGATGCTCTCCATGGGCGACGGCATGGGGTTGGACACCGAGTCGTCCACGCCCTCCGGCGTTTGAGGGTTATCGAACGACAGGAAGATTATATAGTATGCTGATGGAAATGTTTAGAAGCTTTATCAAAATGTTTTTCCCCTCACTAGCTCGGAAACACGTGTTTTGTCCTTTAATACCAGCGGGTAAAAACGCATTTTATCCATTAGTTAGTAAAATAATTTGACCTTGAATAAAGTCAAATTAACTGCTTTAAAATTGATAAAAGTTGGTGAATCTATAATAAAGATGATTTACCACCTGTGGAACCACTGGAAGCAGTGATAAACGCATTTTTTGCGTTGTAGTTTCCTCGCTATAGTGAGGGGAAACGTTTTGTGTTACACTCGGGTGCAAATGTATTTTTCCCCTCACTAGCTCGGAAACACGTGTTTTGTCCTTTAATACCAGCGGGTAAAAACGCATTTTATCCACTAGTGGGTAAAGTAATTTGACCTTGAATAAAGTCAAATTAACTGCTTTAAAATTGATAAAAGTAGGTGAATCCAGTAATAAAGATGATTTACCACCTGTGGAACTACTGGAAGCAGTGATAAACGCATTTTTTGCGTTGTAGTTTCCTCGCTATAGTGAGGGGAAAAGTTTTGTGTTACACTCAGGTGCAAATGTATTTTAACGCCGAGTGTGGAATTGAAAAACGAGCAAGTGAAAGGATTCTATAGTTGAACCACGAGCGAAGCGAGTGGTTCGAGAATAGAATCCTGAACTTGCGAGTTTTTTAACACACGAGAAGTAAACCCCCCCCCCCCCCTTTAACTTTGCCCCCTTGTATAACAAATAACTATTACATCACTGACACACGTTTCCGTCACTGCTACTGCTTAATTTATATATTAACGAACCTTGTTTTAAGTTTGTACATCACCACTCAGTGGTTTTTGCCGGTATTATAATACATTTCTATTAGGTATTTTCTAATTCACTTTAACATTTTAAAAAACAAAAAAATTGAAGAAAATGAACCATTAAATATTTCTTACCTTGTGAAAAGCCCATTACAAAGACTAGATAAATGCAGACGAACCGCAGCAGGTCTCCCATCACCATTCTGTAAATCATCACCACGAACGGACCCACAGTCTTGAAACCTCTGCAAGAGAAATTAGTGTGCCTTACTAATAATAGTTATTTGTTATACAAGGGGGCAAAGTTGTATTTTAACGCCGAGTGTGGAATTGAAAAACGAGCAAGTGAAAGGATTCCATAGTTGAGGTTCGAGAATAGAATCCTGAACTTCCGAGTTTTTTAACACACTAGAAGTAAAATACATTTGCACCCGAGTGTAACACAAAACTTTTCCCCTCACTATAGCGAGGAAACTAAAACGCAAAAAATGCGTTTATCACTGCTTCCAGTAGTTCCACAGGTGGTAAATCATCTTTATTATTCACCTACTTTTATCAATTTTAAAGCAGTTAATTTGACTTTATTCAAGGTCAAATTACTTTATCCACTAGTGGATAAAATGCGTTTTTACCCGCTGGTATTAAAGGACAAAACACGTGTTTCCGAGCTAGTGAGGGGAAAAAAATCTAATCTTCTATTGTATAAGATCTAAATCTAGGAGATTACAACATCTTAATTACTCTTAGTGACGGATTATCCTTTGATTTACTGCGTAGTAAATACATATAAATAATGACCTGCAGAAGAACAGGAAGTAGGGGGCAGTGGTGAGCATGATGATGACGGCGAGGTGGTCCTCCGCCTCGTCGGCACATCACAGCCGCAGCGTCGGCAGCGCCGTCATCAACAGGCACGAGAGCAGGAACATCACCCTGCACACACCACTCTGTCCACACACTCACCTGCAGAAGAACAGGAAGTAGGGGGCAGTAGTGAGCATGATGATGACGGCGAGGTGGTCCTCCGCCTCGTCGGCGCACCACAGCCGCAGCGTCGGCAGCGCCACCATCAATAGACAAGAGAACAGGAACATCACCCTGCACACATAAACAGCGCACTGCACATCCATCAAACCATCATTCAGGAGAGTCAGGAGTAACAACGTAACTCTTTCGTCGCTTCTAACTTTTAGCTACTTACAGAAAGTCGATTAGGACCGGAAGACCGAAGCTTTTCTTTTTAAGGTAGGTATAATTTAAAGATTCTGTCTAAGTGCGTCAAAATTTCATAAAAGTTGCTTAAATACAGCTACTAAATAAATGTGGATAGAAATATGGTGATCCAATACTTGTAACAAAGATGGTATTTATTTAGGAATGCACACCTGGATGGCACAGTGCTCAAATTCTCAACAAACATTTTCAGACCCAGAAATCTTGCTTCTCTTAACGCTGCTCCGATGTAAGCCAGTGCTCCCAGCCAAAGCAAAAGCTCTGCAGAAATTCTAACCTGAATAGAATAAAAAAATCTAATAGTTAAACATTGTTAAGATCATTTAAATTTATTTCCATACTACACTTGTGTCTCTTACTTACTTTTGCTTGCCAAGAATCAAAGTTCATCAGTCTGCACTCCTCTGTAAGGCCTTCCCACCAGTCTTCCATATCGGTCTCCTTTGGTGGTTCGGTTGCTGCAAAAATTTACGTACCAGTTACTTTATTGGCCAGATGCTCTTCATATTTTGAATTATAAGTATTCATATGTCAACCTACGTTTATCCTTTTCCTTGGGATGGCTTTTAAAATGAGCACAGGCACCACTGTCGGGTTTAGTTACGTTTAATATCTCCACGGCTCCCGGATCTATTTCAACCGGATTTAACGAGGCAGTGCAGTTTTCTGAAAAACAAAACATAGAGCCTGCAAATAAATACATTATGTAGTATCACTACAATCTGAAATAATACAATATCAGATCACAAATAGGCCTTAACCTTTAGGCTATGATATTGAATAAGGTTCAGACTCGGTGTGATAAAAGTGTTGCTACCTAACATTCGATGAAACATTTAATCATTGATGAAAATATTCTTAACTTACATCAGATACGTTAAAGCCTTAAAGTTAGATATCTTATTACATCCCTAGATGTTAGAATACTTACCAGCATCCGTAGCAATGTCAGTATCATTGTTAGCAGTAGAATTGAGCGTTGTGGTGTTGAGCGCGACGTGTTCTGGTGGCGGGCCGGGCCGCAGAGTAAAGCAGACCAGGCTCACGAGGAAGTAGCACGAGAACAGGATGAACTGCCGGTAGAAGCGGAACTTCACGAACGTGTTCCACTTAGTCTTCAGCAGGTCGATCAACATGCCTTCTAGCAGCTCCAGGTGCTCGTCTTTTTCCTGAGGACCATGAGATGACATTCCAACTGAATCGGTAAGTACATATATTTTATTTATTTTTAGTTTTATATTTATGTTCATTGCCGCTCAGGTAAATTTTTGGGTTTGGTCGGGCTGGGAAAGGGAAAACCTGACCAGCTTGACTTATACTTATTCGGAACTTTAGACTTATTCGAAAAAAAACGTAATGAAGAGCAGAATCTTTATTGCGCATGCGCAAGTGGTGGCGCTGATCTTCCAGTAGATTTCGTGCTCAATGTTAAGGTTGTTGGGCTGGTAAAGTGGAAAACCTGACTCACCCCGAAAACAACCAAGTTGAGAGCAGAATCCTTATTAATGAGGCCCGTCTCGGTGTCGATGGTATCCACTCCGCCGAGCGGGTAGGCTGCGCAGGTGGTGGCGCCGATCTGCCAGTAGATCTCGCGCTCGATGTTGAGGATGTGGAAGAACAGCTCGGTGCGCGCCAGCTTGGCGGCCAGCGTCAGCGGCGTCAGGTTCTGCACGTTGCGGATTTGGAGCGACGCGCCCACCTCGTACGCCATGTCGAAGGTACTCTGTCAATCACATCGTAGATAATAGTATGACTTTAGTTCTCCCCATAAATTATTGCATTTTAGAACTTGTCAGGATAAAAGTCGTCTTAGGAGGAAGTTTTGATTTTTGACACAACATTGATTGGTGGATACATGCTTGTTCTTATCTCCATCGCATGATTAGCATATTGCTGTCCGATGTGCCGGCTGGCATAAACAAGAATTTAATTTCCTTTCCTGCCGGTCAGTAACGTAAAAAAAGTAAGGTAAAGTAGTTCAGGTCAGGTCAGGCGGGTAGGTATAGTAAAAGCTTAAGTTTACCACCATAGTACTTACATAATACATAGTAAGAAGTAAATCGCATTTAAGTAAGCGTAAGTAGTAAATCGCGGTAGCTATTTCTTCTGTCAACATACCATCTTCTGGTAGATGACGAGCATGTGCAGCACGGTGTTGCCGTTGGTGTCCTGCAGGTCGGGGTTGGCGCCGCGCGCCAGGATCAGCCGGTAGCACTCCTCCTGGCCCAGGCACGCCGCGAAGCTCAGCGGGTACTCGCCCCAGTACACGTACCTAAGTAATACAATATATTTTACCAGATTTATGCATAGATTTTTTTTAATATTGGGTTGGTAAGAAAGTAATGAGCGATCGATTGAATTCCACATAAAATTTTTGAGAGAGTTCTAGAATCTTCTATGGTCGAAAGTATATAAAGGGCGAGTCGCACAGTTTCTCGTCAGTCATTCACTAGCTGTCGCCGAGCTAATATAAGGAAGAAAATGGACGAATTAAAAGTGCATGTAAGGCATTGCTTACTATATGAATTTCAGTCTGGCCATTCAGCCGCCGAAGCAGTGCGTAATATATGTCAGCGTGTTGCTCCTGAAGTTGTGTCTGAGGCCACGGCGAAACGATGGTTCCAGCGGTTTCGTAGTGGCGACTTTTCATTATCAGATCAACCTAAGTCTGGTCGACCGGTGAAGATTGATGTAGCCAAATTAAAAACCTTAACCGAGGCTAACGAGTCGTACTCTTGCTACCGAGTTAGGCTGCTCTCATGTCACCATAGAAACACATTTACACGAGTTGGGAAAAAACTACAAATACAGTGTTTGGATACCGCACGAACTTGATAGAGATCAACTAAACCGCCGTGCCGATATCTGCATACAACTTCTGTCTTTTCGCCGCACATTCAACTGGTTGGACCATCTTATCACTGGAGATGAAAAATGGGTCTTATATAGATAGATAGATAGATAAGTCATTTATATATAAATCACACACGCAAACGTCAGTGGCTAGCTCCAAACGAAAAAGGAATAGAGGCACCAAAAACAGAGCCTCACCCGAAAAAAGTTATGCTGTCCGTTTGGTGGGATATTCATGGTATTATTCACTGGGAACTCCTACCAAGTGGAATGACTGTTACCGCATCAGTATACTGTAATCAGCATGAAAATTTAAACCAAAAAATCTGTCAGAATCGTCCACAGCATGCTAAAGTTTTTTTCTTACACGACAATGCTCGCCCACACATTGCAAAAGTGACTCGGCTAAAGCTATTGGAGCTAGGTTGGAAAGTGATACCTCATCCACCGTACTCTCCAGACTTGGCACCTACGGATTACGCATTGTTCAGATCGCTAAGCAATGCCTTGAATGAAAAAAAGTTCGATGATCAAGCCCATCTACGACAGTAGATAGCTGAGTTTTTTGAATCTAAACCTAAGAACTTCTTCGCCGATGCTATTCATTCTTTACCAGAACGATGGAGACAAGTAGTAGATAACGAAGGTCGTTATATTTTTGATAAATGATTAAAATAATAAATTAAATAAAAATTACAATATTGGTTATGATTCGCTCATTACTTTCTTACCAACCCAATAGTTATTTGTTTTACAAGGGGGCAAAGTTGTTGTTTAACCGCACGTGCCAATATTGATACCCGAGCAAGCGAAAGATGAAGATATTGAACCGCAAGCGTAGCGAGTATGTGTATTAGCGTCGCACTCTCTCGCTCGCTCACGTTTCAATCAATCAATCAATCAAAATATTTATTCGTAATAAACTTAAAACTTGTCTACTATCTATGGCAGGGCATCATTGCGTCATTGTTGACAATGGTGACGTTTCTGCTTGATACTTTATATAATTAAATGCCATTATACCATTATCGTATAAGCGATATACGAAAAGTTTTAAAGTTCGAGCCGAGAATATGTACCTAACAGCACGTGCGCACGTATATTCAACGGAATTTTAAAATATTTGCGTAAAAAGCACAACTAAACAATTATTATTACTTACATAAGTAAATATTATTATTAATCCTTGAACTTGAATTAGGCATATTGTTAATTCAGCACAATGACTTACATAGTTATATACGTTGCAAAAAAAATGCAATTACTCATTTCATACTAAACACTCTCAGTTGCACATTAGTGTAGGTATGTACCTAATCATTTTAATACAATTATTTTAATAGACGTTTGTTTTTCTGTTACTGACAAACATATTCAATAGTAAATTGACAACATTTCAAAATTTTCAATGTCCCTAAATCGAAAACCATTTCGAGATATACGCCTGTAGATCACAAAAATATATTTTTTAATATTTTTTTTCCTTATTTTTAGTAAAAAAATCTTAAAAATAGTTAAAAGGGGAAGTGACGTTACGTAGCTGAGTCAGACTATTCAGAGCTGCCACTACAACCAAAAAAATCTTCCGGTTGGGATGTCACTTGAGTTTGACTGTGACACTTATCATCGCTAGTAGTATGGCGATTATAGGTAAGGAGCGGAAGTTTTAAGTTTCAGAAGTGCAGATATAAAACCAGGTGGCGCTGCAATTGCAGGCACACAAGGGTTTGACACGTCATTTTCGACTGTTCTACTTTGACAGATTTATCTCCTTATACTTCTACATTCCATAGCTTATATTTGTTGACAGTGTCACTTGACAGGAAAACATTGCGATCTGTTTAAGCTGACTGTTAAAACTTTTTTTTTGGAATGATTTTGTCGTTTTCTTGGGTGTATGAAACAACACATGTGACGTCAGAACGCTGTGTCTTGACGTTTGTAACTTACGCTCTTTCTGTTCGAAGTAGTAATAAAAAGGGATTTTCGCATTAAAACAGCAGTTTTTGGGAAAAATAAAAAAATACGTGTATCTTTAAATATTGATTTCTTTCAAACCAAAAAATAAAAAGTAGTAGTCGAAAATATGAAATGTTGTCAATTACGATACAAGTGCGTAAAAAAGGAAGTTCGAAACGAGCGGCGATAAATTAAAACACGACCGAAGGGAGTGTTTTAAATCGACACGAGTTACGTCACCTCCTCCTCACCCTCACCCGTCGTAGTTGGTGTTGTATTGCACGTTGACCCACTCGTGGTCCTGCGAGTCGGAGCGCGAGGCCTTCTGGTCCTCGCTCTCGCCTGTGACAGAGTTAACATAGTCCATGACAGAGGCTCCAACCCTCACCCGTCGTAGTTGGTGTTGTACTGCACGTTGACCCACTCGTGGTCCTGCGAGTCGCAGCGCGAGGCCTTCTGGTCCTCGCTCTCGCCTGTGACAGAGTTAACATAGTCCATGACAGAGGCTCCAACCCTCACCCGTCGTAGTTGGTGTTGTACTGCACGTTGACCCACTCGTGGTCCTGCGAGTCGGAGCGCGAGGCCTTCTGGTCCTCGCTCTCGCCTGTGACAGAGTTAACATAGTCCATGACAGAGGCTCCGACCCTCACCCGTCGTAGTTGGTGTTGTACTGCACGTTGACCCACTCGTGGTCCTGCGAGTCGAAGCGCGAGGCCTTCTGGTCCTCGGGGCACATGAAGTTGCCGTAGCAGCGCTCGTGGTAGTCGGCGCCCGCGTCCAGGAAGAACTTCACCATCGTCGGGTCCTCGTTCGTGATCGTCATGTGGAGCACGCTCTCGCCTGTGACAGAGGTATTTTAAAAACGGGTTTTCAAAGTATACCTAATCAATACCTGTGTGGTGACGGGTTAAGAATTTCACCACCCCCTTTCTTCCCGTGGGTGTCGTAGAAGGCGACTATGGGATATGGGTTAAATTGTGGCGTAGGCGAGAGGCTGGCAACCTGTCACTGCAATGTCATAGTTTCGTTTTCTTTCAACCCCTTATTTGCCAAGAGTGTCACTGAAGCTTTAGTGGTTTCATGTGTTCTGCCTACCCCTTTATGGGATATAGGCGTGATTGTATGTATGTATGTATTGTATGTACCTAGTCAATATTCAAAATGCAGTGTGAACATTCAAAAAGATTCTAATCATCTACCACCTACAACTGCATGTCAGGCAAAAGCACAAGAAGTAAATATAATAAATATTGGGGGACACCTTACACAAGTAGAAAAATAATCTCATTATCCCTGTCTGGTATGGAAAAATAAGCTTAAATTGAAGTAGCATATTACGTTGTTACTTACGTTTGATTGGAATCCGTGATAGAAGCCTTACCAAGTGAGAGGAAGTTATTATATAAGTAAAAGGGTGTTTAATTTTGCGCGGAATCTATCAGGTGCTCTATCAAATGAGGGCTTTGGCGTAGACCGCCGCGGCTAGACCGCGGCGAAGGGCGAAAATGCCGCAGTATTTATTTTAATTACACTATTTTCTTAATTGCATTATTATAAAAAAAAAATATTAGGTTTATGAACGTATAATCAGTCGCTATAATAGCTTATCTATTTAACATATTAAATGCTTTCATATTTAGTGTAATAGTACATTACATCAGAGGCCGGGAAAATGAGGATTTCCGGCCAAGTGGGTATATACGGCCGAGCGAGCGTGCGAGCGAGGCCGGATAGGGATACGAGGCCGGGAATCCGTTTTCACGCCGAGGCATGTATAGTGCTTTTCTCAAACATACAATGAAATAAAAAAAAATGCTCTAAAGGACAATATTTTATAAAAAAAAGTTACTTTGCAGGCCTAGGCCTGAAAAATAATATGAAATCCCTTTACAGTCCTCTCGAGTTGTTGCGCCCAAAAAGCGAAACTTCCCAGCCCATTTTAAGGAACGTAAAGACAATATTTCATTGCATGTTTGAGAAAAGGTGTTTTTATTCATTGTAATTTATACGTATGAATTGTAAAAACAAAAGCTTAAAAACAGTAATGTTTTTTCGAATGTTTCGATGTTTACAAGATGATACTTTGTGTGATACTTAAATGTGATAATGAATACTTTTCTCTATCTAACATGGGAAAGAAATAAATATTTGATTTGTTTGTATTAATTTAGGAAGTTCGTCGGCCAGAAGGGAGGATGGCGTTCAGCAGGCACAGGTGCAGGATCGTCATTCGTCTGCCTACTGGCCGCGTTTATCTTACCGTAGTACTCGTCGCTCATGTACACGTCGTTGATGAGCTTGGGATAGAAGCGCAGCAGTCGCTTGGCCAGGTCGGCCAGCAGCGACGTGGCGTTCAGCAGGCACAGGTGCAGGATCGTCTCGCCCACGGCGCCACGTTCCTACGGTAACATTGCTCAATTAATATTGGGCGTGATGTGGATCATCGAAAATGTTTGGGTTTCCCAGATGAGCCTGATCAAAAACTCGAAGGTGATACCTCTATTTATGATTCAGAAACTTACTTTGAGGTCCCAAGGTCCAAACTGAGCTCGCGGTAGTTGGAGGGGTTGGCGTCGTACTCCTCCTGCGCGTCATCTCGATGGTAGACCACCTCATCCGTGCAGGGGTGGCAGTTAGCAGTCCAACACAAATATACACGTGCATAGCCTTGCCAAATTCCGAGGCTAATAAAATGAGTCAGAACTTGCCTTGAGGTCCCAGCAGAGCTCGCGGTAGTTGGAGGGGTTGGCGTCGTACTCCTCCTGCGTGACATGCGGCCAGTCCTTCTCGATGTCGAACTCCTCGTCCGGGTTCTCCATGCCGCGCAGCGGCGGCAGCTGCCAATCCAACACAAATTTACAGTCAAGGTCACATATGTAATCAAACCAACATTCCAAATATATTACAGGTACACGACCTTATCGTCATGATTTTAGAGACGTGCATGTACTAAATATATTCTTGGCATGTTGGTTTGAGAAGATGTTTACATGTGAACTCAACTGTACACTGTAGAGTTCGTGTCTTGTACAGTGACGCGCACATTTGTCAATTGTAACCTTTAATAACATGATTTTATAAATCAAGGCGCGCGTCTCCGTGAATAATACCGATATCACTCGAAGGTTATGAGTGTTATGACAGATGGCGCCACCCTATTAGTCCATTGGTGGTAGGTACATTGCACAGATAAAGAATTACATACGTGAGAGCGAGAAGATATGTTTTTTCTCTCTCACATATGAATGACAGTGACATGCCTAGACACTTGCACAAACGGAAGGCCGCGAAATCTTGTTCTTGTCGTTGTTTAAGATATTATATGATATATCCTTATGGATTTGCTTGTTCTGGCGATAGAGAGAGTAAATAAACGAACCAACGATCGAGGATGGAAAATGATATCTATATCAGATATAATAATTATGTATATTGTTAATGTTTTCATTTTTAGGGTTCCGTACCTCAAAGAGGAAAAACGGAACCCTTATAGGATCACTCGCGTGTCTGTCTGTCCCTCTGTCACAGCCGATTTCTCCGAAACTACTGCACCGATTTACTTGAAATTTGGCACACGTATGTAAACCTGTGGCCCAAAGACGGACATGTAATTTAATTAAATGAAATTTAATCACAGGGGTCACTTTTGGGGGGTAAAATTGAAAATTAAAAATCAAAGTTATTAAAACTATATTGTGTTACATATCAAATGAAAGAGCATTTTATCAGCATCTGAAATATATTTTTTTTTTATTTTTTGTTTTGGTAATTTAGAAGTAATTTAAGAAAATAAGCAAAAAATTACCATTCCCCCCCTTATCTCCGAAACTACTTAGCGTAAAATTTTCAAAAAAATACACGAGATAGCCCTCTCCCTGTAGATTACAGGAAAACCTATTAGAAATCTACAGTCAAGCGTAAGTCGGACTTAAGAGAAAAAAACTCAGATTACGAATTTCACTCACTGCCGCTGCAAGTAGTTACTAAACGTCTTAAAATTGTGTAAGCGAGTTGGACAGGTATAAAGAAATTCATTTCTGTCTTTTTCTTTTTAGAACTTGTTCAATTTTTTTTTCATTTGTACAAAATGACTTAAGTTCCTACTAAAAAGGAGGCGCTTAAGACCGTTTATAAATTGACTGAGCAAAATTTTATTCAAATCGGTCCAAAAAAAGGTGTCTGTTGACGAAAACATAGAATTTGTGCCACCGAAAGCCCAAATCTGAAGTCCATTTTGCTCTATCTCTTATCGTTTCCGAGATATATACGTAAAGTCTTAAAAGTGCGAAACGTTAACTTTGCCATTATAGTCGTTCAGGCGCTCATGAATTCTTTGTATGGAAAAGTCGAAAACCGACTCGCACTTGACCAATGTTCATAGAACGTTGTGGTTTTTAGGGTTCCGTAGTCAACTAGGAACCCTTATAGTTTCGCCATGTCTGTCTGTCCGTCCGTCCGTCCGTCCGTCCGTCCGTCCGTCCGTCCGTCCGTCCGTCCGTCCGTCCGTCCGCGGATAATCTCAGTAACCGTTAGCACTAGAAAGCTGAAATTTGGTACCAATATGTATATGAATCACGCCGACAAAGTGCAAAAATAAAAAATAGACAAAAATGTTTTATTAGGGTACCCCCCTACATGTAAAGTGGGGGCTGAAATTTTTTTCATTCCAACCCTAACGTGTGATATATTGTTGGATAGGTATTTAAAAATGAATAAGGGTTTGCTAAGATCGTTTTTTGATAATATTTATATTTTCGGAAATAATCGCTCCTAAAGGAAAAAAAGTGCGTCCCCCCTCTAACTTTTGAACCATATGTTTAAAAAATATGAAAAAAATCACAAAAGTAGAACTTTATAAAGACTTTCTAGGAAAATTGTTTTGAACTTGATAGGTTCAGTAGTTTTTGAGAAAAATACGGAAAACTACGGAACCCTACACTGAGCGTGGCCCGACACGCTCTTGGCCGGTTTTTTTTTATTAGCATAAATGACTTAAGCGCCTTCAAAAGTGTAGGTGCTTAAGACCGTTTGTAAGTTAAAGTTAGCTGTGATGGCTCAACGAAGAAAGAAGATTTCAATATCCTACTTATACATATTTTATTAATTTAACTATACAGTTTTTATTACTCAAGCCAAGCGTTACGTTAGCTATTGCTATCGAAAGGAAAACTTGTGTATAAAGCTTGAAACAAATTATGGGACGCGTCTGACGACCGCGACTGATAAGCCGATGGCTTGCGTGGGCGACGGTCGCGCGACGGCGATGCGACGCATACGAAATCAAACCTTATCGATATGGAAGTAGACGATGCGATAAGACGTGACGGCGACGGTCGCGCGACCGTCGCCCACGCAAGACACGGCGTAAGTGTGCACGCCAATGGCTTGCATTTGAAATAACGTTGTTTTTGTAAAAAAATGAAAGTAGTTTTTACTACATTGCGAAGTTTTCGTTTGTCAACTAGACGCACACATTTGCAACTAAGCGATCGGACTGTAGGTGACAGTGTATCTACTCTAGCCTCGTGGCGCCGAATGTACTTTCTAAAGTACATAATGGTTTCAATGGAATTTTAACTCTCATGTAAACAAATAAAATATAATTTCTTTTGTTTCTAAAATTTTTCGAATAACTGAAATTGAATTCAATCTCAAGTACAATAAGAATCAAAATTCCCTAGCAAAAGATAGATAGATAGATAGATAGATATACGTTTATTTGTTTGTCACAATACACACAGAATACACAAAAGAAATAAGTTACAAAAAAGAATTAGAATACATAATAAGCAAATTGGAAAACAGGAAATTACACAGATTTTTACAATAGCGTACTATGATACTGTGCGCGTCGCAACAAGACAAAAGGGTCACGGCTCAGTATTACGCTACGCCCTGAGGCAGCAGCACTGATATTCTGCCGGAACCGGATCAGATCACGATAACACATAATTGATTGAATAAGAAATATTGTAAAGAGATGAAATTATATACCTAAAATATCTATAAATAATTGCCTATGAAACGAGTGAGATGAATGCTATGATGAAAAGAAATGTGTGTTTGATCTGTTAGATCGATAGATAGTAAAATAATTGCTACAGCTAGAGCTAAACCTGAAGCTAAATCCGGTAATCTGCAACCAGGTAGCCATAAGGGATACCCAAACTTTGTTTTTCTAAAAGATATTTTTTAAAATGACGTTTAAAAGTAAATTTAGTTTTAATTTGACGAATCGGGGGCGGGATATTGTTCCAGCACCTGGTTGCGAGATACCGGAAACAGCCTGTAAAAGCAACAGTTTTGTGAGGGTGAGCTTCTAGGAGACATCGCCTGGTAGACCGTGTACCATGTCGTTCATGGAAAGAGGATATGCGTATTTTAGAGAATAAGTAATGGGGCTTTTTGTCATTCAAAACGCCAAATAAGAGACTAGCTAGATGTAAGTGCCTCCGTGAGGACATGTTTAATATGGATGCTTTGTTAAGGTATGGTGTAATGTGTGTTCTCGGTGGTATTGAGCTACAAAAACGGAAACAGGCATTTTGGACTCTTTGGATAAGACGACGAGTTTTTTCCAATAGTCGTGGCCCGTACACAATGTCTGCATAATTTAACTTAGAGAGTACCAGCGATTCGCACAACAACTTACGAATTTCCTCATTTAAGAGGTATCGTACTTGGTATAAGACCTTAAGACGAAAAAAACACGACTTCACTAATTCTCCTATATGCTTCTCAAACCTCAGCTGGTTGTCAATGACTAATCCCAAGTTTCTAGCCTCGTCTACGCGTTCGATCAGTGAACCCCTTATAAAAATTTTAGGTTCATTACATAAAATCCTAGAGAGTTGTACTTTGGATCCGAGTATCATAAACTTTGATTTAAGTGGGTTCAACAGTAATCCGTTATTATCTGCCCAAGTGGAGATATTTTCCAGGTCTGTACTTATTTTTTGTAGTGCCTCATCGAACTGACTTGGACGGGCTGCATAATATAGTTGAACGTCATCTGCGTATAGGTGTAAAAATTTTGTATGGTGGGCGCCACGAGGCTAGGGAAGTTTAAATCGATGTTATCGCATCGATCTACTGAGGGGGGCGGTGCCTACAGCAGTTGTAGTTGTATGCATACCTAGCTCACGCACACAGACGCGTCCACTGGCGCCGCGCCGGTGTCCGCGTGCGCTCTCTGCAATGTCTCTGCAATATATGCAGAAACCACATGGTGGTCTGTGGCAGAAACTCAATAGACATTTTTAGGGTTTTTAAAATAACTAGGTACTTATTTAGTACGTGAAGTAACATGGTAAATTAAAAATTATCATTAGATACTTATTTGCGGAGGTGTAAACAATTTCCTTCGTTTTGCCATATATCAATAATTACTTATCTATATTAAATTCATTAATCCGTATACATTACATTTTAACAATTAAGTGTATTAATTATACTCATAGCTGGGCACCGTTAATCAAATAGTTAACTTCGATAATCGCTAATCCGTTACTATAAAAGTTAACTTCGTTAATCGTTAAAGCGATACATTTCAACAAATTTAACGGAAGTTAAAGTTAATCGATAATCCGTTAATCATGATAAAAAATAATTTTACTGAGCTAGTTGCATCAGTTATCAACTATTAATTTTTTGGGTAAGTTTATTATGTTACTGTAAAATACCGAAGTTCGCCAAAATCTCTTGAAAAATCCCAGCTGCCAATTGGTAATAGCGAAATGTTAATAAATATTGTTCTCTTTGGACTTACACCGACGTTGGTTCGGTAAATCCTAAATACAACAATAGATAATGTATTTACTAAATAATATTTATTTAGTAATTTCCCGCTAGAAACTTGCGTTATACTATTCTGTATACTTTTTCAGCTACCATAACCAAATTTGGATTAGATTAAAAAAACCTTTAAGTAAAACTTAGAACCTTTCAGATGGTTTTACTCACCCTTTCTGATGTTTACCATACTTACTTACCCCGTTATTCATAAACGTACACTAAGTTATCAAGCCGATAAATTTCGTTTGTCCCTTTCCGACGTATTGGTGTGATAGAAAGGGACAAACGAACTTTATCGGCTGGATACTTTAGTGTACGTTTATGAATAAGGGTGTTGAAATTTATAGCTACGAAATTTTACATAAAACACCTACTTTAAAATAAAAAAAAAATGTTGAATTTGGTTAACATTATAAAAGACCTCACGCAAGCTGTGCTAATTAGTTCGCGAATTCGTCGAGAGGTGGCGCTAAACACAATTATGCTCATTAGAGAACCTATACTTCTAGCCTAGCCCAGTCTTTAGAATTATGTGAGTAACGTAAAAGTTTTGTAGGTACGGAACCCTTGGTGGGCGAGTCCGACTCGCACTTGGCCGGTTTTTTCTCACTAGATAGCAAACAAAGAAGAAAGATACCTAGGTATAGATTTAAAACTCCACAATACATCCACTTTTAGGTGGGTAATGCTGTACTCGTTTGTAGGATATAATGACGCTATACGTAAGTATATATTTTTATTTCATTCCTCCCGTATTGCAAAATTCAGTAACGAAGCCATAAAATATGTAAATCGTTTTATCAATCCAAATAGGTCCACAACTTTTAAACTTCGTTGTGAAATATTGTTTTTTAAGAAATTCGTACTTTTATTTTCCAGGTTTCAGTTACGGTTAAGATTGAAACACTGCAAACCCAACTATTAAACCTTGTAAACAACAAATAAAAAATTAACAATGTGACAGACGGACAGACAGACGGACAGAGTCGCACCATAAGGGTTCCTGTTGTACCTTTTTGGTACGGAACCCTAAAAATACGTATTACAATAGCAGTCCAAATTGTTGGCAAATCCAGGGACAATGGTACGCAAAATACTCGCAAAACTGTGAGTTCAAAAGTTGATTCGTCCAGATAGTAATGAAGCTGACAACAGCAAATCTAACGTAACATCACAGGCACAGGCCAAACGCAAACACATAGGTTTGTATCTTCATCCACATCATAAGCACACCTCGGACACTGGCGATCAAATATATGAAAGAGGCGCGTTCCTAGCACACATTCTATGCTCGTGTAGTTAAACGCGTACTATGCTTACAGTATGGGTGAGAATGGGGTGAGATATGACAGGTCGACTGTTCGCGTTTTTGACAGGCGGTAACTGTGAGAGGGGGTGGGCAGCACTTTCAGCGGGAAGCGGGAGTGGCCATACTGTACGATAGTACTCCTTATTATACTGTGTCATAAGTTACTTATAACATGTTTAGGAACGATGTGTTCTCCAACTTAAAACGAGACAAGTAATTAATTATCAATTTGCTTGAACAAAATCCATACTAATATTATAAATGGGAAAGTGTGCGTGTCTGTTTGTTTGTCCATCTTTCACGGCAAAACGGAGCGACGAATTGACATGATTTTTAGGAGGAGATAGTTGAAGAGGTGGAGAGTGACATAGGCTACTTTTTGTCTGTTTCTAACCTCCCACTTCCCTAAAATGGGGGGTGGAAGTTTGTATGAAGCATTCCGCAATTTTCGAAAAGCTAGGTAGTTTCTCTATATAAATTAGAGGGTTTGGCCACTTTTCAGTACTTTCAAGGATTAACTTCTCGGACATGTTGAGTTTGGGAGCTAAAAAAAATAGCCGGACAGTTGGGTACCTTTCCTTGTAAGTTAGATCTTATTGAGTCAAACTTCCAACGGCCGCTAGCATTATTGTTCGACTTGTACATAGTATATATGATATGTAGGTATGTGTTTCATTCCGTATGATTACCTACGAGTAGGGCTGCCATCCGTCCGGGTTTCCCCGGATTTGTCCTAGTTTGGAGGCGAAAACCCGGACACTTTTCATGTAAATACTTAAATAAATTTATCAGCGAATTTAAGTTGACTGACATTAGTTAATGTCTGTTTACACAATAAAAAACCGGCCAAGTGCGAATCGGATTCGATTTAATCCGTTTCCATAGTTTTATTTCATACCTATGTACTTCTTGTCAAGTCGTTTATTTCATGAGTAACTATCGCGGTAACCGAAGACAATATTAAGAAGTATAGGTATACTAATGGGCATTAGGTATTGTATATAGCGCCATCATCTCTCGGTGAATTCGCCAAGTATTTTGCGTGACCTGTGTAGTATAGTATTTCAGGGATAATTTCTTTATAATATTAACCGATTTCGTCAGTTTTTACTTTATTTGAAAGATTATGTTTTACGCAAAATCTCGTGTAATACGATATACATCCTGAATGGTCAGTTAAAAAAAATGTTTCCAAGATACAGACACGATTTTATTTTTCTTGTAATATTTAGCATGAAGCCAATGTTTCGTAAAGTTTGCACAATTTTTCGTTGGCAAACTTCGGAGATAGAGGGGCGTAGGGGGCCGTATTTTTTAATTTTCCTTCGAAATTATTATTTTTTCTTCAAAAAAAAATTATAAAAAATAGTTTTGACATGGAAAATTTGAGCTTTTTCTAAAAATGAATGAAAATTAAAGGTCCTGTGTTTTAAAAATATTATTTTCGGACTCGTCCGGTGAAAAGATGCGATTACGCCAAATGTCCGGGTTTTTTAAATCTTTGTCCGGGTTTGACAAAATTCGAGATGGCAGCCCTACCTACGAGTAGGTATTTGTGACAATCAGCGCCCTCCTTACCCAAATTGCCAAATAGTACATTACGATACAACTGATACTTACAAGTGCGATAAATCAGTGTCACTGGACCACTGAAATAAGAACATCGAAACGAGTGGCGATAAATTAAAACACGAACGCAGAGTATTTTAAATCGACACGTGTTGCGAATTACTTATTCGCACATGTATCGTACAACGTTTTAACACGTTCACTGCGGAGCCGGATTTTGTGAACTCGCTCTCAGTGCGTTACAACCCATGAGAGTCCTGTATTGAGCTTTCTCTCTGTGCGGTACAAGTCAATTACAGCTTGTAAGGGGGTTTCATATTTTACCTAAAATACCTTTACCAGATACACATTTATTAAATTTTATTGAAACAATGTTTAGTCTAATAACTAGTCTACACAATGCTGTCTTCGCCGAAGTTGATGACTGTTCGTTTAGATTTTATAGACAAATTAATTAACAGGTCAAAATTGACTTGTACCGCACAGCCAGAACGGACACAGGTAAAAATGTCGATGATTTAGTAGTGATGAGGAAAATAAACGAACTAATATATCGATCCAATTCTTACTTTCTTTACCTTTAATGTAACCAGATTTTTATATACAACCAAAACTTTTAACTTTGCTCTTAACATTATTTAAAAAACGATTTTTAGAAACTAGTAAATATTTTGCATCAAGCAATTTAAACTTTTTACAATATATTTTTACGTAATAATATTTAGCAAAATTGTAATCGTTTTGCGTATAAAAGCGTTATATTGTATTTAACGAATTTCATTTAAAACAATCGAAACCACAGATGTCATATATACCATAGGTCAAGCAAACGTATCTACTTAGCGTGTCAAATGAACTCAGTGAAATCCACTGAGTTGTCCGTCTTTAATCGCAGCTTGCAGCTTTCGTGCGTCAGATTTTGTAAGTTGAAGTCAACAAAAACATTAAAAATGCCTCGTTACGAGATATTTAATTACAACAACACAAAAATTATGAACACTTAGAGGCCTGAGACATATTTAAAATCACAGGCAAGTAACAACTTCAGTACAAAATCTGACACGCTCGGCCCCTATACAAATAGATGAACTTGTTTCTTCTATCTAAATCTAGTTCTGTGATCGAAACACATTTTTTCACCACAAAATAACGTGTGGATTGATAATATGGTAACAACACTAATGCATTTTGCACTAGTCACACACAAGGTCGTGCGTAACAGGTCATTATAAGCCCTGTTCCGCACTGAATAACAAAAGTTTAAGACTGGTGCGAACAGGACATATGTGACCTGTTTATTAATTTATATGCTGTTAAATAGAGTGTAAAATGACAAATATAAACGTATACTTGACTATATAAAAATAGTAAAATATCACAATGATATGGGCTTCGCACTAGGGTAAAGTTGCGCATTTCTGTCGCCGCACCAGGGGGAAGTCCAGAACAGGGTCAGAATGACCTGTTTCGCAGTGAACGTGTTAATGAGCTCATTACCTAACGAGTGCGGTAATATAACGCCATATGTACTGTAAACTGTAAAGTAGTTGTCAATAGGCTAGTTTGCTATACTTCAAATAAAATATTTTATGCAGTGCACAAAACAAAACACCACATAATTAGAAAAAAAATATGGACAGCTACTTGGTAGTTATGTTTAATCATTATTTTGTATTTAATAAGATAATAAGAGAAATATATAAAGTAAATAAATTGACCGTGACGTCACTCCTCGGTATTTCATAGTAATTCCATATTAGCAAATCGTTTTGACAGTTCTTAAAAAGCTGATTTGACTAGTAGGAAACTAGCCTATGCGGACCCCAGGCTCCCATGAGCCGCGGCGAATGCCGGGATAACGCAAGGAGCATGATGATGTAGGGTAAAGTATAAACCCACCAGCTTGTGGCGGGGCCGCTCCTTGTTGCGCAGCAGCACGACGTGCGAGACGGGGATGTAGCGGCCCTTGCCCCGGTTGTACAGGAAGGGCTCCACCTTGGTCTTGATGGCGTGGTCGATCTCCGCGTACTGCTTGTTCTGCACGGCCCGCTTCATCATGTCCACCAGCAGCCCGCCACCTGTGCCCGTATCATGCTCATGTTTTTATCATGCCTCACTTTCGCACTTATATACTTGTTAGAACGTGACAGACATGGTGACAGCCGACCATCTTAGCCCTGCTGAAGTGATATTAGCATGACGAGTTGACGAGAAGTGGTCGATTAGATAGGAAATCTCGCTACGCAATCCACTTCGTACTAGAAGAGAGGCCTATGCTCAACAGTGGGCGATAAAGGGCTGACATGATGATGATGATGATGATGATGATATGAGCAACAAAGATTGTGCCACTGTTGCTGGAACCGCGGAGCATGAATGCAAGCCAAGCGTGCAGTTTCAGTTTGATGCGACTACAATAACGCGGGTGATGCTATTTCATTAATGAATGACATTGTAATGTAAGGCCGTTTTCACATTATCCGATCCGATATCGGATGTCGGACCGATATCCCATACATTACAGGCGCCATCTTGGATTTTTTCTGTCGAAATCCTTCCGACATCCGATATCGGATCGGATAATGTGAAAACGGTCTAACGCTCTAACCAAGGCGCTTGAAACGAGAACGTTCAGTCCTTACTTTTGAAATCTTTGGTAGGTATTTTAGAACTATGTATTAGGAACCCGGGCCAAAATTTTATGGTTTTACCAAGTTTTACTTTTAAATACAAACAACGAAAAACTGTACTCACCCTTAACATCAACCAGCTTATATATTTTTTGTGTACAAGTGCCAGCTTGTTTCTTGACACCACTTGTTACATTACTTTCAGTATTACCCATTATGACGTATGTAGCGAAATCACTAACATAAAAATACACTTAATAATTGATTCAGTACCTCTGAACTGTCAATACACTCTTGAAGTGTAGCGCGCCTAAGTTTATGCGAGCATTGATCGACAAAACTTACTTCGTTGTCATAACAATAATTGATTTTATGCTAACGAGTTTTCTTACCTATCAGTTGTTTTTCATTGTATCCTTGATAATCTACTTAGTCCATCCTACAGAATATGTATACGGTCACAGATTTAAGTGCTTTTAGAGTATACGGTGCTTTTGGAAAGAATATTTAGGTTCAAGGAGCATACCTACATAAGTGAATCACTCTATGAATGAAATTCATTCATACATATTGTTACTCGTACATATGATCCCCGATTAAATTTCATCGTGTTTATAGCATCCATTAAACTAAAGAAGGATATATTTATTATAAGGGTTACAGTCTAGGTATTATATCTGGGTGGTCTGTGGTTTCTGCATACCTAGCAGGGAAAATCTATTGAGCGCACATGTATTTAGGTAGATATATACTTATTTATATAATGGGAAGGGAGAAAATTAATAATAACTCATAACATAATATAACATGGTAATATAAAAACCTTGAGCTTCTGTTACTTAAGCATTTATTCAGAGTTATAAATAAGTACATACAATGTTATTTATGGTTTGCGAGTGATAAGGTATAATAATTCCACCAAACTTAGTATAGAAGCTCCAAAAAACAATCCTATGACACCTCCCAAGGATACTGAAATAAATACAGAATAGTAGTACATTACGATACAAGTGCGGAAAAGGAGACGACTACGACCGAAAGGAGTGTTAATCGACATGAGTTA
This sequence comes from Leguminivora glycinivorella, assembly GCF_023078275.1. Lineage (NCBI taxonomy): Eukaryota > Metazoa > Arthropoda > Insecta > Lepidoptera > Tortricidae > Leguminivora > Leguminivora glycinivorella. The sequence goes on from NC_062998.1 coordinate 20,480,764, forward strand.
CGAACTTCTTTCTCGCACGTGTATCGTACGACGTTTTTCAGTACAGTAGGCCTAGCACATGATGGCCGCGGGAGTATGTCGCCGCGAGATAGACTACCCGTCCTTATGTCATTAGAAGAAGACGTGGCATGTATCTCGCGGCGACATACGTCCCGCGGCCATCATGTGCTAGGCCTACAATGACCCTCCGAAGTTTCGACCTGACAAGAAATGAACTACTACTCGCAATAGTGCGTAAAAAAACACCAATTGTACTGAAATAGTACATTATACGATACAAGTGCGAAAAAAAAGAAGTTCGAAACGAGTGGCGATAAATTAAAACACGACCGAAGGGAGTCTTTGAAATCGACACGAGTTACGAATTTCCTTTTCGCACGTGTATCGTACGACGTTTTTCAGTACAAATGGCCCTCCGAAGTTTCGATCTGTCGTATAATGAACCACTTCTCGCACTAGTGCGTAAAAAAAACACCATCTGTACTGAAAAAAAAATAGTTATAAAATTTTATAAGAGGACAAAGTGCATGGTTGTTTAAGTCCTAAGGAAAAAGTGAAAAGTGAAAAAAATCCAGAAATGAGTCGCGAGCGCAGCGAGTGGTTCGAAATATCTAAATCTGAATACAGATTTAGTGACCTGACTACATAGTTAAATAGTTACCTAATCCACATAGTATTTAGAGTCCGTCTAAGCTACCACTACCAGTCATGAAGAACAGAGGTACTAGGCTACGTTTATACGTGCTCATGTTGACGAAATCGGAAATCAGCCTACGGTCTAATAACGTCTAATCCACAGAACTAAATCAAGATAGAAGGAAAAAGTGTATCTACTTCGCGTGCGGAAAAGTTAAATAGCGAGCAACATTGTTCGCCGCGCAAGTCAGTCTGCTCCCGACCGCTGCCCGCGAGTGACATACAGTGAAAAATACAAAATGGGTCGGTATTCGATAATTAACTGTTCAAACACCACCAATAAAAGCAAGGGTGTTAAACAAAGTGTTTCCTATCATCGGTAAGTACCATTTGTCCTAAAATATTTTTTATTAAATAAAAAACACGATTTTCCTATTTTTATCATCAAAACATTAGCTGACGTACGGCCGTCAAACTAGTTTTCCATTGCGGCTTTAATTTGACGAGTCCGACTTGGCGTGCGTTTAAAACAAGCGATATAAAAATAGGCTATTCAAACTGTCGAGACAAAGTGAAGGTAGATTTGTTATTTTGTCCGTCGAACTCACGTCGAACTTAAGAATAGTGGTGCACCACGGAACTATATCGTCATGTATGCTGCGATTTCCTTATTCGATTTAAATCGATTTTGCGAAGCAGTGGAAATTATAATTATGTTTTTATATTGTTATGAAACTATACATATAAAGTACGAGTGAAAAGTAAATTTAACTTTAAAATAGGTTACAGTTACGATATTAACGTTGAATTTGTGGTCGGCAGAAAAACAAATATAAACATAATACGCTCTATATTTATTATGAATAAAAATAACTCTAAAAATGTGTTAATGGTTAATTATATTTATATATTACTAAAAGTAGTAACAAATAACATGAGGATAGTGCTGTGAGTACATGGTCGATTTTCTTAAAAATATTACGAAATATTAACTAGTATTAATACCTACCTACTAAAATCTTTGTTCCTGGCCTTAGGCAAATTATATACCTACTAGTGAATTGTTTGTCATCACACGAATACAGGTATATACTTACTTCATTTGACAACGAAGATGAACATCCGATATTTTTAACTTCGGCGGGCATCCCGCACGCAACCTCCACAATCGATCGAATGGGTTACGCGGCGACAACGTTCCCATCACTAAAGTACACTCGTGACGTCATAGGCTCGACACAAAACGTTACACGCTCGGTTTCGCTGTTAATCGCCGAGCATTTTCCTTCTATCTTGATTTAGTTCTGTGGTCTAATCTCATGTCATTACCTTGAGGGACACCTCTTATGCGAGCTATGCGCTCCTAGCGGAGAGATTTGTAACTTCAATTTAAGGTATTTTTGCGACTGTTCTGCTTAGACAGATTTTCCTCTTTTCTTGCTACCAGTGCTACCCAGACATGACCCTGGCTTTGAAGTGACAACATCTACAATTCTACAATATCATAAATTATTCATAATAATCATAATGTAGTATCGACATCATTATTTTGTTGACACTCCCCAATAATTTTCGGTCATGTCAATGCAATTTTTGAATAACTAAAGTAGAAATTTTGTCGTTCTCATTATTTTTCCATAGGTACTCAGTCACTTCAAAGTTGCAGGGCTTGGTCTGAGTCAAGCCCCTCACCGACTAGGTCCAGGTTGGAGCGCACCAGGTGCCGCTCGTAGCGCAGGTGCGGCAGGGCCGACATCCTGACGTTGACCGTGGCTCCCTCTTTGTTGTCATCGGTTACCCGTTTCCTGGTCACACAATAATTACTCGTTTTACAAGGGGACAAAGCTGTTATTTAAACGCTTGTAGTATGTAAACGTATAGGTACTCCGACTACTCCGTATAGGTTACACACTCGTGCTAAGTAATATTGATTGATAATGATACCCAAGCAAGCGAAAGATTCCAATATTAAACCGCAAGCGTAGCTGACCCTCTAGCACAACTTGCCTTGTCGCGCGCGAGTCCATACTTGAAGTCGCGCTTGATGTATGGACTCGCGCGCGACAAGGCAAGTTATGCTAAAGGGTCTGGCATTTACATAGTTGAAAGAGTGAAATCTTGAGCGATGCGAGGTTTTTTAGGCACAAAGTGAAGCAAACTTTGCCACTAAGTTAATTAGGTACCTAATTACAATAACATTAAACAACAACAACAACATTTTTCGGCACACCACTCTTAGGAAAATTACAGAACCAAATAGTTTTTTGTATTTTACTTTTATAGATACCAAAGACATATGTAACTTCGTTACATATTATACATTTTACTTTCACAGTAACTCTCTATAATACTTAATCCTCTTTAGTAGTAGGTATACTAGGTAGCTATCTAGTATACCTACATTTGACCTACATTTTAAATAAACGAACATAAGAAGAAGAATAAATGAAAGAAGCATTGCATGGGCAGCGGAAGACCATGATGTGCAAATACACTATTATTTTTTACCGACGGTACGGTACGATGGTCTGTAGACGCTTTTAGGTGAAAAAGGGAAAGGAAAATCATAGATCAAAATATTTATTCAACATTTGTCAATGTCAAAAGTATAAAATTATAAAATAATGAAAGTTATCAAAAAAAGGGAAAATGATTAAACGATTTATTTAATATTCAAAAATGTTTCAACGGGATATTATACTTCGGGTGTAACTAGAAGCAGCTCAGAAGCTATACGGGATACGGACCGCGATCTCGTGTGGCAGACCTGCGGCTCCTTTCTGGGGCCACACCAACATTATGGTACTGGCCTCACTGATATCAACCATTGCAAAGCTCCCCGCCAAAACGAAACTTGGCCACCACAATCTTACGGTAGGATGGACGAAATGAAAAACTGGTTTTTCGGATTAGAGTACTTGGATTATTTCTGGGCGATACTATTGTCGTTTATAATGGAAAGAATCTGCTGCTTGCAAGAACAATTTACCAGAGACTTTATTGTACTCCCGGACCCGCCAACTAATGACGACGACTCGTATGATTCAATAAACTTGGAAGAATTTTCAGATAGAGAGTAAGTGTTACCTACTCGTAAACTTATCATAATTACCTACTAGATTATAATAATCTAGTATATGTTTATTATGTTTACTTTGATGAACTCTTATACTTGAACTCATTACTAAAGAAATCTAAAACAATACGTGTTTACTTTACAACGTATGTAGGTATTCATTCTTATTTGAGTAGGTATAGGAAATCCTGGCGGCTGATTTCAGTTCATTAAGTCGCAAGATTGGTCTGTTTCTACCTATACTACAACCAAACAAGTATATCTGGTTAACAAGTTTGCCCCTATAAAAGGACACGAGTCTATATTTCTTTAAATAAGTGGCGGAAATAGACTTGCCGGACTATTAGGTAACCATCTCGTTTCGTTACAGCGGGTCCCTGAAGCTAAGTTTCCTGCGGCTGTGCCGGTTGTCGCAGGTCACCATACTGCTCACACTAGTCTACTTCTTCAACATCTGCTTCTGGTTTGTGATGACGAAGAAGGCTACACCCACGTACAGGTTTAAAATATCTCTTTCTGTTTGAATGTTAATATATTTTCGTTATTTATAGGTATCTTCTCATATCCTCTGGTGTTTGGGTTACGCTAGGCTGTCTAAAGTCACAGTAAAATATTTGTAACTTGGGAGTTCTTAAAAATAAACAAATAAATTGAAAACGTGTATAGTTTACTTACTTGCCAATATGTATGGTTGTCAGCTCACTCTCATCGCAGGATGGTAGGCAAGTTACGTCGTCTTTTTTCTGCTCGATACCCAACTTGTTCTTGTTTGCTTGTTGAATAGAAACATACATTTTATATAACAATTTACATTCGTAAGTAGAAACAAATAAGGACAAAATATTAAATTCATACCATCATAGCTAACTAAACAGTTGAGCCCCGTATAATTGCAGTATTTTTCTTTATCTGCAACAGATATTCTTGGTCAATGTGGTGTACCCTCGACATAACTTTTTTCGATAGATATTGTCTTCAGACTACTTATAACAAACACCAAAGTGAAACCTAGTGGATCTTGCTTAGCATCATGGTTTCTATCAGCCTACGAATTTTCATCAAAATCGAAGACGTGATCCAAATGTACAAAGTTTTCAGGTATTTCTGTATTACATATTAACTACTTACTATACATTATCTGCTAGGTTCGCTGTTCGATGATGCCTAATCCTACATAGCGGAAAACACGTTAAAATACATCGGCTACACTTGTAATGAATCGGTGGTACATAGTGCAGTCACTTCTTGTGGTAGGAAATGGGAAAAATGCAGCAAACTCACAAGCCAGGTCTCGCACTGGGTGCACGCAGCCGCACTCGCTAAACGAGTGTTTGGTGCTCTCAGCCAGTTTGCACGCTCCGTAAGAGTATACCTGAAAACTCGTACACTTGTGTTATTTATTCGTCAACTTTGGAATCAAATAAAAATAAAAAAATAAACTAAGAAAAATCACTTTGCAACCCTGTTAAATTCTGTGCGGAGAGAGAAGAGTCACAGGGACTCTTTTGTTTTTCTGCACTAACTCACCAGCACATAATAGTACCTACATTGTGCAACAAGGAGAGGAAGTTGAATATTACTAACGAGAGTAAGTTAAATCGCGACGGCTTGCCGGAGTGATTTAAAGACTCGAGTTAGTAATATTCATACTCCCCGAGTTACACACAATGTTTTTCACCACACTCGCAATGTAAAAAATGTAAAAAAGTTAAGTACGGTACAAGAAATTTCATTATTCCCTTGGGAGAACGATTTTTCTATATTCACGCTCCGCCTGCGTGCAATAGCACATTTAAAGTGCGGGTGTGATGAAAAAAATATAAATATTATGTTGGGGGATACGAGTAGTTTGGTAAGATTGACCTAGCCACTAGCTACTATTGTTTTTTTTTATTCAGTGACCGCCCCAGCAGAATAGTAAGTACCTACTACCTAAGTACCTACATACGTAAACCTCATTCGGATGATCAGCCGTGAAAGTCACCAGCAACATGTTGAGGTAAAGCCGTTTCGTGTGTTTTCGTTTATTATTACGAGTATTTCATGTTAGTCTTAATATAATGTAACGAAATTGGTCGTCGGTAATTGAAGAACCTAAGGAAGTTTAAAAGTAAATGAGACACTTGCGGGGTAAGTGAAGAGCGACGCTGGCACGTCCTCCAGATAGCGGCAGCCGCGCACGAGTGTGTCCTCGAACTTCAGCAAAGGATCGGTCGCCATCTCCACCAGCGAGAAAAGGAACTCGGCCCAGTTCGCTTCAAGAGTTTTCACGGCAAACTTGAACTTGTTATCCAAGTTGTTTGTTGACAACTCCTCTGGACTGTGAACGGATATCTGTCGACAAATCTTGTTACCTAATTAGGCCGTTTTCACATTATCCGATCCGATATCGGATGTCGGAAGAATATCAATAGAAAAAAATCCAAGATGGTGCCTATAATGTATGGGATATCGGTCTGACATCCGATATCGGATCGGATAATGTGAAACGCACTTAGGTATTATTTTGTGTAAATTGAGTCAACTTCCTTTGAATTAGGTATGTAGGTACACTCAAATAAAGGACGTACTTATACGCTGATAGTAAGTAGGTTTCTATGTCTAGTATGATTTATAAAATACTAGCTTTTGCCCGCGGCTTCGCTCGCGTTCAATTTAAGGCACCGGCCACATCAGAGCGTCGCGTGTCTCGCCACTTGGGGCGCGTCTTACGTCCTATACAAAATGTACTGAGGAGACGTTTTTTGAATTACACTGAGGCGGCGTGGCGCGGACGTCCGTTGCGCGCTCCAAGACACGCGACGCTCTGGTGTGGCCGGTCACTAAAAGTTGCGGAATGCTCCATACAAATTTCCTCCCTCCGTTTTAGGGACTTGGGGCGTTGGAAAGAGACAAAAAATAGCCCATGTCACTCTCCATCCCTTCAACTATCTCCACTTAAAAAAAAACACGTCAATTCGTCGCTCTGTTTTGTCGTGACCTTTCCCATTTATAATATTAGTATGGATGTCCTTAATATAGGGTCCATATTGGCTCATATAAAATTATTTGTTATAAAATTATTGTTTATACCGATTTATGCTCCGAATGATCATTTCTCATAATTTTACTTATCATAATTTTGTTTCATTATTATTAATAGTACTACTATCACTGTTCATAATAATCATTTAGTCGAAAATTTTTAATCATAAATTCTATACAAATATTTAATAACATTCATAATTTGTGTTTAAGAAAATCATTCATCATAAAATTATTTAAAAAGTTTTGGGGAAGTTCTATGAAAAACTTGTGCCATTTATAGAAGCGCGCTTGAAGCTTTTACAGTGAAATATACAATTTACATTAAAAATTCGTTTCTGGTTCGCTCACGGTCAACCTAACACGCTCCTCCTCACTACGCTCGTCGTCGCACCTAACTGGACTGTCACATGTGATGTCTGTTCTGTTAACAATAATATAACGATAAATTATATTACTCGCAATCGTTATGATCAATAAGTATATAAACATAAACATTAGTATAAAACGTATTTATGATGAATGGCATTATGAACATAAGTCATTCGAAGTTACGATAGTTATTAACATAAAATTGTTATAGATAATGATCGTTATAATGTAAAATTGTATGAGAAACATTTTCGGACTACCAATAATCTATATAACAATTTTATATGAACTTTGGCGCACCCCCTAATATAACTCTGTATTTAACATCATTGTAGGTAAATCAATGTTTTAATTCTCATGGCCCAGCTTCACTGCCCGACTGACCTAAATGTTTCGAAATACTAGTGAAATACGACGCCATTGTGGTTATATTGACAATGCATCTTTATTGCACATGAGGCGCATTTGCGATATTATTCGCGTAGTTGTCAATGTACATTTGTATACTATTACTGACTCATCATAATATGTAACACATGTGTATATGCATGCTTCACATGATTTGGGCTAGTGTAACTGCTATTTATTTATTTATCGTATGGCTTTTACACACTGGTTCAAACTTATTAAATGTAGTTACATTAAATTAAACACTAAAATTTACAGTTCCGCAGATAAAAACTCGCATTATTTGTTAAGTTTTTTGCTGTAGGAGTTGAATAGTATAATAAAAAAAATGTAAATGTTGAATGGTAAATTATTTGGTTTGTCATCAGTGCCTGAACCTGACCTGTTACCAAAACCTGAATAGGGTTACGGTACAGTCAACTTATTATTGAATGGTACCTAATAGTAAACTAGTAATTTTCCCAAAATTTTCTGAGTTGTTCAGGTACAGGTACTGGGAGTTTTTGCAACCTGGGGGGTTACCATGACGTGCTAAAGCCGTTCAGTTTAGGTTGAGAGAGAGGGACGGAGCTATGTAACTGCTATAGCTGTGTCCCTTTCTCTCAACCTAAACTGAACGTCTTTAGTAGGTCATGGTAACCCCCCTGTTCATTTTGCTACGGGTGCTACGCCGTAGCTCGTAGCTTTATTCTTCTCATGAGTCAATATAGTACATTACGATACAAGTGCGAAAAAAGGAAGTTCGAAACGAGTGGGGATAAATTAAAACACAACCGAAGGTAGTGTTTTAAATCGACACGAGTTACGAATTTCCTTTTCGCACGTGTATCGTATGACGTTTTTCAGTACAGGTGTCGCAGCCGACTGGCATTTCTGCGACGCGAAACGAAAACGAAACGCCGCGAAAGGTAGTCTGGCTCTGTCGCGCCAATACGCAAGAGCGATAGAGGTAGATCTACGAGCGTTTCGTTTCGTGAGCGTTTGTGCCATTCGGCTACGTAACCCAGATGGCCCTCCGAAGTTTCGACCTGACAAGAAATTAACCACTTCTCGCACTAAGTGCGTAAAAAAAAGCACCATCTGTACTGAAAAACCGTTGTTCATGACAGATGTATCTTGTTATGGTATACCTATAATGAAACGATTTTTCCTTATGCCAGGGGCGGCTCACTCCGCGATTCCATCGCCGCGCTACAAGTACATGCGGGCGGCCGCGAGTTCGCGGCCTAATCAGGGGTGGCTCGCATTCTCACGGAACGCTTGTTCGCACTTTCTATTGTTATATATTATACGTCGCGAGTTTTTTTAAAGGTTCACACGCGATATCCGTGTGTGGAATGGCTATAATAACGCTTAGTTAAACAAACATTATGAAAAAAAAATAAGACCATCTTACACAGATCTACTATTGATTATGTCATTTATGGACCACGGAAACGTTCAATCAGGCTTGTGACGTTGGGATTTAGACAAAAATATATAAATACTGTATACAAATTAATACTCAGATAAAATGTTATGCTATTATGTTCAAGTCTTGGGTACTTTCTAGGTATATATACCTAGAAAGTACCCAATACCTTGCCGCCGCTACTCTGGCGCATGGGCAGAGTCGTCAAACTATACCACGGGAAGGATGGCGTACCTCGCGTGGCAGACATCAATACCGCTAGAGGGGTGATCAAGCGTGCGCTGAACAGAATATGCCCGCTCTCGTCACAACAAGAATCCTGAAAGAGAGTCTTTCAGCGCCCCGGAGTATGTTAACGCCCTGACTGGCAACACAGACAGGATAGCCAACCTCCGGTCACCCCGCTGATCCAATGAGCAGCGGCCAGAGCCTCGACCTGCCGGACCAATAGGAATGAAGACTGAAGCGCCGCGGTTTCCCCGTCGCGACACTATAAAAGCACGGTGCGCGTCACCAGCGCCTCTTTTTTTTACTAATCGAAAACTCTCTCTGTCGCGTGTCCTAGACAAAAACCTGTAATTTAAATTCCATTAAAAGAAATGGTAATATTTTATACTGTTTTATTTAGACAATTGAGTTCAGGCTCAAACATTTTGGCATATATACCTAGAAAGTACCCAAGACTTGAACATAATAGCATAACATTTTATCTGAGTATTAATTTTTTTTAATACATAGGCAACCCTAGCGTCCGATGCTGCGCACGTGCGGCTCGTTTCTTTGTAATAATTCGTAAAAAAAAGCACCATCTGTACTGAAAAACCGTTTTCAGTACAGATGGTGTATTTTTTACGCACTAGTGCGAGAAGTGGTTCATTATATGCCAGGACGAAACTTCGGAGGGCCATCTGTACTGAAAAACGTCGTTCGATACACGTGCGAAAAGGAAATTTCGAACTTCCTTGTTTACGCACTTGTATCGTAATGTACAGTCAAGTGTAAAAATATGGGTGCGTACAACATGGTACAACTTATCAAAAATATGTCCCATAGCACTTTATGTCGGCGGAATAAGGTCTCGGTACATATTTTTGAGCGGATAAAATCGATACGTATTTTTGCACTTGACTGTACTATTTCGTAATTTTATAATTATATGCGCATCTATCACATACATATGTATGTAATGTACGCACTACGCAGTGCATAAGCACAGAATATATAATAGTACAAGTACAGAAGGCCCACTGCTTTGAAGTTCACGAAATGCCGCCTTTTTAAATACCTACAAAATTATTACAAAGAAACGAGCCGCACGTGCGCAGCATCGGACGCTAGGGTTGCCTATGTATTAAAAAAAATTAATACTCAGATAAAATGTTATGCTATTATGTTCAAGTCTTGGGTACTTTCTAGGTATATATGCCAAAATGTTTGAGCCTGAACTCAATTGTCTAAATAAAACAGTATAAAATATTACCATTTCTTTTAATGGAATTTAAATTACAGGTTTTTGTCTAGGACACGCGACAGAGAGAGTTTTCGATTAGTAAAAAAAAGAGGCGCTGGTGACGCGCACCGTGCTTTTATAGTGTCGCGACGGGGGAAACCGCGGCGCTTCAGTCTTCATTCCTATTGGTCCGGCAGGTCGAGGCTCTGGCCGCTGCTCATTGGATCAGCGGGGTGACCGGAGGTTGGCTATCCTGTCTGTGTTGCCAGTCAGGGCGTTAACATACTCCGGGGCGCTGAAAGACTCTCTTTCAGGATTCTTGTTGTGACGAGAGCGGGCATATTCTGTTCAGCGCACGCTTGATCACCCCTCTAGCGGTATTGATGTCTGCCACGCGAGGTACGCCATCCTTCCCGTGGTATAGTTTGACGACTCTGCCCATGCGCCAGAGTAGCGGCGGCAAGGGTATTGGGTACTTTCTAGGTATATATACCTAGAAAGTACCCAAGACTTGAACATAATAGCATAACATTTTATCTGAGTATTAATTTGTATACAGTATTTATATATTTTTGTCTAAATCCCAACGTCACAAGCCTGATTGAACGTTTCCGTGGTCCATAAATGACATAATCAATAGTAGATCTGTGTAAGATGGTCTTATTTTTTTTTCATAATGTTTGTTTAACTAAGCGTTATTATAGTACATATTGATACAATTGAAAAGATTCAAAACAAATTTATTAGAAGGTTGAAATATAAATTTTGGGATTTTGATAGTACACATATTGAACCTCTAAGTAAGCGTCTTCTGCAATTATAAAAAAAAAAAAAAAAAAAAAAAATGCTAAAAAATATCTAAGTATAACTTTATTAAATAACTGAGCATTCGTTTCTGTTTTATATTAATATAGTGTAATAGTGTAGTAATATAGTAAATATATATTCAGTATAGTTTGAAAATATTGTATATTGTTTAATAATATAGTTAAGAAATATATCTGTTAGTAACCTAATAACTTAAGTCTTGTCTGAGCAATCACAAATGTTATTAGTTATAAGTGGAAACTGTTTTGGCTATGTATTACCTAAATTATCTTTTTTGTTGATGTAATAGTTTGCTTGTTTGTTTCCCAAGTTTAAATAAAATAAAAAAATAAAATATAGCCATTCCACACACGGATATCGCGTGTGAACCTTTAAAAAAACTCGCGACGTATAATATATAACAATAGAAAGTGCGAACAAGCGTTCCGTGAGAATGCGAGCCACCCCTGATTAGGCCGCGAACTCGCGGCCGCCCGCATGTACTTGTAGCGCGGCGATGGAATCGCGGAGTGAGCCGCCCCTGGCATAAGGAAAAATCGTTTCATTATAGGTATACCATAACAAGATACATCTGTCATGAACAACTGTAATTTATTTTGCTGCAAATCATTTTACTCATTCCTACCTCCTACCCGATGAAATCAGTTTACTAAGATGTTCGGCTTAATAGTCTTGATACTGACCTCAGTATCGTGATGAACACGAAAGGATAATAAACCAGGTCCAGTAGTCCTGTTTACTGTCAAAAGTGATTCTTGTGTAGAATTCCTGCAAGTTCAAAAGGATAAATTACCTTTTGTCAAGGCCAAAGCCAAACGTGATTATTAGGCTTAGGACTTTTTATCGCATACCGTGGTTCTAAAATCCGTGGAGTCGCCATATGAAAAATTTTCGAAGTCAAAGTCAAAGTCCAACAGTATGATGTCATGATGTTGTCCCTCATCAGGGGCACAGGGCTCTTAGGAAAGATTTCCACTGTTCCCGGTCCGATGATGTCATATTAAATATAATTATTTATACAAACTGTCACATCGTCACTGAGTTCATTTTGATCGAACGTAGTTTATTTTAACTAATAACTTGTACTATTATAACTTCTGTGCTAATAATGTTAATATTGGTAAATTTTATCACAATCCTCTATAATAATACTGAAAAAATGATATTAAGATAAAATTAACTACGTTCGATTTACGCCGTGGCTTGCGTGGGCGACGGTCGCGCGATGGTCGCGCGACGGCGATGCGACGCATATGAAAACAAACTTTATCGATATGGAAGTAGACGACGCGATGAGACGCGACGGCGACGGTCGCGCGACCGTCGCCCACGCAAGACATGGCGTTATACCTATAACATACAACATTATTAATGAAGGATTTTGTAAACATTTACCAATAATAACATTATTAGTTAAAATTAACTACTTAATTACGATCGATTAAAATGAACTCAGTAACGATGTGACGGTACCTAATACCTATGTATAAATATTTATATTTAATATGACATCATACTGTTGGACTTTGACTTTGACTTTGAACATTTTTCATATGGCGACTCCACGGATCTTAAAACCACGGCATACCGTGGATAAAAAGTCCCAAGCCTTGTGATTATTTCAAAAAACGTGACAGTAGAGTGTTTTGTCTGCGTATTAAGCGTAAACCTAGCTATCTAATCTTATCAGCCAGCGTAACCGAATGGCAATCGTTGACGCCAGGCGCCGGCAGTAATGCAGCCTGGCTCTGTCGCGCTAATACGCAAGAGCGATAAAGATACGAGTAGATAGCTACGAAACAGATATTATCGTGAGCGTATATGCATTTGGCTACTTACCCAGGGCCCGTAGGCAAAAAGCCAATCGGTCACGCTCCGTTGTCACAGACGTCACAGTCACTGTCACACTAACGCTCCGTCTTGCGTGAGCGACGGGCGACGCGACGCGACGCGACGCGATGCGACGCGATGCGACGGCGATGGCTCAAGGTCATCGCGTATAGCATTTTGGTGATTAGAATCACAAGATTCGCCGTCTTTCACAATGTGCAAATGGTCTAGCGGGTTTGACTTCTAGGTGGAATCGTTTGCGCCATGAGTGTCGTGAGTTCGAATCTCGGCTCACGCAATCTTTTTGCATTTTTATTTACTTTTTTCTTTTATGTTCTACTAGCTTTTGCCCGCGGCTTCTCTTGAAAGACGGACAAACAAACAGACACACACACTTTCCAGTTTAATCAGTATGGATTATTTGATTTTGTTTACCTGCTTATTTCTTTCTCTAAGATTCTACTTTCTTATTTTTTTTTAAGAACTCCGGGTTTTATACTAACAAGGAAAGTTTTAAGTAGCACACAATAATACTGCATTTTGTTTTTATTAACTTAATGTTTATTTTAATCCATACTAATATTATAAACGGGAAAGTGTGTGTGTGTCTATTTATTTGTCCGTCCTTCACGGCAAAACTGAGCGACGAATTAACGTATACTATTTACTTATAACAAATGCTATTTACCTTATGTTGAAATGAAAAAATGTCATACAGTGTAACCCAGTGTTTTTTAATGCTGCCATCTAGTGTCGACTGGCATAACCACTACACTAAGAGCCCTTATTCCTTAGAGCGTTCATCAATTTCGTGAAATAGCCATTGATAGATGGCGTTGGCGCTCGGTACGCGAGCCACCGGTAACGCAACACACAGGCAAGAATGATCTTGATAGTTTTGAATTTAATTGCTAGTAACAATTCTTTTGGTTTTATGTGTTAACTTTTTTGTAAAGTTTACAAAAGATAAGAATATATTATTATTATATGGTACCTACTAATTGTAAGTAACTTAAAATAAACAGTTTCAAAGAGCTGAGCTGTGTGCAAAAAATTACATGTGTTATTGGCCCGGCTAATGAGATCAAACATGGTCGAGTTACGATAAGTAGAATAGCAGTTCTGTTATTCATTTCCTGACTCGATCATGTGACCTTGGACATCATCGAGATCGACGCTGCTCATCAGCCCAAATGTAATAAGCCCCAAACATAGTGGAGTTATTATGAGTAAAATAGCAGTTTTGTTGACCATATCCTGACTCCACCATGAAAACCAGAACCTCATCCTGGAGGCCGGTTTTTGAATCTCACATATGGGATTTGTCACTAAAATACCGGTTGAAAACAGTGAATTGCTTAGTATTTTCAGTGACAATTTTCTGAATTCGAACGCGTGAGACTCAAAAATCGGTCCCCTGGTCCCGAAATATAATAATAATCCAAACTCTCATCAGATTTCAAGTAAAGTTTCTTGGATAAAATTGCATGTGTAATAAAAATCAGGCGGACCGTATGCCTGTTTACCACCAACAGGATCAAGATTTGTTTAGTCGCAGTACCTATACAGCACTTCTCAGAACTATCTAGCTGCTTACGCTTACGACGAGAGCACGGTGCGCCGGACTATCGAACGTAGGTCCACTTTCTATGAGCGCTGGGCGCAGACTGAACTGAGCAGTGAGCGGGCCCGTGTCAGCAGTGTATTTTATTAGAATTGTATGTGCTTTAAAATAGTACATTACGATACAAGTGCGTAAAAAAGGAAGTTCGAAACGAGTGGCGATAAATTAAAACACGACCGAAGGGAGTGTTTCGACACGAGTTACGAATTTCCTTTTGGCACGTGTATCGTACGACGTTTTTCAGTACAGATAAGCCTCCGAAGTTTCGACCTGGCATATAATGAACCACTTCTCGCACTAGTGCGTAAAAAAAACACCATCTGTACTGAAAAATATCTATCGACACAAAGGTATGTCTTATATGTATTTTTTTTTATATGGCAACAAGAAGTTCTGGTTTAGGATAATATTATTATTTAAGAGTTACAATAAATGCAGGAATCGCAGGAATTACAATGAACGCCCCTTAAAGAGTAGTCTAATTATATTTTTTTTGTATGGGTACCTTTCCTTGTTAGTATAAAAGCCGGAGTTATTAAAAATAAAATAAAAATAAGAATGAAGATTCTTACAGAAAGAAAAAAGTAAACAATCAAATAATAGAAAATAAAAGAAACAAAAATAAAACTGCAAAAGCACGCCTCAGCCGAGGTTCGAACTCACACCGCTGGCGCGGCGTCCAGACGTCGAAACCGCTAGGCTACGAGCCCGTTGTAATAACTAGTTAATTTTGTGATCCTATTCACCAAAGTCAAGTGCTAGTACATATATCGTAAGGTCATCGCACTAGTGTTTCATATTTTTAGTTCACACTTAAATTTTAATATTTTACGCAGACAATCTCGTATCACCGTGCACATAATCAAAGGCTGTCAATACAAGTTACAAAAGTTGTAATTTCCTTACTTTTTAGGCACATTACTCCTTTGGTCAACTTATGTTAATTTGAATATTTTGAATTTTTATTATAAGAAAATATAAAAAATGAAATGTGAGACTAGTAATCAATCGTTATTTCTCTAGTCCGACCTCTCTACGTATTGAATTTGCTTCTAAAAATCAAATAGCTTGATCGCGCGCCCATCGCCATCGCATCGCGTCGCATCGCCGTCGCGGGCCGTCGCGGGCCGTCGCTTACGCAAGACACTCCCATATGAACACAGCGGTTTGATCGCATCGCGTCGCTTAAGAGCGTTATAACATTTCGGCGTCGGGCGAAATTAGGTATTTTACCCGCCGCGCGAGCCCAATATGCCGACCCTTTCTAGCACGTCTTATCACTCGCTCGCACTACAATAATGGACAAAACAATCTTGATCCCTTCTATGGAATTTTGATAACAACCACAATCTAACTATCTCGATATAAACTTTTGGTTTCTAATAAACATTATTTTGTTAAAATTTATTTAAAAAATTAAAGTAATAATAATAAAAGTAGATCCCATCCCAAATATTTGCTTTTGTTATATGATAAGTATTAGAGTAAAGTATAATTATATTAATATGATGATAAAATAAGACAAATACAATTCTAATTACTTCAAGGTGGTGCTCAGGGTCTGATGATGGAGCCAGATGGTGGTCACCAATACCAATGAACAATATGACTATACAACTTCGTGGTTTACATGTCATTCTAGCATTTTCACTTTCACATTTCAAGTGCATATACCACGAGTATAGGTTTTCGGGTGTGCTGATTTAAAAATTAATGACCGATTTGGAATCTGACATTGCTGACTGGCACTTTGACACAAAAGTCGTCATGGGTGTCGTAAAATAGGTTTTAGGGGGTGCTGATTCCAAAATTAATGGCCAATGTGGAATCTGACATTGCTGACTGTCACTTTGACACAAAAGTCGTCATGGGTGTCGTCAAATAGGTTTGCGGGGGTGCTGATTCCAAAATTAATGAACAATGTGGAATCTGACATTGCTGACTGTCACTTTGACACAAAAGTCGTCATGGGTGTCGTAAAATAGGTTTTAGGTGGTGCTGATTCCAAAATTAATGACCAATGTGGAATCTGACATTGCTGACTGTCACTTTGACACAAAAGTCGTCATGGGTGTCGTAAAATAGGTTTTAGGTGGTGCTGATTCCAAAATTAATGACCAATGTGGAATCTGACATTGCTGACTGTCACTTTGACACAAAAGTCGTCATGGGTGTCGTCAAATAGGTTTGCGGGGGTGCTGATTCCAAAATTAATGAACAATGTGGACTCTGACATTGCTGACTGTCACTTTGACACAAAAGTCGTCATGGGTGTCGTAAAATTGGTTTTAGGGGTGCTGATTCCAAAATTAATGACCAATGTGGAATCTAACATTGCTGACTGCCACTTTGACACAAAAGTCATCATGGGTGTCGTAAAATAGGTTTTAGGGGTGCTGATTCCAAAATGAATGACCAATTTGGAATCTGACATTGCTGACTGTCACTTTGACACAAATTTCGTCATGGGTGTCGTAAAATAGGTTTTAGGGGTGCTGATTCCAAAATTAATGACCAATGTGGAATCTGACATTGCTGACTGTCACTTTGACACAAAAGTCGTCATGGGTGTCGTCAAATAGGTTTCCGGAGGTGCTGATTTGAAAATTAATGACCGATTTGGAATCTTGACATTGCTGACTGTCACTTTGACACAAAAGTCGTCATGGGTGTCTTCAAAAAGGTTTCCGGGGTACTGATTCCAAAATTAACGACTATTTTGGAATCTCACAGTGCTAATTGTAATTTTGACACAAAAGGAATCATGGGTGTTGTCAAATAGTTTTTAGGGGGCACTGATTCCAAAATTAATGAAATGATTTAAAAAGTAATGACCGATTTGGAACCTGACATTGCACAGTACCCCTGGAAAGGAAACCTATTTGACGACACCCATAACGACTTTTATGTCAAAGTGACAGTCAGCAATGTCAGATTCCAAATTGATCATTAATATTGAGATCAGTACCCATGAAAACCTATTTGAAGACACCCATGATCACTTTAGTGTCAAAGTGACAGTCAACAGTGTCAGATTCCAAATTGGTCATTAGTTTTCAAACACCTCCGGATACCTATTTGACGACGCCCATGACGACTTTTGTGTCAAAGTGACAGTCAGCAATGTCAGATTCCAAATTGGTCACTAATTTTGGAATCAGCACCCCTAAAACCTATTTTACGACACCCATGACGACTTTTGTGTCAAAGTGACAGTCAGCAATGTCAGATTGAACATTGGTCATTAATTTTGGAATCAGCACCCCCTAAAACCTATTTTACGACACCCATGACGACTTTTGTGTCAGAGTGACAGTCAGCAATGTCAGATTGAACATTGGTCATTAATTTTGGAATCAGCACCCCTAAAACCTATTTTACGACACCCATGACGACTTTTGTGTCAGAGTGACAGTCAGCAATATCAGATTGAACATTGGTCATTAATTTTGGAATCAGCACCCCCTAAAACCTATTTTACGACACCCATGACGACTTTTGTGTCAAAGTGACAGTCAGCAATGTCAGATTCCACATTGGTCATTAATTTTGGAATCAGCACCCCTAAAACCTATTTTACGACACCCATGACGACTTTTGTGTCAAAGTGACAGTCAGCAATGTCAGATTCCAAATTGGTCATTAATTTTGGAATCAGCACCCCCTAAAACTTATTTTACGACACCCATAACGACTTTTGTGTCAGAGTGACAGTCAGCAATGTCAGATTGAACATTAGTCATTAATTTTGGAATCAGCACCTCCTAAAACCTATTTTACGACACCCATGACGACTTTTGTGTCAAAGTGACAGTCAGCAATGTCAGATTCCACATTGGTCATTAATTTTGGAATCAGCACCCCCTAAAACCAATTTTACGACACCCATGACGACTTTTGTGTCAAAGTGACAGTCAGCAATGTCAGATTCTACATTGTTCATTAATTTTGGAATCAGCACCCCCGCAAACCTATTTGACGACACCCATGACGACTTTTGTGTCAAAGTGACAGTCAGCAATGTCAGATTCCACATTGGTCATTAATTTTGGAATCAGCACCACCTAAAACCTATTTTACGACACCCATGACGACTTTTGTGTCAAAGTGACAGTCAGCAATGTCAGATTCCACATTGTTCATTAATTTTGGAATCAGCACCCCCGCAAACCTATTTGACGACACCCATGACGACTTTTGTGTCAAAGTGACAGTCAGCAATGTCAGATTCCACATTGGCCATTAATTTTGGAATCAGCACCCCTAAAACCTATTTTACGACACCCATGACGACTTTTGTGTCAAAGTGCCAGTCAGCAATGTCAGATTCCAAATCGGTCATTAATTTTTAAATCAGCACACCCGAAAACCTATACTCGTGGTATATGCACTTGAAATGTGAAAGTGAAAATGCTAGAATGACATGTAAACCACGAAGTTGTATAGTCATATTGTTCATTGGTATTGGTGACCACCATCTGGCTCCATCATCAGACCCTGAGCACCACCTTGAAGTAATTAGAATTGTATTTGTCTTATTTTATCATCATATTAATATAATTATTTGACGACACCCATGACGACTTTTGTGTCAAAGTGACAGTCAGCAATGTCAGATTCCACATTGGTCATTAATTTTGGAATCAGCACCCCCTAAAACCTATTTTACGACACCCATGACGACTTTTGTGTCAAAGTGACAGTCAGCAATGTCAGATTCCAAATTGGTCATTCATTTTGGAATCAGCACCCCCTAAAACCTATTTTACGACACCCATGACGACTTTTGTGTCAGAGTGACAGTCAGCAATGTCAGATTGAACATTAGTCATTAATTTTGGAATCAGCACCTCCTAAAACCTATTTTACGACACCCATGACGACTTTTGTGTCAAAGTGACAGTCAGCAATCTGAGGTACTACATATTCGTAATCTGAAAGTAATCAAGTCAATAATTTCAGTTATTTTGAATCGACTATGATTCCGAATTATTGGTAATAGTAATGATTGTATAGATGATTAGTGATTCCTTTACATGTAATGGTAATTTACCGTTTCACTTGATTACATTACAAGTAATCTGACACCCAGTAGTGTCAGATTACAAAGTAAAATCAAGTAATCGTGTAATCCGGAATCGATTACGATTTCCCCATCTCTGGGTTTAGTTATATGGTTCATTGGTACTGGTGACCACCATCTGGCTCCATCATCAGACCCTGAGTACCACCTCTTGTCAAAGGTCTTGTTGAGACGAACCCAACGAGCCTAAACACGAAGTCGTTTACTTACATGGTTCACTGGTACTGGTGACCACCTTCTGGCTCCATCATCAGATCCCGAGTACCATCTTGATGTGTCTTATCATCTTGACCGTATTGTAATTTTCACATTTTTATCATCACAACGTTGTAATACTTTAACATTTAAACATAACAAAGTATTATAGTGTGTGTACTACACCTCACCCACACACGTGTATTCGTCTACTATATAAGCTGTCACTTAGGTTATTTGAGGGAATATAACTCTATACTCCGAGATAGTTGTTTCATTCAACGTCCCACATCACATGGCGATCCTGCCAGTGCGGCCTTGTGCTGCACTGGCGGCGCGCCGCGCCGCGCCATTGCAACCAAGGCCAAGGATATTATAATTTAAAAAAATAATATTGAAGGACACTTTATGGATTATTATAATACTTCAGTGTGGACTATTGAAATCTATATTTTCGGTGAATTTGGTTGGTGAAACTTTCTCATTTAAAAAAAAAGTTATAAAAATCGGTGACTTCGGACGCATTACCTACAGTGTAAATTCAGTGTTCAATTCCGGACGAGAAATAAAGTTCGTAGACTTCGTTAAGAGGTGATGTTAACAAAACTTTTTTTGATGATAAGTACGAACTTATCATACGAATGTGAACGTAAGTGATATAAACTGGCTCGATTTAAACACAGTGAAATAAGGGATAAAAGGATGGTATGCAGCAGGGGGTTGTTGGTGTCGTGATGTCGCTGGACGCAGATGCTGGCACAGCCAGTATATTCCGGCATTGCCAGCACAGGATGGATTGCTCATGGCCTTATCTCAGGTCCTGGGCAGGCGAGTAGCGAGGACAATACAACGTCAATGTGGAAAAGTGTGTATTAAAAGTAAAATAGTGAACAATTTGTGTCTTATATGTACAGGACATCGAATTATGTCTAATATTTTGTGTTTTGTTTTAAGTATTTACTAAGTTTTGTTAGGTAAGTGATATAATTAAGAATAGTTACAAAAAATGTACGAATTAGGCAATGGATTCAGATTTTTTTTAAGTGACCCATATAAAATTCCGTTTTATAACGAAATTAATGTAATGTGTGTGTTAAAAAAAAAACTTTTTAAATTTGTTGATTTGATATACAAGAACAATTATAGGGACATACTTTCATTCTTTATGCATTATGGCGCATGACGGCGGCGCGTGTACTCCTTTTATGGATCGGCAGGCGCCGTCTGTTATTTCAGCTCACATTACATAGTTGTCAGGTCATAGATTAGTTAAAGTATATTAGTAATACAATTAAATGTCAAAGTAATCGATAGGTACATTTCAGATTTAAACATATTGAAGTATGCCAAAATATATAGTTTACTTAAAATAAATAAGTTAATGTTATTTCTACGTGTTTTTTTACGAATAAGCAATTTGTTTTTGTATCGGACTAGACTTTCTTTTACACGGTTCAGACAAAATATAAAAAAAAAATTAATAAATATTGAGCTTATTGACAACACTTTTATATAACAGCGAGATATTGTAAGGGTCGGATTTTATTTGTGAGAAGTACAGGTAAGTGCTAAAGAGTTAACGTTAGTTTTAAATGAATGATTTTGAAAGGTTTGTAAAGTGAAATAATGATTCGTTTGGTCTTAAAATGGAATGGAAAACAAAAATATTTAAGTTTTTCTAAGGACACCTGGTCTGATCAACTAGGAGTTGCGGAAAATCTTATATGTTGATGTTTTCGCGGTGTGTAATTGCGTGATTGGGGTTTGAACGTTTTGATTTTGTAAGAATGAAATGTGAAAGAAATTGCGTAAAATAAAATATACCTATCGCAACAACAATGACCCGAGAGGCGGTGTTGTGCGACTAGGTTAACAAGGGTACGCCAGGGTACAAGGCAGGCTAGGGAATCCTTGGAGATCTGATCATGATTCGGTCGAGTACCAATCGTGAAGACTCCTTGGACACATGGAAGGTTATTATGTAAGGAAGTGTTAAAAGAACTGCCTGTATGAGAAATATATTGTATGTGTGCGCGCTTAAAAAAAAATATCCTTGTACCCTGAGCAAATAAATACATTGTTATTGATAGGTCGGCCGACCACGAATGCAAGCGTTGCGTACCCTTGACCCTTGATTTAAGTGAAGCATTGAAGATGCCACTTTATGACGATATTTAATGTTGAATAAAATTAATATAATACATGTACTCTTAACTATAGACGCGTCATACTAAAATACAAATGTAAAACAATGAATGCAAGTTACAAATAACTTAAATAATATCAAATATAATAAATGGTACCAAGGACAAAAACATGTATTGTAATACATACTTGACATGCGACTCGTAGTGTATTGACGAATGCACTACGGCATTTAAAAATGTGATTATTACTAATTAGAGAGTATACATTTAGTTATGTAGTAAATAAACTTGTCTTATCGTGTTAACTTGTAAGTTGAAATTGTTTGTTTTTCTAATTACGGTTGTGTAAATTACATATATTATTTTTACACGAATATGTGTACGAATAAATAGCTATATAAAAATCCTTTGTTTCAACTTTATAACTGTAGCTATATTATTATTGTTTTGTTTTATTTCGTCAAAAATAAAAAACACAGTGCTTTATACAATTGTAAAAAATCTTTAAACTGGATCTGAAACTAAATGCAATTTTTTTTTCTCTGAAAAAAAAAAAACTGGTTTTTCTTTTTGTGTTGGTATATTTTTGGTTAATATTAAACAAATTCTTTATATTATAGACTATTTTACTTTGTTAAACACTATTTTTATATCGTAGTTATCTTTGGATCCAATTATACTCTTATAACGAATGTATCAAAGTATAATTATTTTACCAAAAAAAAAAATGATTAACTTTTGAAAACTTATTTTAATCATTTTTTTTTTCATCAAGAAGGGAGGTATAGTGTGTGTACTACACCTCACCCACACACGTGTATTCGTCTACTATATAAGCTGTCACTTAGGTTATTTGAGGGAATATAACTCTATACTCCGAGATAGTTGTTTCATTCAACGTCCCACATCACAGTATTACAAAAGCAAAGCAAATATTTACGGATCTAGGATCAAATTCGTTGGTCGCTGTTTACACACACACAATGCGAGGATAGCCCGTGTAGAAACAAGGCGTCCGACCCACACAACAATAAATATTCTCGACGTTTGCGATGAAAACTCGGAGACCAAAGCGACATACGTCTTACCTCCTCGAGCTCCGGCGCGGCACTGAAATCGCAGGCGTCCGTCGCCGGTAAAATAGCGACAGGAAGGCTAGTTTTCAAAAAATTGGCAAAAAATCATGATAAAATATTATAACGACAAATGGATAACAGCAGTTTAAGCACATTGTGCAGATTATTTATATACTAAAATAACTTCGATAACATGTAGATTTTCGGAGAAATGATCACTTGTTTCGATGTATTTTCAAGACAAAATTGAGTTCGTTTTACTTTCAATGTCTCAATTTCAAAGGATTAAATGATAAATATTGTTTAATGGGCCTTAAGTACAAGATATTTGGAACTTAAATTTACCTCATTTATGAGAGTGATCTTATCAAATTGTACATAATAAGAGCTCCGAATTCTGTGCTTCACGCGGTTTTTCCTAAACGAGCATCAGAAAAACAATCATTACTAATTGAAAAAGCTTTTTTTTTCATATGTTTTTTATTTAACCAAGTACTTTCACTGTCTTTTAAACAAGATTTGAAACAAGTACTTTCACTGTCTTTTAGTATGAGTAAAGTGTACAATTTTGTCGATAAATATTGTGCATTTTACAATATATCGCCTTTTTTGTCATAGCGCTCTTAACATGTTCATCGCTAGTTCGTCGCGTCGCATCGCCGTCGCGTTCCGTCGCCCACCTAAGACAAGTCCATAGAGATAGAAGGTTTGATTTCGTCGCATCGCATCGCATCGCGTCGCCGTCGCGGGTTCGTCGCTCACGCAAGACGCGGCGTTACATAGATGAGTGATAGAGAGACTCTAAATGTTTAGTAGTCGACGCGATAGCGATTGTGAGTTTGCACAGGCCAGCGGTTATCAGATAGTTGAAGTGATCGTGTGATAGGGCAGGGTGGCACCTGTGCTGCAGTGTGTTGAAGGAGTAGCAGCGGCCGTGCTCGGCGTCGACGCGGCGGAAGCGCGCGCAGCACGGGAACGCGGCGCCGTTGAACTCGCACTCGCTCAGCAGCTCCGGGCAGCTCGTGTAGATCTAGTAATGTGTCTATACTAAACAAGTTTACAGCAGACTACGAACGCCAAACTATATCCAACATATCTGGGCCTCTACCCGAGAATACAATCGTTGACACTCCGAAGCGTATCGCAGTTATCTTCTCTCTTTCTCTCGCTCTCTATCACTTTCCGTATTGGTGCGAAATAATGAATTGCATATAGTTCACCACAGAGCGTTAACAAGTGTACTCTTGCTTAGAGGGCCTGTTGTTGCCTTTTTTTGGAGTTCGTTGGCGCACAACGTAATGTGATCTGAATCAGTGTATATCTAGGTGACGACTTAAATTATTTAATAATTATTTTTAAATCTGGACTTAATCGCGTATGACTATAATATATTAAACTAACCTCCAACGTTTCAGGGACGACGTTGTCCCTTTGGTCTCGGAGAAGACTGGCTTGAAATGATATCGATACCTACTGACAGCCGCGCGAGTTTTTTGATCCCCCCATCCCGATTTAAATATAATTATGTGTAATAATCGTAAAGTTTAAATCAGTGTTTTAAATTATAATAGGTACTACTATCGTTTCTCGTAACCCGACTGTTGCGCGAGATAGAATGTACGAGAGTGTAATATTTACGTTGTCCATGATTTGTCTCCACGGCAAGTCGCACGGCACCGTGGAGCCGCAAGGTATGCAAACCTCCTTTGTACAGGATCCTATTCCGTACAGCAAGTTCGTCAAATAGCGCCGATAGTTGTACGATAAATTTTTCATCATGGGACCTTTAAAACAAAAAGCAAAACATGTACAGTGCATTTTTAGATTATTCATTTTCATACGGATATGAATTAAAATTAGAAATATAAATATCAATAATTTTTGAAAGAAAATAATGTTTCGTTCTAAAATATAAACAGATAACTTAGATTTTTATCTTTTTGGACAGACCCTACTTAAAAAGTCACACAACATTAAAGCTAGGAACATACTACGCGGACGTCCGTCGTAAAACGACCGCGACCGCGAAAGTGCACGGAACAAAACATCCACAGATTTCGATCGGATTCAAATCGACCGATAGTTTGCACGGAATGCATCCCGTCCGCGGTCGATTTACGACGGACGTCCGCGTAGTGTGTTCCTAGCTTAATCACTGGGAATGCATTGGGGTACGCTGCCACCACACAAAATCCAATTTTCCAACAGTTAGGCCTGCGTAAACCGGCGGAGCGCAGCGCAGATCACCTAGGACGATTCACTCTTAACATGCTTACATATGTATTATAATGAGTGATTATATCCAAATTCCAAATGTTGTTATATATCAAATGTTAGTATACCAAAAGGCCTTTAGGCATTACTGCTTCAGCAGCAAGACCATGCAGCCCGCTGACGCCAACACCACCGTCGCCCACAACCATCTACCAATGCCATTGCTTTCATGCAGTACCTAGGCGCTTACCAAACTGGGCGTTAGCCTCGAACTTCCTCTGTGCCCTGGTAGCATAGAACGTCTCACACACGGTGACAGCCGGGAAAGTAGTGGTCCAGAGCAGGTAGCGCGTGTCGGGGTTGTAGCTGAGCGCGGCGCCGTCGCGCGCCGCCGGCGTCAGCAGCACGGCCATGCAGCCCGCTGACGCCAGCACCACCGCCACCCATAACCATCTACCAATCACATTGCTTTTATTATTATTGACCAACCAGGCGCCCTTTGCTAGTGGAATATCATGTAAATCACTATTCCCACGAAAATTTTGTGTGGCATAAGAACATTTTTCAATGCGTCTGAGTTAACCTTGCGTTAACTATTTACCTACCTAACTACTCCAAATTTAGATTGTAAGTACCTAAGAAGGTATAGTTCCCGAATTATCCACATTCAATGATGTGAAAGACCGGTAGATTTATTTTGGGCACGGAATCCTGAATAACGTCAACTATATTTATACTTACTTGACTAAAATACTTTCGCTCTTCACGATATGTTTCAAGCCATTAATATTACTGTTCCATGCTAAAAACAAAAGCCTTTGTTCAAGCTCTGCCTTGGTCCTCGAGGAATAATTGTTAAACTTCATCGTTTTGCATAATGCAACTCTGACGATGACGGGGTTATACTGGCTCAAGAGATGACATCGGTTGACTGGCCCCGTAGCCGAATGGCATACTCCGACGCTCAAACGAGATACGCCGCTGGCTCTGTCGCGCCAATACGCAAGCGCGATAGAGATAGATATCTACTAGCGCTTCGTTTCGTGAGCGTTTCGTGAGCGATTGTGCCATTCGGCTAGCCACCCTGGACACTTCAACGATTCAATTTTCCTAAGTGACAGCAAATTGAATAAAATATCTGTAATTTTAGTCCGTTCGTGAACTGCTAAAGTGATTGCATGTGACATAAAATGCAACAGTTTAACACTTTCAGTACCTACCTACTGCTTTGTACCAAAACATTATACTTATCAGAAATTTTATAATAGCCTCACAGTTGATGATAGCATTGATAGCGTAGCAAAAATTAATATATAGGTATTCTATTGTTAAAAGTATTAAGTACTTAACCAAGATTACGCATATTTGCGGAAGCAATGACTGCAGCCATTAGTTTCCCCCTGCAGAATCAACCCTGTCTCAAAACAAGCAAAGCTTAATTATACTATACTAGTGATGGGCGACGATATACATACTATATATAGTTTGGAATGGAAGTATACATGCTAAATGAAGGGATCGGGAGAGGGTATTTAAAAAAAAAAATCTAAGTAGGTACTTAATAATTAATTATTTATTTATAATATGATTTTGGTTAGGTATGTGGTTGAATAATTGAATATCAATTATAAAAACTTAAATAACATTTGTTTAGATGTTTAATGAAGTTTTATTTTACCAATCGGACGCTCGTATTGGTTTGAGACCAACTTGTATTATTATACCGGTATTAGCTATTGCTTACGGGATTACTGTGTCTTAATCACCAATATTTACCGGGTTGGCTGAACATAAATATTCATATATCAGCAGTATCATGCTAATAAAGAGATATCTGTCAATCAAACTATGTACCTACATTATACATTTAATTTACTATAAATTGTCATAACTTAAGAAATAAATTAAACTTTGGGCAGATTTTCCCAAGGGAGGAGACGGGTGAAGCCTGGCCAGAAATATATGATATGACTGTTGTCAGGAGGGCGCTGTTATTCCCATGTTCATATGGGATGACCGTTCAGTTTAGTATAAAGAAAATAGTTCTAATGAAATTCCGCAACATGGCGCGTAGTCATATATTTCGGGACAGGGTTTAATTAATAAATAAATAAATATTATAGGACATTCTTACACAGATTGACTGAGGCCCACGGTAAGCTCAAGAAGGCTTGTGTTGTGGGTACTCAGACAACGATATATAAAACTAAATACTTATATACATAGAAAACATCCATGACTCAGGAACAAATATCTGTGCTCATCACACAAATAAATGCCCTTACCGGGATTCGAACCCGGGACCGCGGTGTAGCAGGCAGGGGCACTACCGAATGCGCCAGACCGGTCGTTTATTGGTTTAATGACCGTGGGCACTGGGCTAAGCCTGGAATGTATCGTGACCCATGAGTACAAACCAGGATCCGCCCTTGGGTCTACCGTGTTATTAAAATGCCTAGTTGGAATTCATTTTCCACCAATTGAACCACGACTTCTTGGTGGTGGCGGTGTCTCGGGTGCGGGCGGTGGTGGGGTCTGGGTCCGCGTAATCGGGCGCGCGGGAGGCGGGGCGCTGGGTGCCCGCGCCCGGCCCCGCCAGCTGGAAGCCCTCGCGCAAGTCCTTCAGCAGGTGCTGCGCCGGCTGCCGCCGCTCGGACTCTGACGCTGAAACACCAACAAAAATAGTGTATTCGTTATTTCCTTAAATCATTCCTCCAATCATCTTCACACCTGAGGATGGCGAAGTGGAAAAGACTGAGCAGGAATTAAAGCAAACCCTGGATCTAGGCCGAGAAACGCTAGGTTGAAGAAGATTCCCGCTCCTAAATCCCCCAACATGGTCATTAGACAGATATTTTGTGCCTAATTACTGTCTATAAGTAATATAATGTTGCATGTAAGTTCTTTTACCAAAAATCTATTTTTTGGTCACCCGCCAAGTTTTAATTCAGTCCAGAAAAATACGGTGCGCTAAAAGCACAAAGACATGACTGGGATAATCTGGAACAAGAACAATGCAGTCTTAGGTACATTCTTTCACTTATCTCGTAGATACTTACGACAATAGGGCACCCTCTCTGTGGTGAGCACGAAGTAAGGGCCCTGTGCCCTCGGCAAGCTCTTGGCGCCGATGGCCTTGATGCCCATCTCGGAGCAGGAGCCCGTGAAGTCGCACGCTGCGCGGAGGCACGACTCCACCCTGTAACATAAACATCTTATTGCGATAAAGTTTTCTCCTTATTATCTGAGTGACGTCAACCGCCAGCAAAGAAGCTGGACGTACTTACCCAATAAAATCCAATCTTTATGTAAATGTCCTTGAAAAGAAAGAAAGAAGTTTCAAAATTAAACTTGATTATGAAATTATGATTGTGGGTTGGAAATGGGAATGTTTTGCGTGACTATTTAAGCACGTCCAACTACAACTCCTAATTTGCATTTAATCTAAAGATAAAAGATAAATTTAATCTATTAACTTTAGATTTATTTGGGTTACAATTAGATAAGTAAATTTAGTAAATACTGATCTCAATTAACCTACATAGCACAACTAAGTTCCTTAATGAGTTAAGATACATACCATTGCCGCGTTTGCTCCATAGTTAGTCGGTGCGTATTGAACAAACGCGGCCAATGTATGTGAATTGCTGGCAATTGTCTTGCCCGTGTAACAGCACCGTTAGAAACATATGGTATAATGGTATTGATATTCGATATTCATTACCATCACACCCATCACAGAACAATGGAACGTTAGGATGCATGCCCGAAACCGAAGCCAAAACTTAGCGGCATAATGTGTGTTGCACAAATCTGATGCTTCCCTTATGTTGTTAAAAATCCAAGTTACTTACCCTTCGTAAGACAAGTTCCAGCGATGTGCTGTAAACGAGCAGTTGTTGTTGACCAGAGACTCCGTGAACAGCAGGTACGCTCGCCCGTGGCTGCAAATCGCTTGCTGCAAATCTTGAAAAAAAAATCCTGAATCACATCAATTACGCGAATGACAAGGCCGTAGCTTAAAAAAATAGGGTAGATAGGAAAGACTTTCATTTCAAGCGTCTGGTAAAAGTTACAGCCGGCGGAACTGGTCAGGAAATGATGATTATCAATTCCTGAGAGTATTTTCTACATATTACACTCACTATTTCTAACACGTACCTATGCTTTACAAGCTTTGAGAATTTTAAGAAAAGATTGTTTTTTTTTTAATCTTGTAAAAAAATGTCTGTCAGGCCGAACTACATACTAACGTGATACTAACTCTACATTATCCCAAAGTTTTATCCTTGACAAAATTAGGAAGGTCTGGCGAATCCGGGCTCTTGCTCTATAAAGTTTCTTTCATCAAAAGTATAGGTACTAGTTATGTAAACACGATTAGAAGTACTTTATAATTAAGTTTTTGCATGCATTTGTCTCAAAAAAATTTTTAACTCTTTGTAGTCGACTGTACTAAAGTAACTTATGCTACACTAGCTTAAAATTATAATTTTGTCCATATTTTTACACATAGGTAAAAAGTGTTACCTATTAGTGGAAACTTCATTGGCTTATGATTCACCTAAATGTACGATTTACATTTGTATTATAATGCTGTTTGTTTTCCATAATAAAGAAAATAAATAAATAAAGTTGCACTACATGTTACTAAGCAATAATAAGGTACAGCGGGGCAATTTCGACCGCGGGGGACCCAGACAAATTATTAACAAATTAAAAAAAAATATTTACAAATCATACTAAAGTAACTTACGAGACGGTGTGTAACGGAAGAATTTTGAAAACAAAGATGTTCCGTTGTGACACCCAGGTTGCTTCATGCCACCGTTCGGGTAAAAATCCGCATGTCCTAAAAGAATACAAGTAAGTAATGTTTAATCAGTATATATTCCTGTCTCCAGTAGATGGAAAACATTACTGCGTTATACCTGCGGGTTCTGGCAAGCCGAAGCCGATCTTTTTCAAAAGTCTCCCATTTGTATGGATGACATCGACAAAATCAGCGTCTGACTTATCTAGCCGCTCCGTCTTGTCTGATGTTCGGAAGCAAGGTTGGGCCGGGTCCAAACCTGTTAATTAATCATTGCTATCATTAGTAAGTTAAGTAGGTAATATCATTCTTATAAAAACCGCTGCACTGCTCATGCGTTGATGCGCTATGAGCAGTGGCAATATGCCGGGATAACGCAAGGAGGAAGAAGATTTTAAATAGAACAGCACGGGTAGTATGGTCGCGCGATAGACGATAAAATATCAGGCCGTCCCTATCGCGCTATTGGTAAGTGCGATAGGGACGGCCAGATGTTTTATCATTTATCGCGCGACCATAATTGATGCCTGCCAGCTATCGTTAAACTGCTGACACACGAGTATTGTCTGTACTTATATCCACCAATCATGATAACACGTACCAGTTATCCTAGCGACGCCGTTGAAGTGCTTGGACACAAACGCGCAAATGTGAGCGCCCAAGCTGTGCCCCACCAAATGGAAATTCTTCACGCGCGCTCCCGTTTCCTGGATTAGCTTCTTCAAGAACCTGAGCAAATTATATGTTTACTAGCTTTTTCCCGCGGCTTCGCGATAGAAAGAGACAAAAAGTAGCCTATGTCACTCAACATCCCCTCAACTAACTTCATTTAAAAAATCACGTCAATTCGTCGCTCCGTTTTGCCGTGAAAGACAGACAAACAAACAGAGACACACACACTTTCCCATTTATAATATTAGTACCTATGGATTATACCATGCTCCAATTCCATTAGCTAGTGTTATTTTCATTCGAAAACGATTAGTTTTTGAATAAAGTTGTTTTCCGCTCACTAGCTCGGAAAGACGTGTTTTGTCCTTTAATATCAGCGGGTAAAAACGCATTTTATCCACTAGTGGGTTAAGTAATTTGACCTTGAATAAAGTCAAATGAACTGCTTTAAAATTGATAAATGTAGGTGAATCTAGTAAAAAAGATGATTTACCACCTGTGGAACTACTGGAAGCAGTGATAAACGCATTTTTTGCGTTGTAGTTTCCTCACTACAGTGAGAGGAAAAGTTTTGTGTTACACACGGGTGCAAAGGTATTTACTTCTCGTGTGTTAAAAAACTCGCAAGTTCAGGATTCTATTCTCGAACCACTCGCTTCGCTCGTGGTTCAACTATAGAATCCTTTCACTTGCTCGTTTTTCAATTCCACACTCGGCGTTAAAATACAACTTTGCCCCCTTGTATAACAAATAACTATAATATTATAAATGGAAAAGTGCGTGTGTCTGTTTGTTTGTCCGTCTTTCACGGCGAAACGGAGCGACGAATTGACGCGATATTTTAAGTGGAGATAGTTGAAGGGCATAGGCTACTTTTTGTCTCTTTCTAATCCCTTACTTCCCTAAAATGGGGGGTGGAAGTTTGTATGGAGCATGGAGCATACCGCAATTTTCGAAATTAACGCGAGCGGAGCCGCGAGCAAAAGCTAGTTATATCTAAAAAGCAATCCGGTGTCACGATGTTTAGATCTTTAGATCTTCAGCAGGCCCGGGGTATGAGTGGAGCGGGCAGCGTTGGAAGACGGGTTCCGTGTTCTTCCTCTCCGCATTCGCAAACTGATGTAGCCGTCCAACTTCATTTGTGTGTGGCTGATTTGCAGCGGCAACAATAAAGCTAGGAACATACTACGCGGACGTCCGTCGTAAATCGACCGCGACCGCGACCGATCAGTGTGCACGGAACAAAACATCCAGCGAGCCAGATTTCGATCGGACGCTCATGCGCTCAAGGCCACGTCCACGTCCGTCGACCGATAGTTTGCACGGTTATGTGTAATTTCATTGTCCAGATTCCCGTCCGCGGTCGATTTACGACGGACGTCCGCGTAGTATGTTCCTAGCTTAATGCAAGAAAACTCACGCTACGACATCGGAGCCGACTCGGCGGGTGTTGGCGACCGCTCGCCAGTACTTCCAAGTGTTCCCACCTCCACTCCAGTCCACCGCAATAACGTTCACATCCTCCTACACAACAAGCGATATGCTATCTTTAGTGAGAATAGGATATCGTTTCATTTGTTTTAATGCAAAAATAAATGCTAATTTCTTTATCATACTCTTCCAACAACACACCAAGTTGCTATCTAAACACTATCTATCCGCTTGCAATGAGGAATAGATATCTGTAAAGTTGAACAAACATACCGGTCAAAATCATTTTTAAAAGCATTCTTAATGCGTTGCCGTGGTCGGTTAGAAAATAGGCAAGGTTTTTTTTTTTTTTTTTTTATGGGATAGGAGGCAAACGAGCAGACAGGTCGCCTGATGGTAAGCGATCACCGCCGCCCATGGACACCCGAAACACCAGAGGTGTTGGAGGTGCGTTGCCGGCCTTTAAGATGGCTTGCACAATTAAGTCCGTTTGGCGCCATCTTGCATTTTCTCCATTGAATTCCTTCCGACATCCGATATCGGATCGGATAATGTGAAAACGCACTAAGGGTTAGCCAACTAACTTGAGGTTAACCGTTTATACAATAGCAGATATTAAATAGGTCCGGGATATGTAACTCAGAGTTAGACGGTTAACGCTGGAATATACAAATGGCATGCAGGTCCATTTGTTTTACCTAGTTTTATGCACCAAAACTCTTTATATTAAATAAATTCCGGTGTTGTCCGCATTGACCATACAGGAAATGCTTAACGAACTAAATGATAATAAATAAATACCCATCTTAAAAAGGCTCGAGCCATATCGTTAACCCAGGAAGCGTTGCTGTGACTCATGAAGCCGTGGACGATCATGACCGTTCTGCGGCTCGGCTTGAAGTCCACCCACTCCAGCCCGAACTGTTCTCCCGGCAGCACCTGAACACCGCCAACCATGACAAACCGTCATATAAATAAGAAGTAAATTGATATTAAAACGTCACTGTGGTTGAAGAGATTTAGATCTGTGTTATTTCTGCAGGCCCGCTGCAGGCAGCAGAAACATTCGCGCAAGATTAACCTTCCGCTCAGAGTACCTAGCCTGCCAGCCAATGCTACCTAATTTTTGCCAAAATGGATTCCATCTTTTTCAACGAGGGTAGGCTCATTCTCAACGAAGGTGGGATATGTTATTAATATTAGTTTCTTCTGGAGTTGCAGGCGTCTTGATTGCTTGCCTTAGGTATTCTTGTTTTCCACCGACGTAGTATTAAAATAAATTGTGCTGGGCTTCAATTAGGTACTTCTACTCATAAGTACCTGAGCTCGAAATGGCTGTCTGCGGGAGTAGAAGAAGAAATGTGTTCTGACAGCATCGGAAGAGTCCGGGCGCATGTCGAAGAGCCACCGTAGCTGGGCGGTGAGGGAGCCGAGCCCGAAGCAGTCCACCGTGTCCGGGACGGAGTGCGCCGTCTCATCCTCCTGTAAACGATCATACGTGGTGCGCGTTTTCACATTATCCGATCCATATATCACATACATTAAAGACGCCATCTTTGATTTATTTCCTTTGAAATCCTTCCTACATCTGATATCAGATTGGATAATATGATAACGCACTTGTAGTTACGCTTATGGACTATTAACTAGCCAAGTTCAAAACATACACGTGTTTTTTTTTTCTTTAATTCGACGCTTCGATAGATTATTTATCAAATTATCAGATATCCTTTTATTATTGGGTTGGTAAGAAAGTAATGAGCGAATCATAACCAATATTGTAATTTTTATTTAATTTATTATTTTAATCATTTATCAAAAATATAACGGCCTTCGTTATCTACTACTTGTCTCCATCGTTCTGGTAAAGAATGAATAGCATCGGCGAAGAAGTTCTTAGGTTTAGATTCAAAAAACTCAGCTATGTACTGTCGTAGATGGGCTTGATCATCGAACTTTTTTTTATTCAAGGCATTGCTTAGCGATCTGAACAATGCGTAATCCGTAGGTGCCAAGTCTGGAGAGTACAGTGGATGAGGTATCACTTTCCAATCTAGCTCCAATAGCTTTAGCCGAGTCACTTTTGCAATGTGTGGGCGAGCATTGTCGTGTAAGAAAAAAACTTTAGCATGCTATGGACGATTCTGACAGATTTTTTGGTTTAAATTTTCAAGCTGATTACAGTATACTGATGCGGTAACAGTCATTCCACTTGGTAGGAGTTCCCAGTGAATAATACCATGAATATCCCACCAAACGGACAGCATTACTTTTTTCGGGTGAGGCTCTGTTTTTGGTGCCTCTATTCCTTTTTCGTTTGGAGCTAGCCACTGACGTTTGCGTGTGTGATTTATATATAAGACCCATTTTTCATCTCCAGTGATAAGATGGTCCAACCAGTTGAATGTGCGGCGAAAAGACAGAAGTTGTATGCAGATATCGGCACGGCGGTTTAGTTGATCTCTATCAAGTTCGTGCGGTATCCAAACACTGTATTTGTAGTTTTTTCCCAACTCGTGTAAATGTGTTTCTATGGTGACATGAGAGCAGCCTAACTCGGTAGCAAGAGTACGACTCGTTAGCCTCGGATCTCCTTCAATTAAGGTTTTTAATTTGGCTACATCAATCTTCACCGGTCGACCAGACTTAGGTTGATCTGATAATGAAAAGTCGCCACTACGAAACCGCTGGAACCATCGTTTCGCCGTGGCCTCAGACACAACTTCAGGAGCAACACGCTGACATATATTACGCACTGCTTCGGCGGCTGAATGGCCAGACTGAAATTCATATAGTAAGCAATGCCTTACATGCACTTTTAATTCGTCCATTTTCTTCCTTATATTAGCTCGGCGACAGCTAGTGAATGACTGACGAGAAACTGTGCGACTCGCCCTTTACATACTTTCGACCATAGAAGATTCTAGAACTCTCTCAAAAATTTTATGTGGAATTCAATCGATCGCTCATTACTTTCTTACCAACCCAATAAATTCTAACTTACATCGATAGAGCCGTAGATTCGGTCAGGTTCCGTGCCCGCGGGAGTAGTAGTTGCCGAGGTGTTACGAAGGTTCAGCAGTTCGCGGAGATCGTCAGGATTTATATGATTTTCCACTGAAATGAAAAGTGGTTGCACTTGGTAGGGAATGGTGAATCCCGCTAAAAGAATCAATGGAAAAGAAAGCTACTTGTAATAAGGCCAGGGGGCCTATGTTAGGTCTAAAGCTCTGGCTTCCTAGGTTAGCCTAGCCGTGCCATCGTCATATATTTAGATAGCGGCATTCGTAGTACGAGCACAGAATTATTATATAATAGAACAAGTACGGAGGCGTCCGATATATGACACCAACCCTGCCCTAGGAAACCCGAGATTCAGCGAGCCAATGGTGGGACATTGAGGAATTATGAAAAAAAATGTGTTTCAGTCGTCAAGACAACCATTCACCCATTCTTGACCTCGGCTAACGAAAAAGTAGGGCACCCACTCATGCGAGCGGTAACTTTATACTTACTTAGATAAGTAGGTATAGGTATTACAGGTATCGATAGGAAGGTATCAGTCTGCAGTGGCGAGCCATGCCGCATTGTAACATCGTGAAATAACCCATTGTCAGCAATGAAACCCATTTTTCATTCAATGGTGTCTAATTTAAGTCATTTTATCATTTATCTTTAATACAACTCGTGTTTAATGAAGATATCAAGGACAATATAACTTCATCGATATTAAAATGAATGCAAGTAAGTGTTTTCTCAAAAGATAACGAAAGATAACAATACATACTTACAATTAAGTTATTTATTTATTTATTACACTTGTACCTACATACATTTGTCAATACATGGCAAGATCATTGATGAGTAGATGGTTTCATTTTCTTTTTTCACATTTATATCGAGAGATTGTTACTGTGATTGTTACTATAAAAACTCGAAGTACGGTAAGACCTAGGATTTACCGGTGAAGCCTAGGTTTTAGCGATGCAGATCAGTAAAAGCCCGAAATGTTAAATAATGAGACGATGTTTGCTTCGTGTCCGAGCATAAAACGTTATCGATATCGTCTGACCATTAGTGCCCTAGGTAATGTGACTGACAATGACAAAAATGACTGACGACTGTGAAAAAGTGGGCTCAGTAGGTACAACCGTTGACGCTCCGCGTCGAACCGTAATTTATCTATCTCTAGCGCTCTTTCGCATTGCTTCGACAGAGGCCAGTTGCGTATCGTCCGCTGTTGGGCTAGAGGTCCATATTGTGAGTAGTGCGTATGCGTATGCCCCTGTTGCAGAGACCTATGCACTTTATTACAAGGGCGGTTTCAGTTCAGCGTATTTACACGCATATGGTACGGTGTTTCGACTTCACACGTTTTTTTTTGCAATTCCAGTCATAATTTTTCTAACTTACATTCATCCGTAGTCACCCAAAATCTCTGAGCATTTCCATTGCTGCACAATAACACTGCACATGTCAACACGATACACAAATACCCTCTTCCCATATTTTTATAAATGCCCTCAATGAAATGAAATTATACTACGTAACTTAGCCTGTGCGACGAAAGACAAAGAGAAAAAATACTTGGTCAACAATTCCTTTGAATTTTATGGTTAAAGTGATTCACGTTGCGGATGAGGTTAGTGCGAGCCTTGCTAGTGCGGTCCGGTCTCGCCAAACCAAATGACAACGTTTAATAACGCCGACGCAAACTACTATTCTTCCCGCTTGAACGTCCCATCACTTTACCAAAAACTGGTATAATTATCTTCTAAACATCCGTATTAAGTATGCGCGATCGGAGGTCACGTTCCTACTGGCTACCGACTTTAAGAACATAAGCGAAATGGATAATTGCAGCAGGATGCTTCCGCGCAGATAACTTTTATTATCACTCGTCTGTGCTGTTTCACACTTGGAAAAATCTCGAAAAATCTACTTAAAAGCTTAAACAATTTCAATAATTTTCAGACAAAAGGCTACTTTTTCAAAAGTGATGTCCCTATCCCAAAATCCAAATGATTTTCGGCCTCAGCTACTACGAATTCATCACTGTCTGTAGCTGTAAGCAATCAGTAATCATTTATTGCTATCATAGGTACATAAGTTGGTACATTTCAGTATAGGTAAGTACTGTAAGGGCACTACAAATATAATTCTTTATAACTAAAATTCTTAATACCTATATGTTTGCTTATTGCTATGAGATCATTTTAATGTTGTAATATACAGGGTGTAAACCTAATACGGGCGAACCTCTTAACGGTGGTGAGTATAGGACATAAGAAATGTAATTAGATAACTTTTACTTAAAATTGAGATAAATGTTTTATCCATACAAAATAATTCGGCCCGCAACGTAATGCAATTGCAAACACACTCGTGTTTAACGCTCGTTGACAGTTGTCATTGATTGTCATCGCAACCACGTTTACAGTACATTGCTGCTGGGAAATTTTTCAAAAAATCATTATGGGGTAAAAATTAAGAGTATCTCAAAAACACCTTTTAATTAATGATAACAATATTGAATTATATGCCTGGTTTCATTTATCGCCCTTATTAGGTTTACGCGCTGTATTTCAGTTTTCAAAAAATTCCTTTATGTTATAGTAACTATTCTCTATTATAAGTATTTCGTAAGCTTCTTGTTGAGTACCTACCTATTTGCATATTGTGCATCTGTACTGACTGACAGGCATATGAGTAGTAATAGTGCCAGCAAGATGAATAAAATAGACGAAAAAACCGGCCAAAGTGCGAGTTGTACTCACGTTGCAAGGGTTCCGTACACCACTACACCACAAGAAGGGCTTAAGCGCCTCCTTTGTTGAAGGCACTTTAGTCATTTTTGCGAATAATCGATATTATGCTCAATTTCTAAAAAAACGAAACAGAAATGAATTTATATGTAATATTCAATCGCGCTCACGGGATTTCACTTCTTTTTGTAGAAACGTGGGCTCGTGGGCATGAAATGAAGCGGCCCACCAAGTTGAATATTTTTTCCCCTCACTAGCTCGTAAACACATGTTTTGTCCTTTAATACCAGCGGGTAAAAACGCATTTTATCCACTAGAGGGTAAAGTAATTTGACCTTGAATAAAGTCAAATTAACTGCTTTAAAATTAAAAGTAGGTGAATCTAGTAATAAAGATGATTTACCACCCGTGGAACTACTGGAAGCAGTGATAAACGCAAGATAAACGCATTTTTTGCGTTGTAGTTTCCTCGCTATAGTGAAGGGAAAGTTTTGTGTTACACTCGGGTGCAAATGTATTTTAGTTCTCGTGTATTGAAAAACTCGCTAAGTTCAGGATTCTATTCTCGAACCACTCGCTTCGCTCGTGGTTCAACTATAGAATCCTTTCACTTGCTCGTCTTTCAATTCCACACTCGGCGTTAAAATACAACTTTGCCCCCTTGTATAACAAATAACTATTACCGGTATTTTGAAAACCGTTATAAATCATTTCGGTTTGTACTACGCTACGTTGCCGTTCCGCTAATGACATATGGTTTGCGCGCCATTTAGTCATACTACTTAGTTATGAAAAAAAAGCTGCACTTTTAGATGGAAGCAAGCCGCTTTGCATGGTGATAATAGAAGTCTTAGTAAACGATTTTTTCCGAGGATATCGAAATTTCATCCCTTAGGAAGCCGAGCGTAGCGAGGTGTTTTATGAAAATGAAAAAAAATCTATCTTTTTATTGTATCGTCCGATTTTGACAAAACGTATCTCAAATGAAAGGTATTCCTTTATGTAATTTAAAAAAAAATTATTTAAAAAAAGTAAGAAAAAAATTAGAAAAAAGTAAATTTACGTCTCGCACTGAATAACTTCAAAGAATGACAGACAAAATGTACAATGTCGACATAATAAAATATGAGTTTGTTTAAATCAAAGACAGATAAATTCATAGTTGAAAACTAAAGACCGCATCGAAATCGGATTAGCATTTTTTAAGATACAAGTTGCCAAAGTTGGGAAAATTTGCTTTATATGGCCACTTTGAAATTCCTTTGCCAGAAAGTCAGAAATAATATATTTTTCTTACACAGAAAAGTACATAGTGACAGTACAACTCAAAATAAAATAAAAAAATCCGAGGATATCATAATTTCATCCCTTAGGACGACGAGCGTAGCGAGGTCTGTTACGAAAACCGAAAAAAAAATCTATTTTTTTTTGTACGTCGTCCGATTTTGACTAAATATATTTCAATTGAAAGGTATTGCTTTATGTAACTTAAAAAAAATATTGAAAAAATTTGGAAAAAAAAGTGAGATTTTTTTAAAAACAAAACTTAAATTTTCGTATCACACTGAATAACTGCAAAAAACGGTAGACACGATGTATAATATCGATATATGAATTTTTAAAATTAAAGACAAATAGATTCATGATTATAAACTAAAAACCGAATCGAAATCGGATCAGTAGTTTTTAAGATACGAGTTGTCAAAGTTGGCTTAGTTTGTTTATATGGTCGCTTATAAATTCCTTGGTAAATGCATTGGTAATAGACATCATAATAAACGATTATTTCCAAGGATATAAAAATTTCATCCCTTAGAAACCCTTAGAAAGACGATCCAAAAAAAAAACTGTTTTTTTTTTTGTTTTTCGTAACAGATCTCGCTACGCTCGGCTTTCTAAGAGACGAAATTTTTATATCCTCGTAAAAAATTGTTTATTATGATGTCTATTACCAATGCATACTTATAACTGTAAGAAAAATATAATGTTTCTGACTTTCTAGCTAAGGATAAGAATTTATAAGCGACCATATAAACAAACTAAGCCAACATTGACAACTCGTATCTTAAAAACTACTGATCCGATTTCGATTCGGGTTTTAGTTCATAATCATGAATATATTTGTCTTTAATTTTAAAAATTCATATATCGATATTATACATCGTGTCTACCGTTTTTTGCAGTTATTCAGTGTGATACGAAAATTTAAGTTTTTTTTTTAAAAAAATCTTACATTTTTTTCCAATTTAATTCTTTCAATATTTTTTTTAAGTTACATAAAGCAATACCTTTCAATTGAAATATGTTTTGTCAAAATCGGACGACGTACAAAAAAATTAGATTTTTTTTTCGGTTTTCGTAACAGACCTCGCTACGCTCGTCGTCCTAAGGGATGAAATTATGATATCCTCGGATTTTTTATTTTATTTTGAGTTGTACTGTCACTATGTATACTTTTCTGTGTAAGAAAAATATATTATTTCTGACTTTCTGGCAAAGGAATTTCAAAGTGGCCATATAAAGCAAATTTTCCCAACTTTGGCAACTTGTATCTTAAAAAATACTAATCCGATTTCGATGTGGTCTTTAGTTTTCAACTATGAATTTATCTGTCTTTGATTTAAAAAAACTCATATATCGACATTGTACATTTTGTCTGTCATTCTTTGAAGTTATTCAGTGCGAGACGTAAATTGACTTTTTTTAATTTATTTCTTACTTTTTAAAAAATAGTTTTTGTTTAAAAATTTTTTTAAATTACATAAAGCAATACCTTTCATTATACTCAGTTCAGGCTTACTTGTCCAATCATGTAAACAAACACTGCTGGAAAACATTATCTCAATTTTCTCTGGAATTACACATTAACCATCTTTTAAAATGTTATTATACACTTAAATAAACTAACAAAGTATTGAAATCAATCAAAAAACCACTGAATAATATCATTTCTAGAACGATTTTCATCAATAATTGTAATTACGAAAGGATGACATAAAAAACTCCTGACATTACGAAGTCTAGATTGTCTATGAGTCGCAATGTTGGGATGACAACTTATCGTTATGAACGATCGATATTAACGTTAGAGTTTGTATAGCTTGGAAAAAATGCGTTGATATTAACTACAATAAATTATCAGATTTTTAACCGACTTCTTTACGTAGAAGGAGGAGGTTCTGTATTCAGTTTTTATTTATGTTTTATGTACTTATGTTTACCGATGGCTCCGAGAGACATGATCCGATTTTAATCATGTTTCTGAAGAAAGCGAAAGTGAGACAAGCCTTTTTGACAGGATTATTGCAAATGTGACGAAAAATAATTAACCCTTAAATTGTTTTTGTCCGTTTTAAATGACGTCCTATAAAATCTAGGCTAACTCAGATTCCTAGGCACTCTGGCGCAGGTGGCGTGATCCACACGGTCTAGCGTCTATCCCTTTTATTTTTACGCACTTTCGCATCGCTCTCTCTTATCAAAATTTGATAAAAGTATTCAGTTCAAAAATTACAACCGTGAGGTCTTTTTGCGCTTGTGACAAATGTCGTTGTTATGTAAGTATTTTAGTAGTTTATGCGTATTTTTCCCTCAATTTTATTAAAATAGTAATTAAGTTACTATTAAGTGTCATTATTGTGAATAAATGACAAACATTTCATTATTATTTTTGAAGTTATAATATATGTCACTTCAAAGTGACACTGCCAGTTAGTACTAAATATTGTGTTTTTTCTATATGTCACTTGTAACGGACATTGCCAACTTTTCTAAACGAATATTTTTGTGTATTGTTAACATTAGTTGCATTTTTACAATAATATGGCTGGGCAACGTTTGAGGTCAAAGAGGATAATAGCTCTTCTACCACCTCCAGCTTCTGAAGACTCCGATTTAGAATCAGTCAACGAAGAAAAAATTAGAATCTTAGCTAGAGAGTTTT
This sequence comes from Leguminivora glycinivorella, assembly GCF_023078275.1. NCBI lineage: Eukaryota > Metazoa > Arthropoda > Insecta > Lepidoptera > Tortricidae > Leguminivora > Leguminivora glycinivorella. Next base: position 20,522,762 of record NC_062998.1, read on the forward strand.
TTTAGAGACGACTGCAGCAGTAAATCTTCTTTTCCTAAAAGTGTAGGTACCTGTTTATTTTTGCCTGGACTATATTTTTATTTTATTTATTAGGAAAACTCACAGATAAAGTTACTATTAGGCTTATAACATAGAAACAACGAGCCAATAACAAGTTTCCACAGATAGAAACTGGGCAAAGTACATGCGTGCAAAATTACAGAAAATTGTGTAATTTATTTAAAGATTATGTAATACATATCTATATATGAGTTCAAACAATGATTGAGAGCAAATAATAAAAGAAAGGAAAAAAGCAGTAACCTGTTTATAGTGTTATTTGAGAGTTAACAGTGGGTGAAGTCTAGGGTCAGTAGTTTGCGTACTGATGTAAAACTGTCAGAGATCAGATCGATGGGGTCATGATCAAATCAAATTTTATTGAAATATTTAGTGGCTCTTATAATAAAGGAGTTTTTTCTGAAGTTAGTATTAGTGGCGAGGATATGAAACATTCGTTTAGTGCGAGACGCAAGGCGTGAGGGGACTACCAAGTGGGAACTTCAAGCTTGACAGCAGATCCGGGCAGTCAACATGGTTTTGAGCACTTTTCATAACGTAGATTACGTTAGAGATATTGCGCCGGACATAAAGAGGTAGCACGTGAAGTTTCGGACAATGTTGAGTGTAACTTATTAAGTTTACGTTTTATTTTTCTATGTTAGCAAAGTGCATGTGTAGTTGGCAATGTCCGTCCAAAGTGACGTCTTTATGTTAAACAGTAGTTGGCAATGTCATTTATAAGTGACGCTTAAAAAAACCATTTCCAATTTTTTTATGTTTTTTTCACACATTTTCCCCTTAATCTACCCTAACTGAACCCAAAACACCAAGTTTCATTATAAAAATCCTGCGCGGTCATAGAGTGGCAATTTAAGGGTTAAATTTTGGTTTTAACATAGATATTGTGTGACGTTAAATTGAAAATCCTCTGATGACGTCAGCAGCGAAATTATCGTTAATACATTATTTTATCGACACTTCCAAACCCTAGTAATTGTCTTTGACCATATTTGACGTTTCGTTTGTTTACTATATTGGACAAGTAAGGCTGAACTGACTTTACTTAAAATAAAATATTTTACGCAGTGCACGAAATAAAGCACCACACAATTAGCCCCTCAGGTGGCAGAGCTACAAGTTGCATAGGGGAGAAGTGGCGCGGTCATTTTATAAAACATTCCGTTAAGTGGCAGGCGCCGGGAGCCGGACTCTGGGAAAAACAAGCTGTTAAGTGGCAGGGACCGGCTCCCGGACGCCGTGCGATGATATACCTAAATATATAAATAAAACCGTCTAAAACTATATCTAGCTTCCTCATACTTGCACGAACCATTCGTCACTAAACAAGGACGGCATTCAGTAAAGGTTCAACACCTTCAACTTCAAAACAACTTGAAATATTACCCAATTCGATTGGACCATCCGCCTGTCATGTTTGAGACACGTGTTTAAAAACCGTCTTTTTCGTTAAAATTGTACTGTAATATATTAAAAAAAGAGATATAAGTGTAAATAAATGTATATTTAAGTCCCTGAATTACTTTTTTCTCCAATTTACTGTTTTTTTGCCTAGATAAAGTTACTTTAATGGGTTACTAATGTATTATCGAAAGTTATTTGCCAGATTTTCACATCCCAAACATTCTATCCCAAAAATTTAAAAGGCAACTCATCATTTCCCAACTTATCATGTGTGCCATATACATATTTACCAAAATAATGATATCCAAATAAATATTTAGACATTTCCTTTCTTTGGCAATGTTCATTTTATCAAACTTTAATTACTCAAAATAATTAATTGCCAACGAATATTATCCCAAAAGAAAAAAAGCCAAATCTAACATTTAGTAAAACATTTCTTGGGCATTTTTTATTTTAACAAATTTCGTTTACTCAAAATAATCAGTTGACAAAAATAGAAAAAACAGTCAGGCTAGTGACAAGTCGGACTCCGCGTCTGCTCCGGCGCTGCGGGTAAAGCAGCCCCTTCGCCCTTGCGTATCAAAGCGCAGGAAATAATGGGAGCCTTCACAGCTTCGGCAGGGGCGGCTCACTCCGCGACTTTATCGCTGCGCTACAAGTACAAGTCGGCGGCCGCGAGTTCGCGGCCCATTCACCGGCGACGACCTTAGCGCGGCGCAATAAAATTCAATGTAGGCTGCTCGCGTGCGGTCCGTTTGTTAATGTAGGTAAGAATTTAGAATGGCGGCATTTTGTGAACATCACTGTTACTGAACCAGTGAGCTACAACCTCGGCCTTGTCGTCACTTTCCATCAGGTGCGACTAAGGTCAATCACTGGCCAGTTTATAATAAAAAAAAATAAAAAAAATATCAAAGGAGTGAGCCTTCTGTACTTGTACTATTATATATTCTGTGGCTTCAGCTTGCTTACTTTTTAGTAACAGTTGCTTACTTTTTTAGCAACGGTTTTGTGTGGGGGTGGCAGTTCTAACCTAACCTAACCCACTTTCTTAGCAACGGTTTTGTGTGGGGGGGTCGCAGTTCTAACTTAACCTAAACCTACTTTCTTAGCAACAGTTTTGTGTGGGGGTCGCAGTTCTAACCTAACCTAAACCTACTTTCTTAGTAACAGTTTTGTGTGGGGGTCGCAGTTCCAACCTAACCTAAACCTACTTTCTTAGCAACAGTTTTGTGTGGGGGTCGCAGTTCTAACCTAACCTAAACCTACTTTCTTAGCAATATTTTGTGTGGGGGTCGCAGTTCTAACCTAACCTAAACCTACTTTCTTAGCAACAGTTTTGTGTGGGGGTCGCAGTTCCAATCTAACCTAAACCTACTTTCTTAGCAAGAGTTTTGTGTGGGGGTCGCAGTTCCAACCTAACCTAAACCTACTTTCTTAGCAACAGTTTTGTGTGGGGGTCGCAGTTCTAACCTAACTTAAACCTACTTTCTTAGCAACAGTTTTGAGTGAGGGTCGCAATTCCAACCTAACCTAAACCTACTTTCTTAGCAATAGTTTTGTGTGGGGGTCACAATTCCAATCCAACCTAACCTAAACCTACTTTTAGGTTTTTAGGCTATGTTTAGGTTTTTAAAGATTACTTGACTCGTCATAATTATGGTATTTTCGTCAAAAGTGTTTGTGGGAAGCAAACTTGTAAGTAGTTGTTAAAATTCGTTTGGGAAATGAAATTCGACAAAAAAATCTTCGGTAAATTAAAAGGATCCCAATGTATCCATATCCATACTAATATTATAAATGGGAAAGTGTGTGTGTCTGTTTGTTTGTCCGTCTTTCACGGCAAAACGGAGCGACGAATTGACGTAATTTTTTTAAGTGGAGATAGTTGAAGGGATGGAGAGTGACATAGGCTACTTTTTGTCTCTTTCTAACGCGAGCGAAGCCGCGGGCAAAAGCTAGTATTTCATAATATTAAGGGAAGAGCGGTGCCTCCCAACTAGGGTTTCTGATTTCTCGACCTATTAGAAGTCTCGAGTTTCGAGAAATCTCGAGCCCAAAGTCTCGAGTCGTCTCGAGTCTTTTTTTATAAATGGTAAAATTTTGATAAAACAATAAACAACAATATGATTAGTAGTTTTTATTGCACCACACTATCATAAAAAATGCGTAAGAGCAATAAAAATCTTATTTGAAATAAACATAAATCAAATTTTTACAAGTAAACTACAATTATAGTCTTGAAAATAATACCTAATCCTTTAACTTCCCCGCCTGTGCACGGGTTAAGTAAATTAAAATGTCATGTATTAAATCATAATGTCATTGAAATTAAACGTTTAAAATAACTTCTTCTTCTTCCTCGTTTCCTCATTGCCGAGGTTCGCGACCACAAGTAGCGTGTCTCCATTGAACGCGGTCATAAAGCCATGTGGACTGCACAGTATACGCTGTCGCCACACGATTTCTTCACACAGTCAGACCATCTCTTACGAGCCCCACCCCAAGAATGTTTACCATTAATTCGCCATATTATGCATTGGTGCTCTCATAATGTGTCCGAAAAATCTGAGGGTCGCTCTTGGCATATTTTAGAGAGCCGTGTGGTGATATTCAGTTCTTGCAAAATAGAGATGTTTGTTAGTTCTTCTAGCTTTTCAAGTTATACTCGTAGCAGTCTTCGCCAGCACCACATCTCAATAGCGTCAATCTTAGCCACATCAAAACTTTTCGGGGTCCAAGTCCATAAGTACATAAATATCGAGATTATTGAAATAATCGCACTTTATTTTGACGTCGGATTCCTCTGTTCTTCCAAATCTTGTCGAAGTTAGCCATAGCACTCTTCGCAGGTTATCAATGACCCAAGATACATAAACGCGCTGACTTTTTTGTAATGACGAATTGCTTTTAAATAACATGCATGAGGCTGTCAAAACTAGCCAAAGTCGCTGCCAGCTTACGTTGGAATGAGAGGTTAGATCGCTTTATCTCGTTATAATTTATGACCGCCGTTCGACACCGTCCCCACCGCCTCGCGATGAGACCGGGCAGAAGGTAAAAAGTTGCATTTCACTTCAGGTCGTACTTTACATTCGGGCCTCGAGACGTCTCGAGTACCTGTCATTTTTTTCTCGTCTCGAATGAAGCCGAAAGTCTCGAGAAGTCTCGAGTTCGAGACTCTCGAGCAGAAACCCTACTCCCAACACAGGCATTTATTTGCTTACCGGGTGGCTCCATCCCCCGCATCATGTAGTATATGTACGTTTCACAAATAAAAAAAATTGAATTTTTGAATTTTTTTTTGAATTTTTAATAAGTCAAAAAGAAAGATATAAAGTAAATGAATTGACCGTGACGTCACTCCTCAGTACCTATTTCACAGTAATTTCATATTAGCAAATCGTCTTGACAGTTCTTGAAAAGAAGCTGATTTGACTAGTAGGAAACTTTTTTTTTTATGAGATAGGAGGCAAACGAGCAGACAGGTCGCCTGATCGTAAGCGATCACTGCCGCTCATGGACACCCGAAACACCAGAGGTGTTAGAGGGGCGTTGCCGGCCTTTAAGATGGGTGTACGCTCTTTTCTTGAAGATTTGAAGGTCGTATCGGTCCAGAAATACCGCAATATACCATTCACTAGCTTATTCAAAACCATACTAGAAGTCGGGCTGCGCTTGATGTATGGACTCGCACGCGATTAGGCAAGTTGTGCTAAATGGTAGGATAAGGGGGTTGTGGTAAAGGGGAGCTCTCCCCTTTGGCGCCTTTTCTGACATGTCGTTGTGCCATGTTATCTTTGAGAACTGGCAACATTGGTCAATGTTGCACAGAACAGAATTATTCAGATTATTTTTTTTATAAAATACAGGTTGGATTGGATCCAGCATTTTCGCATTATTTTTATTTTTTATACAGCAGTAACAAGAACGCTATAAGTATTAATAATTCACCTTTCACGATACATTTGTTAACAAACGTTTTCTAGAAAACGGATCTGAATTTTAATATAAGTAAGGTACATTAGGGTAATTCCGAAAGTCATCTAATTACGAAAATCGCATAAAAATCATCATTATTTCGATCATTTCTAGAATCCCCTTTCGGAATTACCCTAATGCACCTTACTTAACCAAGAGAATATTATTATAATCACTACACTACGTTATACTGCTTATATGAGTTCGTTGGTTATACTTAATTACAGGCCAAAGTAAAGCCTGACCAGAAATTAGTACATGTGCGTAAAAAAGGAAGTTCGAAACGAGTGGCGATAAATTAAAACACGACCGAAGTGTTTTAAATCGACACGAGTTACGAATTTCCTTTTCGCACGTGTATCGTACGACGTTTTTCAGTACAGATGAGCCTCCGAAGTTTCGAACTGGCATATAATGAACCACTTCTCCATTAGGAGGCAGTGCCAAATATGAACGTCAGGCACAGTAAATCATAGGAATTTTCTGCAAACGCCTCAAAATTAGTTCAACTGAGAAGTGCTGTAAAGTAGTTGAAACATTACTTCATGTAAAAGAAAAGTGATAGTATATTTTTTGTTTTATTCATTTTATACAGGGGCGTATTAAAGGCGGCAGGCTCTTTTTAGAATAGCGAAGCAGCGTTTTTTCTTAAATTTCATACTTTATCGTCACTTAACGGGGCGGTAATCCTGACTGGCTCAGGATGCCAAATCCTTGAAATACGCCTCTGACAGCCATCCCAGACATTTTTTTAAATATATGTATAAATACTATAAATTTACTGTTAAGTCGCCATACTGCAAAATATCGCAAATTTATCGATATCGATAAATATTAGGGACTGGGTTGGTCGAGCCCTAGCGATTTTTTCTTTGTGTTGGTAGCAGTGACATGACCTCACGACCGTCGAAAAAACGCCTGCGGTTCGAGGGTTGTTCGAGAGTGCCGACCACAAACTACTAAGAAGATACTAAGTACGTATGTGCCGACTAAACGTAGTGATTCAATGCTCTTTGGTTATTTTTATTAGATGTATGGGTTGACAGTTCAGTATAGTATGAAGAGAATAGTTCTAATGAAATTCCGCAACTTGGCACGTAGTCATATATTTCTGGTCAGGCTTTACGTAGAGCCATTTTTAGGGTTCCGTAGCCAAAATGGCAAAAACGGAACCCTTATAGTTTCGTCATGTCCGTCTGTCCGTCTGTCCGTCTGTCCGTCTGTCCGTCTGTCCGTCTGTCCGTCTGTCACAGCCGATTTACTCGGAAACTATAAGTACTACAGTGATGAAATTTGATGGGAATATGTGTTGTATGAACCGCTACAAAATTATGACACTAAATAGTAAAAAAAAAGAATTGGGGTGGGGCCCCCATACATGTAACTGAGGGATGAAAATTTTTTTTTCGATGTACATACCCGTGTGGGGTATCAATGGAAAGGTCTTTTAAAATGATATAAAGTTTTCTAAAAAACATTTTTCTTAAAGTGAACGGTTTTTGAGATATCAGCTCTCAAAGTCGTAAAAAGTATGTCCCCCCCCCTCTATTTTTATAACTACGGGGTATAAAATTCTAAAAAAAATAGAGGTGATGCATGCTAATTAACTCTTTCAACGATTTTTGGTTTGATCAAAGTATCTCTTATAGTTTTTGAGATAGGTTGATTTAACTGTAATTTTGGTTAAGTTATTGGTTTATTATATTTGCTGCTACGGAACCCTTTGTGCGCGAGCCCGACTCGCACTTGGCCGGTTTTTATATTCAACGTAGTGATTCTATGCTCTTTGTATTCAACATGAACTCAAACTAAATTCACTCGGTCTTTCGCTTTTTTTTTTTGTTGTCGCGACTCGTGACGCAAATTATATCTTGATGCCACGGAGTAAAATATATTATATATAAGATTATATTCTCTTTGTATAAAATAACAATTTAAAATATAATTTGGTACTGCAATTCGGACCGTAAATAATACCGTTATGGTAGAATTTAAAATATTCGAGCATATATGGAAGGGAAGTTTTTTTTTGACACATGGTTGACAATAAATATAATTAATGATATGAATTCTACCAGAACTATTTTATATTTCATTACACGAATTATAATTAACTCCTTCGGGGAATACTTATTGTAGTAACTGATCTCACGATTTGACTTTCATAACGAGAGCTCATTGATATTTTTTACACTGGTATCACATGGTAGAAACTGTAAGTCTTTGATTGGAGCAACCACGAAGCCGTTCCAATTTAAATTTTTATTGCAACAGTCATTATCTGAGCAACAGTCGGTCGCTATTCTTTGTGAATAATTTAGAGTATTTCTATCTTTATACGTTATTAGTGTATAATTTTTACGCAGTTTAAAATGTCATCGAATGCTGAAGATGATAAGAAAACCATTCCTGATATTATTATCGACAAAACCAGGAACTGCAGCTATCAAAGATTAAGGTTCTTTGGAAAAGTAAGTACCACCTACAAATACAAAAGTCTTCAAACTAAAACGGTTAATCAACTCAACCCATCTAACATAGGCGCAAAATTTAAAGGACAGAGGTTATTTATATAAATGCTTATTTACTCTTTAGTGTTGTGTGTGTTCTAAAATAAGGGCCAGTTATAACACCGTAAATTCAAACGGGTTGTACAACGCCGTTAGAGGTTGAAATAAGAAGCATTAATTAACACTTTCGAAACCGGGCTCTACGCGGCGCTACGACATTTTCGCTACATACGGGGAAACCCATGTAATCGGCTACGCTTCTACGAGCAGTGTGCCCGACAGTCGGGTTCTTGGTAGCGAAAGTGTTAACGACTTAAAGAGTTAAAAGGGTACCAAACAAGTGACTCCAGGTATTTGAGTAGTAGTATAAGTCCATACAGGTGATGCTTTTATCTTTACATGGTATATTATTAGTATTTCAGAGCAATATATGACCACTCAAGGAGGTAGTTGAACAATATTTTTTGTCGCTATATATTTTGGTAGCAGATATTTGTATTATTGTTAATAATTTTGTATAATAGAGCAACGCTTGTCTGCATAATCTATAATTTGTAATAACTTCTACATACCTCTGCATTATGGTGCCCAAAACTACTGTAGATCTTAAAGCTATAACTGACTCTTTTGAATACTTCTCTATCACCTCAGTATTCTAGAGCAATTCTATGCCTAAAGATTAAACAGTCACCTAAATAAAAATAAATAAATAATAAAAACAGTCACCTAATTCTTAGTATTTTATGCATTTAGAATTAACTCTCCCTTTAATATGCGCCTCAAAAATTTGTAATTTATATATCAATCATAATAAATACATGTTATAGTTGAAAACATATGGAACAGATCTGCTCCTTAGCACACCAGGAGTAACTGATATTAATAATAATAACTTTAATGAAATGTCTTTGGATAATAAATTGAAATAGATATCATACACGAAAGAAAAAACGGCTAGGCCCACTGGTGGCCCGCCGGCGGGCGTGTGGTCTAGTGGTAAAGAGGTTAGTCGCGTAAGCTGAAGACCCGGGTTCGATTCCCGGCGCGGCCACCAGTGGGCCTTGCCGTTTTTTCTTTCGTGTATGATATCTATTTCAATTTATAATTTATATATAGTAGTGTGACTACTTGAAAAAAGAACAAATCAAAAAATATTCAACGAAAATAATTTGATTTGTTCCCTAGTAGTGTCTTTGGATAGTTTTTCTTAAAATAAAAGTTATTAGACATTGGTTTCTGCTGACCTGTTATCATTCACCATTATTATTAGTACTAGTTTTATATCCTGGTAATTTTGGATTTGTTGTTTTTATTTCATCATATAAATTAGGTAAATTAGCTAGAGTCTGTTCAGAAAGAGAAGTTGTGAAATGTGTAGAGTCCAATACATTCCATGACTCTTCTCTTTCCGAACAGACTATATGTTAATTGATATTTCTACATTATCCAATTTTAGGGAGGTTTTGCAAAATGCTACGAGATCCAGCACACTGGTACCAAAGAAGTATTTGCAGGCAAGATAGTGCCCAAAACCATGATGGTAAAATCAAGTCACAAAGAGAAAATGGCTCAGGAGATCTCCATCCACCGCTCACTGTGCCACAAGCATGTTGTAGGCTTCCACAGCTTTTTTGAAGATGTTTCTAACATTTACATAGTACTAGAGCTGTGTAAAAGACGGGTAAGTCACAATAGTTTTGAAATAATCTTTCAGACTTTGATTTTTAACACAGAATTCCTAAAATACAATAGTTGTTAACCTTCCTTGATTTTATGTGTGCTTAATAGAATATATTATATATTCTACAATAATTATGTCTGCAATGTCAACATCTTCTCAGCTCAAGAACATGTATACAGTAGCAACTATTGGTTTTGCTGAGTCGCTGACTAGCACGCTGCCAGTTAGTCTGTTCGGAAAGAGAAGAGTCGTGGAATGTATTGGACCCCATCCATACATTTCATGACTCTTCTCTTTCCAAACAGACTCTAACATTCTTTAATTAATTTGAGTAGTGTATGTTCTGATTTACATATGATAGATAGTTTCAATCATGTCTTAGAATGGCTTAATGTATTTATGAATATATGTGAAGTCCCAAATGCACATTCTTAAAATGAGAGCAGGACTATACCAAGCACTTAAGCTAATGTGGCATAGTGTTTAATTCAGTCATTTTGGAAATATTTTCACCATTTTGACAACATGATTAAGAATTAGAACTAAAGTTATTTTCAGGTTAAAGAGATATTGTAGAGCATTCATCTAGGTTCTCTGTTTGTGAGATTTGGCAACATACAGACACAGTTACAAGCAAAGTGTCATTTGCTCACAACACATGCACCAATAGAATTTAAATTTAAGTATTCTGATTTAAAGTTCTAATTAATTGCACTTTTGAAATATATATTATTTTCCATTGCATTTGCAGGGCTTGGAAAAGTATTTGAAAGTTCAAGGCAGTTTATTTATTTTGAGCCTTGACTCTTGGTGCATGATTATACAGTATGTAGTAGGTTTGTATGTTGCTTGTATTAAAAAAAAACATGTAAAAGCAGAGCGAGAAATGCTTACTTACATTATTTTGCAAAGCGAATATAATAAAGCTAATGCCAGATATAAGTAGAGTAGGTATAAACGGTTTTTTTTTTTCAAACTTTTATTTAACTTGATGTTTATGTGTATATAAGTGTGTGTTGTATGGGTCCAATCTTGCAAGCTAATGTTGAGCCACTTCAAGACTTCCACCTGATAATTTGCATACTAATGTAAAATGGATGTATAATTGTATATATGATGAAATAGAGGTGATCTGATGATGGAGACAGGGTTGGTCTTAGGAATTCTGTGACCTGTGTTTGAGGTTTTTGGAACTTTCTCCATGTGTCTGTTGTTTATATAAAGAGTTTATGTAAAGTACAGTAAATGTCCATTGTAAACCATTAAATAGACAAAAAACATTAATTGATTTATAGTTTGAAAGTTTATTTAAATATTTCCACAGATATTTTTTTTACCAATGTTTTATAACATAATGTTGGTTGGCAGTCTATGATGGAGCTCCACAAGCGGCGAAAAGCGATCACAGAGCCAGAGACTCGGTTCTTCATGCACCAGATCCTGGAGGGCGTGCGGTACCTGCACAGCCACCGCATCATCCACCGAGACCTCAAGCTCGGGAACCTGTTCCTCAATGACGAACTCCACGTCAAGATCGGCGACTTCGGACTCGCCTCTAGAATTGAATTTGATGGTAAATCATTTAGTTGAAATCGTGCAAAATGTATTTTTCCATATACCTAAGTTTCGACAGACAATCCAAAAATATTTGTAGTTATATCATGATTTCTACAAATACATATAATTAGGTATTATGCCATACTAAGGCGTTTCCACGAGAATGTCATAAAGCTCGAGAAAATACTGCCAATTTGTTAATCAAGTCCTGAGTGGTTGTTTACACAACTTTGCTTTCTTAGCGTGTTCAGAAGTATTAGAAGAATTGCATGTCGTAAGCGACATTCTCATGAAATGCCCCATTAAAGCTTCTGCTTGTAAAGTAATTGACACTTTTCAGGAGAGAGAAAGCAGACTGTTTGTGGAACACCTAATTATATTGCACCAGAGATTTTGACCAGGAAAGGTCACTCTCTCGAAGTGGACATTTGGAGCTTGGGGTGCATCATGTACACGCTGCTCGTCGGGAAACCACCCTTCGAGACCTCCTCGCTGAAGGACACCTACAAGAGAATAAAAGAATGTGAATACAGGTACAGAATTAACTACTTTAGTAATAATGCGAATGAGTTTAGTAATACAGTATTCGTAGCTACCATGTTATATTATTTTGAAATATATTCGGTTTAAGAAGAATTAGTGACCGTTAATTATAAACGCAGTGTAATTGTGTTGTTCACAATAGCGAGAGCATATATCGCGCCGTGGTCGCGTGCGGCGCGGGAGGCTGGCGCGCCGCGCGCGCGCGCCTGGCGCGGGCGCTGGTCGAGGACAATACGCTCAACCATCGCCTCAGGTGGTACCCGCACCCGCACCCGCACGGTGCACGGTGCATGGTGGTGGCCGCTCTACACCCGACCGTGTTCCTCTTGTTCACTATTTGTCTCGTCCGGCTATCTTCAACCGCTCTTTATTGTATTATCCATTATATTCATAGTTCTACATTTAATAAACCATTTGTTATGTCAAATAACCGTAGATCACGTATATGTGGATGTCTGGAGATACTAGCTGTTTCACTGGAAATCATTTTGTGCTTCATGTCATTACTTATTGCATATGTCTCGGCGAGTTTAGTACAGAATAAACTAGGAACATTAAAATATATTTTCAATCATTTGAGTCAGACCAAGATAACTCAGCAAATAATTTTATTTGGAAGTAGTCTCTGCACGGCACGGGTTATTTATTCATATGGTATAATTTCAAAGAAGTAGATGTTGGTTATGATTAAGCCACACAGGCCGGTGTAACCGTGACCAAGCTGACCCAAGGAGGCAGAGCATACGGAGTATCCCCATCCCTAACTTGTAAACTGTGTTTTAATCTGTTGATGGTCATATATTACAAAACTAGCTGAAGAGACGCACCGCAAGCCAGCTCGGTCACGGCCGCGCACGTCCTAATAGGTACATATCCATGCAGAGACGTACTTAACTTTTTAGCTTGATCTAGCAGACAAATTTACATATCGTCATTACTTTTAAAAAAACTTGTATCTTCATTTGTCAATGAAAAGAAAATTGTAGTAAGTATGTATGGAATGCATATAGACTTACTGCGTTTTAACTTTGAGGAGCAGCGTGAGATACGAGATTGTTTCAAAGTAGTGACGATCTGTATCTAAATTATTTAATTTCAAATAATGAAAATGTTATTGTAGGTTTAACTGACCTTTAATTATCATTTTTATGTACTTAAGGTGGCTCGCTTTCCATACAAAAAACATCTACCATTTATTTAGTCACCGCACACTACAACTAAATAAAAATATGCGCATACATCTACTATACATTATCCGTCGTCGCGGTAGTGAATGAAATACATTGTTTCATACAGAAATCATGGACAAATCCTTGTGAATTTTTTATTAATTTTACGTAAATGTGCGTGCCAAATTTTGTGTACAGACACAGAGCCGTCATATTTCGCGCATTTTTAGTTGACATTGTCATCAGTGACATTTGGCTCTTGACAAGTAATTATTTAAAGATATTGGTTTAGTTAACTCAAGCAGACTCAGAAATAATGACGCATTTTGTCAACAAAGATACATATCGTGTATTTCGACACTGCTAATGTAAATCGAAATGGCGTCTCGGTCAAACGACTGACTATGATGCAGAAGATCGTGGGTTCGAATCCGAAGTTTTTTTTAATCATTTGAACTTTTATGGATTTATTAAGTATTTTTTATTTTTTTAATGGAATATTTGACTATTACTATATTGCTTTCCTATTTTTTATTTTCATACAAAAATACAATACAATCCTTTATTATGCCTTTGTTGATAAAATAAAATATTACACGTCTGGTATAATACATTATACATAGGTCATAGTGTGGGCATAGTATCAGTAAAGTATTGCATTTACTGAGCTGGTTGACCTATGTTATTGTTGTGTGAATGTTTTTCTTCAACAACTAAATGGTTATATACAAGAATATGGGTAGCTTTTGCACATTGTAATTTTTCCTCAGTCACCCGTTGACCACGAACGCTGTAAAGTGTTTGAAACATTGGGATGAATTTTAAACTCATTATACGCGATTTAATCCGTTTTCATAGTTTTTATTTCATGAGTAACTATCGCGGTAACTGAAGACAATATTAACGAAATGGTTACAAATAATAATTATCATCAATATAATCTGGTCCAGGCAGGCAATTATGGTCGCGCGATAAATGATAAAACATCTGGCCGTCCCTATAATCGCACTTACTAATAGTGCGACAGGGACGGCCCGATATTTTATCGTCTATCGCGCGACCATGCTACCCGTGCTGTACTAGCTTTTGCCCGCGGCTTCGCTTGCGTTAGAAAGAGACAAAAGTAGCATATGTCACTCTCCATCCCTTCAACTATCTCGACTTAAAAAACATGTCAATCCGTCGCTCCGTTTGGCCGTGAAAGACGGACAAACAAACAAACACACGTTATCTTTGGTGAAACAACGAATTCTTCCACTTCAGATTATAGAGTAACCAGCTTTATACCGCTTTATACAGCTTTATACCGCTTTTGATAAACTAGCTTTTGACCGCGGCTTCGCTCACGTAAGAAAGAGACAAAAAGTAGCCTATGTCACTCTCCATCCCTTCAACTAAATCCCCTTAAATAATCACGTCAATTCGTCGCTCCGGTTTTGCCGTGAAAGACGGACAAACAAACAGACACACACCATTTCCCATTTGTAATATTAGTATGGATTTGACATTATTATTTATATTTAATTAATTATATATGTATAGCCCAATTTCGCCGGGAACAGCGTGTTATGTAATGGCGTCGTTGGTGTACAGTCGTCTGTCACGCCGTGAAGGTGCGTTCGATTCCCAGGATTCTATTAACTTTTTGTATTTTTTTGGATATAAATTTCGTATTTTTTATTGACCGAGCAAGAATGGAGAGCCGAAGGTATCAATTTTATCTTAGAGAACCTATTGATATTTTTATTGTCATTTTGATTTTCTATTTATTAAGTTGAGATATAAAACACAACTTTTAATACCCTCGCTAAATATAATATTTTATCGAAATTACTCCTTAGATAAAAAAAGTCCACTTGAGTTTTTAAAGCATTACGTTACTCAGTTAACTATTGCATTTTCATTTACTAATTTAAGAAATCAAAAGCGATTTGAATACCCTTGCTCCATCGAAAATAAACAATTAGAAAAAAAAATCATTCGAATCGTAGTTTAGAAACTAAAATTTATCTATACTTTTTTGGAATTTTTAAAAATATCAGATTAGGATAATTATGTTAGAAATTCTGAGTTCGACGAATCCAAAAATTATTACCATGTAAGAGAATAGGTTTTTAATTTTTTTTGTGGTTAACGCTCAGTAACTACTGTACGAGTACATATACATTTATGTATAATAATAAAACAAAAAATAGTGTCTCATAGTGTTGTGTTCCTGCCGGTGAGTAAGGCTGCCAGAGCTCAACGAGGGTGTGGGGTGCTGACGACGGGAGGACTTACGGAACTAATTTGTTCCGTCTATTGTCCTTTGAGTCGTCGGCAACCCAAACCCTCCTTTGAACTTGTACACTCCTTTTTGCTGTGCACACGCAGCAAAGGGGAGTGTACAAGTTTCTAATGGGGCGGCAACGCGCATGCGACACTCTTTGAGTTGCAGGCGTCCATAGGTTACGGTGACCGCTTTCCATTAGGCGGACCGTATGCTTATTTGCCACCGACGTAGTATTAAAAAAAAAAAAAGAGAAAAAGTCCTGGATTCGAACCCAGTACTTCCATGCAAATCATGCGATGGCACGTATTTACCGCAAGGCTATTTAAACAAGCTGTCGCCGCGTGAAATTATCGACTAGAAGGAATACAAAATCACTGTTTGTATGTGTGAGTGGTACTTAGAAATAGTGTAAAATAGTAAATTTATCTACATTAAGGGGATTAATGTTACAATGAGAAGTTGAATGTTTGTTGTAATACGTCAATTTTAATATTAAAGGTTCGCGAAGCATAATTGAAAGTATATAAATGCCTGTACGACTCCACAAAAAAAATAAGACTGGTAATTTGAAGATTAACGCCATCTAACGCAGCCTGAGCTTCGGGTAACCTAAGCGAGCCACCTTAATTGTAAAAATGCCCCATTCTGTGATGATAGAACATTATTATAACGTATGTATTGCAGAATCCCGTCGTCGCTGCGCAAGCCGGCCGTGGAGATGATCGTGATGCAGCTGCAGGAGGACCCGCTGCAGCGGCCGTCCGTGGACAAGCTGCTGCAGCACCAGTTCTTCACGTCGGGCATCATGCCGGCCGCGCTGCCGCTCTCCTGCCTCACCACCGCGCCGCGCACCGACCAGCTCGAGAAGCTCGCGCTCCAGCGCCGGCCGCTGCATGAAATCAATTCTAATGGTAAACCCCACTCTCTTCTTCCTCGGTCCCATGCAGCGTACCCACAGCGTGCGGTCATGCGCCACACTAAACATAAATTGACGAGTAAAGTTCCACGCCCAACGGACCGCTTCGCTAGGAAATTGCCGCGGGAATCGGCCCAATCAGTGTAGATAATATCGCATGGCGTTGCAGTTTCTCGAAGCGATTCGTCCTTTGTAAAACTCTAATATTCCTGGCGACATAGCACTTACATTTAGCGGCAACTTCAACTATTGATTCAAGCGCGGGAAAGCACTAAACCGATTAATGTTAACCAGTTATCACTGAGATCATCATCGGCCTTCAAGTCTCTAACAGACTATTCAAGCAGTGTCAGGCGGGGCAACAACGTTTTTCGTGGCTGTGTAAGCCAATACGGGAGCGGCAAACACGACCACAACTCTGGCAGGTGTAGTGTACCCGTGGCGAAGAGGTATCGCGCTGATAACGCTTGGCTCGCTTACTTGCGAGTGAAGCAAACCAAGCATTGTTGTGGATTGTACGTCCATCAAACACTAATTTGCGCCACCTGTCTCTATCTTCGGCAAGCTCTTCCCATTTGTGGACCGGGATGTTGAAGGCGTGCATGTCTCGCTCGCGAGACATCACTGAGAACTTATATTTTAATAGTCCCCATATTACATCACTATGTTCTTGCTTTTAAATATTGTATCATACTTTATAAGTCTTATTTTTTTTTAATAGACGATGGACGTCGCGATGAAAAGATCACAGTGCCCACTGGGCTAGCGGAGTCCCAGTCTAACCGACAGCACCTGTTGTCTCTACAAGAACAGCTCGTCAAACTGCTCTGTAGTAAGGTAAGTTTTGACGATAGTTCCATACTTAAATATTTAAAAACCTACATCGTCCTACGCATACACCTACAACGAACAGGGCCAGCTTTACTGCGCACAGTGCGACCGGATATTTAAGACCAAGTTCGGATTCGCGAGCCATATACGTGCTCATCAGAGGAAAATGTAAAGGTCGCCGTTGTCGGATACGACATGGAGGACTATATATATATATATATATATTTAAAAAACGGAACCCTTATAGGATCTTGCGTCTGTCACAGCCGATTTCTTGATAAATCTATTTCTTACACTATGGGTTAAAATTTTACTAGCAAGTATCATTTGTGGCACAGAAAGCCATGAATGAAGGTAACATGGATAGATTATGCAGTGCAATGAGCGTTAGTCGTGTTACGTTCCAGCTGAAAAACCGGCGGCACATGCTGACGGACGAGCTGAGCGACCCGGCGGCGCAGCCGCTCGTGTGGGTCAGCAAGTGGGTGGACTACAGCGACAAGTACGGCTTCGGCTACCAGCTGTGCGACGAGTCCGTCGGCGTCATGTTCAACGACACCAGCAAGATCGTCATGCTCGCCAACGGAGTGTAAGTCGCCCACTTGTCACTTGTCGCTCATCCGGCTTGCCGGGACCTGTAATTTTGGAATCAGCACCCCCTAAAACCTATTTTACGACACCCATGACGACTTTTGTGTCAAAGTGACAGTCAGCAATGTCAGATTCCAAATTGGTCATTAATTTTGGAATCAGCACCCCCTAAAACCTATTTTACGACACCCATGACGACTTTTGTGTCAGAGTGACAGTCAGCAATGTCAGATTGAACATTGGTCATTAATTTTGGAATCAGCACCTCCTAAAACCTATTTTACGACACCCATGACGACTTTTGTGTCAAAGTGACAGTCAGCAATGTCAGATTCCACATTGGTCATTAATTTTGGAATCAGCACCCCTAAAACCTATTTTACGACACCCATGACGACTTTTGTGTCAAAGTGACAGTCAGCACTGTCAGATTCCAAATTGGTCATTCATTTTGTAATCAGCACCCCCTAAAACCTATTTTACGACACCCATGACGACTTTTGTGTCAGAGTGACAGTCAGCAATGTCAGATTGAACATTGGTCATTAATTTTGGAATCAGCACCCCCTAAAACCTATTTTACGACACCCATGACGACTTTTGTGTCAAAGTGACAGTCAGCAATGTCAGATTCCACATTGGTCATTAATTTTGGAATCAGCACCCCCTAAAACCTATTTTACGACACCCATGATGACTTTTGTGTCAAAGTGACAGTCGGCAATCTGAGGTACTACATATTCGTAATCTGAAAGTAATCAAGTCAATAATTTCAGTTATTTTGAATCGACTATGATTCCGAGTTATTGGTAATAGTAATGATTGTATAGATGATTAGTGATTCCTTTACATGTAATAATGGTAATTTACCGTTTCACTTGATTACATTACAAGTAATCTGACACCCAGTAGTGTCAGATTACAAAGTAAAATCAAGTAATCGTGTAATCCGGAATCGATTACGATTTCCCCATCTCTGGGTTTAGTTATATGGTTCATTGGTACTGGTGACCACCATCTGGCTCCATCATCAGACCCTGAGTACCACCTCTTGTCAAAGGTCTTGTTGAGACGAACCCAACGAGCCTAAACACGAAGTCGTTTACTTACATGGTTCACTGGTACTGGTGACCACCTTCTGGCTCCATCATCAGATCCCGAGTACCATCTTGATGTGTCTTATCATCTTGACCGTATTGTAATTTTCACATTTTTATCATCACAACGTTGTAATACTTTAACATTCAAACATAACAAAGTATTACAAAAGCAAATATTTACGGATCTAGGATCAAATTCGTTGGTCGCTGTTTACACACACACAATGCGAGGATAGCCCGTGTAGAAACAAGGCGTCCGACCCACACAACAATAAATATTCTCGACGTTTGCGATGAAAACTCGGAGACCAAAGCGACATACGCCTTACCTGCTCGAGCTCCGGCGCGGCACTGAAATCGCAGGCGTCCGTCGCCGGTAAAATAGCGACAGGAAGGCTAGTTTTCAAAAAATTGGCAAAAAATCATGATAAAATATTATAACGACAAATGGATAACAGCAGTTTAAGCACATTGTGCAGATTATTTATATACTAAAATAACTTCGATAACATGTAGATTTTCGGAGAAATGATCACTTGTTTCGATGTATTTTCAAGACAAAATTGAGTTCGTTTTACTTTCAATTTCTCAATTTCAAAGGATTAAATGATAAATATTGTTTAATGGGCCTTAAGTACAAGATATTTGAAACTTAAATTTACCTCATTTATGAGAGTGATCTTATCAAATTGTACATAATAAGAGCTCCGAATTCTGTGCTTCACGCGGTTTTTCCTAAACGAGCATCAGAAAAACAATCATTACTAATTGAAAAACTTTTTATTTCATATGTTTTTTATTTAACCGACAGTTAATAAGATGTTCCCTAAACTTTCACTGTCTTTTAGTATGAGTAAAGTGTACAATTTTGTCGATAAATATTGTGCATTTTACAATATATCGCCTTTTTTTGTCATAGCGCTCTTAACTATTTCGCCACCCCCTAAACCCCGTGGCCGTCTTACGGCCCAGCCACGACATTGGTCTAAGCGCGGCAGCGGCGAGCGGCAGCCATACGTGCGAATGAAAAGTCCCATCGCTGTGTCTCGCTTCAATGTATGGCCGCCGCTCGCCGCTGTCGCGCTTAGACCAATGTCGTGGCTGAGCCGTTAGTCTACTGTTAGAGATATGGAGCGTAGACTAGCAACCTGTCACTGCAATAACACAATTTCGTTTTCTTTCAAGTTGCTAAGAGTGCCTCTGTCTCTTGATCAGTTTCATGTGCTCTGCTCCTTTTGGGAGAACTCACACTTAAAAAAACATAATTTTCTAGTAGTTTCAAAGGCATCGCGTGCATAAAGGCCTATACTTTGATTGCTGGTCGTTAATTTACCTTAACAACTGTAAAAGTAGTCCTACATGTTACCAGTGGTTACTACTTGAAAAAAAAAAAACAATTTAGATACCACTGGTAACAATTTGATAGTAACAACATTTTAATGTGAATTATTTATATTGGCAGGACTGTACACTTCATCACTCGCGAAGGTCAAGAAGTTTATTTAACTATGAATGATTACCCACCGGAACTCGCCAAGAAAATGAAACTGCTCTGTTACTTCAGGAGATACATGAGTGACTACCTCATGAAAGCAGGTACATAATGCTTAAAACTTGTCTTAAATATTCAACAACTGTTTCTATTTAAATTACATGCATGAAAGTATGTAATCGTTGGATACAGACTTCATATTCATATTAATTTATTCAATGCAACCATGGTATTTTACAGAGGTGTTTGTAGATTGTAGGTACTCTCAGCTGCAAAAGTGCATGGTGAATTTATCAATGAATTCATTCATAATTTCTCTATGCAATTTTGCAGCTCACTGTACAAACATAGACCCTACTAGGGTGTAGCATTTTTACATATTTTTAATGTGTTTCACAAAGATCAATAAATGTATGTCATTATGTATCTTTTAAATCCTTCCTCAAAAAAATATTCCTCAGTTACAACATAATATATTACAACTTCTTTGCTTGTCATTTGTATGCAATGCACCACCAACCACGTTTAACAATCATAGTTACGCAGCAAGCGTCTATGGAACTTGCCATACAATAATATTTAGCACACTCTTTCACCTAGACTCTATCTTATCTTATCTTGAAACTGCTGGGGCCCTTACGGATACACTTCGACCCATCGGGATCTTTTGTGCAATTACCCCCTACGATCCTAAGATCCTTCCGAGACTAGATGAAATTAGTTAAAAGTATGAATAGGTAAGGTAGTTATGTAATGTGTTGATTGGCAATGTGTAGGCCCGTCGGCGGTGGTGCGCGAGAGCGACGGGCTGTCGCGAGTGCCGCACCTGCACCAGTGGTACCGCTCCACGCTGGCCGTCATCATGTACCTCACCAACGGCACGCTGCAGGTAACTGCTCCAATAACCTTCTACCTATCGCCCGAGCCCAATAGCAATCCAATAAAGCATATGGAATATATTTCCCACCAATCTTTCAACTCTTATTTCACAGTGATAGATCAATTTTGCATAATTCCTGACCGGCTTATGCCTTATAAACATAAAGTATGTACGTAAAGTTTACACGTCGTAATCGTTACAATCGTATTTTATGTTTTCTATGATATTTGTAAGTCTCAATCCCTCATTTCCCGTCGCTTAATAAAATCAATTTCATTAAAATCTTGTTAGCTAACAGGGGCCCGTTTCTCGAAAGGTACAAGCCTTGTATTACAAGTGCGCGAACTGTCAAATCGTATGGGTTGTCATGGAAACACACTTATAACTTATAATACAAGGCTTGTACCTTTCGAGAAACGGGCCCCAGGTGTTCTCATCGCTTAGGAAATCTCATGTATGGGAAGCAGATTTTTGTCTTTCTTGATGGCGCTTTATCCGGTCGGCCACGGTCGAGGCATTAAAGTACCACCTTATACTTGACAAATTACACATACAGTTACAAATCTCGCTCTTACTCATAACAATTCAATGAGGCGACACTCGTTATTAAATAAAATATGTTTATTTTTAGATAAACTTCCAAGACCATACCAAGATCATATTGTGCCCGCTGATGCAAGCCGTGACGTATATAGACGTAGAGAAGAACTTCAGAACGTTCCGCTTCAGCACGATCGAGAAGTACGGGTGCGACCCGAAGCTGTTCAGCAACCTCGCGTACGCTCTCGACAAACTGAACTCGGTGCTGGGCTTGCCCGTGAGCCCCGTGATGTCGCTCAGCTAGGCGCGCGCGCGGTGCGGTGCGGCGCGGCGCGGCGCGCAAGCGCAGCGCGCACGTTCCCGACCGTGTCTGACGAGCGGCGTTCTGCTTGGGAACCAGACCCACGTCCGCAACATGATTTCTTTATCATGGCTTTCGAAGAATTCCTTTATTATATTGATATTGATTTTCTAAACACGAAATATTTTCACATAAAATCAATTTCATGTTGATTGTTGCATGGTATTATTCTTTTTGTTAGCTATTTTTGTTAATTGCATTTCTACATGGCGAGTCCCTTTGAAATAATTGCATCCTTATTTTGTGCCCAGTATTTATGTTATATTTAGGCGATATTGATTAAGTAGTTGAACGAGATAATAGGTTTTGTAGACGTTAAAAAGTACTGTCTAAAAAGTCCTGGTGTGTTTTTTTATTGACTATAAAAATATAATATGGATTTGTAACTAGAATACGTGTTGCCTTAGGACGGTATATTTTACGAATACCCTACATGTACGCTCTGTCTATCACTACAGGGCAAGCATGGTGCCGCCTGTGTGATGACTTACGCGCATTGGACTCATTTTATTGTAAAATTAAAAACGTTCATTTTATTCCGTAGAAATTAGATTACGTTCGAATCTAATTTAGGGGAACCTGGGGAGGAGTTGACTCCTTTTGATTTTATCTATACTTCAAACATTCCACATGTTTGGCAACTCCGCTCAATATTTCAATAACTGTGTTGATTTTTATTTAATTATAGTAACCAAAATAATATGAAATGAAAGTTTCGTTTGATAGCGAAAGCATTTATTGTTTCAACGAGATTTTATTAGACTACAATACGGCGTATTGTTTTATTATCGCCAATCTGTGATGACTTCTATAACTCTTTTACATACGACCAAACGGAATTGGTGGTAAGTGTCAGCAATTTTTTTCCAGTAGGTAGTTACCACTGTGGTATTTTTAGTAGTTATCGGTAGTAAAAGAAATTGTTAAACGGTAATTACGACTAAGTGACAAGTGATTCAAATAGTACCTTAGTAATGTAGGTATAATAATAACAGTCGCGCATGTCTTCATTTTTTTTAATACAACGTACTGATTATGATACTCTTTGTTTATCAGTGGTTTCTTTCCTAACGCAAACAGCTAATTCATGAAATTCTGACCTTTGCATAACCTCCATAATTACCAATCTTGTGTAATGTAATGAAGGGCGACCATTCATTATTGCAACCGTTTACGGTGATTTTCGCTGGTTCGGAAATCAGCAAAAAAGCATCAACATAGACATTTTTACTATAAGAATTGAAATATATATGTAAATGTATTATAAATTTTATTGTAACGAGTCGCTAGTTACTTTTTGATATCTATCAACAAGGATAGTTTGATTATGTCCGATAACGGCATCGTGGCCATCAAAACAGCGTTTTGTTCTGAGAAATAATAAGTACCTAGTTGTTATTTTTTAAATGCTTAAATACTCTGAAAGTAGGCGAAATCCAGAAGAGTTTATATGATATTTTCTCTTCTGATATGATGAGGAGTACGCTGTTAAAATTATTCGGTTTCTTCATGTTACGCGGTGTATAAGGTACATGGATAATAACTGGCTACATTGGTCTAAAAAAGACCTCTGTATTGGTAAACACGTAGATTATAGAAACCTCTAAATTACTGGTATGTGACATCTTTATGCATTATGGCACTATTCCATTATGACTATTTCTGCTCAACAAACACTGCACTGAAATATCTCCAAATTTACTTCAAATTTTAATTATTTATAACGAAAAGACAAATCGCGACATAGCGACGTTTTTCGATTCTTAATGACGAAGAGATTTTTTCAATGTTTGTTTTACTTTGAATCTAATCCTTAACTTTTCACGGTAAGTTTAAAATGTTTTGTTCGTTAATATATAAAACAAAACAGACTATAATCATAGCTAATTCCTAAGTACCGCTCTAAAATCCGTTTAAACCCACGCACTGTACTTATTGGATTAATTGGGACCTTACAATTCTTATTTTCCTTGCATTAGTGTAGTGAAAAAAGTTATGTTTATTTAATTTTTCCTCTTGAAGCCAATGCATTCCAGTTTTAGATTCAGTCGTTATTCTCGCCGTTGACGGAGTCTTTCGTTTGCTTGAAATATGATTACCATTTATATGTGACTATTAAAAACAAAACAAAAATAGAATTGCAAAGTATATTTGCATGTTTTTGTCCAATAGTGAGAGTATCATTATAATAAATAGTAGTGGAATATCGAGGCCGGCGAACTGCGGCCCAAGAGCCACAACAGAAATATTGTAAAGCACCTTTATTAATCTTATACTTTTAAACGAGCAATTCTTGTATATTTATTTATTTATTTATTTATTTATTTATATACACCGACGATCTCGGAAACCGCTCTAACGATTTCGCTGAAATTTGTTATGTGGGGGTTTTCGGGGGTGAAAATTCGATCTAACTTGTCCTTAGGTCCCGGAAAACGCGAATTTTCGAGTTTTCATGAGTTTTTCTTCGCGCGCCATCTCGTGTGGAGTAGTTGCATTATTAAGACAGAATTCTTTCGCTCGATGTAGGTACTATTTATTGCAAAAACTAGATGGCGACACAGGTCAAGGCCCCGTATACGAAGCAACAAACATTGAGTAACTTATGAATCGCGGGCGAGGTGTAATAATTTTTTCAAGTCATTTCATATTACTGAAAAAAATACTTACCACGAATAGAAAATTACACAATTTTTTTGAATGACATTTTTTGTGGCGGAAGCGCGCCATCTCGTGTGGAGTAGTTGTATTGTTAAGACTGAGAATTCTTTCGATCGATGTAGGTACTATTTATTATCAAACTAGATGGCGACACAGGTCAAGGATACGAAACAACAAACATTGACTAACTTATGATTCGCGGATGACAAAACTTGCGTATTCATTAAGTGCTTTAATTATTATTACGAATTTTAAGCTTCTTCCGTTATCTGAGTAGTATTTTTAAAATTAAATACTTCAAACAGAAGTGCATTCTAGAATTATCCGGAAATAATAGGCACATACC
Organism: Leguminivora glycinivorella; assembly: GCF_023078275.1. NCBI lineage: Eukaryota > Metazoa > Arthropoda > Insecta > Lepidoptera > Tortricidae > Leguminivora > Leguminivora glycinivorella. The sequence continues at coordinate 20,547,660 of NC_062998.1, forward strand.
GCCATCTGTTAATTGTATTCCGTACTAGCAAGTACTGTTATTTTAGAACTATGAACAAGTAAAAACGAGCAATTCTTGTATATTCCTTTATTTATTTATATAGACGTTCGCGGAAACCGCTCTAACGATTTCGCTGAAATTTGTTATGTGGGGGTTTTTGGGGGTGAAAAATCGATCTAGCGAAGCCTTATCGCCATCTCGTGTGGAGTAGTTGTATTGTTAAGAGAGAATTCTCGGGCGGCGAAATTAACGACCATATAGCTGCGCTTAGCTCAGCGATGAGGTCGATCTAATAATGTTCACAGACAGATCGCATGTGTCAGGGTTTCGAATTTCGGCCAGAAATTAAGTTTTTGTTTTTATTTTTTTTACAACAGTTTTTTTTTAATATAAAGACGTGATATAATAAAATAGAACCGAGCGAAGCTCGGTCACCCAGATATTGTTGGTTAAATGACAATGATCAATGTGGAAGTCACGTGATCGCTCACATTTTAAGTGTGACTCGTTTGGTTTTAGAATTAATGTGGCCTGTTTGGCTTCTATCTGGTGGTATTTCAAGTATTATTTAGCTACATTATTTTTCCTGAAACAACATACGTGTTATTAACTGACATCAACAACTGTTAAAAAATGTTAAGTAAATGTATCAATCAAAGGTAACATTATATATCGAAAATTAAAATACAACGCTATACTTAGAAAAATAAAAAAATACTTCTACTAGTATGTAATTTGTATGAACTTTATGATTTAGGAGCATACCAATACCTACGAAAAAGAGATAATTATGCGTCTTTTTGGAGAAAAGTGCTTGCCTTAGTTTTATTTTGCCATTTGGATTAATTGAGAAAGTAAGTTATTTTCTATTCAATTACATATTAATAAGAATACCCTGAGGAATTTTGAAATAGCATTTTGTTTTTTTTTATTATAACGTATTTGCAATTGACTCATCTAACATCTTTGCACCACCTTTGTTTTTTCCGACAATTCAGACAAAATCTGAACAAATTAGGCAATTATAAATAATTATAAACCTTTCCCAAGAGTAACTCTATCCCTAGGTGTAAAGCGCATTTAAATTCCGTTTATTTAAAAGGCGTTAGTGAAGGCATGCTTGACTGCTCTTGTTAATTTATTATCATATCTAGATATTACACTACGGTACTACTATTGACTCGCTTTTGCACTTAACAGTATGTATTACCGGTGGTTGATGGACACCCCCGAACAGTGATTCCGGCAAAGTTCGACTCCCATTAATTGCTACATAGCAGATATTATGCTTGTGCTACCAGATTAGATACCTAACCGCGTGATTTTTGACAACCCTAAAAAAAATAGTTGAAAGGGATAGTGCCATGCATTAGAAAGGGACAATATTATTCGACCCGTACCGCTGTGAAACTTCGGTTTTGTAGGAAAGAAAGTGTCCTTTCTGTACGTAAGTAGGGATTATTAATTATTCTGTGGTGTTAAATACATAGGTACATTTATGAAAGTTAGAACGACAAACTTCCTCCCACGAGATCATCTCTAATGAATTAACGTTATAGGAATGAGCAATTGTTAAAATAAAAAAGCAGAATAATATGAAATTAAATTAAAATTTCTTTTTTCAAGGCATTTGTTAGTTAATTGCATAAAAATGTTCACAACTACGTACTGTGTTATATGTTTAGGGCGTAGTACCTAGTTAAATGGTCACAGTAACAAAAACATACAAATGTCACAATGGCCTATACCTACCGAAAAGTGTGTGTGTGGATTGAGTGAGCACCTTCCGAAAATGAAAAAAAATATGCTGATCATTTAGTAAAAGTTCTAAAACAATTGTAAAACGAATCTCTGAATTTGTAAAAAGATAAATCAAAAGATACAGCCATTAACATGTGCTCACTCAGTTCTCACAAACTACCAACGAAAACAGTGAATATATTCATTTAACATATAATATTTATATACTAACATTTAGTAAAAAATAGGCCAACCTACCTCTATAAATATTAGATCACCTAGTGACGTATTAAATTTTTTACAAATAGTTTCTTATGCTCACTCAATCCACACACTTTTGAAAAGCCGAATTTTGATGAAAAACATAAGATTTAGACCGCTATTATATGTGTATAGTTTAGTAAAAGTGAAATGGGAATTTGTAAAATACAAAACGAACCACTAACGTGTCAGGTTTTTTTATAATAAATTTTTGTAAGTGCTCACTCAGTCCACACGTTTTGAGAAAGTTAAAAATGTAAATATCTTACGATTTGTAGCACCTAAGACACTCGAAAGTACTTCAACATTTAGTAAAAATTTTTACTAAATATCCACCATCTAATATTTTATATTCGTTGTCTGGTTTTAAAGATATTCAGACATAACTTTTCTCATACAAATGTATCAAGTAGGGTGACCACACTATGTCGGCTCCTGATTTTCCCCACCTTCCCATTGTCATATTGAGATTGGGGAGTATCGTTCGTTCAATTTTGATAATATTAAACTAATACCATATTAATTATCCATCTGCAAACTGTTTTTAGGTTATGTTCTTGGCCTAGTGATGATGTGTATTGTGTAATTTTTATCGACGTCAGGATAATAACCATATCGACATGCATGCATTAAAAAGGACATGAATGATAATTGGTAAGAAACAAAGAATATAATACTTCACTAGTAAGAAACCAGAACCTGGTAATCTAATCGCGCTAACAGATGAGCGTACCGGATTTGTAAGTGGGAGCGAGAAATAGTTATTCTTTTCTCGCTCCCACTTACAAATCCGGTAAACTATTATCAAAATTGAACGAAACTCCCCAATCTCAATATGACAATGGGAAGGTGGGGAAAATCAGGAGCCGACATAGTGTGGTCACCCTACTTGATACATTTGTATGAGAAAAGTTATGTCTGAATATCTTTAAAACCAGACAACGAATATAAAATATTAGATGGTGGATATTTAGTAAAAATTTTTACTAAATGTTGAAGTACTTTCGAGTGTCTTAGGTGCTACAAATCGTAAGATATTTACATTTTTAACTTTCTCAAAACGTGTGGACTGAGTGAGCACTTACAAAAATTTATTATAAAAAAACCTGACACGTTAGTGGTTCGTTTTGTATTTTACAAATTCCCATTTCACTTTTACTAAACTATACACATATAATAGCGGTCTAAATCTTATGTTTTTCATCAAAATTCGGCTTTTCAAAAGTGTGTGGATTGAGTGAGCATAAGAAACTATTTGTAAAAAATTTAATACGTCACTAGGTGATCTAATATTTATAGAGGTAGGTTGGCCTATTTTTTACTAAATGTTAGTATATAAATATTATATGTTAAATGAATATATTCACTGTTTTCGTTGGTAGTTTGTGAGAACTGAGTGAGCACATGTTAATGGCTGTATCTTTTGATTTATCTACCGAAAATGGTGTGTAATGCTCTTAGTAAGTAAGGTTTTTCTTTTATTGAACACAATGAACACCCTCTCAAACAGTAGATCAGTGAATCTATTCTTAACCAAGCACCTATGTATAGTAAGCTCCCGTGAATAGTAATATATCGAGCTTATATAATATTCGATTATTCTTGCTGAACTCACTGGGGTGACTATGACAATGCGCGTTGACTTTTCGCAGTTTATTTATTTTTTGTATTTTTTGTACCCTACCCAGGAAAATGCCTAATATAAACTAACATTTTCTATACATTATACGAAAATATTAAAAACAAACTTGCTTAATTTATTTTCCCTTCACTAGCTCGGAAACACGTGTCTTATCCTTTAATGCCAGCGGGTCATAACCCATTTTATCCACTAGTGTATAAAGTAATTTGACCTTGAATATAGTCAAATGTTCTGCTTTAAAATTGATAAAAGTGGGTGAATAAAGATAATTTACCACCTGTGGAACTATATTAACTATATAAGGGAGCAGTGACAAACGCGTTTTTTGCGTTGTACTGTCCTCGCTATTGTGAGAGGAAAAGTTTTGAGTTACACACGGGTGCAAATGTATTTTACTTCTCGTATGTTGAAAAACTCGCCAAGTTCAGGATTCTATAGTTGAACCAACTATGGAATCTTTTCACTTGCTCGTTTTTCAACTTCACACTCTGCGTTAAAATACAACTTTTCACCCTTGTATAACAAATAACTATTATAGTCATTTGCACTCCAAAATTGATTTGTCTGCGATTAAAATACACAGCATTGGTAAACAGTGGTAGGAAAACAGATGTAGTACGAAAAGATTTGCCTTCGTATTCTTACGAAAGCAAATCTTACTGACATTGACTGAACTAGCATGACACATACGAACGTTTCCGGAAAAATACGAAGGAACCCTTTTCGCACTACACCTGCACATATCAAATGGGCGTACTAGCACGCCTAACGAAGACATTTAACTGTCCGTCGGCGGAAATAATTCGTGTATAGGCGAATTTTGGCATAGTTGTAGGGAATGGTGTTATAATCCACATACTCAAAGTACTGATGGGTAGGGGAGGAGCTAACGGGTGGAGGGGGGTGTAAAGGTCCCTTTTTTTAGTTTTTCGCGAATAACTCTTAAACTGTGGCACATAGCAAAAAATGTTCTGAAACACAAGTAATCTTCATAATATTCTCTACAAAAAAGTCTTATACACTTTTTATCTGGGACCAATCATTCATGAGATATGGAAGGAAAAAGATGGACAATAAAGGAATAAACTCATTTGTTTATGAACAATACGTTTATTCTTATAGAGACGCGGAAGCGTGTCAAGCCAGGTTCAAGTAACAAAAGTAGCAAGCAGCACCGTGTGTAATATTACACGAACTGTTTGGAGCCACATTTGACCCCCTTCTAACTCAAAAACTATTTCACATAAACGTGTTATAATGCAACGTAAAAAGAAACCAACGCGCGTAGTAAAGTATGAGCTATAAGCGCTCCTCAATAAGCCCGGTACTAGCAGCCCGCCTTAGTGCGTTTTCACATTATCCGATCCGATATCGGATGTCGGAAGGATTTCAAAGGCAAAAATCCAAGACGGCGCCTTAAATGTACGTGATATCGGTTCTACTTCCGATATCGGATCGGATAATGTGAAAACGCACTTACCCCGCGCGCGCGCGCAGCCCTTTATAAGCCACCGCGCGGCCGGCGCTCTCTCATCCCAGTCGTCCTCAAAACGTCGACGTAAGTGCGTTTTCACATTATCCGATCCGATATCGGATGTCGGAAGGATTTCAATAGTAAAAATCAAAGATGGCGGCTTAAATGTATGGGATATCGGTCCTACATCCGATATCGGGTCGGATAATGTGAAAACGCACTAAGACCGCCCCACAAGGATGGGGCGCGACCAGATACAGCCCTCACAGCGCCCAGCGCGGAAGGGGCTACTCACACCCCAGCAGGGGTGTTGAACGACATTACAGCAGCGCTCTCTCAGTTTGTCTCGCGCAGCGATCCGATCACATTGTAGCTAATAAATTGTACGTTAAATACAAAAATATTTGTACGCCTTTTTTTTCGGATTCAATAAGTAAAATTTTCCTAAAATAGAGGTAAGTTTAGCACGTGCATTCAATATTCAAGCAGGCGTACAAATATTTTGTATTTAACGTACAATTTATTTACCACCTACTGAATGGGGATGAACTAGAAGAGGCGATGGCATATTAAAGCCAGTGACAACCAACGACCCAGTGGCACCTGACTCCATTCTCAAAACTATATTTTGCCGATGCAAGACTGGGTGTGGGGTGCGATGCGGCTGCCGAAAAGCAGGAATCGCCTGCTCCAGTGTCTGTGGTGTATGCTCGGGAGCATGCACTAACGGAGCTCCCATCGAAGTAGAGACGGAAGATAGGAATTTTATTTATGAATTTATCCCATCAAAGCAATACCGGGCGGTCGTGATGCTTTGCTCGTCAAGTCAGCTACAATGTGATCGGATCGCTGCGCGAGACAAACTGAGCGAGCGCTGCTGTAATGTCGTTCAACACCCCTGCTGGGGTGTGAGTAGCCCCTTCCGCGCTGGGCGCTGTGAGGGCTGTATCTGGTCGCGCCCCATCCTTGTGGGGCGGTCTTACGTCGACGTTTTGAGGACGACTGGGATGAGAGAGCGCCGGCCGCGCGGTGGCTTATAAAGGGCTGCGCGCGCGCGCGGGATAAGTGCGTTTTCACATTATCCGATCCGATATCGGAAGTAGGACCGATATCCCGTACATTTAAGGCACCGTCTTGGATTTTTGCCTTTGAAATCCTTCCGACATCCGATATCGGATCGGATAATGTGAAAACGCACTAAGGCGGGCTGCTAGTACCGGGCTTATTGAGGAGCGCTTATAGCTCATACTTTTACTACGCGCGTTGGTTTCTTTTTACGTTGCATTATAACACGTTTATGTGAAATAGTTTTTGAGTTAGAAGGGGGTCAAATGTGGCTCCAAAAGGTTCGTGTAATATTATTACACACGATGCTGCTTGCTACTTTTGTTACTTGAACCTGGCTTGACACGCTACCGCGTCTCTATAAGAATAAACGTATTGTTCATAAACAAATGAGTTTATTCCTTTATTGTCCATCTTTTTCCTTCCATATCTCATGAATGATTGGTCCCAGATAAAAAGTGTATAAGACTTTTTTGTAGAGAATTTTATGAAGATTACTTGTGTTTCAGAACATTTTTTGCTATGTGCCACAGTTTAAGAGTTATTCGCGAAAAACTAAAAAAAGGGACCTTTACACCCCCCTCCACCCGTTAGCTCCTCCCCTACCCATCAGTACTTTGAGTATGTGGATTAGAACACCATTCCCTACAACTATGCCAAAATTCGCCTATACACGAATTATTTCCCGCGAGATAGGCTTCATTGAGTGTGCTATACACCCGGCAAACTTTTGAACCGTGTAGCATGCAGATGTTCGGCCTCCTTCCGGGTAGTTATACAAAACATTAGTAGGGATAGGATATTTTGTGTACGTATTCCCAGGCTTACAAACGGTATAGTCGCCATCAAATAAGTGTCCAAGGCGCTCCCAGGCATCTTATTGAAGGTGTACACACTAACAGTGTTTTCTAACACATAAAAATAAGCCTTAACCCTTAAATGCATGATTTTTAGGGTTCCGTACCTCAAAGAGGAAAAACGGAACCCTTATAGGATCACTCGCGTGTCTGTCTGTCCCTCTGTCACAGCCGATTTCTCCGAAACTACTAGACCGATTTACTTGAAATTTGGCACACGTATGTAAACAAGTGGCCCAAAGACGGACATGTAATATAATTAAATGAAATTAAACGAAATTTAATTATAGGGGCCACTTTTGGGGGTAAAATAGAAAATTAAAAATCAAAGTTATTAGAACTATATTGTGCTACATATCAAATGAAAGAGCATTTTATAAGCATCTCAAATATATTTTTTTTATAGTTTTTATTTTGGTAATTTAGAAGTAATTTAAGAAAATAAGCAAAAAATTACCATTCCCCCCCCCCCCTTATCTCCGAAACTACTTAGCGGAAAATTTTCAAAAAAATACACGAGATAGCCCTCTACCTGTAGATTACAGGAAAACCTATTAGAAATCTACAGTCAAGCGTAAGTCGGACTTAAGAGAAAAAAACTCAAATTGAGATTTTTCACTCACTGCCGCTGCAAGTACTTACTAAATGTTTTGAAATTTTGTGAGCGCCATGGACAGGTAGAAAGAAATTCATTTCTGTTTAGAAATTGTTAAAAATTTTAAGCATTTGCCAAAATGACTTAAGTTCCTACTAAAAAAGAGGCGCTTACGACTGTTTAGAACTGCACTGACCATAATATTGCCCTAATAGGTCCAAAAAATGGTGTATATATACGAAAACAAAAAAATTGTGCCACCGACAACCAAAATCTGAAGTCTATTTGCTCTATCTCTTATAGTTTCCAAAATATACGCAAAATCTTTAAAGTACAAATCTAGCGTAGTCAGGCGCTCATGACCTTTTTGTATGGAAATGTCGAAATCCGACTCGCACTTTACCGATTTTCATAGAAAGTTGTGTTTTATTATAGTTTTGAAGGAGGTTTCTTGTTTTTAACCACCAACGCAAAAATATTATAATAATAATAGGGTAGGTGGCAAACATGCATACGGTCCGCCTGATGGAAAGCGGTGACTGTTACATATGGACGCCTGCCACTCAAGGAGTGGCACATGTGCGTTGCCGACTCGACTCATTAGAAACTTGTACAAACCTGTACTTAGAAGGGGCCTGGGTGCCGACGACTGAAGGAAGGAGGGGGAAGAAAGGAAGGAGTACCGCACCCTCGTTGAGCTCTGGCTGCCTTACTCACCGGCAGGAACACAACAATGAGTAAAGTCTAGTGCTACTTGATTGCGGTCTTTTGTAAAGCGGAGGTATTAGACTCTGCTCTACCTTAGAGTATATTCAATTTAGTATTAGAGTTATCAGTCAAGAAATTTAAATGCAGCGCCATCTATTATTAGTTTCGACAACTTTTCATGTGACTTTCCATGCCTAAAGGTTCGCACAAGTCTCAAGTCGCGTAAATTACTTAATAAATTTTGCCGAGAGACGGCGCTAAATACAATAATACTCATTAGAGTACCTATACTTCTAGTCAAAGACATATATAACTGCGTATAGACAGATAAAGTCTAAGAATAAAACGTACTTACCTCAGTACCACACAGAAGAAGGGCTCAGCTAGATGGCGCCCCCCCCCCTTATCACTTATCTTATTAATATTAACACGCTTTTATTAGGTCGTCGTGTATGTAACTAACTATGTAATGGAATCTGCGGAGGCTAATTTAACCATCTTCCAAGGATCGTAGCGTAATGATAATTGGCAGCTGTATGTAGTTCTGATGACAGTACAATAATATGGTACTGTTGAACTGATCTGATGATGGAGCCAGAAGATATGAACTGGAACTACATGATGGAACATCGTATCATAGCTGTTTTTGGGTTTCTTAGAAAAGTACAAGACTTTGACTATGAACTTTGACTACGATTAGGTTTCAAGGTCTGATGATGGAGCCGGAAGATATGAACTAGAACTACATGATGGAACATCGTATCATAGCTGTTTTTGGGTTTCTTAGAAAAGTCTTGTAATGAACTTTGACTACGATTAGGTTTCAAGGTCTGATGATGGAGCCGGAAGATATGAACTGGAACTACATGATGGAGCATCGTATCATAGCAGTTTTTGGGTTTCTTAGAAAAGTCTTGAAATGAACTTTGACTACGATAAGGTTTCAAGGTCTGATGATGAAGCCGGAAGATATGAACTGGAACTACATGATGTAACATCGTATCATAGCTGTTTTTGCGTTTCTTAGAAAAGTCTTGTAATGAACTTTGACTACGATTAGGTTTCAAGGTCTGATGATGGAGCCGGAAGATATGAACTGGAACTACATGATAGAACATCGTATCATAATAGTTTTTGGGTTTCTTAGAAAAGTCTTGTAATGAACTTTGACTACGATTAGGTTTCAAGGTCTGATGATGGAGCCGGAAGATATGAACTGGAACTACTAAAAAGATCAAAGTAGTATTTAAAATAAGTTGGGATAGGGTTTTCTTGAGACCCTTAAGAGCAAATAAAGGGGGGCTCAGGGGCGATCGAAGGCCCCCATAAAAAAGACAGATCAACGTAAGTATTTAAAATAAGTTGGGTTAAGGTTTTCTTGTGACCCTCCAGAGGAAATAAAGGGGGGGCTCGGGGGGCGAAGCCCCCGCAAAAAAGAAAGATCAACGTAGTATTTAAAATAAGTTGGGTTAGGGTTTTCTTGTGACCGTTCAGAGTAAATAAAGGGGGGCTCGGGGGGCGAAGCCCCCGCAAAAAAGAAAGATCAACGTAATATTTAAAATAAGTTGGGATAGGGTTTTCTTGTGACCCTTAAGAGCAAGTAAAGAGGGGCTCGGGGGGCGAAGCCCCCCACAAAAAAAAGTTCAACAAAGTAAGTTGGGATAGGGTTTTCTTGTGACCCTGAAGAGCATGAATAAGGGGGGCTCGGGGGGCGAAGCCCCCCGCATAAAAGAAAGATCAACATAGTAGAGAATGCCTTAAAGCATAAGTCCGCCTTTTGTACTGCAAGATTTTCTTTTATCACTGCTTCCAGTAGTTCCACAGGTGGTAAATGATCTTTATTACTAGATTCACCTACTTTTATCAATTTTAAAGCACTAATGGATAAAATGCGTTTTTACCCGCTGGTATTAAAGGACAAAACACGTGTTTCCGAGCTAGTGAGGGGAAAAAATTCAATGTTGGCTGCTCGCGTGCGGTCCGTTTGTTAATGTAGGTAAGAATTTAGAATGGCGTCATTTTGTGAACATCAAAGGAGTGAGCCTTCTGTACTTGTACTATTATATACATATATTCAAGCACAGTGTGACAAAACTAACAACATGTGTTCCAAGTACAACATTCGAAATGCCGGAAAGTTAGTAGGTATCGACCGTAAATTGGCGAAATCCAATTTACGGTCAAATTAACACATGTGATGGACCCTGCCGTCTATAATAAATTGCCGCAATATGTGGTTGAAGCGCCTAGTGTGTCGAACTTTAAGTACCTATCGCTTAAAAAATTGGCTGGTCGAGCACCCGTTCTACACTTATGACAATTTTTTTATTACCTAATTAGAAAAATATTTTTGTGCATTTTTTATGTGAATATTGCCTAACTTTTTGTAATTTCAATCTTCTGTCTATTTATTCTCTAAGTATTATTGTTGTATGAATATTATTTTTTTAAATCAAATCTTGACGTGTAAAATGGCGTTGAATGAATAAATGAATATGAGTATGAGTAGTATGATTATTTTAACCATTGAAAGTTTGTACGGAACCCTCGATGGGCGAGTCCGACTCGCACTTGGCCGGTTTTTTTCTTTTAACTAGAAATTAATAATGTGATAGACAATGTATTGATTTAAACTAACACGATCTTCACTCATATTATTAAATTAAAACGGGACTTAATCGCGTAAAACTTACGTATTATAAACTTACGTTTTAAAAACTCGTAACAGCTAGAAGATGTTGATACAACTCCCAGCCAGTCTACCCGTGACCACGGACGTAATGTCATGTCCGAAACGTCGGGTTAAATATAAAACGTAACTTTTACGCGATTAAGTCCCGTTTTAATTTAATCATATGAGTGATAGACAATGGTTTTCTGACTCTAGGAAAAATAATAAAAAAAAATTTAACATCGATTTTAATACTAAATCAGTGTTAGAAGTAAAATAGGCTAAATCTTACTTATATATAATTACTAGTAAAATTTATAAGAAAACTTTTACTACTATTAAAAAGGTACACTATTTGAGAAACCCCTATGATAAAATGATTAAACATAAAATAGTTACTATTTCCAACCATTTAAGAAAAAATGGCGGAAAAGAGTGAAAAAACTGGATGATGATCCTACAGATCTAAGAAAAATAAATAAAAAAGTCCAGCTCATATTTTGGCTAGTTTATTAAAAAATACATGCATTTATTTAAAGTCACACACAGGTCGAACGCGATTAATTAACATTATTTTTACCTTTTTTCCCAACGTTTCGGCCAGGTTGCACTGGCCGTGGTCGCGGAAGACTGACGTCCCAGCAAAGTGTCACCGGAGATGTAAACAACACAAAACTACCCGATATTAATTTATATAAATGTTCGGGGTAGACAAATAAATATAATCTACCCGCTTTTAGTTATTGTTTATTTCCCACCGCACGACACACAGCACTCACAACATCCGCGCACTGGTCCGAAGATAGATCTTTTGGTTTGAACATTTGAATCACTGGTCCCCATGTTGGCGATAATCTATACCCGTCTTCCCTGTTAAAGTTTTTAGGATATGTGTGTGACTTTAAATATGTGTACAAAGCGCGAGAACTTAAAGTGTTATAAATACATGCATTGTAGCCAAATGGCAACAATATGCATTTAAGGGTTAAGAACTTTTGGAAAGTTGTGTTTTATGTTTATATACAGCTCCCAGAGCCCATAGTAATACAAGCAATTGATGTAAGAAATCCAAGATCTCCATTTTACCTTTCTTTTAAAAAATATAGTTTGAAATATACGGTAGACTCCGGTTACAACGACGCTCAAGGGACAGCTGATAAGTATTACATTACGTCGTACTAACCGGATGTCGTACAAAACGAATTTCATTTCTTTTAATTAAAAATAATATCTACATTATCTACATCTCTATTACTAAATCATTTCAATCAATAGGTTTATTTACAGGGTATTATTATCATAGTATTAATACCTTATTTTATTGTGACTAGTTTAGTTAGAAAAAGTCATTTTAGTGTGCGTGCTTGCTCATCATTTGTAAGTAAAGCTAGTTTATACGCAATCGAAAAATACAAATTAGGTTCTATTTAGCTTATAAGATTAGAAACGAGGCGAACAAATTGTTAAAATTTTAAAAGCAATACTCCAAAAAGTTACATGGCCACAATGTAATCTTGCTACTTGTTGTAGGCAAGACGGGGGGGCCGTGCTCGGGTGAAAGAAGCTTTGTTTCCTCAATTTACTAGTAAAACTAAAAACGTTGTCGCTGGTCGTTGCAACCGGACTTGACGGACGGATTCTGTGTAAAATGTGTCGTAAAAAGCGGCTGGTCGTTAAAATCAGAGTCGTAATAAACGGATGTACTTTCATACTAGGTATCACATACGAAAACCAAATAAATACCTGTGCTTATGTCGTTGTAAGAGGTTGGACGTTAGGTCTATGCGGAGTCGTCGTAATAAACTAACCGGACTCTACTGTATTGTATAAAATGAAAATGTATAATTGAGTAGACTCGGGACTAATTTTTAAAATAAAATCATTACAGATAATAATGTTGTCAATGAAAAGTAATTAATAAATCCTTATTAATACAAAACATTCAATAATTACGTATTTTTGAACCTTTTTATGGCTAATTTTCCAAATTTTGAGAAATAAATACAGTTTCGGTTATTAACCGGTTAGAGACTATAAAAACCGGTCTTTAACAGAGGCCAAAAAGTCTCGGTTAACCGGTTTTTCGGTTAACCGGTTAACCGGTTTGCACACCCTAGTTTATATGTTTAAAAAAGAACCTTGTAGGTTTTATTATAGTTTTGAAGCAGGTTTCTTGTTTTTAACCACCAACGCAAAAACGACGGAGTGTTATAATAATAATAGGTTTGACGCTTGACATGTCTGTCTGTCTGTGGCATCCAGGTGGCATCATAGCTCCCGAACGAATCAATCGATTTTGATTTAGTTTTTAATGTTTAAGGTGAATTCGTCGAGAGTTTTTTTTGTACCACGTAGGTGGCAAACAGGCATACGGTCCGCCTGATGGAAAGCGGTCACTGTAACCTATGGACGCCTGCCACTCAAGGAGTGGCACATGTGCGTTGCCGACTCATTAGAAACTTGTACAAACCTGTAGTTAGAAGGGGCCTGGGTGCCGACGACTCAAAGGACAATATATTGTCTCGTTGAGCTCTGGCTGCCTTACTTACCGGCAGGAACACAACATTGAGTAAGGTCTAGTCTCTAGTGCTACTTGACTGCGGTCTTTTGTAAAGCGGAGGTACTTCGCCAGTTAGACTCTGCTCTACCTTAGAGTATATCCAATTTAGTATTAGAGTTATCAGTAAAGAAATTCAAATGTAGCGCCATCTATTATTAGTTTCGACAACTTTTCATGTGATTTTCCATGCCTAAAGGTTCGCACAAGTTCAAGTCGCGTAAATTACTTAGTAAATTTTGCCGAGAGACGGCGCTAAATACAATAATGCTCATTAGAGTACCTATACTTCTAGCCAAAGACATATATAACTCCGTATAGACAGATAAAGTCTAAGAAAAAAACGTACTTACCTCAGTACCACACAGAAGAAGGGCTCAGCTAGATGGCGCTAATATTAATATCTGATATTTTAAAACATATCAAGCTAAGAATATGGGCCAAATTGTCAAAACTGAGGTTCAAAAGTCTTAAGCCTACGTCGAGAGATGGCAGCTAGTCTATGCACTGTGATTACACATTTTACTTTGAGTCTATAATACGCGATCTTCATTGCTTCTTAGCACACCTCGGACACTGGCGATCAAATATATTGAAAGAGGCGCATTCCCTGCACACAGTCTTAGCTCGTGTAGGTGAACGTACTATGCTTGTATGAGTGAAATATGACAGGTCGAATGTTCGTGTTATTGACAGGCGGTAACTGTGAGGTAACCGAGAGGGGGTTGGCGGCACTTTCAGCGGGGAGCGGGGGTGGCCATACTGTACAATAGTACTTTTTATTATTAGATCAGTCAATGCGCCGGCCACCGCTGCTGGCCGTACCCGCAGCTCGTACAAAGCTACTCATGGAAGCCCCGCTTACGAGGGCGATTCGCGCTATCAATAAAGTTGCTCTCGAGATAGACATTTTTACATGCTCCCTGAATGATCTCACAAAGGCCACTATGTTAATTTTAGTTTAGTTTCTTTTTTTATATACTGGCAATAACTTTTTTATTGTTTGGTTCGCTTATCTATCGCATTAGGAAAACCTGTAAAGATAGATTTAAGTTGTTATTTACCAATAAATAAAAAAATAAAATAAAAAATGAATGCTCAAAAGCAAAGCTCTAGGTAGAATGGCCGAAAGCAGAAAGTTTCACTATGGGATGTTGTTAGGGGTAGTCAGGAAACATACATACTAAAAGTCCTCGGACTTTGGACGTGAGCTCGAAGAGGGGTGATGAAAAAGGTCCCATTTTTTGGTTTTTTGCTCATATTTCAAAAACTATGCGTCATACGAAATTTTTATCTTATTTATATATAAATATTTATCTTAGACAAATGTTTTCTTAAAAAATCTTGTAGATCATTCAAATACCTTTCATAATATGTAGACATATGCTTCTGTGTCATATACTGTTGAATAATTATACGACTTTAAAACGAAATTAAACAACAAATGTATGTGATATAATAAAGGTCTTCTCACACCCACATCTACCACTACTACAATATGTAGTGCACCGGCAAAATATTAACTTCAGTATTTCTTCCGAAGCAGCTGGTACCTACTTTGGTTTGCACAGGAATCAGTAAGTTGCTTTCGTTCCGTGCCCATCCCCATTCATCATCCTCCTTGCGTTATCCCGGCATTTGCCACGGCTCATGGGAGCCTGGGGTCCACTTTGACAACTAATCCCAAGATTTAGCGTAGGCACTAGTTTTGGACTTATTGGAATTAGTCCGGTTTCCTCACGATGTTTTCCTTCACCGAACAGTGACTGGCAAATATCAAATGACATTTCGCATATAAGTTCAGAAAAAAGTCATTGGTAAGAGCCGGGTTTGAACCCCCCCGCTACCTCCGGACCGAAAATCAACGACACCCCCAGGATAAAGGAAGACACTGATGATAACGGCGGGGAGGACATTGTCTAAGATACAGTTGTCACATCTGATCCAGATGACATGGAAGAAACAGTTTCAATTTGTTTAATTTATTTGGGACAACAAACACAGTAACACACAAGGTTATAATAGAGAATTGCAGAGTTGACAGTAGTAAGGTTTGAGACCAATTTCGCTTTCAGAAACGAGCTGTCAGAAACGACCTGTACACACTCCGGCCAAAGAACTCTTTAAAAAATAAGAATCCTTACACTTCCTGCAATAGTTATCATGCAGGTAGCCATTTATGTAAGACAGAACTTGGCAGCATACAAAACTGTACTATTATATATTCTGTGACAAAACTAACAACATGTATTCCAAGTACAACACTCGAAATGCCGGAAAGTTAGTAGGTATCGACCGTAAATTGGCGAAATCCAACAAATTAACACATGTGATGGTCTGAACGACCCTGCCGTCTATAATAAATTGCCGCAATATATGGTTGAAGCACCTAGTGTGTCGAACTTTAAGTATCGCTTAAAAAATTGGCTGGTCGAGCACCCGTTCTACACTTAAATATGACAATTTTTTTATTACCTAATTAGAAAAATATTTTTGTTCATTTTTTTATGTGAATATTGCCTAACTTTTTGTAATTTCAATCTTCTGTCTATTTATTCTCTAAGTATTATTTTTGTATGAATATTATTTTTTTAAATCAAATCTTGACGTGTAAAATGGCGTTACAAATAAATGAATATGAGTATGAAAGAAATTTGTACGGAACCCTCGGTGGGCGAGTCCGACTCGCACTTGGCCGGTTTTTTTTTTAGTAATAATGATCTATTAAATACATAAATGGGACTTCCGGCCGAGCGTCAATCGCGGTCTGACGTGCTATTAGCGGTTAAAATCTGAAAATTAGTTTATTTTCCTAATTTACTGCTCAGATCTGGGTAGTGTGTTATTGTGGTGTTGGGTGAAGGTGGTAAGTGGTGTTTTGTGTTGTCCTGTTTGTAGATTTACTGTAATTTTGTAGTAAATTTTTCACACTTTGTGCGGGTAGGACCCGCCATGGGCGATGAGAGCCCCGGCGATCCGGGGGGGTCGAACGAAAATTTTCTTTCGGCTCCCCCATCGCCGGCAGCTTTTATTACGGTAAAAGGTAATGCTGTGGATACGGAAATGAGGGAAAGTAGGAAAGGGAGACGGAAAAATCGTAAACAGAAAACAAAGAAATCTAACAATGACTCGTACTCTCGATCTAGATCGCGCTCATCCCCGTCTGAGTCAGACCGGGAAATAGGACTTAAAAATACGTTTTCGGCTTTACCAATGTCCGATTCCCAAGACTCGGTGCTTGATCTTGGACAAAAAAGTAGAGAATCACAAATTATAACCCCGACGAATACAACCCCGCCCACCCCCTACAGACGTCTCCCCCGGTATCACAAACTGAAAGTCTACCCCCGACTCCTTCGTTGGTGGTCACGGACAGGAAAATGTACACAAAGAATGATCCTGGTCCATTCACCGTACACGTGCAATATAACAGTGAATCCCCAGGCGCTACGCTGCACCCTGTGACCTTCGGACAATTTTTACATAGCCATCATAGGGAATTTCCAAACGTGGTTGACGGATCCGTCAAAGGTTTAGGACGAAACAGGGTGTCCGTCAGTTTTCACACGGCGGAAGATGCAAATAACTTCTTATTATCGAACACCGTCGCAAATAAAAAGTATAAAGTGTTTATCCCGGCATTTAATGTAACCAGAGTAGGAATCGTCAGAGGAATACCAACTGAATGGACACCAGAGGATATTCAAAATTTCATTAAGGTCCCTGCCGGGTGTGGCCCAATAATCAAATCTAGGCGCCTTAATTTCAAAAAAAAACAACTATCAGGACGGTACGTTCAAGTGGTTCCCATCGGAAACGGTGGTGTTAACTAGGGAATGCAGAACCGGTACCAGTCCCAATTATGAATAAAACATAAAATGGAAGTCGTCGATAAGTTTTGCTGCCTTAGGTCGACCGAATCCAACAATCTCTCGCTTGATGCAGAGATTGTTGGATACGTATTGGCGAAACATCTCATTATTTTTTATGGTGTCACAAACATCTCATTATTTTTTATTATTATTAAGAGCCTGCGATGTCCCACTGCTGGGCAAGGGCCTCCCCCCGCTTTTTCCATTCCTCCCGGTTTTGTGCAGTCCTCGGCCATTCTTTCATAAAAGAGTCCAACTTGTTCCGCCATCGCATACGTGGTCTGCCGGGTCCCCGTTTTGGCCTGGGCTGCCACTCTGTGGTAATCTTGGCCCATAGCTCGTTCGGCATTCGGCAGACATGACCGGCCCAGTCCCACTTCAGCTTTGCCGCTTTCCGAACTACGTCGACTATTTTTGTTTTGGAGCGCAGCGTGGTGTCCCATGTCCATGAGTTTTCGCTTAAGTTAAGAGTTGAATGTAACTGGGATCTATATCTTAATTGCGTAAAGCTGTAAAAATGGAATTGTGATGAAGACTGTCGAAAGCTTTAGAGTAATCGACAAATGCTGCGATGTAAACTGGGATTTTGTATTCTTGGCATTTTTCGATAATTTGATTAAGGGCTTGTAGGTGGTCGGTGGTGGTGAAGCCTGGGCGGAATCCAGCCTGTTCGGGCGGCTGGTGCCGATCGAGTGTTCCCGAGATACGGTCTTCTACGATTTTAAGAAATATCTTGTACAGATGGGAGACAAGACTGATAGGACGGGAGTTTCCTATATCAGACTTGTTTCCCTTCTTATGAAGCAGAATGATGTTGGAGTGGCACATTTTTTGTGAAAAAGTTTGAGTGGTTAAGTATTATAGTATTAAACAGTTTGGTGATGTACGGGATCAAAGTATTTTCTCCTACTTTCAGTGCTTCGGTGGTGATTCCGTCCTCGCCAGGGCTTTTTCCGTACTTCATTTTTTGAAGAACCATAATAAGAGCCATATATAGCTTTGAAGCTTTCTTCTAAATCAGTCACAGGCTGTGGGTATGTGGGAGATTCGGAGTAAAGGGTTTTGTGAAATTCGGTGACTATTGTTAGAATTTTATTCCGGTCGCCTATTAGGACCAAAATTGTAGTATACCAGACTGCGTTCTAAGCACACTTTCAAAAACCTGGACGACATGTGCACAGACCTTAACTAATTCTAACATTAGCAAAGTTAGTTTGGTTTACCCTCTAATTATAACCGACGCCGAGGTCCCGAGTCCCGATCATAGCCGATGAATACCGAGCGGGACGAGTCTAACGCGTTTGAAACTAACATATTTACATTACATTTGTACAGCATTCAATGGATATTCCATCGTTTGCGTTCAAATTTTTGAAGTGATTAAATGCGTATTAGTTTGTAATCTTTGTCCATTTTTCAGTACCGAAAAGTACCGAAGAACCGGGA
The DNA here is from genome assembly GCF_023078275.1 of Leguminivora glycinivorella. NCBI lineage: Eukaryota > Metazoa > Arthropoda > Insecta > Lepidoptera > Tortricidae > Leguminivora > Leguminivora glycinivorella. The sequence continues at coordinate 20,566,548 of NC_062998.1, forward strand.
TTTTACAACATCAGTACCGGTACCCAAAGAGTTCAAAAATCCCGGGATTTCCCGGTACTTTTGGTACCGGGAATTCCCGGGAGCATTCCCTAGTGTTAACCTTTGACGGTCAGGTCTTGCCCAAAAGGATATTCGCTTGTTTCAACTCTTTCCAGGTGGAGGTATACACGTTTCCCACAACACAATGCCACAATTGTTGTAGATACGGACACACAAAAATGACGTGCCGATCAGCCCCTCGCTGTTTCCGCTGCGGTGGTAATCATACGGGTGACAAATGCGAAGAAAATAGCGGTATTACAAAATGTGTGAACTGTAGGGGTGAATCCGGCCATCCTGCGACTAGTAAGGCTTGTCCCGAATACACTAGACAGTGTAATATTAAAAAAACTATGTCAGAGAGTAATATTTCCTATTCAGAAGCAAACAAAATCCATCCTACATTAGGTAAGTCATATGCAAACGTGGTAACATCTTCGGCAACGAACACAACTTCACATAAAAAAACTGTATTCTTGAAACCTCGTTCTCCACCTCCTACCCGCAAAGGCTACGATAAAGCTGCCCATATGGCCCTCATTAATGAAGAAGCAGATTCCTTGCCCGATGGATCAGCGTTAAACAATCCATATGCCTCATCACCTTCGGAAATTATTATTGCCCTACTCACACAAATCGTATCTACCATTTCGAAATCGAAATGGTCCCCATCGAACAATTTGATGTCCCACGTTGCCTCTTTCCTTCCTTTACTTTCCTCTTTTATTTCAACTTTCAATAATGGATCAGTTGATCCTACAGTGGAACATTCGGAGCATCCTCAGTAAAAAACACGATTTAACTTTTTTAATTAACAAATATAAACCTAAGATCCTTGCACTGTCAGAAATATGGCTCAAGCCGGAGACAAACTTCCGAATCCCAGGATTCGTCAACATCCGTGACGATAGACAAGATGGTTACGCCGGCTGTGCTATATTAATTAAAGATAATATTACATTTAAAGTAATTTCAGTCCCCCCAGTTGAAGGTTTACATATTGTCGTTATACAAATTAAAAAATATACTCTTGTATCTCTCTACATACCAGACCCTTCGAAATTTATTTTGGATGAACTATTATTAATTTTACAATCCCTACCTCCCCCATTACTAGTACTGGGGGATTTTAACTGTCATAATCAGGTATGGGGCAGTGGTAAGACTGAACCTGAAGGCATTCGGCTACTTAAAATAATTGACGAATGCAACCTGTGCATTCTGAACTCCGGTTCTGCCACTAGACGCACACGCCCCAGCGAAGTTAAAAGCGCGGTAGATGTTTCATTGTGTTCACCCGATTTAGCTTCCCTATTGACATGGGAAGTTCTAGATTCATCTTTTGGAAGTGATCATTTCCCCATTTTAATAGATTTTCCACCTTTGGATCTTAAAAATAAAAGCCCAATGGTTCCTCTTCTCAAATTTAATATAATCACTGACAGATGGAAGGAGTTTAAAGATAATCAAGCTGATTTTGGTTCATTACTGATTCCTATTTCTCCTGATAGAATTGAGGACTGTGCCATGTCTTTTACGAAAGCTCTTAATAAATGTGCGGAAACCGTTTTTCCGTTTAAAAATGCAGCATCTGATAAAATTCCGTCCCCCCATGGTGGGACCAGCAGTGCACCAATAAAGTTAAAGAAAGGAAAAATGCTGAAAAACAATATCGGTTAAATCTCACCCAAGATAACTACCAATTGCTTAACAAAATATCAGCTGAAACTAAGTTATTTCTGCGGTCTAAGAAGAAGGAAGGATGGAAATCATTTTGTGCATCTATTTCCCCTACCACTCCATCGGGCATAGTGTGGAAAAACATCCGAAAATACAGAGGCTCTAAAAACCTGACTTCTTATACCCACCCAACCTCCCCTGAATGGGCTAATGATTTCATGGATATGCTGGCTCCTCAATATGCTCCGAATGAACTGGAGACTAATTTTGGGTACTGCCTAAATTCTCCTGAACCTCTTGATTCTCCATTTACGATCGTAGAATTAAAAAACGTCTTAAGTTCTGTGAGTGATTCCACTCCTGGGCTGGATGGTATTCCCTATTCCTTCCTATGTAATTCCAATGATCAATTTTTGCAGTATTACTTAGATCTGGTTAATACTATTTTCATTTCTGGTTACATACCCGAATCGTGGCGACCTCAATTAGTTATGCCTATTCATAAGACCAACAAAGATCCATCAGACCCACGTTCATACCGTCCTATAGCTCTGTCATCAGTTATGTTAAAGATTATGGAACACCTAGTTAAGAATCGATTGGAGTGGTTTGTGGAGGGGAATGATTTATTGGCCAGGTCACAGTACGGTTTCAGGAAGGGAAGAAGTACCTCCGATAGCCTTGGTATATTTACAACCGATATTCGATTGGCCTTTTCTCGTAATAAATCAGTGGTCGCGGCATTCCTTGATATAACAGCTGCATATGATAATGTTCAGCTTCCCTCTCTCAGGAAGAAACTTCATGAGCTGAGAGTTCCGGCGAGACTGAGCAGTTTCATTATGTTAATGCTGTGCGATCGACACATTACATTTCGTGGCAATTGTAATACAATATCGCCATCTAGAAATGTCTGGAAGGGCCTACCCCAAGGGTCAGTGCTTAGCCCCCTTTTATTTAATATTTATACTTCTGATTTGGAACGACATGTTGGACAATCGAATATCCTCCAATATGCTGACGACATTCTTCTTTTCTTCAGCGACTCTAATATAGAAAGAGCGGCTGAAGCAGTCTCAACGTCATTAGAGTCTCTTAATGTGTGGTTGGAAGAACACGGTCTTGATTTGTCCACAGAAAAAAGTAATATTGTCATCTTCTCTAGGAAACGTAGGATTCCGGATGTTTCAATAACACATTAAAAATAACCCAATCCCAATAAAATCCCAAATTAAGAAAAACGAAAAATTTTAGGACTGATATTAGACTCAAAACTTACAGGATTATCCCCCCACTGCGAATATGTAGCTACAAGATGTGAACGGAATATTAACATTCTTAGATGCTTATCCGGAGTATGGTGGGGAGCACATCCGTTTTCCCTGAAGCTTTTATATAATGCAATTATCAGAAGTGTGTTAGACTATGGGACATACTTATTGGAGCCAGCTAGTAAGGTGGGTATAGGCTATCTAGATCGCGTCCAAGCTAAGGCACTCCGGGTAATACTAGGGGCTATGAGATCAAGTCCAATTAATGCTATGCAGGTGGAGTGTTTGGACCCTCCCCTTGATCTTCGCCGACAGTATTTGTCTGACCGATATTTGTTTCGAGTTTTACAATACACGACCCATCCCATGTACTATAAAATTAAATTACTAGAGGAATATGCTCGTAGAAACAAATATTGGGTAAACAAACGCCCTCCATGTCTGGTCAATAGCTTCCGAAAATTCAATAACATCCGGGATCCTGTACACCACTCTCTGAAACTTCCAGTATTTGAACACCCATATGAAACGGTTATACTTCGCCCTCGGGTACTAAGTACTAGATTTTAAAATCCCAAAAAATGATCCTCTGGCAAATGTTCGTTCCAGATCTATCCTAGGGGAAGAGTGGGCGGAGTGGCACACACTGTACTCTGATGCCTCTAAACTATCACCTCAGGGCTGCGTTGGGGTTGGAACTTATCACACCCAATATGAAATCGTCCAAAAGACAAAATGTCCACCAGAGTCTTCGGTGTTTACTGGGGAATGTCTAGGCATTCTTAAGTGTCTGGAATATATTCTCCTGGGAAGGCTTAGCCGTTCTATTATCTTTTCTGATTCCCGTAGTGCCTTAGAAGCACTATTGACAAATCCTTTCTCCTCTAAGTTACACAGCCCACTCACTTTCCTAATTAAAGAAGCATTAATACTCTGTAACAAAAGAAAGCTGGAAGTGGTGTTGGCTTGGATTCCAGGTCACGCTGGTATAGTGGGCAATGAAAGGGCGGACCAAATAGCTAAAGAGGCAGTAGTGCATGGCGATAAGTTCCCGTTTAAAAATTATTGTTACGATCTTTTATCCTTAACAAAAGTTTATTTATATAACTCCTGGAAATCGCGTTGGAGATCGGGTACTAGAACAAAAGCACGCCACTATTATAAAATACAACCAGACATCCCGCACAAGCCATGGTTCTCTAAATTAACTTTTAAAAAATCATCAACTTCCTCAATCATCCGTATGAGACTTGGCCATTGCGGTTCTGCAGTATTTCTTAAAAAACTTAGAATACATGACACGTCTATATGTGAGTGCGGTCTAGAAGAGGGTACATTAAATCACATTCTATTATCTTGTCCTCGCCTAGATCATAAACAATTATATCGTGGTTTGATAAAACAAAAAATTCCGTTACCCACACACGTATACTCCCTTCTGTCGTTTAACCCACGAGTATTTAGATTTATAGCAATATTTTTAGAGACTAATAAACTCAAAATCTAACAAATAACATGATGTTTTAACCCTTTAAAGTAAGTATTTGTTTTAATTGGTAACTCACACACTAATATCCGTAGTCGGTAGGTATTATGAATTGTACTAACCCTTTATAAATTCTATCATCTAACAATTATTTTTTCAGCCCAGTTCTGAGTCTGCCAATAATCATTGAATTTCTTCTTCGTAATCTTTTCCTTTATTATATTGACGTGAAGCTGGCAAAAATGTCTTAAGACGATTGCCATAACATAAAAAAAAAAAAAAAAAAAAAAATACATAAATGAAGACCTGGAAGCGCATAAATCTTACATTTTACATCCTTCCTACATACGATATCGAATCGGATAATGTGAAAACGGCCTACGGTTTACGTATATTCATTGGTGTTTCCATCAAAGATTTACAGTCGAATTCATAAATATACATGTGTACTTTTTTCAACTTATCGCAAGGAATTATGGTGCAGAAATGTACATATTATATTTATGAACTCGACTGTACATCAAAAGCAGTTTTAAAAAATACACATTTCTACATAATCCAACATTCGCAAACAGTACCTTTCAGAACCCCAAAAGCGGCGGTTTTTTTTTTTTCTTAAAAATTATTTTGCTTAAAGACGATGCTGTTAATAATTATTAAGATAGGCTTTAGAAACTATCATAATACAAATGGATTCAAAGGAATCGTAAAGCGCCAGCCACACACGAGGCGAACGACAGTTTACGAATACGATATCGTAAACGATGCCTCCCGCCCCCGTTACACGCACAAGATGGAATAATAAAATCAGTAGATAAGTGTATGAGATAAAAATAGAATCGGTGGTCACACACTCGATCGCACGGCATTTTGTTGCGATTTGCGATATCGTATGCGATCAAGTAAATCGTTAACGATGTTGACGTACACTGTCGATCGGTCGTTTCAATTAAGCTAGGAACATACTACGCGGACGTCCGTCGTAAAACGACCGCGACCGCGACCGAACAGTGTGCACGGAACAAAACATCCGGCGAGCCAGATTTCGATCGGACGTCCATGCGCTCAAGGCCACGTCCGCGTCCGTCGACCGATAGTTTGCACGGTTATGTGTAATGTCATTGTCCAGATTCCCGTCCGCGGTCGATTCACGACGGACGTCCGCGTAATGTGTTCCTAGCTTCAATCTTTTGAGACAGATCGTACAGATATAACGTACCGTGAATGGGGGGCTTAACGCATTAACTGCCACCAACACATCGCGTTTTCGTTAAGCTAGGAACATATACGCGGACGTCCGTCGTACAGCTAGGAACACACTACGCGGACGTCCGTCGTAAATCGACCGCGGACGGGAATCTGGACAATGGAAATACACATAAAGCTAGGAACACACTACGCGGACGTCCGTCGTAAATCGACCGCGGACGGGAATCTGGACAATGGAAATACACATAACCGTGCAAACTATCGGTCGACGGACGCGGACGTGGCCTTGAGCGCACGGACGTCCGATCGAAATCTGGCTCTCTGGATGTTTTGTTCCGTGCACACTGATAGGTCGCGGTCGCGGTCGTTTTACGACGGACGTCCGCGTAGTGTGTTCCGAGCTTAAAACGACCGCGACCTATCAGTGTGCACGGAACAAAACATCCAGAGAGCAAGATTTCGATCGGACGTCCGTGCGCTCAAGGCCACGTCCGCGTCCGTCGACCGATAGTTTGCACGGTTAAGCTAGGAACATACTACGCGGACGTCCGTCGTAAAACGACCGCGACCGCGACCTATCAGTGTGCACGGAACAAAACATCCAGAGAGCCAGATTTCGATCGGACGTCCGTGCGCACAAGGCCACGTCCACGTCCGTCGACCGATAGTTTGCACGGTTATGTGTATTTCCATTGTCCAGATTCCCGTCCGCGGTCGATTCACGACGGACGTCCGCGTAGTGTGTTCCTAGCTTTATGTGTATTTCCATTGTCCAGACGACCGATGCTGCTTCGGTACTCATTAAACATATATATAATTTTTGGGAAAATTCTTGTGATGCAATTGGCATATTTTGTGATCTTTCAAAAGCCTTTGATTGTGTGGATCATGGAACGCTCATTTTGAAATTAGAACACTATGGTTTGTCTATAAATGCCCTAAACTTTATGTCTTCTTACCTTAGCAATAGAACACAAACAGTAGTTGTTAACAAAACTCGCTCTAGCGGGACTGTAGTCCAATTAGGAGTGCCACAAGGCTCAATTTTAGGTCCATTCCTGTTTTTGGTTTATATAAATGATTTGCCATGTATAGTGAAAAACTTTTGTGAAATAGTACTTTTTGCTGATGATACATCACTGCTTTTTAATGTTGACCGAAAATCTACGGATTACAATGTAATTAATAGCACGTTAGCTGATGTACTGCAGTGGTTTACTGTCAACAATTTACTTCTTAATTCTAAGAAAACCAAATGTATTCGATTTTCTCTGCCGAATGTTAAACCAATCGATACAAAAATACTTTTGAATGATGAATGCTTAGAGATGGTAGATACAACACTGTTTCTTGGTTTAACATTGGACAAAAATCTACAATGGAGTCCTCATATAAAGAAACTAGCAAGCAAATTAAGTTCAGCCGCATACGCCGTTAGGAGAATCAGGCAACTGACTAATGTTGAGACAGCTCGCCTAGTGTATCATAGTTATTTTCACAGTGTAATGTCATACGGTATTCTGGTTTGGGGCAAAGCAGCTGACATACAGACTATCTTTGTATTACAAAAGAGAGCCATTCGTTCTATTTACAACTTAGGAACACGTGAATCAGTAAGAGAACTCTTCAAAGAAATTAATATCTTAACTGTAGCTTCCCAATACATTTATGATAGTATAATTTATGTTGTTAAGAATTTAGACTGTTTCACTAAGAATTCTGATATCCATAATTATAACACTAGAAACAAAAATAAGCTTGCCATAAAGAAGTTTCGTGTCCGTAAAGTACAGAAGTCATTTGTTGGGCAATGCATTCATTTTTATAATAAGTTACCTGACACTGCTTTGAGATTACCCCTCCCAGCTCTTAAGAACTACTTAAAAAAATCATTGATGTTAAAGGCTTATTACAGAGTCGAGGACTATTTGACAGACAAACATGCATGGCCCGAACCAGAAACTACAAAAAACGAATAGCAATTAAAATAATTGTATTATGTATAGAGGACACAGTTCAGATAAGAAAGCACATCAAATATTTTATATTTTATGTTGTGTAGGTAAATTACATATTTAATGATATTGAGATTCATATTATCTTTTTCTTCTATGACAATTTGATATGTTTTCTCTGAAGAAGAACGACGTATTATTAAGCAATAATATAATTTATTGAAATTGATTTCCATAGAGTACCTAGTCTGTTCATATTCTTTGATGAATACTTTTGCATGTTAAATTGTATGTTGTTATTTAATGCATGTTAATTATAAGATGTAATGTTTTGAAAAGAAGTTGCCCGCCGAGTTTCTTGCCGGTCCCATAGTGGATACCCCCCTCCCAACTGAGGGGGGACTGAAATCTTCTCGAGGCTGAGGCGTAGGGTTAGAGCCGGCGTAGCTTTATTTGACGTTCATATGCGCATTGTAATATGCCTACTTGAAAAATAAATATTTCATTTTCATTTTTCATTTTCAGATTCCCGTCCGCGGTCGATTTACGACGGACGTCCGCGTAGTGTGTTCCTAGCTTTACTTTCACCCAGTGCCTTCAAGCTTCAACGCACAGACGCGCCTTTCGTATGTCTAAGCACTGATCAGTGCGTGGGAATTTTAATCTATTATTTTAAATGTCAAGGTCACTTTTTCAATAATAAAAATTGACAGGCGACATCAGAAGGGTTAATAGTCGGTATGTGGTGACGTTCATCCAGTGTCTTCTGCATTTTGAAGTGTTCCTGTATGAATAAGTATGAACTCATATCATATGTGCGTTAGAGGCACTGGGTAATAGTCGGTTGAACACAAAGTGTAGCACCCAAGGAAAACATAATCACTACGTGTAGCACCTGGCGAATGGCCAGGAAAAGAGAGTGACAGTGAATGCTTTAACGACGCGACGTACCTAGTTCGTTACCAGTGTTACCCGTACTGATTCAATACTCTTTGGAGTTACCTACCTAGTGTATGAATTCAACACCCACAGTCAAAACTGGTTATTTTGGTAGTAATTACTGAAAAAAAGTCCAACTGTCGAGTACTTACTTACGTTACCTATCACTAAAAAAAAATACAGTAGTTGAGTCTGTTCCGAAAGAGAAAAGTCGTGAAATCTATGAGGGTCTCCAGTACATTCCACGTAGGCTTGTGCCGTTTCGTTCGTTGATCGGAGCGCTCCGATCTCGTTCAATCGCTCCCACGAACTAGTTCGCTCTTTTAGTTCAGCCAGACCAGCGACCACTGCGGTCGGAAAGATCAGAACGAATGGGACCGAATAGTGTCAAAATGATACGAATAGTCCACAGATAGTAACATTCCGGGCCGAAAGGTTGTAAGTAACCGAAGTTTAATATGAAAACTTGATTTTTTTTGTTGCTCTGCTAAATAGCTCTCGCTCTCGGTCGGCGCAGTCACACATTCGTTCTCGATCCAAACCGCTCGCGCTCGCCGATCCTATACTGAACTAAATGAGCAAAGACCGATTCTCAGAGCACGGAAAGATTCAGTTCATTTCGGTCATTGATGGGATTTTATTCCTAACAGTTCATAGTTCGTGAACGACACAAGCCTAATTCCACGACTCTTCTCTTTCCGAACAGACTACCACTGATAACAGGCATTTTCCGGCGGAGGATAAAATTAAAGCAAAACTTCACTACATACCATCGTTTTATTTCCTTTACAATTTCATCACTTCCGGAATAAGTTTCGTAGCAAAACGTCTTTATAAAATTAAAAACGAAAACACAGCATTTAATTAACCATAAGTAACTTAGAAATAAGTATTAGTCCTACCTGTACTTTGTGAAATACGGCGTTGTCTGTATGAAAGATTTCCTTTGGCAGTATTAGTCGTTAAGACCCTGAGATGGATTGAAGAAGTGGAGTATTTTTAAGAATGTTCAACTTTATATTGATAGGTATAGTATAAGTATACTTTGTGGCATTTTCAAGAAAAATGTACCCCATTGTCGCTTAAGCATAAAGGCGCTTGACCAGGTTATTCTTGTAAAGTTACGATCAAATGTTCTACCTTACGGTAAAAGTTAATATGGTAGATTGTACAATTACTTTTAAAAATGTCGCATTTTAACTGCTAGGTCATATTTAGTCTTAGAAACAAAGATTCACTCTACCTACGGAACCTTTTATTCCGAAAACGTCGTATCATACATTTTTTAGCTTGTGCAGGTAAGACTCGCTTAGCACACTGGATACTATTCGCAACTCGCTCCAAGTTTCAGAGGAGATATAAAACTATGCACGTGTTATAAATAACATCCCTCTCGCACTACGGAACTACGTGCGATGAATTGTATTCACTGTGCTAAGCGCCATAAACCTTATGCTACCGATTATTTTGGAATGAGCTTGAAATTAGAAGAAATAGGAACTCTATTCTTGTGACAGACATTTATTTCATCCTGGTTACACGGCCGGTAAGACAAACTAGTACAACCAAATTCTTTTATAATTTACAGGTTCAATCAAGTTTATTCCACTTAATTGGAATTATCTCTATAGTACTGAGCCAAAATTATGTCATAGGTAATTATGTACCTACCTACTTTGATACCTATTTTGATATTTTCATGTTGCACGAACTATTGAGGATCTTACAATATTTCATTAAGTTAAGTAATGTTTACACATAAACATCAAATGTACAATTAAGTTGCTGGTTTGTGTCATATATGCCGGGCAATTCATTTAGAAGAAATGGACAATTGGGCAACTAGTATGGAACTGGCCCATTGCAGCAGATATCTCTTTATCGCTAGCTAAGCTAAGCAATAATAATAAATTTAAATTTTATTTTCAATTTAGGATGATCTTATTTATGATTTAAAAATTAGAAGAGGGTTACATAATATTGACTGTTAGACCATTTGATAAAAATATTGTCATTATAATTCTGTATGGATTGCATGCTGCATGGGTAGCAGGTCACTGGGATGAACGAACAAGCCTTCTTTAGCCTGCCAGTCAGTATATGCCCCATACTGTGAAGTGACACCTACTATCTCACCCTGTCCACTGATAGGCCGACCAAATGTGCGTCCTGAACCAGCCAAAAACCTGTAACAAATAATAAGTGACATTACTAAACAATAGGCATTTAAAAATTCAGATCTTATGTTTCATCTTTATATAATTTCCTTACAACATAAATAATTAGGCAAGTTACTTACGCAGCAGTATCAACATGTCTCAACTTAATTGGCGAATCTCTTCTCCAGTAGTCATTGTTGCAGACCACAGTCCAATGATCGCCACTGTCTCCTTCACCACCATCGTCACCATAGCAAGACACCTCTTGGTTGCCAGACAATGGAGATGAGAAATAGTGTGAGTGGAGGTTCTTCTTAGTAGATACATGATGGAGGCGTATGTTAGAGTTGCACTTTATAGGCTCTCTGTAAACATGGTATCACTGGCATTTATATTGGGTTAGCAAAGAATAAATAAAATATTTATGATATTGTACAGATTTTTTACCCTCTTTTACATGTTTCGCCCATGGGACCGCGCACCAGCCAATGACTGTTGTAGTCGTCCGAGGCGTCGACCGCGGTGACGGATTGCTGGCCGGAACCCGAGCCGTACTTTACGTCATGCGAGTGCAGCCTTAGACGCAAATCCACATTCATTATTTTTAGGATGGTGCCGCACGTAACAAACTCTGCTTTAGAACCTGCAATAGAAAAGTCCATTGTAGGATGTAGAGCTGATACCTTCCTCCCATAAGATAAGGCCACGTAATTCCTAGTTCGGCCAGCAGCACTGATAATTAAAATATCAACTTTAATATTTTACGTACCTTCTGTTACTTGAATTATGAGAAGAATCCACATTATTGATAACGCTAATACATTTGAAGTCTTGTAAAGAACCATTATGTATGAATATACTTTTATTTAACAAGGATCTTAAAAATAATAACGACAAAATACACAGCCAATTCGGTGTGCCGTGCCGTTGGCTGTTTTTTTTTATAGTACAATGACATGACATCGCCCCTATGTCACTGTCACCGCAGTGCTGTCCGTGTTGCCAAATCAAACGACGCCACGCAGTATAGTGCTAACAGACGGGCGTACCTTTCATGTCTGTAGAGCACTAGAGCATTTTTAGCAACGGTTTGCAGTAGTCTTTTAGAGGCCCTAAACGACGTCTATACCACGCATATATGACATATACTACTGACATGACATTTTATGATTTTACTGGTGATGGTGAATTGTTGAACTGTTGGTGTTGTATGAAACGAATTTGTACCTACAATTCTGTTTTTTTCTTCCTTTTCCTTTAATCTGCTACTGCTAGAGACTGCATTTACCAACAGTCATTATTTTACTACGTCACCAACACATAATATTGCAACAATGGATAATTCCATCAACAAGGGCAGAGGTGAATACAAATTTAATTTGCCTAGATATCAATGGTTTTTATTGCTAGTAATAATATATTAATTTATTGTTGTGGAATTATTTTCAGTGTCATTTGACCCTGGATGGAATGATCCACCAAAGATGTCTTTTAATAGTCAACAGACGCCTCCGAACAGACCTCGTAACTTTTTAAACAAAAGAGTTTCCTTTCCCTTATCAGGGAATAACATAAGCCCTGCAAGTGTGCCCTCCGTTAACTTGCCACCCATGCCATCCGGTGCGCCTACTGCAATGGTTCCACCAAATGCAACTCAGAAAATCACATCTAGTAACTGTGACATGAGCATTAACAGTGAAAGTGTTCTAATGGAAGTGAAGGCTCTCCTACTAGGGTTATTAGAAAGCAGCAGTGAGCTGGGAGCCAAGGCAAACGATATTAGAAGAAGGTTAGATGTAATGGAACAAATGTGGCAGGATGGAAAATTAAATATTGAAGTACAAACTCAAATGAAGGAGCTTGCCCATGGTAATATCATTATTGGAAAGTAATCTTTGCCTGTACAGTTGAAATATACTCATGACTAGGTGCTATAGCAGATCTTTACTGGAAGTAGTGGTGGTCTGTAACTGAGTATCAGTGGCGGCTGGTGAAAATTTCTGCTAGGCAACACTGAGCAAAAAGAACCACACCTTAACATTAGGTACTTTACTAGTAAGGCGTCATCCATATATTACGTCACAGTGTAAGGGGGGGGGGGGGGGGGGTCGTACTAAATGTGACAATCCCTGTTAAAGGGATACAAAAAAGCGTGACATAGGGGGGGGAGGGGTCCAAAAACCTGAAATTTGGTGTGACGTAATATGTGGATGATCCCTAATCAATTTTAGGCAATATCCCTTAATTTGGCAACAAACTTTCAAAGTTGGGTATTCAAACCTACCCAGCACTCAATACTAACAATAAATCTGGTTAAGAACAAAATAAAAATGAGAGCAAAGAATGTGTTCAGTACTAGTTCACAACTATTGCTAAAATGTTTGTTCTAATAAATGCTATGTATTTTCCAGCTTTACGGGATGATGAGCCTAGAAAAGCAGATGACATACACAAAGCTCTGATGGTGAATGAAGTGAGCAAAGTGGGGACTTGGATGCCAGGAGTAAAACAACTAATTTACCATTCCATAGCTCGGTCCGAGCTGCTTTCTATAGGCAAAGAGTGACATCTATCAGTGCTATTCTGAGTAATAAAAAGTGGCATAGCACTCATGCGGATCCAGGGGGGGGGGGGGGGGGGGGTCATACCTAAGTTGGCCATACAAATAGACCACGTGACCCCCCCCCCCCCCTGGGCACGAAGCTGGATCCGCACTTGATAGCACTTACTTGCTGTGAAACAAGTCATGGCTGAGCTATAAATTTCCAGAGTTCACTGGCCAGAAGCAACCAAAATTAATAGTCTGTTAATTTTATTTTATGAATTTCTTTTATAGATTTATGTAAGTATAATGAATATTAAAATTTGTTTATTTTTTAATTGATATGCAATAAAATAATTGTTGAATCAAAAATGCATACTTATTATTTGTAAATAAACCCATGAAAATGTCTAATTAGTCAACAACAAACCTCTAAATAGGAGTAATAAAATTACTTATTAAGAATTCATACATGTCAGCCAACCGTGACTTTATATGCGCCATGGCTAATGTTAATTTACCCATATCTTAGGGGTTTAGGCTGGCTGATGTTAAGAACGCTTTCCTAAAGGCTCGATTTCTATAAAATAGCACTCTGTAAGAGCATGATAAACATCTCTCACTGACCCACAGACTATGTCACAATTAACAGCACACTAATAATTCTTGGGTTGACTAACCCCCAAGGGCTTTTGACATGTTCATTTGGACAGTGGCGCCATCTACTTTTTGCATGTTCTTAGGCGGTCGCATTTTAATGTATCAAAGAGGATCGAGTATTATAGAGAGTTACTGTCGAAGTAAAATGTGTAATCACAGTGCATAGACTGCCATCTCTTGACAGAGGCTTGAAACTTTTGAACCTCAGTTTTGACAATTTGGCCCATATTCTTAGCTTGATATGTTTTATAATGTCAAATAAATATTAGCGCCATCTAGCTGAGCGTACCCCAAAGGTGTAATGCCATCTAGGTCACCGTACCTTTTTCTGTATGGTACTGAGGTACGTTTTTTTCTTACACTTTATCTGTCTATACGGAGTTATACCGGGTGCCCGGTAAAGTATTAAAATTTTAAAAAATGTGAAAATCTCGAAAACCAGGCGACTTTTACTAAACCTTAGTCGATTTTCTGGACCAGTATAAGGTGCCCTTTTGGTGGTTAAAAGGTTGTCCATTAATTACCGGGCACCCCTGTATATGTCTTTGAATGTATGGAATGGTATAATCTTCTTATATTTAATCAATGGTTTTACATAATGTCGATCGGTTAAACCAGGGGCGGCTCACTCCGCGATCCTTTCGCCGCGCTACAAGTACATGCCGGCGGCCGCGAGTTCGCGGCCCATTCAGTGGCGACGACCTTCGCGCGGCGCAATAGAATTCAATGTCGTCTGCACGCGTGCGGTCCGTTTGTTAATGTAGGTAAGAATTTAGAATGGCGGCGTTTTGTGAACATCAAAGGAGTGAGCCTTCTGTACTTGTACTATTATATATTCTGTGGTTAAACCCCGAAATATTGAAGTTCAGGCTTTTACTGATTCGGTAAATCCTAGGGTTTACCGCGATGAGCGGTATCTGTCGGTTATAGAGAATCTATCCATACTAATATTATAAATGGGAAAGGGTGTGTGTCTGTTTGTCCGTCTTTCACGGCAAAACTGAGCAACTAATTGACGTGATTTCTTTAGTGGAGATAGTTGAAGGGATGGAGAGTGACATAGGCTACTTTTTGTCTCTTTTTAACGCGAACGAAGCCGCGGGCAAAAGCTAGTATACCATATACAGAGTGGGGCCTGTAACCAAGGTGAAGAATTGAACTGTAGGCTATTCTCCTTATACTGATCAACATTTGTTCGGCGACTTTTAAAAATAACTTGTATTTTGATTTTTATTACCCTTGAAAGTTTTTTCTAAGAGGTAATGTATTGCGAATTCTGTTAAGTATAATTCTGTATATTAATGTTGGGTGAATCAACTTTTCTTTGCCAGCAAAATTACGCATACTTCGACTACATGTGGTCATAAAATTTAATTTGTATTTAGTGTAATTAGTTTATACTTATTATATTAAAAACAGATATACAAGCTATGCAATACATCATGTTTTTATAGGATTTGCTATTTTATTACTTTATTTCGAGCAGTGACCCAGTGGACATAGCTGTCCCTCACTTTTGTATGAAAAAAGTGTCTCTTCCACTGGGTCACATATAGATTTAATTGTAAATGTTTTTTTTTATTATTCCCTTAATGTAAAATAAGAATAAGGATGCTGCTGGTATGGCCAGGTTAAAACTCACAAAAGTAGAGCTAATAATAAGTATGGGCAATTCTTGCAAAAATCAAGAAAAAGTTGATTCACCCTATTACAACTTTTTTGCAATCCAACCTTGATCTTCAGATACATATAACTAAGTAGAAATATAATAAAAACGACTTATTCGTGTTTGTCAATTTATCATTCCACATGTTACAAGTACAATTCATTATCAGAATATAGGCATAGTACTAGAAACCACTATTGAATTCCAAAAAGTTACATAATTTCCTCATTAATCATGTCCATAACATAAATACATAAATACAGGAAACATTTAATTCAACTGTATTTAAGTTATTTTTTATTTTTTTTTTTATACAGATGTACCTACTGATTTTGTGAATAAACTATAAACATTGTTACTCATTGAAAAGCCTATGTGTAAATACAAGTTACATGAGTACAATATTTATTTGAAACTCTGTTGCAGTATAAAAGTTAATTTTACACTGGTATTATTGCCGCTTTTAACAACAATAACATTGACACCGACATTTGGTTATCTTTGGTACATTATTTTTTAATTTTATTTAATGGTGGTTTCTAGTATAATAAAGGATATCGTCACTACATCTTCTTGTATCTTCGTCTGTCAATGAAAATAAAATTGTAGTAAGTGTGTATGGAATGCATATAGACTTACTGCGTTTTAACTTTGTGGAACAGCGTGAGATACGAGATTTTTTAAAAGTAGTGACGATATGAAAAACTGCAAATTGTTATTTTGATGGTATTATACCAGCTCCTCTAGCACAACTTGCCTTGTCGCGCGCGAGTCCATACAGTCGCGCTTGATGTATGGACTCGCGCGCGACAAGGCAAGTGTGTGCAAAGGATCAGGTTTTAATTTAAACTATTTATTGTATTGTAATGTTGACTATCGGCTAGTGTTGATCTTTATAAAACTCTGTACATTATTTATTTTGATATTACACTTATTATCAGATACTGTGAGGAATTTAAAGTTATGTCACCATACTTTTACAACCCAGTCAAAATATCGGTAAGAGGAGAGTGCTACTTCTCTAGACAAGCATAGTCCTGGTTATTGACGTTGTGGAAAATATTTATAGGTACTTACTGGTCACGCCATCGTCATAGCTTAGCTATCAAAATTGTAGTCATTATTTATTATTACCTACATAATTATTCCTCTATGTTTGACAATCCTCGATATTTTTATGATTGTAAAAATTTGGTTCAATAAATGCGCGTAAAGCGATTACGTATTAATTTACAAATGAATTGCTCCTAACTGTTACAAGAATTAAATACTAAATGCGTATTTTCAATAATGTTTTCATATCCAGCAAGGAAAATGGCGACGACGTCCTCCTCTCTCGTCTTTGTGTTCAGTAACAATATTTACGGTCTTATTGAAAATCATATGTTCATATTCACTTATGATTACCTATGTAACATGTAATTGTTGCATATGGACTCAAGACTCAAGCTAATATTGTGACTAAAAAAGGCGAAAAATTCAATTTTTTTTATGGGACAATAAAGTTACGGCCGTACATTTTTCTAATTTGTCGCCTTTTTTTAGTGACAAGATTTGCTTGACCTATATATTATACTACTCTGCTTGACCGTCTATATATTTGTAGAAGAGAATGTGGTGTCACAACATGATTGTGTAGTTGCACAACTTGCACAGGTGGGTGATAGACGTACGAGCAAGTACGCTTACTTAAATTAAGATTTCAAACCGATTGGATCGTCGACGACTTTGCGCGACAGTAGGTACCGTTGACACGAAATCGAAGATCATCGATCCATAAGTACGCGTACTTGCTCGTACGTCTATGACCGGCTTAAGTGCTAGCACAGGACCAGGCCGTGCCAACGTTCCGTACGTTGTCACTTACGGGCGGGTCGTGTGTTAACAGTATTAGAGTGAATGTCTCCTAGTGTGGAGGCGGGCGTTGCCGGTGGCGGTGGCGGTGGCGGTGCGCGGGTACTAGAGGCCGCGTTTGATGGGCTTGGGCGCCACGGTGATGCGCACGGGGCGGCACAGGTCGACGAGCGGCGCGGCGTCGCGGCCCGCGCCCTCGTCCACGGCCAGGCACACGGACACGTCCACGCCGCACGACTCCGTCCACACGCCGTGCGAGATCAGCACCTTGGTCAGCAGCCGCACGTTCACCGTGCCGTCATCGTCTGCACAATATTACCCATATTATCATATGCTGCTTATTACACAAGCGAGCCACACAATGGTACGAGCGACAGGTTTCACACTACACTTTTTAACACACTTGCAAGAGTTTCCTTATAAAAGTTCAAGGGACTCGATCGAGTTTTGAATAGAAAAGCTAGGAAAAAAACTATTCTGGCAAAATAATTATGGAGCTGATCGGTCAAACCTCTATTTGTAAATTATATCTCGTCAAAAAGTATTTGTACTTTTTCACAATCAAAACATACACACACGAACGAGTGGAGAGATATTTGCCCGTTGTGTGTGGTGTTTGGCAGTGATCGGCATTGGTTTATATTCACAAATTAAAGTGATGTTCAATACACAGACACAATCGCCAAGAGTGGTGCGCGTTTATGAACTGACCGTTTTATTCCATATACCTATCCTTTTCCTTTCCACGTTTGTAATTTCCTACCCTTTAACTCTACATTGGTTATGGACAATGCCGAGAAGTCCATCGAAACAAAAAATGATATACTAACCCTTTAATGCATACTGTAGCCAAATGGTTACAACTGAAATGGCATATCAGTGAATGTCAATTATAGACTGCAACAACTCAAATCTCAAATGCGATGTTTATTTTTCGCACATTAGATTCAGAAGTAAAATAAAGGGTACAATATGCATTGAAGGGTTAAGCGTAAGGATGGCGTGGCGTGCGCGCGTGTATGTAATGTACTGACTGGTGGTGTGGTGGTCGAGCGGGCGCAGGTGGTCGCGCGGCGGCGCGAGCGCGTGCGCCTGGCGGTCGGGGTAGGCGACGCGCACGCGCAGCGCGGCCGGGTCGCGCACGCGCAGCACCTCCGCCTCCAGCGCCGCACCGCCCGCCAGCCCGGCGCTGAACCGCAGCACCGTGTCGCTGTCGCTCGCCGGCTCGATTATCGTCGCCGTGCACATGCGGATCTGGAATTTAACACTGCCTTCTAGCTTTTACACTTTCACCCTAACACCGGATTTCGACGGTACGAGATCACGCATGCGAGCTTCATTACAATGCGGCATTTGATAGGCTGAATTGCAATAGTCCGCAATGTATCTAAAATCGCATGCGAGTTCGTGCGCCTTGTAAAATGGGACCGTGGGCATAAAAGCGTTGCATAACGTGGATTTTTCTTGGGCGTGTGTGGCGCCACCTGGCGGGTACTCACGTCCACGCTGGGCGGCGGGATGACGGGCAGCGGCGCGGCCTGCAGCAGCGGCAGCAGCGCCCGCGCCAGCGCCAGCGGCTTGTTGTCGGCGCCCAGCGACAGCTGCTGGAACACGCCGATCGTGAACGGGTCCGGCTCCACGCCTGCAAACGTTACGCACATTACGTATTCATTCCGATCAATATTATATACATACCTCTACATACCAGGGAGCGTACCTTTCATGCCGATGACATGCGTATGACGTCAAGCTACATACAGGATATAAAAAGTTTGAAAAGAGCGACGGAATAACGAACATTTATTTATCCGTACCTAGTACTGGAAAATATATGATTAATAATAATTAAAATATACTTTCACACTTATTTAAACTAGAAATTGGAAAGATTAATCAGATGTGCGATTTGGTACAAGAACGAGAAGAACATGATATGAGTAGAAAATATAATAATAATGACTCCACGGCCGATACGGCCACGGCGACTGCTTTCAAGTCCGTTGCTGTCTCAGGTGTGCTCGCCAATGGCTGACGTAGCCGATACAATGTATAGGTATACATATAATAGGTATGAATTAAGTATTTCAATGAACGATGAAGTTGATGTGGATGGCGAAGATAATATGATATTCCCTTCGTTTAAATTGTACGGCATAGTGTGCTTTGAATTGAAACGATTTTGCGTCTGTTTTTTCCAACTTGTTGACTACGGAGTAGACGAAACTGAGTGATAGTACCTACTCAATAATATAATTATAATATTACACAATAAAGCATTTTGTTTCCAACCCCTTAAATTCTTTTTTTTATTTCAGAAACTATTATGTTACTTATAATCAAACGTTGATAGACACGTTGTTGTGGCCTAGAATTAAAAATAAAATAAAATAAAAGTCACTACGTTTACGTTTACTAAGTCGTGTTACTACGTTTTTTGAAACATCCTGTGTGTTTATATGAATACGTCATTATGACGAAACCGGCAGGAAATGTACGCTCCCTGATACATACATATAATCACGCCTGTATCCCATAAAGAGGTAGGCAGAGCACATGAACTACACTGTGAAGTTTCAGTGCCGCTCTTGGCAAAAAGGGGTTGAAAGCACAGAACTTAATTTAGATAGAAGAAACAAATTCATATACACGGTGTTTCCGGTATCACTCAAAACCTCAGACACCCCAACTGATTTTTATTTTTTTAAACTCATCTAGAGTATTCATTTTTAATCTGATCGTTACTTTTTTTTAAATCGAATTTTTAATTTTCTGTACAGCTCTACTTGACTTTTAGCTCTACACTCAATAAAATAATTGCTAACTACCATCATAAACCATAAGACTATTTATTTGTGTACGTTACTGCAACGACATAAGGTTTACCAATACACAGCTAAGATGTCACTGTAAAACACTTTAAAGCTTTGTCACAGTAAACTTCAAATTGGACAGGTAATCGCAGTAAGCAAATAAACTCAATATTCAAAATGACAAGGTTGTAATTAGGTACGAGTTCAATTTGTTATGACTTATGATAAACATTAAGATTAAACTGACAAACAACGTCAAACTAGTAGCGGAAAAAATAATTGTCCAAGTAACCGGCCAGTATTAATACCCCTAAATACTGAAAAAAGGTAAACAACCTCTAGCAATGCGATATACACAATGTTGTATTACGAGTACAATAGAATGGGCACGTAAAAAATAACTAATAATACTAATTTAAATAAAAATATTACCCCCATCAAGATATAGCTCAATCGATTCTACTCTCGATTCTGAACAAACTGTTTTCAGGTTTTTAGTGTTAAGTGAAACACGGTGTATTTGTATAGGGGCCGAGCGTGTCAAATTTTGTACTGAAGTTGATTCTTGCCTGTAATTTTAAATATGTCTCAGGCTCTTAATTGTTCATAATTTTTGTGTTGTTGCAATTGAATATCACGTAACGAGGCATTTTTTATGTTTTGGTTGACTTCAACTTACAAAAATTGACGCCCGAAAGCTGCAAGCTGCGAGTAAAGACGGACAACTCAGTGGATTTCACTGAGTTCATTTGACACGCTAAGTAGATACGTTTGCTTGATCTATGGTATATATGACATCTGTGGTTGAAAGCATAAAATTACTATGTACTAACGTTGGTACCTACTAGAAATGACAACCCAAACAAAGTCTATGCGCCAGCCGGCAGCGCGGGGCACATGCGTGGTGAGGTACAGTGTCATAGAATATAACTTGACCAATGACCACCTAGACGCGACACTTTTAGTGTAGACCTTTGTTTTATACGTTTTGTAAAATATTAAGTAGTTTACTTTTAGCACTATCATACATTGTGTTATGTTTAAGTTCTACTGAGTGAAATAAACATACACTATTAAATTTTTTTCATAAACTTTAATTGCGCTTCAAGAAAATCATAATTATTGTGTGAAACTATCGATTAAAACTCGTGTAAGAACTGTGTAATATTCATTTCATAACTATAACGTGAAATAAACATTTCTCTTTTAAATATATATTGCAAACAAAATATATTCACAATTATTATACTTTATTACCTACACGTCATGTCTGCGCGATTAATCTATGATTTCGTTCGACAAAATGGCGGCAATAGCTTCGCGTTTGAGGAGCGCGTCCCTTCATTAAAATAATTACTTAAATGAAGTTAGATCAAAATGGCTTATACTAACCGATGAAATGTGACACCGTCACTTTTATTCGATTTTCTCGTATGGATTAAACAGCATCTTATTGCGCAGGAAGGCATTTTTACATTTTATTTGTGTGCAGGCAGAAACAACCTCCTCACACCACGCGCAGAGACTGACTGAGGCAACATAAGTCCATGGACTTATGTTCGTAGCGCAAACTTTTTGTTCGAAGCGTCCTCTCTAGTACATTAGTTGAAAGAAATCCAAATTGTAACATTGCAGTGACAGCAGGGTTAGCACATGATTGCCTCGAGAGTATGTCGCCGCGAGATAGACTACCCGTCCTTATGTCATTAATACAGTTAGAAGAAGACGTGTCATCTATCTCGCGGCGACATACTCTCGCGGCCATCATGTGCTAGGCCTACAGGTTGCCACCCTCTCGCCTAAGCCACAATTCAATCAATATTATACGACATTTTTACACAGATTGAAACCTTTCAAGACCCGCCGGCTCCCCAGAAAGCCAGCTTAAAAATGTTAATGACACCTTAATTAATTTTGGCATCATTCAAAAATGAGTGTTTATTTTCGACGTATGGGTCTCGGAAGATTAAGCCCCACGGTAAACTCAAGGCGTATTCCCAGTCTCAAACCATGGTTTTGATTTGGATCTAAGTCCCGCCAGTCTTAATTAACTATCAACATGAGTGTTTTAAACCCCCACAGGGTTTGAGGGGTAATACTAATACGGTATGTTGGTTGTAGGCGTATATTTACTGATAGCAGAAATGTATGTATGATAGTATATTCATAAAGGCCGGTTGCATCAAACCGTCTGTCACCGTTAAAGCATTCGCAAAATTTCATTGTATGGAAGTTCCATAGACGTCTGCTGCGTGACGATGATGTGTCTGTCTTTCGTTGATGCAACTGGCCCTTAATCGTACTTCAAATTAGGAAGTGTTAGTTAAATTGTCAAGTGTTATTTGAAGTAGGTAGTGAATTCAGAATTAATATGAGATTGCAAATAGGTATTATTTATTGAAAAAAAAAACCGTGTCTCGAGTTTGATAGCTGAAGCATGGTATATTTTAAGTTATCTATTCAGAATGAGAAGCTCTTGGAACTTTTATCAAAAAGCTGCTAGACAAAAAAAAGTGTTGGAGTGTCGTGTACCTGCAGCGGCGAGTTGTCGGTCGAGCAGCTCGGCCTGGTGCGTGAGCGCGGCCTGCGCGGAGAGCGCGGCGGCGGCGGGCGCGGGGCCGGCCGGCCGCCGCCGCCGCCGCCGCCGCGCACAGCCGCGCCGCCGACACGCGCAGCGCCAGCTGCCCCACGCACGCGCGCGCCTGCTCCGTCACGCCGCTGAACTGGTGCTGCAGTCTACACATACACACTACATCAATATTTGCTTCTCTTCAAATCTAGGCTGAACAAGCATCTTCTGGGCGAGCTCACTCCATCGTAGGCCAGGTCTAGTCAAAAGTAAACATGTGAATAAAAATCTTATAACTGCTTTGGCTGTATTTTGATTGATTTTTTGTATTGGATTGTGTTAGTTAAAATACTCAGTTATCCGAAACATGCCAGGCAAGTATGGTCGCGCGATAAATGATAAAACATCTGGCCGTCCCTATCGCACTTACGAATAGAGTGATAAGGACGACCTGATGTTTTATCATTTATCTCGCGACCATGCTCGCCTGAATGGATAGGTAACAACAGTTATACGTTACGAAGTTTAAAGGCAACCTTGTCCCTATGAAGGACTTTTTCCAGCTACTTTAAAAATAGATTTGCAAAATAAGTACATATAGTCGGTCAAACAACTTAATCATTAGAAAAAGACGCGAAATATTTTTTTTTCTACAAGTAGTAGTTTTTTAGGAAAGCAGGACAGTGAGACAAGTGTTGATATAGATGAAATACCTGAGCGTGTCGTGCGCGAGCGCGGTGAGCGCGTGCGCGGGCGGGCCGGCGGGCGCGGCCAGCGCGTCGTGCAGCGCGCGCACGCAGCGCGCGAACAGCGCCGAGAACACCGCCGCGCCCGAGAACAGGGGCTCCATCTCCGCGAGCCTGCACACACCACGTACTATTCCTATGTAAATACTGTAAATAGGCTACTACACTCATATCAAAAGTAAATTATTGTTTTCTATAGAATTTGACTTAAGAAACCAATATTTATAGGTTTGAGGTAATAAAAGTGCATGATGACTACGTATTTTTGACTAAAAATGATTTTTTTTTTATTTTGGACCGAAATCGCTTTCGGAGATGTTGTGACATCATAGGACTCATAGGATTCTAACCTATTTCACGTCGAATCGTAAATTACATTTGTGCCATATATTTAATGAAATGTCAGAAAATGTTGTTTTCCAGCAGAATGACGACATGCACAAATAATCTATAGACTAACCATGGATGATGTTGTTGTTCAAGTCATAATAAAATATGCCAATTTTTTTTTTGGTTCATTGAGCAGTATTAATAATATAAGAGAGACTTTAAAAAAGGGTTAAAAAGTAGCCTATTCCTCTAGACGCTACCAAATTATAGTTAGGTCAAAAATATTTGGGAAAATAGGCGTCATTAGTGTGGATGTTGCAAAAACTACAATATGAATAGCGGCGACACCGCCACGCGTTTCTCTCACGCGGGTCTCGGACCGGGCGGGGCACACCGCACACCGCACCTGTCGAGCTGCTCCTCGGCGGCGCGCAGCATGGCGAGGCGCACGCGCGGCGACAGCGCGGCGTTGTCGGTGTGGCGCAGCACCGTCGCGAAGAAGCGCCGCACCGCGCTGTCGTCCAGCCCCGCCTCCGTCTTCACACTCGTCAGCTTCGCCTCACCTGACACACGAACTCACTTATCTAATATCGGTTACTTTGTAAACAAATATTTAAATAATAAATAAATATTATAGAATAATGTTACACAGATTGACTGTCCCACGGTAAGCTCAATAAGGCTTGTATTGTGGTTACTCAGACAACGATAATACTAATACTTATTTATATGATATACAAATACTTATTGTATCCATAGAAAACATATATGACTCAGGAAGGAGCAAATATCCGTGCTCATCACACAAATAAATGCTCTTACCGGGATTCGAACCCCGGACCGCGGCTTAGCAGCTAGGGTCACTACCAGTAGGGCTAGCAAATGATTGTCGCGAGTGTCGCCGCGAGATATACTACCCGTCCTTATGTCATTAATACAATTAGACAAAGACGTGTCGTGTCACCTATCTAGCGGCGACATACTCTCGCGGCAATCATGTGCTAGCCCTTACGACGCACTAGGCCAAATCGGTCCTCAAATATTTGATTTTCATTTTTCTATCTCGTTCTGCATGTTGACTGTCTAGTGTCTACTTGTCATCACTAGAGTTCGGACAGGGTGAGCTTTTTTCCTTATGATTTGACATACGTGACATATTATGAGGCAAATAGCTCATATTTTCCAAGCTCTGGTCATCACAACACGACGTACCCACCGGAGGAATGGGGGAGGTGAAAATTTTAACGCGTCACCACACAGGGAAGGGGTGTACTGGCCTTACGGATACGCTTCGACCCATCGGGATCTTTTGTGCAATTACCCCCTTCGATCCTAAGATCCTTCAGCTATTCAGGAGCTTCTCGACCATCTCGACAGATGAGGCTCATGGGTAGCTCTATGAAGTTCTGGTTCCAGCCGTTCCAGGTAACCTTTTCCAAAGTTCTTCATTATTTGTCTAGCAAGGGCGTGCCGTGCGAGACATACATATGGGTTTATAATGTAGGTAGATTACCTATGGGCAGGTGCGGCACTAGGTGCGGCATGGTGTCGCGCAGGTAGGTGTAGTGCTTGATGGTGTGCTCCTCGAACAGCGGCAGCATGGTGGTGCACTTGGCGGCCGCGTTCAGCGTCAGGATCAGCACGCACATGTCTGCGCTCTGGCTCAGGAACTACATAGTGCGATGGTGACACAATATACGCGCTTATGGGTCAATGTATCATTTATTTTAAAATAGATTCCTTACTTTAATGACCTTGTTGTCGTTTGATTAAGTTAATGTTAGTTTTTTGGACACTTAGAGACCTTATACATCTCTGAGATTTTGATTATATTTTTAAACTTAATTTGTAACCTTGATTGGCCCTTATTTGTAAACTTGATTTGTTCTTTAATGATTGACAACTAGAGACTTGTACATCTCTTGAAATGTGTAATTTAGCTGTTCATTTTCTGTATTTTTTTTTTGTATTATTTGACAAAGGTTTTTACTTTTAAATATTTTAATTTTATAAAATTTGACTCTTGGAGACGCTATACATCTCCATGGATTATTTGATTAAGTATAATATTTTTACTTGTAATATTCAGTCTTTTACAACTATTGAAGTATTGATTTCTTTTATCTTTGTATCTGTTTGCACTTTCTTTATGTATTGATTATAGTTAGTAATAATATGACATTTAGAGACTTTATACATCTCTAATTCTATATCAGTGTATAGCTACTTTGCTTATGATTAATATTTTTAGTTAATATTTCTATTAATTTCATTTGTTTAACTTTAATGAATACTCTGTAATGTTGACATGTAAAAGTGCCCCCGTGGCCTATTTGCTGAATAAATGATT
Organism: Leguminivora glycinivorella; assembly: GCF_023078275.1. Taxonomy (NCBI): domain Eukaryota; kingdom Metazoa; phylum Arthropoda; class Insecta; order Lepidoptera; family Tortricidae; genus Leguminivora; species Leguminivora glycinivorella. The sequence goes on from NC_062998.1 coordinate 20,592,813, forward strand.
TTGTATTTTGTATCAAACAAACGTTCCAACGATGATTTGAAAGAGCGAAACTACCTACTAATTTTCTCGAGCAATTATCTTGTGAAATTCTTGATTTTTTGTAGGTATACTCTTCTTTTGTAAATAAATTAGCAGTTATATTCATTTGAATGCGCATGTTTCAAGTAGCTCTGACATTTTTAGAAACTATTTTTTAATTTGCCCTGTTAGGCCTAGGGTTAAAAGCAGGAGTCTAAAATCTGACCCACAACTTGAATTTGGCCATGGAAACTATGCGAAAGTAACAACGAACAAGTATTGTGTGTGGGATAGTCAAGATTCCTGCCAAGAGTATTACTTGTACGTGATAAGAGAAGACAGTGATAAAATTGATTTGTTTATGTAAGGAAAGCCTTGTCGAAGTATTAGTGATGATACTAATGATTGGTAAAGGATACAGGCCGGGTCCTCGACGTCCGGCTCCGGCATGTGGAAGAAGGGGTGCACGGCCAGCAGGCGCGCCGTCAGCGGCAGCACCAGCGTGGCGTGCGCGCCGCCCATGCGCTGCATGCAGCGGAACGTGGACCGCTTGTCCTGCACACATACAATACACTAGGACTCGTGGGGAGGACGCGGCCAGCAGGCGCGCCGTCAGCGGCAGCACCAGCGTGGCGTGCGCGCCGCCCATGCGCTGCATGCAGCGGAACGTGGACCGCTTGTCCTGCACACATACAATACACTAGGACTCGTGGGGAGGACGCGGCCAGCAGGCGCGCCGTCAGCGGCAGCACCAGCGTGGCGTGCGCGCCGCCCATGCGCTGCATGCAGCGGAACGTGGACCGCTTGTCCTGCACACATACAATACACTAGGACTCGTGGGGAGGACGCGGCCAGCAGGCGCGCCGTCAGCGGCAGCACCAGCGTGGCGTGCGCGCCGCCCATGCGCTGCATGCAGCGGAACGTGGACCGCTTGTCCTGCACACATACAATACACTAGGACTCGTGGGGAGGACGCGGCCAGCAGGCGCGCCGTCAGCGGCAGCACCAGCGTGGCGTGCGCGCCGCCCATGCGCTGCATGCAGCGGAACGTGGACCGCTTGTCCTGCACACATACAATACACTAGGACTCGTGGGGAGGACGCGGCCAGCAGGCGCGCCGTCAGCGGCAGCACCAGCGTGGCGTGCGCGCCGCCCATGCGCTGCATGCAGCGGAACGTGGACCGCTTGTCCTGCACACATACAATACACTAGGACTCGTGGGGAGGACGCGGCCAGCAGGCGCGCCGTCAGCGGCAGCACCAGCGTGGCGTGCGCGCCGCCCATGCGCTGCATGCAGCGGAACGTGGACCGCTTGTCCTGCACACATACAATACACTAGGACTCGTGGGGAGGACGCGGCCAGCAGGCGCGCCGTCAGCGGCAGCACCAGCGTGGCGTGCGCGCCGCCCATGCGCTGCATGCAGCGGAACGTGGACCGCTTGTCCTGCACACATACAATACACTAGGACTCGTGGGGAGGACGCGGCCAGCAGGCGCGCCGTCAGCGGCAGCACCAGCGTGGCGTGCGCGCCGCCCATGCGCTGCATGCAGCGGAACGTGGACCGCTTGTCCTGCACACATACAATACACTAGGACTCGTGGGGAGGACGCGGCCAGCAGGCGCGCCGGCAGCGGCCGCACCAGCGGGGCGTGCGCGGCGCCCATGCGCTGCATGCAGCGGAACGTGGACCGCTTGTCCTGCACACATACAATACACTAGGACTCGTGGGGAGGACGCGGCCAGCAGGCGCGCCGTCAGCGGCAGCACCAGCGTGGCGTGCGCGCCGCCCATGCGCTGCATGCAGCGGAACGTGGACCGCTTGTCCTGCACACATACAATACACTAGGACTCGTGGGGAGGACGCGGCCAGCAGGCGCGCCGTCAGCGGCAGCACCAGCGTGGCGTGCGCGCCGCCCATGCGCTGCATGCAGCGGAACGTGGACCGCTTGTCCTGCACACATACAATACACTAGGACTCGTGGGGAGGACGCGGCCAGCAGGCGCGCCGTCAGCGGCAGCACCAGCGTGGCGTGCGCGCCGCCCATGCGCTGCATGCAGCGGAACGTGGACCGCTTGTCCTGCACACATACAATACACTAGGACTCGTGGGGAGGACGCGGCCAGCAGGCGCGCCGTCAGCGGCAGCACCAGCGTGGCGTGCGCGCCGCCCATGCGCTGCATGCAGCGGAACGTGGACCGCTTGTCCTGCACACATACAATACACTAGGACTCGTGGGGAGGACGCGGCCAGCAGGCGCGCCGTCAGCGGCAGCACCAGCGTGGCGTGCGCGCCGCCCATGCGCTGCATGCAGCGGAACGTGGACCGCTTGTCCTGCACACATACAATACACTAGGACTCGTGGGGAGGACGCGGCCAGCAGGCGCGCCGTCAGCGGCAGCACCAGCGTGGCGTGCGCGCCGCCCATGCGCTGCATGCAGCGGAACGTGGACCGCTTGTCCTGCACACATACAATACACTAGGACTCGGGGGAGGACGCGGCCAGCAGGCGCGCCGGCAGCGGCCGCACCAGCGGGGCGTGAGCGCCGCCCATGCTAATAAGCGTAATAAATGTGCGTAATAAGCTAGGACATATTATATCTATCGGGTATTTTATGACTTCGTTCCGAAGCCGACCGACTCGATCGTAGTTATCGTGGTACTACAGCTAAGAAGGCCACGTCGGAAGAATCAATCACTGATTGCGATGAGCAGAGCTATTCTTGGGATCTTGGCGTGCATTGTCGATCGATCGATAAGTGTATATACATATTTACCGGTAATCGAGCCCGTCTTTGGCGATCAACGAACATGAATACAGTACCTGAGGATATCTCTTGAGGTTTTCCAGTATTTTGTCGATGCACATCTCGAGGCAGGTTTTGGAGGACACGCTACAGGCGCCGAGCATTCTGTGTAGCCCTTCACGGACATCCATCGAGAAATCCTGCAGTCAAACAAGTACCTTATAAAAAGAAAGTTAAGGACTCGCGGTATGATTAACGATTAATGTTTAGCTCTCGGAATAATCCGGATATATTAAACATTATTCAAAATATTGTGACATCATTTATTCTATTGTCACAAATGCACATAATATTATGGACATGTCAAACATTAATGCAAGTTTGGGAGACATACATTTGAATATGATTTTTACACAAATATTTTTATACTTTACGTCGGCGATATGAGCACGCCCGTTAAACAATAGGCTACTTGCCTCCTAGTCAAATCAGCTTCTTTTTAAGAACTGTCAAAACGATTTTGAACGACTTATTAGTATGGAATTTATATGAAATCGAATTGAGTGACGTCTTAAATAGAAATTGTATTTAAAAATAACTTCTGTTCATGTTTTTCTTATAATCATCCGATGCTTTATTTCGTGCATGGTATAAAATATTTTATTTTTACTACAGTCAAGTTCCCTATTCTGAGCGGTTAAAAAGTTTATTGTCGTGGATACTTACCTCCAGCGCGCCCAGGATCGTCTCGAGCTGGTCCTCGCGCAGCACGATGTGGTGCGCGATGCGCGTGAGGCTGTCGATGGCGCGCAGGCGCACGTCCTCGATCTCGTCGTTGAACATGTCGACGAGGAAGTCGAGCGAGGTGGTCGCGAACACGGCGTTCTCCATCGACAGTTGGCACACCGCGTCCACGGCCGCTGTGCGGACCTCTACACAATAAACAACAATTGTTGGTCATTGAGGAATACTGTAGGGTTTCGTCTAAACACCATGCCGCCTCTGGCTACGGTCTCAAATTCACACTCGTACGAAAATAATTATTTAAAATGTTTATGAATTGACAACGTTTCAAAAATGTCAATATCCCTAAATCGAAAACCATTTCGAGATATACGCCTGTAGATCACAAAAATATATTTTTTAATATTTTTTCTCCTTATTTTTAGTAAAAAATTCTTAAAAATAGTTTAAAGGGGAAGTGACGTCACATAGTTGAGTCAGACTATTCATCGCTAGTAGTATGGAGACACAGACCAATACAACAAGACGGCCCTTACAGGGTGACTCGCGGTCACCAAGCATACGACAAATCAGGTTTATAAAAGTTTGAACGCGTGCGACACCGATCAGTAGCGCCCAAGTATACGACCCGCTAACAGTGTCCGTGTCCGCTCGGAAAAAATCTTAAATAATCAAATTTGGTTGCAAACAATGGTCTCTTACAGCATAAAGTGGTGTGGCAAGTCTTCTAACACTTCTACATATAAAAAAGATGGAATAACATTCCACAGTTAAGTCAAATTAATTATTTTGTTGAATATTGTTTATTATCCGCGGAGTTCATTTATACTGGTCAATATGGTTGTGCTGAGCGGCGCCGAGGCGCGTCCATCCCTTTTTGCCGAGTTAACAATGTGATATGCTATCCCTTTCACGTAAACGACTAGGCATGGGGCCATGTTAGTTTATGTCTGTTGCGGGAACTTCATACTGCCGTTCGTACCATGTGCTACCATTTTATGAAATATAAAAGAAAGCAGATTTGTAATAGTGAATAATTATCTAGAATCTGTAGAGTCTGTAGTGGTATTTAATTCATTGATTAGTTTAGAATATTTAGTTGGTAATTTAACTTAGTAAAGGTAAGTAAAAAACCGGTCAAGAGCGTGTCGGGCCACGCTCAGTGTAGGGTTCCGTAGTTTTCCGTATTTTTCTCAAAAACTACTGAACCTATCAAGTTCAAAACAATTTTCCTAGAAAGTCTTTATAAAGTTCTACTTTTGTGATTTTTTTCATATTTTTTAAACATATGGTTCAAAAGTTAGAGGGGGGGGGACGCACTTTTTTTTCCTTGAAGAGCGATTATTTCCGAAAATATTAATATTATCAAAAAACGATCTTAGGAAACCCTTATTCATTTTTAAATACCTATCCAACAATATATCACATGTTGGGGTTGGAATGAAAAAAAATGACAGCCCCCACTTTACATATAGGGGGGGTACCCTAATAAAACATTTTTTTCCATTTTTTATTTTTGCACTTTGTTGGCGTGATTGATATACATATTAGTACCAAATTTCAGCTTTCTAGTGCTAACGGTTACTGAGATTATCCGCGGACGGACGGACGGACGGACGGACGGACAGACAGACATGGCGAAACTATAAGGGTTCCTAGTTGACTACGGAACCCTAAAAATGCACAGTTTAGTTATTAGTTACTAGAATGATTTTTATTGAGATGCTATCACAATCATCATCCTCCTTGCGTTATCCCGGCATCGGCATTCGCCACGGCTCATGGGAGCCTGGGGTCCGCTTTGGAAACTACTACCAAGATTTGGCGTAGGCACTAGTTTTATGAAAGCGACTGCCATCTGACCTTCCAACCCGAAGGGTAACTAGGCCTTATTATAATTTAATTATAATATTATAATTTGTTGCAAAATAAATTCACCACAGTACTGGTACCGGTACCATTGTCTATAATAGACATGTCCCATTCCCATCCCTACTGCTAATCATAAAGGCGCGCCATTATTTGAAACGACCAATGGCAGCACTGTGCGCGCCCGCCTCACCCCGCAAGGATTGGTGATTTGCGTCTCGAACAATATCGCTTGCATTTGGCTTCTAGTGGGGTGTTCTGTGTATGGAGATTAGAGGTAAGGAGCGAAAGCTTTAAGTTTCAGAAGTGTAGATATAAAACCAAGTGGCGCTGCAATTACATAAGGCAGGTACATAAGGGTTGACACGTCATTTTCGACTGTTCTATTTTGACAGATTTCTCTCCTTATACTTCTACATTCCATAGCTCGAAGTTATTCAATATTTGTTGACAGTGACACTTGACAGTCAGACACCTCGGACTGTTTAAGCTGACCGTTAAAACTTTTTTTAGGAATGATTTTGTCGTTTTCTTAGGTGTATGAAACAACACACGTGACGTCATAAAGCTGTGTCTAGTCGTTTGTAACTTACGCTCTTTCTGTTCGAAGTAGTAATAAAAAGGGATTTTCGCATTAAAATAGCAGTTTTTGGGAAAAATAAAAAAATACGTGTATCTTTAAATATTGTGTAGTGTGTGTACCACACCTTACCCACACATGTGCATAGCTTAGTATATATTGGCATGTACTTGTTATTTAAGACACATTAAACGTATACTCCATACGAAGTAGTTATCATTTACGCTCCACATCACATGGCGATCCTGCCAGTGCGGCCTTGGGCCGCACTGGCGGCGCGCTGCGCCAGCCAGTATTACTTGCCGTGAACTTTCGTAAATAAATATTTGGAACTCTAAGTGAATGAAAAGGACTATTATATATTTATAGTGACAGTGAAAAGTTTCAAGAGAATAAATAGAACTTACGGATTGGTGTTATGGGACTAATATATCAAATATATGAGTATCATATAGTGAAAGTGAAAAGATTACAGAGACTAAATCGAAAGTTACGGATTGGTGCTTATTGCAAATAAAAAAAAATATGTGCAGTGTGGACTAAATTACATTTCTAATATCTACTTAATACTCTTAATAGACTCATGTTATCAGGAGATTTTGAAAATAAATCATTTTTTTTTTCGAATAAACGAAAGTGGCAAGTTGTAAGTTGTAAGGACGTTGCAGCTGGGAGATTGTTCGCGTCACGGACCCCGGGCGTGGCCTTGCCGACGTTGGACGCGAGGACGAGGAGACTGGACACGAAGGCCTGGTCCCGCCACACAACGGTCATGGAATGGTCGTAATCTAAACTAGGTGGTTATATGGTTTTAGTTAATAAGTATAAGCAGTTGATTGACAGTTTCTTCTTATGTTTAAAATAAATATGCAGCGTGTTATATGCATTATTTTCATTAGATAACTATTTTAAATTTCGTTTTTTGAGTAGGTAATAAAAATTAAGTTTCAAAATTGTGTCTATGTGTACGTAATATTAGCAATTTCTATTATTTACGGAAATTAAGTTTAATAATATTGCGATGTAGGAATACAATGCATATGCAAATTAAATATTATGTGGAATCTTATTAAATGCTGCTTGATGACGAAATGGTAATATGGTTAAAAGTGCGGCACGTTTTAATATTAAATCATTCGATCTCTACTTTGCATTCAAATTGATAAACTTAACAAATGATTTCGTGCACTTGGATACAACATTCGTCATAGCGTACAGGTGGGCCGCGTCATCCGCGACACGTGTTCACATATAAGGGATCGGTATGTAGCTTCTGTTATTACGTCTCGAATTTCAGTTTCAACATAATGCATTATTAATGTATTGTGCAATAAATTAGATTACTTCAAATTTATCGTATTTAACTTGGCAATTGCATATAATTATAATCTTACCGACTTTTGACCATATTAAACTGAAAATTAGTATTTAGAACTAGATTGTCAAGAAATAATAATGTACTTGAATGTTTCAGATTTTTTTTCTCGGAATTGACTATAATATGTTTTACGGATTTAACAATGTGTGGAAAATAAATATATTTCAGATCTAATAAGAGATAAAAAGTTGGATTATTTTTAAATTGGTGTAAAATGGATATGGAATTTGTTGGTATATGAAATGTTTTTGTTATTTAGGTATAGGAGTGTTCAAGTTTTGTTTTATTTTGCGACGGAGTTATGGCTAGAGGTTTTATTAATGTAAAGGGTGGAATAGAAAAGAATGGTTTGTTTTTTGAAATTAGGTATGTGTGCGAGATTTTGGAAGTCGAGTAAATTGAAGCAGGTAAGTTTTTCAAAGAGCGACTGGTCTGATCAACCAAGGGTTGTTGAAATTCTTATTTGTTGAAGTTTTATGGTGTTGGTTTAATTGTGGTTGGTAATTGAATGTTTTTTTTAATGAGTGTTACTGAATCGATATACTTATAAATATGCCTATCGTATCATCGGCAGCCCGAGAGGGGTCATGAGCGATATGGTATAGCAAGGGTACGCCAGGGTACAAGGCAGGCAGGGAATCCTTGGAGATCTGATCATGATTTGATCGAGCATCAATCGTGAAGACTCCTTGGACACATGGAAGGTTATTATGTAAGGACGTGTTAAAAGAACTGCCTGTGTGAGTAAATATATTGTATGTGTGCGCGCTTAAAAATAAATATCCTTGTATCCTGAGCAAATAAATAAATAAATATATAGTAAGGTCGGCCGGCCAGGTAAGTAAATGCGTTGTGTACCCTTGCCATAAAAAAGAGAAGCACGCTTTAGATGCACAACTATATACAATGTTATTATTATAATAAACAAAATGAAGACGTCTATCAATTAAAAATAATACTTGCAAGTCAGTAAATTATGAAATAAGAAATATGATTGTTCCCAGGTACCCAGGGTTGGAATTATATACTCTTAACGTACGTTGAATTTGGATTTAAAATGTATCGACGGATACTTATTTGTCTGTGGAAATGAAATATATACCTACTTAGTGATGGTTTTAAGGTTTTTTTTTAAGTCTATGATGTTATTCGTAGTCTTTTCTGCTTAGTTTTATATAAATAGGTATATTGTTTAACACACGTTTCGTCATCAACGCCGTCATAAAAGTAACTGTATAACCTATAAGTTGTATAACCTTTATAAAAATTCATGGGTACCCAGCACTACCCACCCATGGTAATAACTATTGTATGGTGCCTTAGCGTATAATGGAAATTTGTGTTTATTTTAGACAAATTTCGTATAACTTGTAATTTTCATTTATTGAAAAATGTATGAGTACTTAACTCTTTAAATTGAATTTATTATTCAGCAAATATTCTTTCTGACAACTTCAAAGTGTTTTTACTGTACCTACCTAATACTTGTATAAAAAAAAAGATTTAATTTTGTATTTCTACATGAGAATTTTAAATTTATTATTCACAACAACATGTACACTTTTACAAATTTTATATATCTCGCCAAACTATGACGTTTAATAATACATACTTTCACTAAGAGCTTTTGCTTACATTAGATAGTCTTCCTTACTTTTTACTTTGTGTAATTCATTTTTTTTTTAATTTAGAAAAAAAAATATTCCTCATAGTATAGAACAATTTTTTTTTTCTCTGAGGGGGAAGGTGTAGTGTGTGTACCACACCTTACCCACACATGTGCATAGCTTAGTATATATTGGCATGTACTTGTTATTTAAGACACATTAAACGTATACTCCATACGAAGTAGTTATCATTTACGCTCCACATCACAATTGAGTTCTTTCAAACCAAACAATAAAAAGTAGTAGTCGAAAATATGAAATGTTGTCAATTAAGTTTAACAAATATTTGACACCCGGGATAATCTAACGATGCCAACGAAGAAAAAATTGCGTATGCTTTATATAGAAATGCCCATTCCGGCTATTATTTCCAGCTATTAGGCGAATTGCCCTAGACGGAGCGGCTAGACTGACCCATGAGCTCGTCCTCGAGGCCGTGCACGAAGGCGCCGGCCGCGCCGCCGGGCAGCAGCTGCACGGCGTGCGTCTCCACCAGCTGGCCGGGCGCGTCGTCGGCCCAGCGCCGCCCGCTGGCCCACGCGCCCGACCGCACCAGCTCCGCGCCGCGCTCGTGCGCCGTGCGCTTCCTCTGGAACGTGACAATAGCTTTAGGCCTGATTTAGACGGCGTGCGAACTCGCATGCGACTTTAGTTACATTGCGGGCTGTTGAGGTTACATACAATTTTGCTCAGCTATCAAATGCCGCAATGTAGTAAAACTCGTATGCGAGTTCTCGTACTGTCTAAATGGGGCCTTATCCTGTCACATACACTAGTATATACACGGTGCTCGTGACCATTGCGAGATTTTTACCACGCAATTCTGAGGCTAAAAAAATACAGATGAGGATATTTGGCAAAAAATAAAAAAAATTGTTTTTTTTTTCTATTTTTGAATGTATTTTACAATTTTTTTTTCAATTGGTAATAACACTGAAACTAGCCTCGTAGCGCTCACCATACAAAATTTTTGCTAAGGAATTTTGATTCTTATTGTACTTGAGATTTAATTCAATTTCATTTGTTCGAAACATTTTAGAAACAAAAGAAATTATATTTTATTTGTTTACATGAAAGTTTAAATTCCATTGAAATCAAATATACTTCAGAAAGTACAGCCTAAGAGGCTAGGCTAAATCCAGAGAAGCGTACATGAAATTTTAGTCTTAAAATAGGATCAGGAATATGCTCTTAAAAATCTCTCGCAATGCTCACGAGCACCGTGTATAGGCCACCTAATCGGTTTGAATGACGGCGACCTCAGCTTATTATGAATTATTTTGTCTGTTATGGGCTCTTATGAACTTGGTCTTGAAGACTCCTTTGCAGGCGTTACAATAAAGTTGGCCAGATGTATTGTAAGTATAAACATACACTAGTAACCAGAGGTAGACGAGGGAGAGCTAACTTCCTTCTAATTTGACATGACTGACGTCACATTAGCAGGTAAAGCAAATCGCAGCAAAAGACAGAGCCGGCAAACCAAATTCGTATTAAGTACAAATTTTGCTTTTTTTTTCTAGTGTACAACATTTTCACTCAGAATTCTGAGATATGCTAAGTCTCTCCACATCTATTCACATAAGAGCAGCATAAGATAAAAGAGGTAGTTCTCGAGATGTTTAGTAATGTGACAGACAGACAGAGTCGCACCAAGGGTTCCTTTTGTAACTTTTTGGTACGCCGAGCAGTCGCGGCTGAAGCGTCGCCATGGTTACCTTCATGTTGCTCATGAGCTGCTTGTCCAGCGTCTGCAGCAGGAAGCGGTCGGACACGCCGCGCGTGGTGCCGAGCAGCGAGCAGGCCAGCGCGCGCACCTGCATGCAGAGGTCGTTGACCGCCGAGCAGACGCGGCTGAAGCGTCGCCATGGTTACCTTCATGTTGCTCATGAGCTGCTTGTCCAGCGTCTGCAGCAGGAAGCGGTCGGACACGCCGCGCGTGGTGCCGAGCAGCGAGCAGGCCAGCGCGCGCACCTGCATGCAGAGGTCGTTGACCGCCGAGCAGACGCGGCTGAAGCGTCGCCATGGTTACCTTCATGTTGCTCATGAGCTGCTTGTCCAGCGTCTGCAGCAGGAAGCGGTCGGACACGCCGCGCGTGGTGCCGAGCAGCGAGCAGGCCAGCGCGCGCACCTGCATGCAGAGGTCGTTGACCGCCGAGCAGATGCGGATGAAGGCGTCGTCCACCATGCGCATCTTCGTCTCGCCGTCGGACATCGTGATCGTGCTACGCAAATTACACACCTTTATCGCAAGTATGAACCAACCCGAGTGGGTAAGGTCAGGTAGTTTCAAAGGTGCATTTCTAAGCTTAAACTTTCTCTAAGGCACTAATAATTCTGAGCTTTACTACTTACAGCTGTAGAAACTTAAAAATTGAAAGAATGTGCATTTAATATTGCATTGTCTGCAGAAAAAAACAACAAAATGTGTATAGCCTTTCTTCGTGTTTTCATTGCAATCTAATCATCAAATCTAAATTTTAATAGTATGACATTGGCAATTAAAACACGCGTTCGTGAATTATAATCTATATTGAATAATAAATTTTTAGCAAAAAAATATTTTTGGCACAAGCTTTTATCGCCGACTGTACCTTTCTTTCAACAGTCATCTACTGCTCTCCGAGTTCTTAAAACCCCTTACTCGATGGGGATACGACGTTTCATTAACAGAGTTCCTATGACCAACTTTCTGCTCCGACATCAGATCAACTCCATGATACCATAATATTGCATTGTCACGTGATTTAGATATTAAATTTGAACTCAATGCGAAACCGGGAAGTGGGTCAAATTTAGCTTCTACGTTTTGACCCAAACTAACATACTAACAAGACAAGTTGAATCAAAGAGGATCGAGTATTATAGAGAATTACTGTCAAAGTAAAACGTGTAATTACAGTGCATAGACTGCCATCTCTTGACACAGGCTTAAAACTTTTAAACCTCCGTTTTGATAATTTGGCCCATATTCTTAGCTTGATATGTGTTAAAATGTCAAATATTAATATTAGCGCCATCTAGCCGAGCGTACCCCAAAGGTGTATCGCCATCTATACTTCATCCACGATAACGAGCTAATACTAGAAAACTCAGATTGCACGTGATTGGTCAGCGATAAGGGCGATGCACGTGCAACGAGTGGGTTTACATGACAGTCAACTCTGTCTATTGTACCGTGCGGACGCTCCTAATTGCTCTCCTTTGTTTGTGTATTGTTTTTCTGTTACTCGGCCCTTTTACTGGATTATCTTCTGCCTATATTGCGACTCGGCTTGTTTACTGGACTTCCCTGAAGCTTACTGTGTGACTCGGCTTGTGTATTTTTGGACTGTTTTATTTTGCTTTATTTTGTATAAATAGCAAAATAACAGCTTTCTTTTATTTATATTAGTTTAAAACTAGAATTCAATTTGCACTTGTACAAGTACGCCGGGACTTACGAGGCTAACTATAGACGACCAATTTGCTTGACCAGTGGGGTTACCATGACGTACTAAAGACGTTCAGTTTAGGTTGAGAGAAAGGGACACAGCTATAGCAGTTACATAGCTCCGTCCCTCTCTCTCAACCTAAACTGAACGGCTTTAGCACGTCATGGTAACCCCCCAGGTATATTTTCAACTGCATATCTAAAGTCAATAAAAGGTTGTTTAAAGCATTTAGTCCTGCAATTTGTCATTACAGTATTGACCATAAATATGCAGTTGGTTATGGAAACTTAAATAAATAGGCATAAAATAAATATTTAGGTATTTACAAAACATGTTAACAGCACAACAGTCGAAACTAAACCACTGCTTTAAACGTTAAGAAAATAATGAATATAAATATAAAATATAATTAATGAAAATATTCCAAGCGACGGCATGTAAGCCGAGCCGGACAACGAGGTGCCATTGTTAACGCCCACTGCCCTTTTCTGTCCTTTTCATCTGCATACAAAAGTGTGAAAGAGAGACCCCTATATTAGCTCGTTATTTTGGATGAGGTATAGCTCACCGTATGGTTTTGAGGTACGTTTTTTTCTTAGACTTTATCAGTCTTTACGGAGTTATATAAGTCTTTGGTTGAATAAAAGCTTGTAAAAATAAAGTACATACTTGTCAGGGTAGTTATTCCCGAGCAGCCAGACGAGCTTGAGCGCCACCTCGCGCACGATCTCGTAGTCGTCGCTGAGCGCCTGGCACGCCTGGTCGTAGTGCGCGGCGCTCAGCGCGTGCCCGCGCTCGTGGAACGTCAGCAGCGACTGGAACGCTTCGCACCGGACGCGCGCGTCCTGAAAGTCCATGTCATGTCACTGCATACCCGGGTTACGGCTCACAACAGACGAATCTATTTATGGACTGAGTCCAGAGCCGCCAGACCTTCCTCATTTTCTCAAGGATGAAACATTGGGATAATGTAGAGTTCGTATCGACGTTTAATGTCTGCATATAACCTAGTTCGGCTCTTCGGCCATTTTTTTGCTATAAGGTTGTTTTTTAAAACACTAACTTTCCTTAAATTCTCAAGGCTGATCTTTATACATATATGTAATAAAAAAGACTGTAAAGATTCGATAATCATCATTTCCGCCGGCCGTAACTTTAACCAGACGCTAGAAAGTCTCTCTAACTTACCCTAATTTCTCAAGCCGTTTCCGCCGGCCGTAACTTTAACCAGACGCTAGAAAGTCTCTCTAACTTACCCTAATTTCTCAAGCGACGGCCGGCGCAAATGGTTTGGAAATGATGATTATCAATTCCTAACAGTATTTTCTAACACATATATAAAAATCAACCTTGAGAATTTAAGGAAAGTTAGATTTCTTTTAGAAAAAACTTTATAGCAAAAAAATAGGCGAAGGTTCGAACTAGGTAATATGCAGACGTTAAACGTCGATACGAACTCTACATTGTCCCAAAGTGTCATCCTTGAGAAAATGAGGAAGGTCTAGCGGCTTTGGGCTCTTAGTCTATTATGACGTTATTCATAAACGCTCAGAAGCGCTGGTGGCCTAGCGGTAAGAGCGTGCGACTTTCAATCCGGTGATCGCGGATTCGAACCCCGGCTCGTACCAATGAGTTTTTCGGAACTTATGTGCGAAATGTCATTTGATATTTGCCAGTCGCTTTTCGGTGAAGGAAAACATCGTGAGGAAACCGGACTGATTCCAATAAGGCCTAGTTACCCTTCGAGCTGGAAGGTCAGATGGCAGTCCCTTTCGAAAAATTAGTGCCTACGCCAAATCTTGGGATTAGTTGTCAAAGCGGACTCCAGGCTCCCATGAGCCGCAAGGATAACGCAAGGAGTATGCTTCAGAAATGCTTTACAAGCCTGAATTAGCCAGCCTCTTTGCCAATATTTATCTGATTTAGTTGTAATAAATGAGTAACAAAAACCATACTCCACCCTTTACTTGGGTTGCTATCTGTTCAACCAATATGATAGTTGATTTCAGTCAAGTAGTTTTGCAGGGCAGCTTCCGCAAATCAACAAGCACTGTGCCTATTTTGAATAAACACTATGTAGTGCTACTCAACCAACCAAAGAGCCTCTCTGGGGTATATTACATAACATAAGTTTAACTAATTTTATTGTTATTAAGTGTGATTATTTGTGATATTTTATGTGTGTACCTAAATTGTATGATCCCAGTTGGTCGAAATAAAGTGATTTATTAATTTTATTATTATTATAACGTTACTAACAGATCAGTAAACTCAAAATTACTGAACTTTGAACAGTTTGAACTAATAAAATTTTATTGTCACAAAAACTCCCAAATAAAACATAGGTGGAACATATTATATAACATAATAAATGTTACTTTAAAAATTTTGTGAGCGTCAGGACCCCTGGACCACTACAGATATTTGATGTTTAGTACATACTAAAATTTAGTACCTATTTGATACTATTTGGTACCTGAGTACATATATTTGGTACCTCCACTGATATCGAAAAATCGAGCGAATAAAGTGGCCAGACATTCTGACGTCAGGATGTCTGGACCATTTTTGGTTTACATAGTTCTAGACAACACTACTAATTGATATCTTAGTCAATATTTACTACCTATTTGGTACCTGTCAATATATTTTTTTCAAATTTTTTTGGCGTACCAGAAAAAAGTTATGATGGAATTTAAAGTTGAAAACTAGTGTAATTACACTAATTACTTTTATATTTCGACTATATGAATGCCACTAGTCAGTAGAGATGATGTGCGAGTGCCTAAAAATAAATTTCTTTTTAAGTTGACGCGCAGGAGGGCAGGCGGATTCGCCTCTATTCTTTTGACTGGCGCTACATACTTCAACGGCACGGCCGGGCTCACAACTTTAAATTCCGTCATAACTTTTTTCTGGTACGCCAAAAAAATTTGAAAAAAATATATTGACAGGTACCAAATAGGTAGTAAATATTGACTAAGATATCAATTAGTAGTGTTGTCTAGAACTATGTAAACCAAAAATGGTCCAGACATCCTGACGTCAGAATGTCTGGCCACTTTATTTGCTCGATTTTTCGATATCAGTGGAGGTACCAAATATATGTACTCAGGTACCAAATAGTATCAAATAGGTACTAAATTTTAGTATGTACTAAACATCAAATATCTGTAGTGGTCCAGGGGTCCTGACGCTCACAAAATTTTTTATTATAAAATTGTACAAGCCTACAAGGTCAATATGTAGAGTGACATGACATGACATGTTGAGATGTCATGGTCTATCAAGCAAGATTAGATGTATGTACTACAAGCTCTTTCATTATTTCCACTTACAGAAGGTAAGGTCGTATTAGCGACGACCGGTCTGGTGCAGTCGGTAGTGACCCTGCCTTCTACGCCGCGGTCCCGGGTTCGAATCCCGGTAAGGGCATTTATTTGTGTGATGAGCACAGATATTTATTCCTGAGTCATGGATGTTTTCTATATATATAAGTATTTATATATTATATATATCGTTGTCTGAGTACCCACAACACGAGCCTTCTTGAGCTTACCGTGGGCCTCTCAGTCAATCTGTGTAAGAATGTCCTATAATATTTATTTATTTATTTATATTTATTTATGGGAGTTTCGCCAACCAGTCTTCAACACATTGACCTCTATTCTTTTGTTTAGCTAATATCATTACCTCAGCATTAGAATACTCTGCAAGTAGTTTAACCACAGCATCAGCCTCAGCTATGGTTTCCAATGTTCTGTCCATTTCAGGGCACAGCGGGTAGAGCTCGCTGATGAGCTGCAGGCAGCGGCACTTGACCTGGTGGCTGGTGTCCTTGAGGTTCTCCCGGGCCACCGACACCAGCCGCATCATGAGGATCTTGTCATCAGACAGTTTAGCTCCCAGTTTCAGTAAGGTGGCTAAACCTTGGGCTATCACCTGAAAATCATCTCAATATAATTAGAAATTTATTAACGTAGATTTTAGGAGCTAAACCTGACAATTTTATAACTGCTTTTAGTTTATAGACTTTTTCAAAAATGTTGGTATAATAATTCATTATTTCATGTAGACAAAATAATCTACTTGCTTCTAACACTGGGGCAAGAAGTACCCTATCAAATTGATTAATGTCACCCCTATGGGCTTTATTTATTTATTATTCATTAAACAAAACAAAAACTAATACCTAGTGATTACATCAAGGATTTAATGTCAAAGCAAAAGATTTAGTAACTTTTGGTACAGTCACGGACTTTAATTGTTGATCCACTTCTAGCTCATTTTATACTGGAACGTCATAGCTTAACTATGCTTAACTCTGAAATGTACAGTATAAAATGAGCTAGAAGTGGATCAACAATTAAAGTCCGTGACCATACACCATTCCGCCACAATGTTTTGCTTATACAGTAGGCTTGTGTCGTTCACGAACTATGAACTGTTAGGAATAAAATCCCATCAATGACCGAAATGAACTGAATCTTTCCGTGGTCTGTGAATCGGTCTTTGCTCATTTAGTTCAGTATAGGATCGGCGAGCGCGAGCGGTTTGGATTGAGAACGAATGTGTGACTGCGCCGACCGAGAGCGAGAGCTACTTAGCAGAGCAACAAAAAAGTCAAGTTTTCATATTAAACTTCGGTTACTTACAACCTTTCGGCCCGGAAAGTTTCTATCTGTAGACTATTCGTATCATTTTGACACTATTCGGTCCCATTCGTTCTGATCGCAGTGGTCGCTGGTCTAGCTGAACTAAATGAGCAAAAGACCTAAAAGAGCGAACTAGTTCGTGGGAGCGATGGAACGAGATCGGAGCGCTCCGATCAACGAACGAAACGGCACAAGCCTATTATACAGTAGTATTTCAAATACCTATAAAAACTTGACAAGTTAGTCTTCATTTTAATATAGATTAATTAAAATGAAGTCAACATTACCTACATTTACAACTTAATATCACATATAGAAAAAAATGTGTCAAAACAGTACATTATATCATAAGTAAGAACAAAGCACCATAACAATACCTTATGTGATGTCTCATTCTTGATAAGGAGTGTGGTGAGATCAATCAAGTTGTTGAGGTTAGCGACAGGGCACTCTAGTCCAATGTCACAGAACAGCCATAATATCTTGACTCTAACCACAGAGTCTTCTTCCGACTGAAAGTGCTCTGAGAGTTTCTTGATAGCCTCCTCTACGTCAGATTCCTGGAACTGCAGACAGTCAGATATGCGCAGTAGTAGTTGCAATGCTTCTTCACTAGACTTACATTTTTCTAGTAAACCAACGAATGCTGCCGCGGAACTTCCTATAAGTGGCTTCTTAACTATGTGCAGCTTTTTAGACGGTGGACCATCCTGAAAATTACGATTATAATCAATAATAAATGGTTAGATTGTTTTTTAGGTTTTGTTGCAAGAAGCCACTTTATTATGAGAAAATACTTTATTCTTAAAGCATAAAGACAACTACCTGAAAAGATTTATTATATTCAGCCAAAGCTCTCTTCTTAAGCAGTGCCGCCATAGGAATTTATAGATTCAGTTATCGGAATAAACCGAGTGAAAATAGACACACACGTAGCGGTAACAGCATCAACAACACAAAATTATTCACTTCAGTTCAGGATTTGACGACCAAACCGGGTGACATTTTGATGACAGTTGACTATCCCTTGCCGAAAAGGCCCCGCGCACACGGAGGCAACAGTTGCTCGGCGACTTTCGTATTTGTATGAAAAGTTGCGTCGCCTCGTGTGCGCACCTTCATACTAGCCCATAGACCGAGTGACGGAGACAAAACAGTTTTGTCGCCCGTGTGCGCGGAGCCAAAGTCAAGCTGCTTTCACTTCCGGTAAAAAAATGTAAAGCTTTCAAAGGTCTCGGTACGGAGCGGTCGTATGTTAGCACTTTAACACACACAAATACATATAAAACGCCCTCCACACACGTGTGTATTACGGCGCGACGTAAGGGTGCGCGCCCACGGGAGACAAAGTTGCTCGGCGACTTTCGTATTTGTATGAAAAGTTGCGTCGCTTCGTGAGCGCACTTTCATACTAAGCCATGGCCGCGACAAAAAAGTCGCTGCCAAAAGTTGCCCGTGTGCGCGCTCTCTAAAACGTAGTGATTTGGTGATGATTCAATGCTCTTTGGCCGGCAACAGACAGTCTTAAAAATTCATAATCTTAAAAAAAAGTTGGTTGTCTGTAAAGTCGGTTTACGGACGGTAGTTTGACGTGATAACGTCAAACATAACAGTAGTATAGACAGGGGCGGCTCACTCCGCGATTCTATCGCCGCGCTACAAAGTACATGCTGGCGGCCGCGAGTTCGCGGCCTAATAATGAGTGGCGCGCGGTGCGTTTTCACGGAACTCACGTTCCCACTTTCTATTGTTACTTTACGTCGCGAGTTTTTTAAAGCTACTTTTAAAGTGAATGGCTTATAATGCTTAGTTAAATAAACATCATGAATAAAATAGGACAATATTACACAGATCTACTATTGCTCAAGTCACACGGAAAAGTTCAATAAGGCTTGTGATGTTGGGATTTCAACAATAATATATAAATACTGTACATGTATATACCTAGAAAGTACCCAAGACTTGAATATAATAGTATTGAATCGTTTTAATTCATAGGCAACCCTATCGTCCGACGCTGCGCACGTGCGGCTCGTTTCTTTGTTAGAATTTTGTAGGCATTCAAAAGGCGGCATTTCGTGAACATCAAAACAGTGGGCCTTCTGTACTTGTACTATTATATATTCTGAGGTATAGATTAAACGATGAGATATTCAAATGCAAGAATTACTTATCTATATTGCCGCAATTGTATTGAACACACATGAAAATCACAATAACATTTCAACATTTGTTTATAAACATTTGAGTTCACTTGTATCTTTTATGCTAGGCTAGGCGCGATGACTGCGGCCGGTGTGATTAATACGTTAGGCCGTTTTCACATTAAATTTATCCGATCCGATATCGGATGTCGGAAGGGTTTCAATAGAAAAAATCCAAGGTCCTGTAATGTATGGGATGTCGGTCCGACATCCGATATCGGATCGGATAATGTGAAAACGCACTTAGGGTCGCCGCGCCGGTCGGTCGGCCCAATGAAATAAAATGAAAAAATATTTTATGAATTTTATGATTTACGAGTACTTTTATAAAATGGTCATTTACTTTTTTACCTTCCCTAGACTTTAGGCAGGTAGGTATTTTATAATACATATACGTACTTTGTAGTGTAGTCACATAAATGCAAGCTCTGTCTACCCCGCAGGGGATATAGGCGTGATTATATGTATGTATGTTTTCACTAATATCCACCATTACCAATATTATAAAACAGAAACAAAAAAGATCACTAGTACTAATAAATTACTACGTATTACGTAATACTCAGATAAGCGCGTTACAAAACACGGAGAAACTAAAAAGCAAAAAATAATAAACCTTTGAATTCAGATTTCTTATCGTATTGCAATAATCTAAACATCCAAATTATAAACAAATCAATTATTTTTGCAGTCGGTACCAGACCTGTTCGTCGCCTTGCTATTGCCTGTTTGCCCCACCCAACTCATACGCAGGCTGGCACCGACTCCAAAAATAATTGATTTGTTTATAATTTGGATGTTTAGATTATTGCAATACGATAAGAAATCTGAATTCAAAGGTTTATTATTTTTTGCTTTTTAGTTTCTCCGTGTTTTGTAACGCGCTTATTTTTGAAGGCGGTTTTATTTTTTGTTAAAAAAGTTTATTTATTTGTTGATTTTTAGTGGTTCCTATTGATATTATATGTATCAGTCCGAATACATGTACACTAGTGAAAGAATTATCCTTTAACTCCTAACCATTGAGGAGTTGACCTTCCATCATCAGCTCAGCCACATAAAATTATTACCATCAGGCGTAAATACTGGTTTACCTTTGAAAAATACACTGAAAACATTACATGTGCCTATAACATTTGAAGAGTTCCCTCGATTTCTCCAGGATCCCATCATCAGACCCTGACTTGGTGCCAATGGGACCATCTCGGGGTTATACCCGTTCGATCAAAAAAAAAATTTGAAAATCGGTCCACAATTCTCGGAGATATCGAGGAACATACATACAAAAAAAAAAAAAAAAAACATTCAGTCGAATTGAGAACCTCCTCCTTTTTTGAAGTCGGTTAAAAAGCAGTACGTGCCGCGCGACTATACAGGCGGGCGTTTCGCGGCCCTCTCCTCTGCCACTTGTTACGCCGGCGGAACGGCTAGCGTGTGCCTGAAAATGGTCCATACACAAACCACCTGTCGTGCCGCGCTCTCGCTTGCTGGCCTTGGGGAACGGGACAATGACGTCATCTTTTTCGTGCATGCAGCCCGTAGTAACGAGTTATTAGACGTTATCACGTCAAAATTTGTATGCAAATTGACAGTTCAAACTGACACTGACAGATCTGTCAGTGTCAGTTTGCATACAATTTTTTTTTTAAGATTATGAAAATTAAGACTCGTCTGTTGCCGGCCTTTGGCTCCCCACAGACAGTCTTAAAAATTCATAATCTTAAAAAAAATTTGTATGCAATTGACACTGACAGATCTGTCAGTGTCTTGTCAGTGTCAGTTTGAACTGTCAGATTGCATACAAGTTTTTTTTAAGATTATGAATTTTTAAGACTGTCTGTGGGGAGCCTTTGTCCACCAGTTTAGAGGTTCTTTCGACAGTAAGGCTCCGCGCACACGGGCGACAAAACTGTTTTGTCTCCGTCGCTCGGTCTATGAGCTAGTATGAAGGTGCGCACACGAGGCAACGCAACTTTTCATACAAATACGACGGAGACAAAACAGTTTTGTCTCCCGTCTGTGGGGGGCCTAAGAGTGTGCGCACACGGGCAACTGTTGCCGGCGACTTTTTTGTCGCGACCATGGCCTAGTATGAAAGTGCGCACACGAGGCGACGCAACTTTTCATACAAATACGAAAGTCGCCGAGCAACTGTTGCCTCCGTGTGCGCGGGCCCTAAAGTGTCTGAATAAAATTCTATCGTCCGCCACTGCTTTAAGAAAAAACTGTCAATTTTGATTTGACAAACAAATGTCATTTCATAATTTTCATATGATAATTTGGAGTGTTCAGCACTGCGCGAACGAGCGCCTCCAAAGTGCTGTAATTTAGTATAGTATTACAAAACAAAACACACTTCAGAAAACTGTACATTATTTTCATACTGTTTGCTCATCATCAACAGGGCTTAATACCTTGATTAACCGACCCTTAGATTATAACTTTCGGTGACGTAAAGTATGGCATTGACACTGAGGAATTAGTATTTCCTATTTTACACGTAACGTTTTACATAATTAATTGTTTTTTGATTTTTTATTTACGTATTAACGGTGTCTAGAAGAGTACTTCGAGTAACGAATACCATAGTAAGTTTGATATATTTAAAGGATAAAAATTTGTAGTCTAATACAGAATTGATAAGTGGTTTGTTTCGTTTCTGTTAACCTAACAAAGTATGTATATTATATTCTATCCGTCTGTCGTGCAGGTAGGAGTTGCTGAGATTAGAATGTAGCTATGTGAGAAAAGGGAAGAGCAATGACGGGAGTTCAGCCTGTGGAGACTGCGTGTGAAAGTGGAGAGCCACTGCCTGATGTCACCCACTGGAAGGAGTTCGTGTGCGGCGGAGGCGCCGCCTTCTGCAACATCATCATTAGCTACCCTCTTAACAAACTCATATTTAGACAGGTACTACACCAAACTTATTTAATTTAATAATAAAGTGCTTCTCACAAAGCATAGATTTTGTTACATTTTTAATAGCATTCCCAAACTATGGGAGGGAAGTACTGGTCTACATTCTAATAAGAATCATTCTTTGCATGTCTGTTATTTCACAAGCTTATGATCACACAAACACTTTATAATCACAATATAGACCAATGTTTCCAAAATATATAAATAACAAGGGTTATATTTACAAGTTGTTCAGATACATATACAAATTAATAATTTCTTTATGTAACATTTGGATTTTAAATAAAATACAGACTTTTATGTCACCAAAGTACTTACAAAGATTATTTTGTCTTTTCAGATGATGCATGGAGTTGAAACAACTTTTGCCTTAAATCAACTACAAAAAGAGGGAGCAGCATATTTGTATCGTGGGATGCTGCCACCTCTGTTGCAGCGCTCTGTGTCCATGTCCCTCATGTTTGGAGTGTACAATGAAGTTCTGCAACCTCAACTAAACTACTGTGTTAATCCTTATGTTGCCAAAACAGTAGCAGGCTTGGTGGCTGGCTGTGTAGAAGCAACCCTCATGCCGTTTGAAAGGATCCAAACTTTACTAATCCACCCTAAGTTTCACAAGGAGTTCAAAAATACAGCACATGCAACTCGACACATTGCAGGTAGGTATGGGATCAAAGAATTTTACAGAGGGCTCACTCCCATATTAATGAGAAATGGTCCCTCAAATGCTATGTTTTTTATAATACGTGACGAAGTACGGCTACTATTGCCACCTCAAGAGCAAGTGCTATATAAAAGTCTTCAAGACTTCCTGGCGGGCGCAACCATTGGTGCTTTTCTAAGTACTTTATTTTATCCCCTGAATGTCATTAAAATTGCAATGCAATGTGAATTAGGAGGACCTCATAGAACAGTGGCATATGAATTTAGTTATATTTTACGCAAACGTGGCTCTAAATTTGCGAATTTCTACCATGGAGCTCTTCTTAACATTTCTAGAGCATTCCTAAGTTGGGGAATAGTAAATGCTTCTTATGAGGTATTTAGGAAAATGCTTTATGCCTAGTCAGCTGAATGTATTATTGTGTGTGCAATTGTGTGGGATGTTTATCAACTTCACAGAAGCTCAACATAATTGTAAACAAATCTGTTGGAAGTTGTTATAAATATGTAGCTTTGTAATGGTAACATCAAATTATTTTCTAATAGCAGCAGTTCTTTGTTGTTACTGTGGTTTTGCATGCAGTTTCTTTTAGCGGTATTGTGTGATAGCGTCAAATAAGACTCACGCAGCTTTTGTTATGGTCACGGCCACCAGCGGTGGTATTCCTGCAGGGTAAACATTCTGCTGCTAATAGAAACTAATTTTAAACTTGTGCAAGTTTGATATGAATTGACAGGACTACTGTCATTTTATTATTTTCCTTAATTTATTGTATGTCGTATTTTAATCTAAGCAAGACCTTTTGGTGCTGTTATGTAAATATTTATTAGGTGTGTTATTGCACAGTTTATTTTAAGTAGCAATTTTTTTTAACAAAAGGCATTTATGTTGATATTATATCGTCCGTTATTGTTATGCATAGTAATAATTTATGTACCTAAATCAAAAATTATGTAAAATATTGATATTGTAGATCAGTTCCACAAATGTACAAATGGGTGATATTTAAGCCGTGAACAACAATTGAATTTTAATTGACTGATAAACTTCGAAAATGTTTATTCTTTAAAGGGTCTGATATTTTTTACTAAGCTCGTGGGCAGACTGCGTCCGCGCCGTACTTGCTGTTTAGCCGCACAGCTATCTGTAATCCAATTTAACATTCACAAACCTTTATAGTAAAGAATATTTACTATAATCGTCAGCCAATCTATCCTTCATATTACCCGAGCTTTTGCATACCTACTTCAAAATACCTATTTGGATGTTTGCGAAAAAATCGACAAACATTTTAACGTACCTACTTATGTATGTATTTATTATATCTCCTGAAGTTGTTTTCTAGATAATCAACTAGGAACCCTCATAATTCGTCTGCCCGTTATGCTCCGTGATAGTGCTCAAATTTGAAACACCCTTACATGTAATAAACTAGTGTATATGAGAGGAGGATATTGTCTGAGGTACCTATTTGTACTTCAACCTTATGATGGGATGGAATGATGTAGGGATAGATACGTATTCTCACTTAGTCGAATATAAAGTACACTCGGATAAGACTCGACTAGGTATTTATCGACGTGAAACAGGAAATCAGAAACGAGTGGCAAAAAAAACACGACCGAAGGGAGTGTTTAAAGGAAGATTAATACGAGTTACGAATACTTTCACACACATTTTAACTGTACAAAATAAATTCGTTGGCGTTGTAATCACAGACTGACGTTGTATATTCACGACTTAAATTTCATGTACTTGTACATTAAATGGCCATTCCAAATACCTACCATATATTACTACCGGGCAGCGCACCGCTGGCGCTGCCCTGCCGGCTTCGGGCTTATTACTTTGCTGATAGTTAAGACGCTACAGGAGCGAAAATGCCAAAATGGAAAGGACCCCCCCCCCCCTTTCAATTTGGGAACTCTAGTTTAATATACTAATGTTATTAACTAGATTTATCAAAAAAAAATTGTCCATTAAGAACAACTCAGTTAAAAGATATTGCGAAAAAATCTTTAAAATCAAGTTTCTGCTCTCGACTATTTCCTCCTTCAAAACTTAATCATTTGTAACGAAATTTGAAAATCTGAATAACAATGAAAAAATCTGTGTCCGGACCGTTTAGTTTTTTTGGCTAATTGTCACCAATTTTAAATTTTTATTACGCCATAATCAATAACGCCGTTTTTGGAAATTTTTGATGGGCTCCAGCGTCTTTAAAAAAAAAGAATATAAAAAAATCAAAACGTTCCGATCCGACACAGATAAAAATAATAATAATCTGTGTTGAAAAAAATCATTGCTTTTCAAAAACCAGAGAGGAAATAGTCGAGAGCGTTTGTATGGAGAATTGACCCCTCCTGTAGCGTGTTAAGCTGCCACGTATACGCTATGAGTGGTTTGTTTTTATTTACCAATCCATTAACGTCACAAAAATTTGGTTTTGTGTGACTTGTGACATTTAATTTTGCCGTGGTTACGTAACCAGTTGCGTGGACGCTATTTTGTGAATCAATATACATAATTGAATAAACACGTTCATCATCTAGTGCGAGTAGTGTGACCAAATGCCAAGCCAAGTGTAATCTTGTCAATGGCAAGTTTGTCAATCAAGATTGTCTCTCATTTACGCTACACGTGCAATTGTCGTATAATAAGTCCCATTACCTTTTTTTGTTGGCTTCCAACGATGTAGGTACTCTTGTGTCTCGCAGCAACTTTCTTGATAATAGCTACATTAGCTACCTACCGTATGTCAATTTATCGGTTAGGTTAGATGCCAAATTAAGCGCGTTTTCACATTATCCGATCCGATATCGGATGTAAAGATGGCTGCTTTAATATAATATAGGATACCGGTCCTACGTCCGATACCTTTAATATGATCTGATACTATGAAAACGTTCTAAGGCACAAGGGCTTAATGGTTGGTGTATCGGTAGTACCTTGCCAGTGACAATGCGGCCTTATGAAACATATCCAATTTTACTACTAATTAAGAAAATATGGAGCATAAATTATAATTGACTTGCCTGCGAATCATTTTGACGCACCGCCACTGGACGCACGAGTACACAATATCCAAGATTCCTGCGCAATGCCACGGAGTAAATAAAATCTGATTTTATACAGGTAATGTCTAGATATGTGGTGAAACTTTATACACCTTGTTCCAAGGTAGGTAAAGTATTTTAGAACAAACTGAAGTACCTTTAGATGTTCGGACAATATCCTGCGTCAATATCCAATACATCAATCATTATTAATTAAGTATTATAAAATGCCGAATATCACTACCTCCTCCCGGGTAGGTGTTACCTACAGATGTATGTGCAATAGTAAATAAAATATTGATTGAAACGAAAAATGACATTTCATTCACTAATGAAAACCTGACCTTGCAGGAAGAAATCTTAAACAAAAATGATATCTAACTGCCAATTCAATATCTTTACTCAATAGATATAATCCGGTAAGCTTCATGAATTGCATGATCATTC
Source organism: Leguminivora glycinivorella (assembly GCF_023078275.1). Taxonomy (NCBI): domain Eukaryota; kingdom Metazoa; phylum Arthropoda; class Insecta; order Lepidoptera; family Tortricidae; genus Leguminivora; species Leguminivora glycinivorella. The sequence continues at coordinate 20,619,194 of NC_062998.1, forward strand.
TATTCTTTCTCTTTAAAGTATGGTCACCCGAGCATCAAAACGTTTGATGATACTGTATGTAAATTTTTCAGTAGGTACTAATTGCCTTTGTCTGAAAGCAAAGAGAGGGTGGGGAGAATATTTTATAAGACACACTAATAAAAATGAGAGATTTATTTAAAATGTTTGCAGAATATTATATTCTCATTTAAAAGTAGGTAGTAATAATAATAGTTATTTGTTTTACAAGGGGGCAAAGTAGTTGTTTAACCGCACGTGCCAATATTGATACCCGAGCGAGCGAAAGATTCCTATATTGAACCGCGAGCACAGCGAGTGGTTCAAAAAGTGGAATCTTAAGCGTTGCGAGGGTTTCAAGGCACGAAGGTTAAACAAACTTTGCCACCGAGTGAAACACAAAGTTTTTCACCACACCAATACGAACAAAATACTGTCTATAAAACATGAAACTAAATCAAATCCATCAATCTATTCAATATGTATGATTCAAAATCATCATTTATAGGTAAATTCTACCAACCAGCATAAGACATCAAGTTAAAATTTGTATGAGATTACTTTGCACTCTTGTGGATAAAATGCAATTTTGCTATCCGTTTTCGAATAGCAAAATTGATCTTTAACAGTTGGTGTGGTGAAAAGTATATACCTATTACACCATACTGCCTTATATTATAAAATATTACAAATATTATAGTAATAGCAGAGCAGAATCACTCTGCTATTACTATAATATTTGTCGTGTATAACAGTGCCTACATACCTACATACTCGAATAATAATTGTATTATTTTATAATATATCAGGTACAATAAAGTACATACTCGTAGGTATGAGAAACACCAACTGTCGCAAACGCGGGCAACGGATTTTACCTATTTACAAAGGCATACTTACTACATATTTCCATTATGTCGATCGCGTGGAATAGGGTAAAGTAGGGAACGCTGGCTTAAGATGTATGTAATTGCTAGACCAATATGTGTAATAGCTTGAGCCACTGTATCCAACTGTTTTCTACCGAACCACTGTCCCCTCATTCACTCTAAATCCATTCATGTTCTTTTATTTTATGTCTATAGGTGAGTAACGTCAGTTGCCAAGTCGCTAAACAAGGTATCTTGACTTATCTTTAGAGATGTTAAGGTCACATTCCAAAGTTCTTCAGCGTTAGCGTAGTTTTGGCTATATTTTGACGAAGCCTTTACCGCACAGTCGCTAAAAAAGGAAACAAAAGATAATTCGATTAACATCACAACATCATGTTATGTACCTAGGTAATAGCGCAAGAACCGTAAACGAGGTCAAAGCACCTAATTAGTAAACTTCTTTAGTCACCATCAAAAATAATAACAAGTACCTAAACGTAAATTCAACAAGTCTTGAATGTCTTTGTTTTCTTACTTCAATAACCTTGTTAAGTATTTACACATAAATGTGTGTTTCTTTTACAGATTCTTGAGGCCCTTGTCTGTTGGTTGTTATTATATCCAATTATTGAGGTGTATGTACTACGTAGTACATATACCAGTATACCTCAATGTATCCAATATTAGCCAAGAACTTAATCTGTTGCTACCTTCGCACATGTCGAAAATAAATCGTAAAGAAACAGAACTTATCCCTGAACTTTAGTTTACCTTCGATCACTTTTCTGTTCAACTCTTATTAACGAGTAAGGTGAGCGCGAAACGAGTTTGGCTCCCTCGCTCGCAAAATTGCTTCCTGTATAAAGTTGCAACTTCATATTATATTATTACTTTATATTTATATTATTTGCTATTTGAATAGTTGTATATTATGTATTTATTCATATATATTGCATGTTAGTGTAAGTTATAATTTATTATTACCTAGAATCCATTTCCTGCGCCGTTTGTACTGTATGCCTACCATCTCCAATTCTCCCTCAATTGCTCAAAGGTTAACTGGAAGAGACCCCTTAAAGGGATAAGTTCGCCTTTGTACTTGTAATAAGCTCTTTTTCCTGTGTGTTGTATTATTTTCTGGTAAAATAACAGATGTGGTAAAATAAAGTGTTTTACTACTACTACTACTGCTACTTCAAAACATGAGGCTGATCTGAGAAGAAGAAAACTAAAATATGAACCTGTAATAAAGTCCGGACTGATCAGCGCACTTTTCATCCAGTGCGCAGTATATGGAGGTCTGCGCCCCGCAGCGAGGCGACTTGGAGAACCAGGACAGTATGTTGTCGAAGATCCATGTCGTGCCAGGGAAGTAGGTGTCGCTGAAGTGCCGGCCGATCTCGGTGCTGATGACGCCGGGGTGCAGGCTGTATGTGCTCACGTTCGCTATGTTGTAATCCTGCTATGAAAAAGTAAGTGTTGTGTGTAGGTAGGTTACTAGTGTACAACTGTAGACGTTTGTTACCAAAATTCGCCGTTCGAAATTGTGTTAAACGAATTAAAGTATGAATTCTGAGATCAACTTTTCGCTTTAGCCGTAATCTGTTAAACAGAGGCCTTTGTTTCTATTATTCCCGGCGGCTAGCTCCCGTTTCCACAGCACGTGCTAAAGTCTCAGTGTAGTTAAAAAGCAACTATCATGATAGCAATAAGGTTCAAATTTATTAAACAGTTTGCAGTATGCAGATAACTTTTTTTGAAGATGACAAAACGTGTTATCTCCGAAAGGTCTTTTTATGGATTTGAACCTTATTACTATCATGATACTCGTAGTTGCTTTTTAACTACACTGAGACTATAGCGCGTGCCGTTTAAACGGGAGCTAGCCGCCGTGAATAATAGAAACAAATGCCTTTGTTTAACAGATTACGGCTAAAGCGAAAAGTTCATCTCAGAAAATTCACACTATACTATTTTTGAAATGCAACCGGTAAAGTCGTTTACACAGTAGAATTTAAATGCCATGTAGTGTGAATAGTATCAAGCGGGACAAGCGGCTTACCTAGAGGCATAAGAGCCTTCTACGTATTTACGTAAGTACCTACTTTCCAGTGCTACTTACTGTACAAAGTTATGGACATGGGATATTCTGAATACGTATTGCATGGCCTTTGGGTGGTGGTGGCCATAGGGTTATTAGTATTATTACAGGTTGGGTTGTTCTCAGGTTCGGCGATGGGAGTTAGTAAATTACCCGTAATTTTTGAGAAAGGGCTCGAGCAAACAATACATTTGCGACTTTGCTGCGACAATAGGCCGTTAGAGGATCATATTTTGTAGTTTCATAGTTCATATCACCGAAATCCAACTCTGCACCTGAAACATACCAGTAAGTATAATTGTACCCGCGGCATAAAGGTAAGTTAGAGATGTATGATCATCACTGCGATGCAATCCTAACAAGTATGTCGTACTTAAAGATGATATTTACCTAAATGTCTCAAACGTTGTTAATTATAATGAATAATATTTTTCAGTACAGATGGTGTTTTTTTTACGCACTAGTGCGAGAAGTGGTTCATTATATGCCAGGTCGAAACTTCGGAGGCTCATCTGTACTGAAAACGTCGTACGATACACGTGCGAAAAGGAAATTCGTAACTCGTTTAGATTTAAAACACTCCCTTCGGTCGTGTTTTAATTTATCGCCACTCGTTTCGAACTTCCTTTTTAGGGTTCCGTAGTCAACTAGGAACCCTTATAGTTTCGCCATGTCTGTCTGTCCGTCCGTCCGTCCGTCCGTCCGTCCGTCCGTCCGTCCGCGGATAATCTCAGTAACCGTTAGCACTAGACAGCTGAAATTTGGTACCAATATGTATATCAATCACGCCAACAAAGTGCAAAAATAAAAAATGGAAATAAATGTTTTATTGGGGTACCCCCCCTACATGTACAGTGGGGGCTGAATTTTTTTTTTATTCCAACCCCAACGTGTGATATATTGTTGGATAGGTATTTAATAATTTTTAAGAAAAAAAAAACCGTCGCCTTTCGGGTTCTGGTGAAAGCTACTTGCGAATGTTGGATTATGTAGAAATATGTAAGTATTTTTTAAAACTGCTTTTAATGCTTTAATTATTAGATGGAAACACAAATGAATATACGTATAACGTTAAGGTTTGAGGAGTTTCCTCAATTCCTCATGAATCCGATTATATTATAAGAAATCGAAGCTTGACAAACTTTGACTTCAAAACATATGCTTAACAAACATAACTAAATAAATGTCACTGTTCTGAACTTAAATGCATGCTTTTCTTACAAAAATACCAAAGTCACTATGAGTGTGCCGTTCAGGTTTGAGGAGTTTGGTTCTGGCCATCATCAGCAGTTCCACTGCACCAAATGTCACTGTTCTGGACGAAAGTGCATGCTGTTCTTATAAAAATACCAAAGTCACTATAAGTATGCCGTTCAGATTTGAGGAGTTCGGTTCTGACCATCATCAGAAATTCCACTGCACCAAATGTCACTGTTCTGGATGAAAGTGCATGCTGTTCTTATAAAAATGGCAAAGTCACTATAAGCGTGCCGTTCAGATTTGAGGAGTTTGGTTCTGGCCATCATCAGCAGTTCCACTGCACCAAATGTCACTGTTCTGAACGAAAGTGCATGATGTTCTTATAAAAATACCAAAGTCACTATAAGCGTGCCGTTCAGATTTGAGGAGTTTGGTTCTGGCCATCATCAGCAGTTCCACTGCACCAAATGTCACTGTTCTGGACGAAAGTGCATGCTGTTCTTATAAAAATACCAAAGTCACTATAAGTATGCCGTTCAGATTTGAGGAGTTTGGTTCTGGCCATCATCAGCAGTTCCACTGCACCAAATGTCACTGTTCTGGACGAAAGTGCATGCTGTTCTTATAAAAATACCAAAGTCACTATAAGCGTGCCGTTCAGATTTGAGGAGTTCGGTTCTGACCATCATCAGAAATTCCACTGCACCAAATGTCACTGTTCTGTACGAAAGTGCATGCTGTTCGTATAAAAATACCCAAGTCACTATAAGCGTGCCGTTCAGATTTGAAGAGTTCCGTTCTGGCCATCATCAGCAGTTCCACTGCACCAAATGTCACTGTTCCGTACCTAAATGCATGCTGTTCCTTTATTAACACAAAAATCACCATATGTATGCCTTTCAGATTTGAGGAGTTCCCTCGATTTCTCCAGGATCCCATCATCAGAACTGGGTTCTGAGAAAAATGGGACCAATCTGTATGTATATACATTCAATCAAAAAAAAAATTTTCAAAATCGGTCCAGGAACGACGGAGATATCGAGGAACAAACATAAAAAATAAAAAAACATACAGACGACTTGATAACCGTCCTTCTTGAGATATGAGGCGACGGTTAAAAATGAATAAGGGTTTACTAAGATCGTTTTTTGATAATATTAATATTTTCGGAAATAATCGCTCCTAAAGGAAAAAAAAGTGCGTCCCCCCTCTAACTTTTAAACCATATGTTTAAAAAATATGAAAAAAATCACAAAAGTAGAACTTTATAAAGACTTTCTAGGAAAATTGTTTTGAACTTGATAGGTTCAGTAGTTTTTGAGAAAAATACGGAAAACTACGGAACCCTACACTGAGCGTGGCCCGACATGCTCTTGGCCGGTTTTTTTACGCACTTGTATCGTTATGTACTATTTTAACAAAAATTTACTTAACAAGTCTAGGTATAGGTATCGTATCCAATAGATAGGTACCTGCTGCCTATGTATACTTAAGTAGAACGGTTGTCTAATTTGAAGTATAACGGTTAAATAAATAAGTATATGAACAATGCGATCCTTACGTTCGTGTACAATTGACGACACGAACACGACCCTGGCGTGAGTGCAGCTAGCAAGCTTCGGCAACAACAGGAGCGTGAGCAGAGCGTGTCCAAAGTGGTTCGTGGCCATGTGCATTTCGAACCCGTCTTCCGAGATGCCCCGCGGCGCCATCATGACTCCAGCATTGTTCACTAGGATCTCAACCTTGCCTTCCTCGGCTAACACCAGGGATGCGAACTCGCGCACGGAGTTCAGGCTGGAGGTATCCAGTTTTCGAACTATCAGACTACCTTTTCCTTCAGTACTTTCATGTAATGTCTCAATTTCGGATTTGGCCACATTTGCTTTATTAGTATCGCGACATGCCATAATGACACGGCAGCCTGCGAATTAAAGTTAGTCTAGTGCATAAGTAAATAAAATTAGGTATGTAGGTATATGTTATTAATGTTAAATACTTACAACGAGCATTCAATCTAGATTTCAATTAAGATAAGCTACGTTTTGTTCTGATTATTATAAATGATTATTTTGTTATGATTAACAATATATATGTATTAAGTACCTATCAGTATATAATCATTTGAGATAGTAAGATAGGAAATGCTGTTTTACGGTAGATATAAATCGAAGAAATTTTATTTTAAGTAGTACCTATTAAATTAATCGATACTTTTATATCTGCTGGGAGTCCAATTCGACTTGTTTGTATGGCAGCTCGTGACATAGCAGCAGTTTTAAAGATGGTACACGTATATTAAATCTTGACTATTAGGTATCCATTAAAATATTGAGATATATACAACCAAATACAACTATTATATTCTTGTCCGTGTGATCGATATAAATACGTAGGTACTATAAAATAGTTATTTGTTATACAAGGGTGCAAAGTTGTATTTTAACGACGAGTGGAATTGAAAAACGAGCAAGTGAAAGGATTCTATAGTTGAACCACGAGCGAAGCGAGTGGTTCGAAAATAGAATCCTGAACTTGGCGAGTTTTCCAACACGAGAAGTAAAATACATTTTCTCAAACATGCAATGAAATATTGTCTTTACGTTCCTTAAAATGGGCTGGGAAGTATCGCTTTTTGGGCGCAACAACTCGAGAGGACTGTAAAGGGATTTCATATTATTTTTCAGGCCTAGGCCTGCAAAGTAACTTTTTTTATAAAATATTGTCCTTTAGAGCATTTTTTTTATTTCATTGTATGTTTGAGAAAAGCACTATACATGCCTCGGCGTGAAAACGGATTCCCGGCCTCGTATCCCTATCCGGCCTCGCTCGCACGCTCGCTCGGCCGTATATACCCGCTTGGCCGGAAATCCTCCTTTCCCGGCCTCTGATGTAATGTACTATTGCTCCCGTGTATAACACAAAACTTTTCCCCTCACTATAGCGAGGAAAGTACAACGCAAAAAACGCATTTATCACTGCTTCCAGTATTTCCACAGGTGGAAAAACATCTTCATCACTAGATAACCCACTTTTATCAATTTAAAAAAAATTAAAATTTGCCTATATTCAAGGTCAAATTACTTTATCCACTAGTGGATAAAATGCGTTTTTACCCGCTGGTATTAAAGGACAAAACACTTGTTTCCGAGCTATTAGTGAGGGGAAAATAAATGTATACACATTCTAGTCGCCCCGTATTCCCGTTATATGTAAGTACTTAATATGTAGCTAAGGTCCTAATTTATTAGTTGCAGATATTTTAACACATGATACTTTACATTAAAATAATTAACTTTAAATATAAATTAAGAAATCTTTTCATGTAACTTTTTTAACTAACAAAAATTGTTTTTGATTTCGGACGGTTTTCCTAACAGTATAGACAGCAGTTTCCGTCTGGTTTCTAGAGTTTGAAGACCAACCATTCCTGTTACGAATAGAGATGGATACATAATTATATGGGTAATATCCGTACAGTCGTTTGTAAATGTGCCTACAGAACTTCCTCTGCACTCTTTCTAGCATAGTGTTTTGTTCTTATTAGAAAGAATGCATTAAAATAAGCATCTTTTATAAATTAAAGTTTTTTTAAAACCTACTAATTTAGGAGTTAGAGTGGTGCAAAGTTGCAAAATTTTCCCGTAACATTACTAAGGCGCCAGAGACAGAAAGCGATATCGACGGAGCCCCGCTTATTACAGAAACTGCACAGAATAGGAGCCTTCGGCCGTTTGAAGATACCTAACGAACCTAACTTATACCTATATAAAAGTCGTCATTTTGTATCCTAGACCGTTTGCGAGACACGCGTTAATTTTATTAAAGTGCTAGTGCCATTTACTAATCTTAGAACCCTAATATCTCAGTAAATATTAATGGAGAAGAAAAAGTTTATATAACAAACCCATGATGACTTTTGTGTCAAAGTGACAGTCAGCAATGTCAGATTCCACATTGTTCATTAATTTTGGAATCAGCACCCTCTGAAAGCCATTTTACGACACCCGTGACGACTTTTGTGTCAAAGTGACAGTCAGCAATGTCAGATTCCAAATTGGTTATTAATTTTGGAATCAGCACCCCCTAAAACCTATTTTACGACACACATGACGACTTTTGTGTCAAAGTGACAGTCAGCAATGTCAGATTCCACATTGTTCATTAATTTTGGAATCAGCACCCCTAAAACCTATTTTACGACACCCATGACGACTTTTGTGTCAAAGTGACAGTCAGCAATGTCAGATTCCACATTGTTCATTAATTTTGGAATCAGCACTCCCTAAAACCTATTTTACGACACCCATGACGACTTTTGTGTCAAAGTGACAGTCAGCAATGTCAGATTCCACATTGGTCATTCATTTTGGAATCAGCACCCCCTAAAACCTCTTTTACGATACCCATGACGACTTTTGTGTCAAAGTGACAGTCAGCAATGTCAGATTCCAAATTGGTCATTAATTTTGGAATCAGCACCCCCTAAAACCTATTTTACGACACCCATGACGACTTTTGTGTCAAAGTGACAGTCAGCAATGTCAGATTCCACATTGTTCATTAATTTTGGAATCAGCACTCCCTAAAACCTATTTTACGACACCCATGACGACTTTTGTGTCAAAGTGACAGTCAGCAATGTGAGATTCCACATTGGTCATTCATTTTGGAATCAGCACCCCCTAAAACCTATTTTACGATACCCATGACGACTTTTGTGTCAAAGTGACAGTCAGCAATGTCAGATTCCAAATTGGTCATTAATTTTGGAATCAGCACCCCCTAAAACCTATTTTACGACACCCATGACGACTTTTGTGTCAAAGTGACAGTCAGCAATGTCAGATTCCACATTGTTCATTAATTTTGGAATCAGCACTCCCTAAAACCTATTTTACGACACCCATGACGACTTTTGTGTCAAAGTGACAGTCAGCAATGTCAGATTCCACATTGGTCATTCATTTTGGAATCAGCACCCCCTAAAACCTATTTTACGACACCCATGACGACTTTTGTGTCAAAGTGACAGTCAGCAATGTCAGATTCCAAATTGGTGATGACTTTTGTGTCAAAGTGACAGTCAGCAATCTGAGGTACTACATATTTGTAATCTGAAAGTAATCAAGTCAATAATTTCAGTTATTTTGAATCGACTATGATTCCGAATTATTGGTAATAGTAATTATTGTATAGATGATTAGTGATTCCTTTATATGTAATGGTAATTTACCGTTTCAAGCTAGGAACATACTACGCGGACGTCCGTCGTAAAACGACCGCGACCGCGACCTATCAGTGTGCACGGAACAAAACATCCAGAGAGCCAGATTTCGATCGGACGTCCGTGCGCTCAAGGCCACGTCCGCGTCCGTCGACCGATAGTTTGCACGGTTATGTGTAATGTCATTGTCCAGATTCCCGTCCGCGGTCGATTCACGACGGACGTCCGCGTAGTGTGTTCCTAGCTTTACTTGATTACATTACAAGTAATCTGACACCCAGTAGTGGATTACAAAGTAAAATCAAGTAATCGTGTAATCCGGAATCGATTACGATTTGCCCATCTCTGCGGCGCTGCTGCAAGTTTTGAGACAGAAGTATATGCTAGAAAGAGATGCAGATATTTGCCACTCACTCTTACCTATAGTTGCGTCTCAAAACTTGCAGCAATAACTTGCTGGTCTAAACTCAGCTTAACGAGAACAACACACGGGCGCGCCATCTGTCCCAGCTGTGGTGCTTTACTCAGGCCACACGCTATAACCATACCGAGCGCATCGATCAGCCGCTTAGTTCCAACGCGCGCCAATAGATGGCGCAAAAACTATATTGCGAAACGGGACAATGACGTCATCTTTTTCGTGCATGCTGCCCGTAGTAACGAGTTATTAGACGTTATCACGTCAAAAAATTAATTATAATTTCGTCTAAAAAAAAAAATCATCATGTGCATTATCACATGTCACAATAACACTGTCTGTCATGTCAACAATTGTTTGTTGTAAATGTCGTAAAGGTTCGGCGGGAAAACTGCATATGTCATTGAAGTGGCCAGTTACAGTTAAGTGGTACGTAAAAGAGGTATTAGAATCTGTTCAATGAGTTTTCATTTAATAATTACATAAACAGGGTGTTTTTACGTAGCAAATTTGTTTTTCCGTTTTCTCCATAAAAACATTGTAAAAGCTATAATGTTTCACGGTTTAATATACTCCAGAGACCGAGTACTATCAGCTGTAAAAATATCTACATCTAATAAATTAGGACCTTATATATACTTATTATAAGTATCAGAACAAATTATATGTCTCAAAATCAATACGGAAATGCACACCAACACCACAAACGCTATGCATCCCTTTTGCATTAAAAGTTTTTTTTAAGCGAATAGATTTTTAGGTACTTATGACCTACCTCTCAAATATAAATCCAGGGCCGTTTCTCTGCCGATGCCCGTGTTGCTGCCCGTTACGATGGCTGTCATTCCTTCCAGCCTCCTGCCACTCTTGCACCAGCCGCTTAAGTAATCCATAATTGGTCAGCTTTAAATAAAATATTATATTTTTCGATAAATTTTCTACTGCCCTTTTCGGGTGGTCGCTATTTAATAATTTAGGTATCTAAGGATTTGGTAACGTTTTAAACATCGAATTGATAGACGTATTGATCCAGCAACCGCTAATTTAATAAACGCTGTTCGCAACAGCGCGGGTGAAACTGGCTGACTATTTTAGATACGTCGAGTACGGATGTGTATGTACATAAGTGTAATATGAAAAAACCGGTTTCCTTACAAAACTGGTACTATAGGATATCAGTGGTATATGCATAGGTATGATGGTTAAGCTCAAACGAGATAAATGAGGCCTTTGGGTTTAGTGCGTGTTTTAATTAAAGATATCTGCTATTGAACATTTTAGTTATTTGTTCGAAGTATGATCGCCAAACTTTAAAATGTAGTTATATTTTAATTATTTATTATAGATATAACACTACTAATGCATACCGAAGATATCTTCAATAGACTCATTTAGTATTCATGTATGTTTTAAATGTTTTCAATATATTTTTAATGATTTTATCACGGATAATAAATTTTGAAAGTTCGCGGTGGGTATCCAGGTATCCAGATACGTTCAAATACTTACTTAAAATTGTCGAATGCCTTTACCGCTCGTGTGAATAAGATTTATCGATTCCTCTTCAAAAAGAAAAACAATAACCGTATTTTTTGAAAAAAAAAAAACGATAATCCGAGTTTGTATGTTTCCAAACATACTGTTCCTTGGGGCTCCTGAATCCGGCTTTAATCCGGCTTCCATCCACATCCGGTCCGGATCCCTTTCATGATTTGACATTGACAGTTAGAAAAGGTACGTTAACATACATGACATCAACTTTTTGTGTACCGTTAGTTTTGTGCGATAACTTTTACATTACTGCTACGTGTTTGTTCTCGTGTAACCGAACTTCTTACTGTTTATAAACACCGTAGGTAAAAAGTTAAATTTATCTACACGAATATCTAATAAAATCTGGTAGAAGAATATTATATATTCGTCTGTACAAAAGAATTACTTTCTTTTAATTATATTGTTGTGTTATATTTTTGCTTTTTTGTTACAGTTCACTTATCCTAGCTAAATAAAATAAAATGCCATTCTTTAGTGGACGCTGCTTGAGCACGGCCAAGTTGGTCGGCAAGACTGCTGTGATTACGGGATGTAGTTCCGGAATAGGCAAAGAGACTGCTTTAGATTTTTATAAAAGAGGTTTGTTACTACTATTTTCCTTTTGCAAATCGACCGTGTTTGCTAAGGTATTTCAAAGTTCGGCGCGAGCATTGTTAGTATTGTTAGCTTGTTAGGAAAATGTTTGTGGTGTGTTCCAAAGCTATCTGATGAAAATGACCAGTATCCTCTTAACAATTTTGCTAAAGTGAGCCAATTGGCTATACATTACATAATATATTTACTATGATCACTAGGGAAGAATCTTATGGCTCTAAAATATTTCTAACATTTTGTCTAGTGTTGGGACTTACTTCCATTCCGTTACAGACCATGCTAGTAAATGTAATAAATGTTTCTTATTCCAGGAGCAAAAGTAATAATGGCCTGCCGAGATTTAGAAAAAGCAGCACTTGTCAAGTCTGAAATAGAGGAAAAATGCAAGCATGTTACAGAGGCAGGCAAGCTGGTACTTGTAAAATGTGATCTAGCTTCTTTGAAGTCCATCCGAGAATGTGCCAAGACAATATTAGACACTGAACAACAGATTAAAATCCTAGTGAATAATGCCGGAGTCATGATGTGCCCTAAGAGTTATACAGAAGATGGGTTTGAAATGCAGTTTGGTACAAACCATTTGGCACACTTTTTGTTAACTATGCTTCTTTTGCCCCGCATGAGAAGCAGCACTCCAGCAAGGATTGTGACTGTCTCCTCCGCAGCCCATACCAGTAAGTGTAGCCAAAAAGGCACTATACTTTTGTATTGTATTGTATACATATTTCGGTCTATTTTTGCTGTAATAGGCTACTTTCCTGATAGTCGAAACAGCTTTTTTTAAAGAACTGTTAAAATAATTTGGTAATGTGGTGAACAAGTAGTGTGATGTTATGGTCAACTGATTTGCTGTATATATTTCTATGCAATTTATTAAATAGAAATTGGGTTAGAAAATAATTACTAGCCATGTCTCTTATAATTATCTGATGCTTTATTTCATGCATGGTGTATTTTATATTAAACACAGGAATTGTTACAATGTATGTTTTTTTTTAGGATATGACATCAACTTTGATGACTTAAATTATAAAAAGAGGTCCTACAGCCCTGCAGAAGCTTATTCTCAAAGCAAGCTTGCAAATGTTTTGTTCTCTAAGGAGCTGGCTTCTAAATTGAAGGTATATCAATAGTTTTTGGTTAAATGTTAATGCATGTTTATTCTGTGGTTGAGGTTTAATTTAACCATGATTATTTTGCAGGAACATAACATTGATGGTATACATACATACAGTTTGCATCCAGGAGTAATAAAAACTGAGTTAGGTAGACATTTGGATGACAGCTTATTTCGTGGAGCCCGGAGACTCATCGGCGTAGTATTTATGCCATTCCTTAAGTCTCCCGAACTTGGTGCACAAACAACCATATATTGCTCAGTTGATGAAAAATGTGCTGATGAGACTGGTTTATATTATAGGTATAGTTGAGTTGAGTTAATAGTTAGCTTAAAAATTATATTAATATATTAATTATATTATATCTTAACTAATTAAAAATATTAATATTTTTAATTAGTTAAGATGATATATTTACACTTAAGTTTTTAATGAGCTGATAAATCTTAACATATCTATAACAACAACATAACTGGTTTTACATATTTTGCTACTTGGTAATTTAAATCTACATTTGAATACAAGTATATGATGTTAATTTATACATTATCATTCCAGTGACTGTGTTGTTAAAACACCGGCTAGAAAGGCTCTAAACGACGAATATGCTAAGAAACTGTGGGAAGTTTCAATGGAGCTTGTTGGGCTGAAGAATTACAACCCATTTACAGCGGAGGACACTCCACCAAAGCAGAATTAGAGTGTCACTAGAAAAGATTAATATGGTGGTGGGTGCCTTTAGTTACTTTCCTTTTAAATATAACACACAATGAATTTGTTTAAAGGTTTATATTTCACTAACCATGCCACAGCAACCTGTCAATTGGCGAAGTTAAAATAATTACCTATCAGGTTAAATAAGCAAAGTAGGTGAGCTTCATTGTGATGGTACTTCATGGATACCTAAAACAGCCTACCTATTATAGATATCCAAAACACGATCAGCACCAATAAAAAAAGTTTTAATTACTATTGCTAACAATAGAAACTTTTTGAGTAGATAATTCTAATTGCGAGACTATTTTAAATACTCGGGTACATATTATATATTATGTATTCGTTCTAGGATTACTTTTAAGAATATAATTTAAGTAAAAGGCACAATTTTTGAAATATATACAAGTCTTCATTTATAAAATGTAAATAATGTCGTTTTTTCTATTGCAAAATATAATTATATTCATTCGATGTATATAATTATATTATAAAATAAATACATGTTCAATTTTTTTTACTTTAGAACAGTGACTTTAATTTCTAATACCTACCTATTCTCCATTATATTATACTGGACTTTACTTGAGGGACACTGAATCCGGTGAAATTTGAAATGAAATTTTGAATAATCCATTCACTTCAAATGTTTTCAATTTTTGTTTTGTTGTTTGTCATTTGTTGAGATTTATCTATAGGTCTGTGGTTGAGACCAAAGCCTAGCCTGTCTGTATTTCGAATTTGTTTCAAATATTTTGCTACTTTTTTTAAACGGCATTTGTGCCAGAGCAAAGAGTATATAAATTATTCCGAACGAACGCTCGTGCACGCTGTCAGTCTGGGTAATATCCGACTTCCGAACGCTCCCTATAGTTCAATATTCAATACTGACAGGTACAGTACAATCAGTATATGATCTGTCAAATTTACAAAGCAATGAGAAACCTGCCGAGAACAAGATAATTTATATGCTTTAAATGGAAGTGAAATAACTACCGCTTTACCACGATTGTTATTTAAAGAAACAGATACTGTTTTTTTGTCAATTTAAGTTCAATGACTAACAGATATTTCGATCGGAACACAATGTGTTAAAAAATTCATGGACATATTGATGTTTTTGAGGATATCGCTTTAGTGGTTTGCTAAGTGGGTTGTTATTGTTTACGTAATGGAGTACGACAATGACGAGAACACTTGGCGGCGGCCGTCCGCGCAGAAGGCGGAGCGGTCGAAGTGCAACCAGATCCCGAAGCGATCCACCACGGTGGCCGTGGTGGTGCTGGGGCTGGCCGTCATGAGCTGCCTGCTCGGCTACTGCGTGCTCAGCGAGACGCTGCCTTACGAGTCCAGGACCTTACGACTTGTCATCATTGTAAGACATTTTACCATTCCACCACAGAATATATAATAGTACAAGTGATTCCACTCTATTTGAAATATGATTACAAATAGATAATCTAGCTTTAACACTTTGGCAACCAGCCAAAATTTGGAACAATACCCCAGAAACCGACAGAACTCGCTAGTCAAGCAAACGACGTGCAACTCAATGCCGGACGCCGCGAACCCGCTAGTCGGGCACGCGGCGGACGCTCAGGGCTGTGCCAAGTTACTTTCGTATAAATACGTGGATAGAATTAAATCTGCTGTCTCATCGTTTAGGCTCCTCGTTTTATCAATCATCACAATGCATTCATTGGGGCAATATTAAATAAATAAAATCACACAAAGTCAAAGCACATCACAAACCAAATTCTAACTCCTATTGATACATACCTGTGTATGCAATTTAACGTAACCAACTAACAAGAATTTTTATTTTGTAATCGCATTAGGTAAAGCAAATAAAAATACAAAGTGAAGTAATAAAATATAATAATCAACTGTACCAACTTTTCGACCACATAAGTACATAATAATCAGAAGACTTACAAATTTTTCTGTTAGTGGCAGTGGCAGCCCTGAGGTAGCAAAGATGCAATGCTTGCTCGACTGTCGGGTTCTTTGGCGTCGCGTGTAGGTTTATAGAGCTTGCTCGACTACCGGGTATGCTGGCATCTGAGTAAAGTGTACGAAAACCCGAGTGTCGGGTATGCGGTGTCGAATGTGTTAAGATATCTTATTCACGAAATTTGATTTAAAGTGTGGGAATCATAATAGTAAGTATTTTATAAGGGCATTTCATAACCTGGGACCACTGATATGTTAAAGTAAATTGTTTGCTGTTGTTAATAACCATCAGATGTTGGAAAGCGTGAGCTCTTTGTTTTATAATATGACATAAGTCACGACAGATTACGAGATAAATAGCTCACCCTCTCTGACCTCTGCTGATAACACCGTTATAAATTTAGGGAACAGGCTAGTTTAAAAACCAATTTTGCCCTCTTATTTAAACATATTTATTTATTTAATCTTTATTGTACAAGAAAATAAAACTACACTAGGCAGACTTAATGCTATAAGGCATTCTTTACCAATTAACCTTTGTGCAATTGTAGATATGTGGTTAAAATTAATACTAAAATATTATATGTTGATATATCCTAGAATAATTATGGTCTTGTGCTAGCGCTGGGCTTTTGTCACATGTATGAGGGCCCAGTGCAGAAAATCATCATCTCAAAAATTATCAGCTACTTACAGCAATTACATTGCATGTAGAATAAAGAAGTTTATTCTGTACTGCTATTACTACTATATTATGTTTACACAATTTAATTAAATTTGTCATGTTATAATAATTGTTATGTTTGATAAATGTACATTTACAGTTTTTTCGCCACGGAGCTAGAACCCCAAATTCAAGTTATAAGACTGATCCTTTCAAAGCATACCAATGGCCAGAAGGCTTGGGAGGTCTTACCAATGTAAGCATTACATATTATGTACATTACTGAATCACAGTATGGTATTCAAATCTTATGTTTATGGCTATAATACATGCTAAATATTTTTCAGACTGGCAAACTTCAATTGTATGAGCTAGGAAAGAAATACCGGAGTTATTATGCCAATTTCATTGATGAAGAATACTACGAAAAAGATGTGCAAGTGAGAAGCAGTGACAAATCCAGGTGTCTTATGAGTGCTGCTACATTCCTGGCCGGCCTGTACCCTCCCACCGAGCGGCAGATATGGAACCCTGAGCTGATGTGGCAACCTATCCCCATTCACTCCTTACCAAGAGAGTTAGATAATGTAAGTTATTCCAATTCAGCCCCTCATAAGATCCAACCCAATTGTTCCATGTAGGGAACAAATCAAATTATTTATTAAATATTTTTTTGATTTTTAAGTAGTAACACTACTATATATAAATTATAAACTGAAATAGATACCATACACTAAAGAAAAAGCGATCAAGCGTACTTCGCCACCAGTGGGCTTGATCACTTTTTCTTTAGTGTATGGTATCTATTTCAGTTTCCAATTGTTCCAATTAAAAATTTGTATTGTAACCTTTTTTTTCTATGTACTAACAGCAACACTCTTAACTAACCATCGGTAGAATAAGTAGAATTTATGCCCTTGTAATAAGGATTACAAATGTACAGCTAACAGTGTTGCCGATGGCAGGCCTACGTCACTCGCTCGCTGTCGCACGTTAAGTACCTACACGCTAGCCGTTCATTCGAATGAACAAGTGGCCGAGGAGCGCCACGCGCCCGCCTGTGTAGTCGCATGGCACGTACCTACATACTATTCTTTTGAGTTTTACGTAGTAACTCATTAACATTACTAAAATAAAGCGTAGGTATTTTTCGTTTTGCGGGCAAGTGAAGGATATGTTACGTTAGTAAATTATTAATAATCTGTGCCGATGGTAGGTATGTCAAATCTTGAATAATTATAATTTGCACTTATACAAGTACGCCAGGACTTACGAAGTTGATTACTCTATTATCTTGTTAATGTTTAATGCTTCTTGATTTATTATTCTTTCAGATTGTTGCTAGTACTAAACCTTGTAAAGTATGGAAAGCTATGTATGAAGAATTACTCGAGAAATCTAATAAAGATGCAAAATACTCGAAACTTTTCGAATATTTGAGCAATCATACAGGCCAAGATATGCACAGTGTGTTGGAAGTTGATTTCCTGTACAGCACCTTTCAGTGTCAGCAAGAAGCCGGGCTGAAGATACCTGAGTGGACTAAAAACTACTTTCCTAATCAAATGAGGTCTGCATTCATGCAGAGTCTGGCCTTGCTTGCTCACAACCACACTTTACAGAGATTCAAAGTAGGTAAGCAACCACAATCATTAAGTCTAGTATAATCCTTGTTTTCATTTTAATAATGGTTGTAGCACCAGTGACTGATGAGATGACTCTTGGCATAATTTCTAAGGTACAGTAATTTGAAAAGTCACACAAAAAACGCCTTCAGGCCTGATATCTGATTATAAGTTAATTATTCATCAATTCTCTTGTAGATATGTAATTAATTTATATACTACTTAATAATGACATTGTTGTAAATATGCATTATGCTCTAAATGTATATATAGGTATTTAAGAGTAAGTGAAAAACAGTATATGATCCAGAATGTTGACGTTGAAGGTCCGCTGTTGAGTGAGGTGCGGGAGAACCTGGAGAAGTGGGCGCAGTACAGCGGCGAGGGTCCCGCGCCGCGCTCGCTGCTCGTGTACTCGGGCCACGACGTGAACGTGGTGGCGCTGTGGCGCGCGCTCAACTACACCGAGCTGCTGGAGCCCGAGTACGGCGCCAGTCTGCTCCTCGAACTGCACGAGGAGCTCGACCAGGGATTCTTTGTCAAGGTAACTTATCTGCTTGCTTTCACTAATCTATGTCAATGTATAATGTAATGCCTGACCAGGCGGCACACCTTGCGGTCTCGCGCGCGAGTTCATACTTCAAGTCGCGCGAGATGTATGACCCCGCGCGCGACAACGCAAGCCATGCTAGCCCGGCAGAAGTATATGACGATTGTTAAGAAGGCGTTGTTATTCTGGTGATGATCTCTTTTGACAGGAAATAAAGTTCAAATTTAAACGAGTATTTTTTGTTACTTTTGGCAGTCTTTGCCACGATTAAGGTCTCGGTAATATTCTAGTTCATTCGTATGTTTAATATCTTTCATTTATTAAACTTGCATCTTGTGATTTTTATAACACCATCCCATGCCCATGATGGAGTTTAGTTTAGGACAAAACAGAACATACTATAGGATTGCGTCGCAACCTGTTCTGACACATGGTTTTTTTTTACCTCAATACCGAATTACCTACCAACTTAGCTTATACTTTAACTGAAGGGGCGATTTGAATGAAAGGAAAAGATGACGACGATACGCACGACATTAAAGTATTTGTAGTCTGTATTAATAAGCAGAAAAACTATAAGAGAGCTGATTTGGTATTCTCACTCCACCAGGTGTTTTACCGGAATAATACGAAGATAGAAGTACCAATGGAGTTGAAACTGTCCTTCTGTGATGAGCCGTGCCGCTACAGCGACTTCTTGCAGTACATCGACACGCTGATCCCCAAGGACTGGGAGGTGGAGTGCCAGAACGCCGCGCACTGAACGACCCGTCTTCGAATGCCGTGCGAGTTGCTACTGGGTGAATATTCAACCAATTTTTCATAATTACTGTTTCGCAGCATGAATTGTTACAAGTGATGATACTCGGAAGTAACTTTTCATGTAAACCTAATGTACCGGTCCTGAGAAGATAACTATATTTTGATTCGGATGTCTACCATCTTTATTTTACTGAAACATGCGCGGATCCGGGGGGGGGGTCATGATCCCCTTTACCACGTGGACCCCCCCGGGCACGAAGCTGGATCCGCGCTTGTACTGAAAGGCTACACACGTGCCACGCCTTTCGGCAATTGATTATATGATATTTAGTACCTTTTGCGTACCGAATGACAAGTTTAGGGGTATTAGATATATCGATGTTACTAATGGTACCTACAGAATAGGTTACCTCTTGTTAATGATAATTGTTAATCTAAATCTCGAATGTCAAATTTTGGTGTTGCAAGAAATAATATCAGACTACACCATTTTTAGGGTTCCGTATTTGTGATAGATTTGCTCCATCCATGTCCTGAACGTCGTATCGGCACTTTTGGAAAATACAGAGTCTTTACGATAACGATTTGATTGTTTCCTCAATTTGTCGTTAAACTCTCATACAAAAATAAATGTATAATAATAAGTATTCCTGTATTACTTAATGAAATCTGAATGTTGGTATCTAACTGAGAAAATAAGTGCACTTCAGTGATTTTACGTGTACCTAACTCACTAGCCGACGGAATATAGAATTCTTGCCTCTAGGCGCTAGCGCTACCTCTAGGAATACCGACCCTACCTAAACACGACAGATGCCTTATGAATTGCCTATCGTGCCGGTCTACAAGTAAATGTTGCAAGGATTTTAATGCAGCATATGTGATAAGAGAGACTACTAAATAGCTAGGAAGACAAGTAGCCCTCAGAGCCGGTAATAGCTACCAACTACTTCAGCGTAGTGAAGATATTAATTTGATTACATTCTCGTTATGTAATGTACATATTGCAAAAGTGTACCAAACAAAAGTAGATTAAATACTACAAACACTACAAACAAATGTAAAATATTAACTTCAATTTCATACACTTACGATGGTAGCGGTTACCAGCCCTCAAGTAACTATATCTAAGCCAGTTTCCAATAAGAATAGGCTAAATTCAAACCAATAATAAAATGTACCGAAAAAAACTAAATTTTAAATGACAAAACTGAGAAGAAATACTTCTTACTAGCTATAATCTGGCTTGAAAAGATTCACCAGGAGGACCTAAATTAGTTTATTTGTACCCTATTTTGTTGCCAATGTGTTTCCAGTTCAGACTGTCTAGCTCCTTCCGAACATCCATTCCAAAATATTTTTTCCAAGCTCTTTTTGGGGTTCCGTATTTTCCTTTAATTTTTCTCAATCTCCACTTTTCGCATAAGTCATCTATGTTTCTAACAACTCTCCCCGCCTGCCTTAATATGCCCATTACCCTTGTCTTAGGCCCAACAATGCTCGTTGGGCGGACGTGCATCCCATAATGTGGGTTTAGTTTGGGTACTAAATTCATATGTTTGATCTTCATACATTTCACGGTTTCTTTGGCATAGTGAGCTGAAGCGGAATCAAGTCAGAACATAGTAACTCATGCCCAAATCAAGGATATCCTAAGGAATACGAGAAGAGTTATCAGATACATTGGTGACTTACGGATGAGGTAGAATCCTGCAGCAAAAAATGTGAAAAAATGTTTGGAAAAGTTATTTTGGCAGGGGTTCGCAAGAAGCTGTACATTGACCTGGAAATACAGTGGCGACAAAAAAGTGTAAAAGTAAGCTAATTTAGGTCCTCCAGGCAGGCAATCATGGTCGCATGATAAACGATAAAACGTCAGGCCGTCCCTATCTCACTTACAAATAGTGCGAAAAGGATGGCCTGACGTTTTATCGTTTATCACGCGACCATGAATTGCCTTGCCTGCCTGGTAATTTTTTTCAAGCCAGCATTTTCATTTTTTTTAGAGCCAACTAACAATTTAATCTTGATTTTTTCATTTGAAATTTACAGTTTATTTTCGGTACACCCTTCACAGTGACATGTTAAGTCAGAAAAATACATGTTAAGAGTGACCTACGGGCTACGGGCCGCAGCTCAAACCAACAATGGCGCTTACCCTGCTCGCAATCCGATATATTATATACATGTTAAGAGTGACCTACGGGCTACGGGCCGCAGCTCAAACCAACAATGGCGCTTACCCTGCTCGCAATCCGATATATTATATACATGTTAAGAGTGACCTACGGGCTACGGGCCGCAGCTCAAACCAACAATGGCGCTTACCCTGCTCGCAATCCGATATATTATATACATGTTAAGAGTGACCTACGGGCTACGGGCCGCAGCTCAAACCAACAATGGCGCTTACCCTGCTCGCAATCCGATATATTATATACATGTTAAGAGTGACCTACGGGCTACGGGCCGCAGCTCAAACCAACAATGGCGCTTACCCTGCTCGCAATCCGATATATTATATACATGTTAAGAGTGACCTACGGGCTACGGGCCGCAGCTCAAACCAACAATGGCGCTTACCCTGCTCGCAATCCGATATATTATATACATGTTAAGAGTGACCTACGGGCTACGGGCCGCAGCTCAAACCAACAATGGCGCTTACCCTGCTCGCAATCCGATATATTATATACATGTTAAGAGTGACCTACGGGCTACGGGCCGCAGCTCAAACCAACAATGGCGCTTACCCTGCTCGCAATCCGATATATTATATACATGTTAAGAGTGACCTACGGGCTACGGGCCGCAGCTCAAACCAACAATGGCGCTTACCCTGCTCGCAATCCGATATATTATATACATGTTAAGAGTGACCTACGGGCTACGGGCCGCAGCTCAAACCAACAATGGCGCTTACCCTGCTCGCAATCCGATATATTATACTATGTCATTCTGTATTGTTTTATAACTACGTGTTTTAAAATTGAATACAAAACTGTGTTTATCTTCATGGTCGTTATTTTGTGTCAGTAACTCGTGAATAACGTTGTTGACTGCACATAAAAAACGATATGTAACGTCTAATATAATACATATTTGTATAGTATACACGTATGTATTTATGTAGTTGTTTATTATTAATTACCCTTAGTGCGTTTTCACATTATCCGATCCGATTTCTAAGGCAAAAATCTAAGCTGGCGGCTTAAATGTATGGGATATCGGTCCTACTTCCGATATCGGATCGGATAATGTGAAAACCCAAGTACAAGTAAGACGCTACAGGAGCGAAAATGCTAAAATGGAAAGAAGCCAATTCAATTTGGGAATTTTAGTTAAATATACTGGTGTTATTAATTAGATTTATCGAAAAAAATCTGTTAAAATATATTGCGAAAAAATCTTTCAAATCGAGGTTCCGCTCTCGACTGTTTCCTCCTCCAAAACTTAATCAATCGTAACGAAATTTAAGAATCTGAATAACGATGAATTGACTAATAGTTACCAATTTTGAATACCACACCTTTGTTTGCGCCATAATCAATAAGGCCGTTTTTGGAAATTTTTGATGGGCTCTAGCGTCTTTCAAAATAAGAATATCAAAAAAATCAAAACGGTCCGACACAGATAAAAATAATAATAATCTGTGTTGAAGAAATCGTCGACAGCGTTTGTATGGAGAATTGGTCCCTCCTGTATCGTCTTAACAAGAGCGAAAATGGAGCTTTTCTTTTCAATTTGGGAATTTTAGTTAATATATAGGTACTTGTGTCACTGACTAGATTTATAGAAAAGAAAATGTGGGTTAAGGAGAACAGAACAAGTGAAAGATTTTGCGAAAAATCTTTTAAATCGATGTGCCGCTTGCCTCGGAGTATATAAAAACCAGGGAAGAAATAGTCGAGAGCGTATGTATTGATAATTGAATTGACCCTTCCTGTTGCGTTTTAAAAAAGGTCACGTATCCGGCCGGCGTATGCTTATCATTGTTTTCGATGGCGCTTTCCATTTAACAAATTTTATTTAAGACGATGCGATACAGGTCAATACTCCATACAAACGCTCTCGACTATTTCCTCCCTGGTTTTTGAAGATAGAACAATGATTTTTTCAACACAGATTATTATTATTTTTATCTGTGTCGGACCGTTTTGATTTTTTTGCTATTTTTATTTTAAAAGACGCTAGAGCCAATCAAAAATTTCTAAAAACGGCCTTTTTCAATATGGCTCAAAAAAAGGTGTAAACGGTCCGACACAGATTATTTCATTGTTATTCAGATTCTCAAAATTCGTTCCGTTTAAGTAACTTTTGTAGGAGGAAACAGTCGAGAGCGGAACCTCGATTTTAAAGATTTTTTCGCAATAAGTTTTAACTGAGTTGTTCTTAATGGACATTTTTTGATAAATAAAATAAATAAATCCATACTAATATTATAAATGCGAAAGTAACTCTGTCTGTCTGTCTGTCTGTCTGTCTGTCTGTCTGTCTGTCTGTCTGTCTGTCTGTCTGTCTGTCTGTCTGTTACGCTTTCCCGCTTAAACCACGCAACCGATTTTGATGAAATTTGGAACAGACAATCTTTAGACCCTGAGACAGAACATAGGCTACTTTTTATTTCGAAAAAAAGGGATGAAGGGGTTGAAAAAGAGGTTGAAAGTTTGTATGGGATTTCTTAATTTTACATGATAAAACCATGAAACTTTATATTTTAGCACTTGATAAGAAATCATATAACATATATTTAAAGTCACATACAGGTCGAACGCGATTAATTAACATTATTTTTACCTTTAAAATAAACATGGTGGGAAATAAACATTAACTAAAAGCGGGTAGATTATATTTATTTGTCTACCCCGAACATTTATATAAATTAATATCGGGTAGTTTTGTGTTGTTTTCATCTCCGGTGACATTTTGCTGGGACGTCAGTCTTCCGCGACCACGGCCAGTGCAACCTGGCCGAAACGTTGGGAAAAAAGGTGAAAATAATGTTAATTAATCGCGTTCGACCTGTATGTGACTTTAAATATGTGTACAAAGCGCGAGAACTTAAAGTGTTATATCATTAAACATCTTGATAAGGGATAGGGATAGGGATAGCGATAGGGATAGCGATAGGGAAAGCGATAGGGATAGCGATAGGGATAGCGATAGGGATAGCGATAGGGATAGCGATAGGGATAGCGATAGCGATAGCGATGGCGATAGCGATGGCGTTAGCGATAGCGATACGGATACGGATACGGATACGGATACGGATATGGATACGGATACGGATAATATGGGTATCGTTAGAGGGATACGGATAATCGGTCGGCGGTCTCTTACAATCAATGTGCTCTAAGACGATCGTTGTTTGCTTGCTTGAAGATTACGTTTGCGATAAGTATAAGCAAAATGTAAAAAATTGTAAGGGATAATAGAAAAAAGTACTTTTTACCCACCAATCATAGTGTCGAAATACGGGCTATGTGGGATGTTTATAAAGGTTTCCCCAGCGTATATAGAATTACCTACGCTGTGGTCGATGTGTAATATTTCTACAATCATTGCAAGCAAAAGTATTATGTGCAATCGAAATAATCGCAGATAAATATACCTACAGAGAAACCTACGGTCCCTACGGATCCAAATGAAAATATTAATGAATACTTTTATTATGCGGGCGAAGCCGCGGGTAAAAGCTAGTAAATAATAAATATTGAGGGACACCTTACACAAATCAACCTAGCCCCAAACTAAGCATAGCTTGTATTATGGGTGCTAGGCGACGATATACATACTTATATAGAGAAATACATACTTAAGGTGAAATACCCCATAATGGACGGTGATGCCATTATGGACAAAAAAACACAAATCCTTAAAAATAAATATCTAAAATTAGTTTCTAAAAACTGACTGCTATGTACCATAAACTAGAGTTGTAGAGCTGTTTCATTTTGAAGTTTCAATTAATTCGGTTATTTCTGAAGGATTTCGCGACAAGATAAAATTCATCAGTTTACTGAAAAAAATATCAAGACGAATTCTTAGTAATGTTGCTAAGAGAGTTGAGTTCATGTATAAAACAATAAAAAAATAATACTCGGTGTAAACTTGAATGCGTTTTACTTACTGCATTGAGCATGAGATAAGGTATAAAACATACTAGTTTGTTGCTCCAAAGGTATAAAGAAATGGCGTTATTTTGCGAGTGTCCATTACTGGAACCGAAAAACTGCCTACCTGCTATGATGGACAAGGAACAATTAACAAAACCAAAATTTACAAGAAACAATCCTATGTTAAAATAACTCAAACTAATTGTATTTATGGTATATAAAATTGACTCATTGAGTATCAGTTGGCTTTAAAAGTAAAATCTTAAACTTATTTCACTGTCCATAATGGGGGATCCATTACTGGAGAACTGCCGTCCATAATTGGAGAAAAAACACCTAGTTTTAATTTGTTAAGTATGAAGAAACTAATAGGAGTATCCATTCTGCAATACGCTTGAAATGTAAAAGAAGGACAGGACATTCAAGATTTAACACGCTTAGCGGTAGAATTTTTACATTTATGAGTGAAATATCAAAAACAGGCGAAAATTTTTCTTAAACTGTCCATGATTGGGTCCGTTACCTTATATACAGAGATGTGAACTATCTCAGATAAAAGTATCTGAAATACAGATACAAGATACAAAATACGTATTTACATCTTGTATTTAAAATACTTTTTAATTTTTTTATTTTGTATCTTGCATTTAGATACATTTTCCTAGTATCTTAGTATTTTGAAGATACTTTGTTCCCTAAGATACTTTTGCTAAAATAAACTCGCAGTTTTTATTCCGATCGCGAACGCAACTGAACGCAGCGATCGAAGGAAGATGAACGGCAATATGTTTGAGGAATTAGGGCCCGCGCAGACGGGCGACGCAACTTTTTTGTCTTCGTCGTTCGGTCTATGGGCTAGTATGAAAGTACGCACACGTTGCGACGCAACTTTTTTGTCGCAGGGTTCGGCGACAAGCCTGCGACGCAACTGTCTCCTTCCCTATTGGTTTCAATGCAAGTGCGCACACGGCGACAAAATAGTCGCCTGTCGGTTGTCATTTTGACAGTTATCACTGGCCTGGCCAGGGCGAACGTATGTTATTAGTCGAAAAAAATATAATTTTAAATGCAGATTGTTGAAGACGACATTGATATCTGTCGTGATTGGCGGTTGAGTGTCGATAGCGGGTGGTTGATCGTTAAAAATAATTGTAGTTTTTTGTAGTTTTTGGAAGCGATTCTGATTAAATTGCATTAATTACTGTTGATAATCCATTTTGATAGTGTCTGGCGTAGCGGTAAGTGTTTTGTGTTTGTGATTAGAAGTAGTTTAGTAATCATAGTAATAAGAGGGTAGTTTCGGGTTACCAAATCAGCATCCTCATGGAGGAGGGTGCTGGTTTGGATGATCCTGACGATGAAAATTGTAGCTTAGTGAACTTTAGTAAATTCACTTTGTCCCAACACGAGGATTTTGAAAGGTCGCAGGCACATGCTACAGTTTTCTCTACAGTCATGGGCAGAAAAAAGAAACGTGATTTAGAGAAACGTAAGGAACGAGAACGGCAGGATAATCATAAAAAAAATAATGCATCCCGCTCGAGGTCTCCCAGTCCGTCTGGGAGCCGATCTGATCAGTCAAGCCATTTGAGTAATTCAGATACACAGATACCCCCAGGACAGCAATCGCAAGCCGAATCTCAGACTGCAACTCCGCCGGCACATTTGATAATCGACCCGCAGGAGAATGTGACGCAGACTCAGACGCAGACCCCTAGTACTCTTTTTACCCAAATAGGTCGTGACAAATATACAGATAGGGACCAGGGACCTTATGTAGTCCATGTTCAAAGAATTGAGTCAGCCCCGGACTCGGGAATTTCCTTGCACCCGGTAGCTTTTGGTCGTTTCGTTCAAGATAGGATAAGGGAGTTCCCAAATATAGTGGCGGGCTCCATTAAGAAAATCGGACGTAACCGTGCTTCTCTGAGTTTCCATTCAGCAGAGGATGCCAACCAATTCATAGAATCACCCACTTTAACTCAAAACAAGTACAAAGCGTTTGTTCCGACATTTAATGTTACGAGAATGGGGCTGGTACGTGGAGTCCCGGCTGACTGGACGCCTGAAGAGGTGTTGACGAACATTCAGGTGCCAGCCAATTCGGGGGGAGCCACTCCCATTAAAATTAGACGTCTAAATTATAAAAAGACCAAACCTGATGGTTCTTACGTATGGTTACCGTCTGAAACAGTGATAATAACTTTTGACGGGCAAACTTTGCCAAAAAGAGTATACTTGTGCTTAAATTCATTAATAGTAGAGCAGTATCAATACCCTACAATTCAGTGTTTCAAATGCTGTCGTTTTGGGCACACTAAGGAAAAATGTAGGTCGCTCCCCCGTTGTTTCCGTTGTGCAGGGTCCCACACTGGGGACACATGTGACGTTGAAGATGATTCTGGAGCTTTGTGCTGTAATTGCCCTCAGGGATTGGGGGCAGGACATAGGGCGAACAGCAAATCATGTCCCGAATATATTAGACAGTTAAATATCAAGAAAACCATGGCTGATGAAAATATTTCTTATAATGAGGCGTCTAACCAGCACTCCAAGGTCAGAAGTAAGTCGTACGCAAATGTGACGGCTTCATCCCCACAATCTCCAGTCACTCAATCATATGTAAAAACTGTATTTCGGCAGCCTCGCCCACCACCTCGGCTTGCTAAAGGGTACGACAGAAAGGCCCACGAGGCTTTGACTAGGGACCCCGTAGTTGAGTCTAGACCCGTCTATCCTGACCAACAACAACACAAAGAAAACAATTTAATTTCTGATATTATAACTTTGATCACTTCTTTTATTAAAATATTTTCTCCGGCCACCCCCGTAAACCCTTCTCTGCTGTCCCACGTTGCGCCTATTATTTCATCTCTGATTACATCACATTATGGATCAAACAGTTCTTCAATGGAATTGCCGTAGTATCTCTAATAAAAAACATGAATTACTCTTCTTGGTCAACAAATTCAACCCTATAATTTTAGCCATATCAGAAATATGGCTCAAAGACAACTCAACTTTTAAAATCCCAAGTTTCTGTTCTCTAATGGACTGTCGCGC
Organism: Leguminivora glycinivorella; assembly: GCF_023078275.1. NCBI lineage: Eukaryota > Metazoa > Arthropoda > Insecta > Lepidoptera > Tortricidae > Leguminivora > Leguminivora glycinivorella. Next base: position 20,647,722 of record NC_062998.1, read on the forward strand.
AGATGGCCGAGCTGGATGCGCCTTGTTCATTAGAGACCATATTCCTTTCAGAAAATTCCTTTACCTAATAATAGTCCTCTTTTTCATTCCACTTGTGCCCGCCTAGAAGGTATTACCTTTTTATCTTTATATATACCGGATCCTTCCCCTCATATTTTAAAGCTACTGAGAAAGCTAATAGAATCCCTTCCCCAGCCCGTTATGATTCTTGGAGACCTTAATATCCATCATACTTTGTGGGGATGCGATAAGAAAGACGACGGTCTAGGTGATACTTTTTGTTAGATATCATGGACAAATGCAACTTATGCCTACTGAATACTGGTGCACCTACGCTACGTTCTCTCCCTAATCACGCAACTAGTGCAGTGGATTTATCTCTGTCATCTCCAATTCTCGCGTCTCGTATAACTTGGTCGGTCTTGGATAGTACACACGGAAGCGATCACTTCCCTATTTTATTAAGTCTTCCTCTAGGAACCACTAAAAAACCTACGGAAAATAGACCTCTATTAAAATATAATATCAACGGAGCGGATTGGGATTCGTACAAAAAAGCTCTAGAAGTTGAATCTAAGGACTTGCCTCATATCACTCTAAATTCCATAGATATTTGTTCAGATGCTCTAATCTTAGCTATAAAAACGTCTGCAGATAAGGTTTTCCCTCTTAAAAATGTAGCCAAAGGTAAATTGGCTTCCCCTCCCTGGTGGGACAAAGAGTGTACTATAGCTGTCAGGAGTAGAAAGGCAGCAGAACGGTCATATGCCTCAAATATGTCGACCGAGAATTTCAATGTTTTGACTAAGGCTATGGCAGACACAAAAACATTGCTCAGTAATAAGAAGGCTGAGGGATGGAAATCCTTTTGTTCGGCTTTAAGTCCTTCTACTCCTGATGCAATAGTATGGAACAATATACGAAAATTTAGAAAATCAGGTAACCCTAATAACTGTCCTTTTCCCACTTCTTTGCAATGGGCTGAATCTTTTCTAGATAGAATCGCTCCTCCTTATGTCCCTGGAGTCCTTGATTCTCCCATTGGACTGCTTAATAACCAATCGACTGATGCCTTGGATCAATTATTCACCATGTTGGAGCTAAAAAACGTTCTAAAAGCAGTCAAAGACTCCGCCCCGGGACTAGACGGAATTCCATATTCATTTATAGCCAAAGCAGGAGATTCATTCCTTAAATATTTCCTCGATTTGATTAACTGCATTGTACTTTCCGGCCATCCTCCCACATCGTGGAAATCCCAACTGATCATGCCCATACTTAAACCCGGTAAAGATCCTAACGACCCTCGGTCGTATCGCCCCATAGCATTATCGTCAGTTCTAACAAAGATTCTAGAGCACTTGATTAAAAACAGGTTAGAGTGGTATGTGGAAAGTCGAGATATGTTAGGAAATTCGCAGTTCGGATTTAGAAAGGGAAAAAGTACAACGGACAGTCTGGCCATTTTCACATCCGACATTCGCCTCGCATTTTCAAAAGGAGCTTCGGTAGTCGCTGTTTTCCTAGATGTCGAGGCTGCCTATGATAATGTCCAGCTCCCTATTCTCAGGGAAAAATTCCGCAAGCTGAGAATCCCGGTGAGGCTGGCCTGCCTTATAGGTAACCTCCTCTCTGAAAGACAAATCATCTTTCGGGGTAAAGATCCCCAAATTCACCCTTCACGACTGATCTGGCGCGGACTACCTCAGGGCTCTGTGTTGAGCCCCTTGTTATACAATATATACACACATGACTTAGAGGAGTGCGTCTCAGACTGCCAGGTGCTTCAGTATGCTGATGACTTGCTAGTTTATTCTTCAAATAAAGACATAAGTACAGCCTGTGCATTCATGAATAACTCCCTCATGTCTTTAAACAACTGGCTCTTCACACATGGTTTGTCTCTTTCTCCCGCCAAAAGTTGTGCAGTCATTTATAGTCGAAAATTAGTTCTGCCAAACATTAATTTAACAATCAATGAAGACAAAATCCCTGTCCGTTCTTCTCATAAATTTTTGGGGGTTATACTTGATTCAAAATTAAGTGGGTCTTTGCACTTTGAATTCCTAATTAAAAAGTGCGAACGTGGGCTTAACACTCTCAGATGTCTTTCAGGAGTTTGGTGGGGTGCTCATCCTATTTCTCTTAGACTGGTATACAATGCCACTGTACGCAGTATTTTAGATTATGGCACCCACTTATTGGTGCCTGCAAACAAAGCCGGGTTGACTCAGTTAGATAGAATACAATCAAGAGCTTTACGAATTATCCTGGGTGCTATGAGATCTTCCCCTATCAAGGCCATGCAGGTGGAATGCGCCGAACCACCTCTTAATTTGCGCCGCCAATTTCTGGCCGACAGTTACTTATTTAGATCCCTACAATTTTCATATCATCCCATTATCCATCGCTTATATGACCTAAAAGCAGTTTCGGTCTCGAACTGCCATGATAAACTACCATGTCTTGTGAATAGTCTAGCAAAATTTCAGTCTATAAGAGACCCAGTTTTTCATTCCTCTCGGCTTCCTCTGTTTGAATTTGACTATGAGGTTATTATACACCAACCTCGTGTTATCCTAAATTTTGACATTTGTCGTGATGACCCACATGCCGATGATTACATGTCCCAGATCCTTTCCCTCGAGTGGCGTGATTGGAACACAATATACTGTGATGCGTCTAAAATGACTCCGACGGGGTGTGTAGGAGTAGGTCTTTATCACTCCCAGTATGATATTGTTCAGAAAATTAAGTGCCCTCCTGAGACATCAGTTTTTACTGGGGAATGTATTGGTGTATTGGAGAGTGTAAAATATATTTTATTGTTTAAGTTACGGAAGACTATAATTTTCTCGGATTCCCGTAGCTGTCTTCAAGCATTGCTAATGAATCCTTTCGCGGTTCGCTTCCACAATCCTATCATATACCAAATTAAGGAAAACCTTATAAGATGCAGAGAGATGGGGTTTGAGGTTGCCTTAGCTTGGATCCCAGGTCACTCGGGGGTCTCAGGAAACGAGCGGGCCGACCGGATCGCCAAGGAGGCCATAGTATGCGGTGACAAGGTCCCGTTTAGAAACTACTGTCATGATTTGGTTCCTCTGGCGGCCAGGATGCTAACCCGGGCTTGGGCTGCTGACTGGACTGCCTCCAATCGGGGTAAGTCAAAACATTATTTTCTTGTGCAACCTACTGTATCCAGAAAACCCTGGTTCTCCAAAATTTATATTGAAAAACAGTTTTGTTCTGTTATTATTAGATTGAGGCTTGGCCATTGCTGTTCCCCTGTTCACTTGAAGAAAATACATATTAGGGATTCTTCTTTATGTGAGTGTGGATTGGACGACGGAGACCTTAATCACATATTTTTTGCGTGTCCATTATATAACCATGACAGCTTTTTTGAGGATCTTTTAAAACTCAAAGTCTCTTTCCCCACTCATATTTTGGAGTTAATCCATGTTAAGGATAGGGACATCCTTATGGCCCTCACTTCTTTCTGTAAGCTTAATAACTTAAAATTTTAATTTTTATTGTTATATTACATGTTAATACAATTTTTTTTTTTTGCTTTCTATTTCTTCTCAATGTCTAATATTACTAATCCAGTAGTTGTGTTTCGTTGTCATCTAACTCTAACTAACCCCACTAAATTTTAGAACTGATTAAATTTATCAAAATGGATTGATAGCTATTACTTCGAACAAAATTTATTTAATTAAAAAATCGACATGACACTGGCAAATCATTTGGAAGCCAATAAAAAAAAAAAAAAAAAAAAAACGGGACCGCGGCTTAATAGCAGGCAGGGTCACTACCAACTGCGCCAGACCAGTCGTCAAATCTAGTTAATAACACTAGTATATTTAACTGAAATTCCCAAATTGAAAGGGGGGGGGGGGACCTCCTTTACATTTTAGCATTTTCGCTCCCGTAGCGTCGTAACATCTCTCGTTGACGACGGCAACATAAAATAATGGGATATCCTAGCCGACAATGTCGCACGACGACTAGCGTTGTACATAGTCTCCCCTTATATTGTTTATTTGGCGTCGAGGGTTTTACCTATTACTAATATTATTATGTGTAAGTGTTGTACTAATAGTTATAACAAATTGTGCCAAGAGGCAACTCTGTTAACATAAGGTACTCGCGCTTGTTTGAGATTTGAGACTCGCTTGTATAGGTAAAAAAGGGCATTTATTATGGTAAGATATGTAGTTGACAGTTAAAAAGAGAGATAAATAGATGACATCATGGATTAAATATAAGAAGATTTTTGTGTGGCCACTGAGGTATAATGTACTAGAGAGGACACGGCGAACAAAAAGTTTGCGCCACGAACATAAGTCCAGTGGACTTATGTTGCCTCAGTCAGTCTCTGCGCGTGGTGGGAGGAGGTTGTCTCACTTGTCTCTGACTGCACACAAATACAATGAAAAAATGCCTTCCTGTGCTATAAGATACTGTTGAAGCCATACGAGAAAATCTAATAAAAGTGACGGTGTCACATTTCATCGGTTAGTAGACAAGCTATTTTGATCTAACTTAATTTAAGTAATTATTATAATGAAGGGACGGGCTCCTTAAACGCGATGCTATGGCCGCCATTTTGACAACTGGAATCATAGATGAATCGCGCAGACATGACATGTAGGTAATAAGGTATAATAATTGTGATCATATTCTGTTTTCAATATATAATATAAAAATATTTATTTCAATTTATAGTTTTGAATATTACACGGTTCTAATACGAATTTTAGTCGATAATATTATACAATAAGCATGATTTTGAATTATAATTCTCATTATTGACGAAAAATAGTGACACAAAAACTGAAATAGTATTTAATGCAACCGGTGTTTAAGGGAGGTAAAACAAGGTGAATGGCGCGATTATTATTCTGAGCGACAGAAACTTACAAAACTAATTTTATTCAAAGGAAATTAAAATTTATGAAAAAAACAATTACTTATTTTTATTTCACTGAGTAGAAATTAAATATAACACAATGTATAATAGTGCTAAAAGTAAACTACTTAGTATTTCACACACAAAGTATAAAACAAAGGTCTACACTAAAAGTGTCGCGTCTAGGTGGTCAAGTCTTAATCTATGACACGGTTCGCTTCACGCGCATGCGCCTCGCGCTGCCGCCGCTGCCGGTCGGCGCACAGAATATGTTCGAGTTGTCATTTCTAGTACGTAGTACATAGTAGTTCAATGTGTGGCGCCATCTTAATCTATGATAACATATAACAGTATATGCCTCACTTTAAACTCAAAATTTAAGCTAACCACGTGTATAACTGTGCAAACGTCTTATATTAAATTGGTATCTACATAATAATTATCTCGTAGAAAACTAGTACCTGCTTAATTTTTAGTCTATATTAATATATTAAGTATAACCAATATGTTTTCAAAATCAGTCTGACAGGGATGTGTTCGTGTATCGAAAGTGGCGAAAGGAGATGTCTGGTGGATTGTTATTGATCCAAAAGCGGAGAAATGGGAACGCAATCGGAGTGGTCGGTCGTTGATATGAGGAACATGGGGCATGCACCTACGCCACAGTTGTCGGTATATTCTATTCTACTTTTCACTTCGATTGTGAGTAGAATAGAAAACACAACTTTAAAACTTTGTTGCCCTATTATTTCTCGCACGTCGGGAGGGCGCCGGGCGCCCTTTAAGTTTGTATGACAAATTATTGACTTGATTGCTAAGCCAATAAAGATCACAGTAGCGAATTTTACTTTATCCTCTACTCTATGGGTTACTAAATGGCGGATCCGGACCGCCGCTGATCGATGGGAAGTGAAAAGTATGTAATATCCCACCAAAAACATTCTGTAAAAAACTAGCCAAGTCTCGATGGAGCTGCTTGTTTATCTCTAAAATGTAATGAAATCTAGACTATGTCGTGCCAAGTCTAAGGTTCCTTACTGCGATTTCTTTATTATTATAGTTAATTTTGTGTGACTTGGCCGTTGAAAGTACTAGTTCTACTCTGATGATCATGAGTGAGTGAGTGTCATAAATGTAAAACTTTGCTTTCACTTAACTTCGGAACTAAATGACCTACAGACTTGAAATTTTGGATTTTAAGTATGTGAAGTAAAGGATGGTGAATTGGTGATGGTGCGGCAGTGTTTGCTGCGCGCTCGATTTGTTGTTACTTCCTCCCTCTAAAAACTTTTACAGTTGTTGTAGCTCAATTTTGTTACTAATAGAGAGCGGAAGCTCGTTTTATTAGGCTTGATTATGCACATAATGTTATGTCCCAATATTCTCAGTTGAGTTGGATGCGAACTACGAAGTTTAGTAAAGATCACCGTCACCACGAATTTACCTATAGTTGGGCACGGCAATTTACCTATATTTTAAATAGCTATATTATCATCGGAGACATTGCATTGCACATACCTACCTAGTTTATTGCAGTAACCACAGAGTGCACAAAAAAACGGGACACCGTTTAAGTATAGAAAGAACAGTCTGCCGGTATATGAGTCATAACCACACATTTTTGTTGCTTCTTGGCTTTACTTTAGCTTTATTGAAGTTTTAGTGTACCACCAACATACTTAAATAATCCCGGCGCGTACATCCGAATATGGCAGCCGTATTTTTTGTGATTACATATATCGTAATGTTTTAGATTAAGTACGTCTTGTAAACGAAAATAATTTGCTCGTAGTTTAAGAGTTGTTACCATCTCCAGCCACTGTCTTGGTCAAATATTTGAATTGATATATGTACCTAGTTAGTAAATATAAAAGCCAATCTTAGGCTAGATTGTTGTTTTTTTGTATTGTGATTGTTACAAATATATCTTTATATTTTATGTGGATGAATTTGTATTATTTCCTCTACCGCCTTTGCCTCATATACCTTCACTTTCACTTCTGTCAAGGTGTTACCATTAATGACCTATGCTACCTACTTTTAACTGCACATTCAGTGCCGATAACTAAACAATCGGGTATTTTATTAAAATATTTACCTTATACGGTAATACCTCCAAGGTGCAAGCAATCTTCAAACTTCAAACTTTTTATTTTGCAAGAATACACGTAAATACATAATAGGTCTTAAAACTAGGGAAGTGTCAGTGTATTCGACCAACAGGCATGCAAAAGATACTTAAACACATTACAAATTGAAGTTATAAAATGTCAACATGTAAATGTCAAGCAGGCCATATTGGGTCGGCTTCCTGTGACTACCCTGGTGTGTCTGATGCGCCGATGTGACTTACTCAAATAATCTTTTCGTAAACGGTGCTATTACATGTCTGCATACTGATACGCAATAAGCTATTTTACTGCCCTAGGGCGGTAAAGTGAATACCTGGGTGCTGGGGCCTTCCACGACCTGTCAAAAATTACAAGATGGCGGACGAATGTTCGAAATGTCATCGTAGGTATTTCAATATATTAGTTTAAAATTTGGTATACTTCGCGAGTATGATGAAAAACACTGTGTATATCACGGGCGGCTGAAGGATTACAAACTCGAGCTTTCCGCCTTCGGCGTCGGGCTTCAGCCTCTCGTTCGTAATCCTTCACTTTCCGCCCTTAATATACAATGTATGTACTATAGAAATCGTAGTACGTTTCATAGGGAAGTCGGCAAGTGTTAACGCGCATATTAACAAAGAATACTATGCAAAAAATTCGACAAAATAAGACGTTTACCTATAACTACCATAAGATACCCTAAAGGAGTTACGGGGAATATAGGTATATACACTATACCGTCATTCCTTATTTATTATTGTTAACGTGTTAATGAAAAGTTGGAGAGGAAAGTAAAACTAAGGTCGCAGAATAAAAAGCAATCAGTGGTGTATACTTAGTTTCAATTTATTATTACTGTATTAGCACTCCTGTTAATTGATACACATCAATACAAAAATTATACAAAAATAGTGCATTACATATGATAATTTAGGTATATATTATAACTAAGTATGTATGTACGTACATATCTACTAATTCCTTATAGCTACTGGACGGCACAAGGATATGGAATGTTAACTTAAAACTATAACAAAAGTATATGTACTTACATTCCTAACAATACAAATTATATCGGTGGTTTTATGTAACATTTCAAGGCTGGAGAACAATTCAAAGGTTTAAAAAGCTAGCACAGGTAACAGCTACATACTTATGTATGTAACTGACTGAGGAGTGAGGACATCAATGAAGTAAATCAACTAAAGACTAATATTTGTTCAGAATTCAGTCTTCTGCCGAATTACATACAGCTAGCTTGTAATAAATTGTTATGGGAGGTTTATTAGTTTTCCCCTCACTAGCTCGGAAACACGTGTTTTGTCTTTTAATACCAGCGGGTAAAAACGCATTTTATCCACTAGTGGGTAAAGTAATTTGACCTTGAATAAAGTCAAATTAACTACTTTAAAATTGATAAAAGTAGGTAAAGATGATCTAGTAATACTGGAAGATGATAAAAGCATTTTTCATCACACCCGCACTTTAAATGTGCTACGCTGTGTTATAGAAAAACTCCCAAGGGAATAATGAAACTGTACCGTACTTAACTTTTTTACATCTAGCAGTGATGAAAAATATTGTGTGTAAAGCATGAATTTTTGCGTTGTCCGGCAAGCCGTCGCGATTTAACTTACTCTCGTTAGCTATGCACAATGTACTATTTTGCGGTAAAAGTTTTGTGTTACACTCGGGTGCAAATGTATTTTACTTCTCATGTGTTAAAAAACTCGCAAGTTCAGGATTCTATTCTAGAACCCCTCGCTTCGCTCGTGGTTCAAATATAGAATCCTTTCACTTGCTCGTTTTTCAATTCCACACTCGGCGTTAAAATACAACTTTGCCCCCTTGTATAACAAATAACTATTATTACCCATATCGAATACTTAGTCATATTGGTCGAAATTTAATCATTACTATGTACATATTACAAAATATAATTCTGTGGGCCTAGTGAAAAAGGGTGAGCGTCAGGACCCCTGGACCACTACAGATATTTGATGTTTAGTACATACTAAAATTTAGTACCTATTTGATACTATTTGGTACCTGAGTACATATATTTGGTACCTCCACTGATATCGAAAAATCGAGCGAATAAAGTGGCCAGACATTCTGACGTCAGGATGTCTGGACCATTTTTGGTTTACATAGTTCTAGACAACACTACTAATTGATATCTTAGCCAATATTTACTACCTATTTGGTACCTGTCAATATTTTTTTTCAAATTTTTTTGAGCCCAGCCGTGGCGTTGAAGTATTTAGCGCCTGTCAAAAGAATAGAGGCAAATCCGCCTGCCCTCCTGCGCGTCAACTTAAATAGGAATTTATTTTTAGGCACTCTCACATCATCTCTACTGACTAGTGGCATTAATATAGTCGAAATATAAAAGTAATTAGTGTAATTACACTAGTTTTCCATTTTCCTCCTGAGAGAACCTCCTACAGTCTCAATAACGTCTAATGTCATGTCATGTCCCTGAGAGACATCTCCTGGCGGAGAAATTTGTAAATCAGTTTACCCCTGACAGCCGGTCATTTTTGCGACTGTTCAGCAGCTGTAGAGCTGTATGGCAAATTTGGCGGCATTGTGGTTGTAGGTACTGATAGTAGATGATTGATTTGATGTTTGTATTTATTCTTAATTCACAATTGACACTAATCGATGCAAAAAACAAATGTTACCGAAAGAAGTGGTTTATTTATATGATAAACCCCTATAACGGAGCTCGTGGACCATAGACTGGTCCACATCATCAAAATACATCCTATATACCAATATTACCAATGACGCTGTTAATTATAACAGTTTATGCTATTCCCCCCCTAGAATTTGCCCAACTGTTGCCACGTGTTTAGGTCTCTCAGGAGGAAAATGGAAAACTAGTGTAATTACACTAATTACTTTTATATTTCGACTATATTAATGCCACTAGTCAGTAGTAGAGATGATGTGCGAGTGCCTAAAACTAAATTCCTATTTAAGTTGACGCGCGCAGGAGGGCAGGCGGATTTGCCTCTATACTTTTGACAGGCGCTATATACTTTAACGGCACGGCCGGGCTCACAACTTTAAATTCCGTCATAACTTTTTTCTGGTACGCCAAAAAAATTTGAAAAATATATATTGACAGGTACCAAATAGGTAGTAAATATTGACTAAGATATCAATTAGTAGTGTTGTCTAGAACTATGTAAACCAAAAATGGTCCAGACATCCTGACGTCAGAATGTCTGGCCACTTTATTCGCTCGATTTTTCGATATCAGTGGAGGTACCAAATATATGTACTCAGGTACCAAATAGTATCAAATAGGTACTAAATTTTAGTATGTACTAAACATCAAATATCTGTAGTGGTCCAGGGGTCCTGACGCTCACGAAAAAGGGTATAACTCAAATTGACTCGGTGAAAAAGGTCACAAGTCCGAGGTGGGACTTGTGCCCTTTTTCACCGAGTCAATTTGAGTTATACCCTTTTTCACTAGGCCCACAGAATTCCTACTTAAAGGAATTACCTCTAGTTCGATGTCAACTCAGTGATGAGTTTGGGAAATTATCGTTATGATATACACAATACGTAATAATATTTATTTTTTAGAGATAGTCATAATCATAAGGATAATATAACAAAGAGCGAACTGTTATTGTTATTCTTGTTCTTGTATTGTTATTCTTGACATAATATAAGAACTTCAAAGGTAAGAATAAGACAAGAATGTGTTCTTTCGCTCTGTACTGAATAATTGAATAGCCAGGTTATAAACACATTTACTAACCACGAAGAGCCACGTCAAAGTGGTGTTGTTTTTGTTTTTCTAATACTAATATACAAGTATACTTTGTTACACTGTTCGCCCCTACATTCAATAAATATGTAAGTTATGACGCGTTGATGATTCCACTAACGTCAAGGTTTAGAAAGGCACGCGTTTTATGAAGACAATTGGCCGGTGAGCCTACATTTTCCAGATTTTCGCCCTTTGTAATGTCAAGATTTACGACGAACGATTAAACAAACTCACCGTAAGTTTATTTGCCGGCAGTTGCTTAAACCTCTCGCGGGTCTATGCCATAAAATAGTCATTTGTTTTAAAATATAAGTTACGACATGTATAACCACTAGATCGATGGTTGAAATCTTGAGCATAGCGAAGATTTTAAAGCACGAGGGGCAAACATTTCTACTGAGTGTGAATAGTGTGATTGTCCACCACGCCAGCGCAAAATAAAATATTAACGGTAAAATAATTAAAATGTACGTACTTAACCCAAATGAACGCAATCTATAACATTATCACTAGTTTAAACGTCACAACCAGACAACTCGAAAAGATAACTCAAAATTTTCAGCGATTCACTTTGGCTCACTTATGGATAAAATGCCACTTTCTTTGAAGAATAATCTTAAAGAGCTAGTGTGGTGAAAACCATACTCTCTGTCCCTACTCCCGATTGGTATAATGCCTATACATATTGTGAAATAATTGAACAAGTCTGTGATACGAAGTGGAAAATTCTAACCAATGATCAATTCTTAAATGGATAACCCTAACGGTAACTTATTATTAAATACGATCCAAAAAGCACAACACATTAAGTAAAGCTTACAGGTATATGTTAAGTCATGAATTAAATTGAACACATTTTTGTTTGTTTCCATACGATATTTTTACGCACAATCTGACTAGAATGAAATACAGTTTAGATCGCGCTTTAGTATAACGACTGGGTATGAACACAGTCATCAGTCATGCATAAAACATCAAAGTACTATTTTCAATACACATAGCATGCAAGTTTCTTCAGAGTTTATTTTTACATAACTACACATTCTGGTCGCGTATCTCGCGTAGTCCTTTTGGACATAAATGACCTAAGTCCGCGTACGTGTTCTTTAACTCGATACACTGCACAAGTCACGTTTTTGCAATTAGAGCTCTGTGTAGCTAAGCGTGTAGTGTGCTTAACTCTTCTGTTGATTAAGTTTTTTAGTACAATAATTTTTAAATTCAATATAAAATACCGTTAACAATAAATGAGTTTTCAAAATGTAACATTCGGCTGTTTTGTGTTACGGCTAGATATGACTTAAATCTTCATTAACCGCAGTTCCCAATGTCTGGGCGGTCACAGTAGTGGCCGGAGAGTAACAGTATCTATAAATAACTTGATAACGAATCTCGAATGGTTCGAAGCCAAAATTAAATACCTATGTTAGCGAAAAAAATACTTCATAAAACTATCATTCCTGGTTGATGAAAGTTGACAGGTTTATTTAAATGAGCTAGTTTATTTGACCTACTGCTATGTTATTTATGATGAATGAGTAAGACGGTATTTAAAAGTTAAAACAGATTGATTAGTCTGAAACAAAGTACGAAGTTTCAAATTGATATTTGGACCATTTTTTTTAAAGTTGTCCACCCCACTTTTTTTTTTGATTAAGAAATTTTTATGTGTTTTCCACTCAGAATCGCGAGCTCTTTCAATCCTAATAGGAGAAAAAAAGTGTCCCAAGGTTTTTTCCCATTCCGTTACCATTTTTTCATACATTTTGTATGGCGGTAACGGAATGGAAGGTTCGAAAAAATGTATGGAAATCTTGGGACATTTTTTCTCCTATCAGGATCGAAAGAGCTCTCGATTCTGAGTATGAATCGCGTAAAAAATACCCATGTTACAAAAAAAGTGGGATGTGAAAAAAATAGCCCATTTACCCCCGTGTCAGTAGTGACTTGAAGTTTGGCGATTGCAACAATTTCACAATTTTTGAACATCATTGACAATTTCACAAGTTCTTATTTATGCAATTATAAAGCGGACCGAAACTCACCAACGAACTGTGGGTTAATAGGCCAAAATTACGATAGATTACGGTACGTTACCTCTACCGCTACCAAAAAAGTATAAAAAAGAATTACTGTCCACAGCACGTGAGCACGTGACGCTCCTTGTAGGCGCGCATGGATGTGAACACGACCACCGCCATCCAGATCGCCACGGACACCCAGGACGCTATGATGGCCAGCTGCAGGAGCAGCCCCGTGTTTATGTAGTACTCCCCTTGGGTTACGATGCCGTTCGGGTTTTTCTGTATGTAGTCCATATAATCGTAAATGGCTTGACAGCTGAGGCGGAAGTGAATGGCGGTAGTTTGGTCTCCAGCAGCACGAAGTTCCTGCAAAATTTTAGTATTATGTTAGAAAATGAAAAACTAATTTATTTAGGTCTCAACTTAGTTTATTTAGTAAAAGCGCACGCTCTTATGTTTATATTAATGTTGGAGTCGTGTTCAGATACTTTTTTGTACATGTGTATGTAGATTATCTAAACAGCTACACTGAACGCGACTGTATATAAGGAAGACAAAGTGTGGTCTGAGGCGACCCGCCTGCTTCTTAAAGCTCAGCCACACATGCGCGTTTTGAGAGCGTCGGCGGAGCGTTAGCGGAGCGCAACGATAGCGGTGCGCCGGACGAACGCTGGCGTTGCGCCCGGCGGACGCCGGCGGGAACTAACGAGCGCGGATTGCGAGTGGAACGCCCGCGTTCCGCCGACGCACCGCTGTCATTGCGCTCCGCTGACGCTACGCTATCGAAACGCTTTATGTGTGGCGAAGGCTTTAGGAGGTGTTAATTGAACCGTAACGTCCATGACCATTTCAAAGGCATGTGTCAAGTTTACGTAACTTCACGTTGCGGCAACCGAACAGTGTTTGGTGTTCATGATAAAAATATGGTACTCGTTGTCATAGCAAACAACACCGTTTGATTATGCAATAGGTAAGTATATCAAATCAGGTAATCAGAAGAGAATGCGGCGAGATTTGTATTCTAGTCACTCTTGCTCATAAGTACATTAGGTCAATACGGATAAGTGCGTTTTCACATTATCCGATCCGATATCGGATGTAGGACCGATACCCCATACATTTAAGCCGCCATCTTTGATGTTTGCCTTTGAAATCCTTCCGACATCCGATATCAGATCGGATAATGTGAAAACGCACTAAGTGTGTCAATTGGGGAAGTATGTAAAAGGCCTTTAAATCTGGCATGTTAAAATTATGATGTATTTATTCCCATATAGCCATTTATTCCCATATAGCCACTTTTTCCCATGTAGGACCAACTTATTCCTATATAGGACACTTGCCCATATTGCCATTATTGTGCATCTTTTTTACGCAGAATAATTGGAGATTAGAATAGTTTTCATTAATTACTCTTTTTATATCTTGCCGTCTATTATCTAGAGAATATGGAGCTACAAAAAACGTTAGATCATTTTTGGGAAATAATCAGCATAATTCTATAAGTTTTAATCTACATGGTATCATACTATCCCAGCCTTTCAAATTTAATCTCCTAATACTTCTCTTAATTGTTCACACCCATCTGTACACACAGCTAATGTAACAATCCTAGCCCTTGTTGCAATGGTACAAGGTTCAGTAATGGTTATCAACTGATACTATTTAGACAAGGTTATAGCTCAATTAGTTCCAATTAGGACTGCTGTTATGAGTGTTATGACTAACTGACAAAGGAATTTTTGACTTAATACTTTTTCACCTTTAAGTTACATTAAATCTTGTTCATTACTTAAGTTGGTTGTGTATACCTAGTCTGTTAATTTAATATTTCTTTTTTTTTTGATGAATACTTTTGCTGATTAAATTGTATCTCGTTTTTTAATGCATGTTAATTATAAGATGTAATGTTTTGAAAAGAAGTGGCCCGCCGAGTTTCTTGCCGGTCCCATAGTGGATACCCCCCTCCAACTGAGGGGGGACTGAAATCTTCTCGAGGCTGAGGCGTAGGGTTAGAGCCGGCGTAGCTTTATTTGACGTTCATAAGCGCATTGTAATATGCCTACTTGGAAAATAAATATTTCATTTCATTTCATATATTTATATAAAAAAATAATGAATGGAATGAATGAAAAAAGATGAACTCTTAAGTCAATAGGTAGAACATTTTGTTTATTTAATATTTGCATTAATGTGAATTCAGTAAGAAAGCTTTGTAAAGTCAGGAGAACATATTATTGTGTGCATCCCATAACACTGGCAAGGACAGTATTCTCTTCCCCCTTATTCATTAAAGGATATTGGACTGATTAGTTAACAAGTGTTTTGTCTCTTTCTGCCATGCTGACTTATGTATTTGTGATTAAGGGACAAAACACTTGTTCAGTAACTTTTTATGAATAAGGGGGATAGAGTATCCCTTAGATTTAATTGAAGTGTCAAAAGGGCCTTTACATATTGGCTTTGGCTCCATGCACTCCTCTGAAAGAATATCCAATCATCAGTGACGGGACAGGATAGAACAATTTCTTTAGACCCTCTACTGCAGTAAATGTGTTCCATAAGGAATAATGACCGTAAAATAAGACAATAATAATTACCGTGACAAGGTAGCTTCGGTACTGGTTACAGGTCTTAACAAACCCATCAGTTATAATTGCTGCATGAACCAAGTTGTAAATGCAGAATATTGCACCAATAGTCGCAGATGGGACCCAGCAGTAGATTACTGAATCATTGCGTTGTGTCACTCTCGCCCTTGAAGTCACAACTATTGATTGTCCCTCTCTGTAACATAATTTGAGTTTCATTTTAATGTCAAAGTTCAGCCTGTAACCATATTTGAAAGTACAGTACAATCTCAATAATCCGGCACTGATGTTGACACAGAGCTACAAAAATTCTAGCTATATAAAAAATTTCCACCTATCTGGACTGGATGAAAATTTTCATATATTTTTATGTATGTATAAAAATTCTGAACTAAAATAATAAGTTCAAAGAATAATTACTATTATCTGGTTTTTAACCACTTTTGAAGACAATACAGTACACTTAGATGGCAAACTTGGGACTTGAAATGATCACTTGCACCTCTATTTTAGTGCCAGATCACTGGACATACTGGAGCATTGAAGAGCTGGATTATCAAGATATCACTGTATTATGTTATGTCAATTGAATTGAGGTATAGTATTTACACTCACATTTCTTGCATTGAGGTAGATTTTTCATCCTCATACCTGCCCACATTGTTGATACAAACCCTGTACATGTGAAACAGAGCCATGATTATAGCATATATTAATATTGGTACTGGTGCCAAAGTAGCATACATGCACCTGGAATGGTGGCCCCCATTAAAGTTTCTGTATGTAGTAACGCCATAAAATATACATCCACAGTTTGTGTTTTCGAAATAGTTCCCTGGACAGACATTAAGCGTCGTGCGCCAATGGTTGAAAGGGATGGCCACGAACACCACCGCTATCGTGAGCAGCAGCGACAACATCCCGTAACATATGCACAGGCGTTTCTCGATTACGTACTGATTCATTGTGATGACCTGAAAACAAACCTATCAATGTGGACATCGACAACAATGACTAATAGAATAAGATAACACTGTAACACGGTGTGATTCTGATAAATGAATAATTTTTCTAATATGCTAAAGTAGATTCTACTTACCTAGAGTAAATCCCTAGTAAACACTAAATTTATATTTTAGAAGAAAACGTTCGTATATAAAACTAGGACAACAAATAAAATAACTTTCTTTAGAAGTTTCGCAACTTTACTACTGACAACTTGACAAGTGTTTATGCACAGCACAGATAATGGATAAATTTATAAACCTATATAGACGAAATGCCAAACACCCAAAAAGGTCTATTCGTAGAGTCGACCAAGTCCAAAACGTTGTATGTCAACTTGATGTTGACCATAGAGTAGATATTTTATTATATAATCCTGTAAGAAAAAAAAAGAGTTCTTCTTTCTCGCTCCCACTCGTGGGTACGGTGCGACAGTTTGTTAAAGATGTAAACGAGGCATGGACAATAATTACAAATTGACATCACCAATTCACCACAGACACCACACACCACACTTCCACCCACGGAAGTATAACACCACACACCACATCTTACTCACACCACACTATTACCTATTTTATATGAGCCTCATTCGATTTTGTGTAGATTTATGCATATTTTTTCAAAGTTTTCTCTAACGCGGAAAGGTTATGTTTTTTGGGATAGTGATGTGTTGTGTTTTATCGACCTTGCAATAATAACCTATCGATATGCATACCTTTAAAACGACATCAATGATTATTGTTCTTTGTTATGATTCTCTTGTTATTTAGTTATCTCGCAAATTCTAGCATAGTGATGTGATGTGTTTTATCGACATTGCAATAATATATCGAAATTCATACCTTAAAAAATACATCAATGATTACTGTTCTTTGTTATGATTCTCTTGTTACTTAGCTATCTCCCAAATTCAACTTTATATATTTCTTAGATTTCCAAAAGACGAGCAATTAAAACGCTTATGGATTCAGCGAGTTAATAGGCAAGATTGGTCTTGGAACAGCCATAGTAAAATATGTTCAAGGCACTTTTCATCGGACTCCTTTCTGCCAAGTAAAACTACTAAATGGAGGAGGTTAAAAAGTCAGGCTTTACCAGAGTTGCACTTGACAAACACAGACTTTTTGGTAATATTTAAACGAATATTTGTGGTTTCAGTAGTTAGACTAGTTAGCATCTAGCAATAGGCAAATATTACTTAGGTATATAAGTCATATTTTAATTTAAAAGAAGTGCTCCTGATCCTAATGTTCCTATACATGTAATCTCATGTATCAGTTATTAATAGGTACAGAAGTCGCCGCAAAATTGGAAAAGTAACATAAATTATATTTTTTACCTCTATAGGCATTATTAGAAACTATAGGAAATGGGTTTAGGAAAATAGCTAGTAAATTTGATTTCATAATATACATATAGTGGATTATTTTTCTTTGGGTATAGTGATTTTAATTAGCTTAGTTATATTTCTCAGGCAAATAATCCAGTGCCTATGGATATATATGATACCGAACAAATAGACACGTCCACTCCGAATGCATCAGGTTCACAGATAAATACTGATATCCCCTTGGAACTAGTAAGTTTATTTGTTTCATCTTTCTTTTCTTTTCTTATTGCAAAATCGTTTAGTTATAGCGATTTTAATTCATTTACTTATATTTTTTAAGCTAAATGATCCAGTGCATGATGTGCCTATGGATATATGTGATGCCGCAAAAATAGAAATGTCCAGTCCGAATGTATCAGGCACACGGATAAATACTGAAAACCCCTGGAATCAGTAAGTTTATTTATTTCATTTTTCTTTTTTAACCGCCGCCTCAAATCTCTCAAGGAAGGCGGTTCTCAATTCGTGTGTATGTTTTCCTCCGTCGTTACTGGACCGATTTTGAATTTTTTTTATTGAATGTATATGTATACAGATAGATCCCATTTTTCACAGAACCCAGTTCTGATAATGGGATCCTGGAGAAATTGGGGGAACTTCTCAAATCTGAAAGGCACACATATGGTGATTTTTGTGTTTTTTAAGGAACAGCATGCATTTACATACAAAACAGTGACATTTAGAGCAGTGAAACTGCTGATGATGGTCAGAACGGAACTCCTCAAATCTGAACGGCACGCTTATAGTGACTTTGATAGAAGCTTTTTAACTAAAACCATATTATTTAAGGGTCAATAACTGTGAATTAGTGGTCACTGGTATTTAAAATAATAATATTAGGAATGATTGATAGATATTTGGCTTAGAAGATTCGTTGCCACTCGTACCTGTTAAAGTATGTTATGTGTATTGTATTAAGCTTGTGATGTATATATGCTATTATCTACCTTGTTGTGTAAATTGTGGCGTAGGCGAGAGGCTGGCAACCTGTCAGTGCAATGTCACAGTTTCGTTTTCTTTCAACCCCTTATTTGCCAAGAGTGGCACTGAAGCTTTAGTAGTTTCATGTGTTCTGCCTACCCCTTTATGGGATACAGGCGTGATTGTATGTATGTATGTATGTCTTGTGCAAATGATGAAATACAATTATAAATAGAACAAAAAATAACAAGTTCCAAGAAAAAGAGGAAAATCCAGTATTTCTTGTAAGTATCTGAAAGAAATTTGAGTCCAATTTATTTGCTCTTGTTAAACTAAATAGGTTTTGTCGTTCTCGAAAATCAGGTATATCCGTTATTAACATTCGAAGAACAACAGAGAATTGATTTTGCATGCAATATAGGTAATCCACGATCACTTTGAACGAAAATAGTTGAAAGTGTTGAACTTATTGAAGTAATAAATTATATTACCTACAATGCCGTTTTGTTTTATTTTCTATTTGATAGAGAAGCTATTATTGAGGTAAGTAGATTCTTCAGTGGTGGACTAGAAATTAGATGGATGCTACATGAATTATATTACTTAGGTCTTTGCGTAAGGAGAAGAGAAGAATGTATTTATTTATTTTATACTCGTATTTCCCATCTCTATTTTTACAGACTAAGCCTCCCCACAGACGAGTCTTAATTTTCATAATCTTAAAAAAAACTTGTATGCAATCTGACAGTTCAAACTGACACTGACAAGACACTGACAGATTTGAACTGTCAGATTGCATACAAGTTTTTTTTAAGATTATGAATTTTTAAGACTGTCTGTGGGAAGCCTTAGGCTCCCCACAGACAGTCTTAAAAATTCATCTTAAAAAATCTGTCAGTGTCTTGTCAGTGTCAGTTTGAACTGTCAGATTGCATACAAGTTTTTTTTAAGATTATGAATTTTTAAGACTGTCTGTGGGAAGCCTAAATAGGCCGATATTACACTATCATAGAAATATAGTCATAGACAACATGTCGTCCTTTTTATTCACGTTAAAGAAAAAGAGAGGCATACAGACCTATGATCAAAGATATAGGTATGATAATGTAATATTAGGACTTGGTAAGAGAAGAGAAGTGAACGTTTATGTAGGTAAGTACATAAACAAACCATTTATTTGCAATCAGTAGGTACGGTTAGCCAAGAATGTATGAATATGTGACTTTCATAGCCAAAAAGCCACATAATAATCCCAATGAAATGTTTATAATCAATCATAAGGAAGTCAAGGATGAGTATATGCATTTTACACGAATTTTTATTAGGGAGGCACACCACACGAGAGCCTTTGATTTGGAATGATTGGAATGTACAAGTTTAATCTCCATACTTTGATATCTTTACATTGTCTAAATCGTCTTTGATATCGTGTATTCATTTGTGATGAAATAATTTCGTGTTGTGGATTACTTTGTTTCGGCTGTATATAATTCTTCTTGGCTCTTGAAATATAGGCAGTAAAAATGAAGTTAAATTCTGATATAAAAATAGTTGGAGAACATGTCGTGTTAGTGCCTTACAGAGAGATTCATGTGGAGAAGTAAGTATTTATATTATAAAACTGGCTGATCCACAATGAAAGACATGAAATAAGTTTCGTTGCTGCAAAATAATAATTATCATTATGTAGAAAGTATAACACTTGTTATTCACATATTTTTGTTATAAAAGCAGAGTAGGATGAAAACTATGAATCTTTTACTAGTTAATTATGTTCATTTAGATGGGTGAATCCACTTTTTTTTGCCTGTTATTGCCATGGATACGGTCCCCTGAGTCACGCTGGTTTTATACAAAATTATGCTACTTAAGCTATTCAAACATGCATTTTTCCGGTGTTAAAAAGCCCTTTCCTTAATTTGCCACCTAAAAACATGGACAATTTTGCATAAAACCACTGTGACTTAGGGGACCATAACCATGGCAATAACAGGCAAGAAAAAGTTGATTCACCCAGATACACTGTTGGTGGTTAGAAAGGGCAGTTTGTCAATTCATTACGCGTTGCTCTACTAGCATGCATTGCACATGGAAAAGTATTGTTTCTTATTATCTATACAACCTCTTTAACAACTTTCAGGTACCATTCATGGATGAGTACTGAAGAGCTCCAGATACTCACAGCATCAGAGCCTTTATCACTGGAGGAAGAGTATGAAATGCAAAAATCTTGGAGAGAGGATGCAGATAGTATGAGTGTTACTTAATGTGATTCACTGATTTGTGCTCACCTTTTGAATATGATGTTAATCTGATGATCTTACATCCGCAGAATGCACTTTTATTATCCTGGATAAGGCCAAGTTTGACAAGGATGGCGATGAAATAAGTAAGTGTGTATATGTAAAAATGATAATTAGTAATGAGTAAGTATTGTGATATTGTGTTACATTAATATGATGAATACCTGAGGAAACCCAGCTATTTATGAGGCTGTTTGAATTGTTTCAGGTGCAATGATTGGAGACACAAACATATTTATAAAAGGGTCTGATGCCTCAACAGGTGAAATAGAAATAATGATAGCAGAAAAAACAGCCAGGGGTAAAAGGCTAGGATGGGAAGCTGTCATTCTTATGTTATTGTATGGAATCAAAGAAATAAAACTGCAACACTTTGAAGCCAAGATATTGATGAAGAACTCAATAAGTATTGAAATGTTCCAGAAGTTAGGGTTTGAAGAAACATCCACAAGTGATGTATTTAAAGAAGTTACACTAGGAAAGGTAGTAAGCAAGGAGTGGACTGAATTTTTGCACAAACAATATTTTTATCAAATACAACCACATTAACATTAACTTGTGATATGTGTTTTTATTTTTGCCTGAAAAATAGCCATTTGTTTATAAAAGAATACAGGGTATCACAGGGACATGCTCACATTAACAATACCATTGTAATCTAGTCAACAGCAAAAAGGGGTTGTTAAAATATTTTTCCGTATTCTTTCTTGTCACACTCACAGAATACTGATTTGAATATTATCTAGATAATCTATAGCACAAGGAAACCAAGAAAAACGAATTTATTCAGTGTTGAGAACTGTTATTGACCGACTGACTTATCATTATATTCAATACGCCCCCTTAATGTGCATATTCAAAATAAATTGTAACACAATAAAACATACAAACAAAGTGATATCAAAGAACAACTATTAAAAATGTAAACAATTAACAAGCAATGCCCAAACCGCGCATGCACGTATAATGCTTTTCTCTAGGCAAAGCCTTCGTTAATATGTCGGCGAGCATTGAGTCGGTCGGTAAGTACTTTAACTCAATACTCTTATTGTCCTTTAATATACTTCGCACAAAGTGATACTTTATATCAATATGTTTGGACCGAGAATGAAACATTGGATCGCTCGCAAGACATATTGCCCCCTGATTATCTACATGTAAAGATAATGGTGCATACTTACGTAACCCAATTTCAGTAAGCAAACTGTTCAGGTATATAGCTTCCTTCATTGCCGATGCCAAGCTTATATACTCCGATTGACAAGATGAAGTGCTCACACATCTCTGTTTTTCTGATCTCCAGCTTACACAACCAGCTCCTAACATAAAAACATAACCAGAATAAGAACGCCTATCTATCAAACAACCTCCCCAATCAGCATCCGAATAACCATGCAATGATTTACCTGTCTTTTTGTAAATAAGTCCATATTGTTTCGTATGCTTCAGGTATCTCAAGACACGCTTTGCTGCATTCCAACATTCCTCGTTAGGGCAATCCAGGAATTGACTCAATACAGCCACCGTATTCGTAATATCAGGTCTCGTTCCCGTAGAAAGATACATCAACGAACCTATAATTTCGCGATATGGGTATTGTTCACGCGCACTGCACTTATTCACCGGTTTTTCTATCTTTTGCTTAAATTCCATAGGCGTAGATATCGGTTTACATTTATCCATATTAAATTTAATTAACAAATCGTCAATATATTTTTGTTGTGACAATTTTATCCCGTTGTCAAATCTGTCAAACTCTATGCCTAACATATACTTCGCAATACCATAATCTTTCAATTCAAACTTTTCGGCCAGTTCCTTTTTGAAATTTTCGATGCATTCACCTCTTTGCGATGCGATGAGTATGTCATCCACATAAATTAATACAAAGAGTTTAGTTTGCGAGTCTATATTTTTAAAATAAAGGCATGGCTCATTTAAAGATGCTTGCAATCCCATGCACTTCAGCTGTTCATCCAGTCTGATGTTCCACTGTCTACCAGCTTGTTTTAGGCCGTACAGCGACCTCTTGAGCTTGCATACATTGCCTCCAGACCTCAGGTCGCATAACAACTTGCTAGCTCTTTCATATATGAATGAACCTGGCTGCTCCAATCGTGTTAAATCTTGCAAACATTCGTCAAGAAGATCTGGTACTTTCATGTATATCTCTTCTTCTAATAATCCATTTAAATATGCCGTATTTATGTCCAACTGATGAATTTCAAGATCCAGTTCCACTGCAAGTGCAACTAATAATCTCACTGAATCAAGTCTAGCGACTGGCGCAAAGGTTTTCTGGTAATCGACGCCGTAACGTTGGCTAAAGCCTTTCGCCACCAGTCTAGCTTTCTTCTTCTCAGTCTTGTCGATATTTAACTTCGTCGTTAAAATATATCGGCAACCAACGACATTTCGGCCCATGGGTTTCTTGACGATATCAAAAGTGTCGTTTTTTATTAACACTGCTTCTACTTGGATCTTCCACGTCTCATAATTACTCTCGTTGAGTTGGTCAATTTTCACAGTACTACTCATTTCCGCTGAAAATTTCTTCCTTTTACTGTTAACACAATTCTTGATTCGTACGAGGGACCATAACCACTGTGGGGGATATCCCACAGGTCTAACACTATATAGCAGAGATCTATAGCACAAGGAAACCAAGAAAGTGTACACTAGGAATTTATTCAGTGTTTACATGAGAACTGTTATTGACCGACTGACTTACAAAACGTAAACAAACATATCAAAGAATCGGTTGCTATACCAAATACAAAATATGACAGTATTCCTTCAACAGCCAGTACTGTGGCCTCTTAGGCACAACTCGATTCTATCGAATATCTCATTATCATTATATTCAATAAATCACTCCTGTACACTTATTTTTTATATTTGTAGTTATCTAGATTAAAGTTCAGATAGGGCCGGTTGCATCAAAACGTGTGTCACCGTTAAAGCATTCGTTAAATTTTATTCTATGGGAAGTTCCATAGACGTCTGCCGCGTGACGATGATGTGTCTGTCAAATGTGGTTGATGCAACTGGCTCTTAAATATCTGTAACTTAAAAATCACCTAAAATTACATCTGACATTGTAATAACCATGATGTGCAACTAACGGCAAATATGTTCGATGCAATATACATATATTTATAACAAAACTGGGTATAATTTTCAAGTATTATTTTTTCTCTAAATTATTAACATTGTTACTTATTATTTATTATGGCTTTTGTAATTGCAACTGCGAATTGTTTTTTTTTTAATAGCTGCAGCTGCTGCAAGTATAATCTTGGCTTGTGTTTAGAAACTATGTTTATAATAATTGCTCAATTTAGCAACAGCAAATTAAAATATTTTTTTGTCCTTGGTTGTACTTCTAATTTTTATAATTAAAACAAAGGTGATTGCGCTTTACATACAACTAACTAAAATTACATCTGACATTGTAATAACCATGATGTGCAACTAACGGCAAATATGTTGGATGCAATATACGTATATTTATAACAAAACTGGGTATAATTTTCAAGTATTATTTTTTCTCTAAATTATTAACATTGTTACTTATTATTTATTATGGCTTTTGTAATTGCAACTGCGAATTGTTTTTTTTTAATAGCTGCAGCTGCTGCAAGTATAAGCTTGGCTTGTGTTTAGAAACTATGTTTATAATAATTGCTCATTTAATTTAGCAACAGCAAATTAAAATAATTTGTTGTCCTTGGTTGTACTCCTAATTTTTATAATTAAAACAAAGGTGATTGCGCTTTACATACAACTAGCAAAGCAGTTTTTAAATGATTTTGGTGATATATTAATTCTGGTATTTCAGGTCTTTATATTACTTTTCACTCACAGTTCAATATTTTATTTTTATTTGTTTATTTTACAATTAGTACTAACAGTAAAACCTTACGTACTAATCGGTGCTATAGGTACTACTTATGTCTATCATGATATTGTGTCAAAGAAATAATTAGGTACAATAAAAATCATAAATACATACAATTTCAACAAAATTAATACAATTTCGTTACTTTATACAATAGAGCTTTTTGTAACCATGGATTCGAGGTAACGGCTGGCTGCTGTTAGAAACTGATTTTTAGAGGTGTAAAAAATGTCAAGTTGGCTATTGCTTATTAAGATACCATTCAAGAGAGTCATTGCTTGATGTAAAAGAGAATAATATTGGCACGTGCGGGTTAACAATAACTTTGCCCCCTTGTAAAACAAATAACTATTGTGTCTACATTGTTTTATATAGTTAAAAATTAAATTCAACATCATGGTCAAGATTCTGGAGGCACCTGGGACGTCGGCCTAGTTTTGCGAAAGTTAGAATTATGCTTATTTTTGCGAAAGTGCAATCAGTAAGATATATTGTATCGCTTATGCAAATTATGCGACTCGAGTATAAATGTCAATGCCTCAATGCGCTTGAGGCCGCTTGCATTCGCCCGTTATATTGAAGATCAAGACTAATAGACGTGGGGCCCATCTACACGGTGCGCAAATTCGTATAAGAGTTTCATTACAGATGTCGTGCAAAGGCTTTACTTCGTATTTTTCCGGAAATGTTCCTATTGTCATGCTATTTCAGTCAATATCAGTACATCTTGAACTGAGACTGATAGGAATAACATGACACGTTCGTACGTTTACGTAGGTAACAATACGAAGGCCAATCTTTCCGCACTACATCTGTACATCAGTCAATCTCAACAGTCCGCAATTAGAATCGTAAGCGAGTTCGCGCGCCGTGTTAATACAAAAACTGCGCAGCGAAGGATTTTTTTTTAAATGAGAAAACGTAATTTAAACACATACCTGTAGGTACCTATATACCAAATACAGGTATAAGGTACCTACATATTGCTAACTTTTACAATTTAGATAGGTACCTAACTACCTAAGTTGAAAGTTCTTATGGCTCAGCCACGACATTGGTCTAAGCGCGACAGCGGTGAGCGGCGGCCATACCACACCTCGGACACTGGCGATCAAATATATGAAAGAGGCGCGTTCCTAGCACACAGTCTAAGCTCGTGTAGGTGAACGCGTACCATGCTTGTATGAGTGAAATATGACAGGTCGACTGTTCGCGTTTTAGACAGGCGGTAACTGTGAGGTAACCGAGAGGGGGTGGGCGGCGCTTTCAGCGGGGAGCGGGAGTGACCATACTGTACGATAGTACTCTTTATTATACTGTGGCCATACATTGGAGCGAGACACAGCGATGGGACTTTTCATTCTGTATAGATAATATTTTCACTGATATTTTTCCTACTACTAAAGATGTAATTAGCAACTTAGAATCAGACCATTTAGGCCAATTGATAGTATTTGAGACATTAAGGAAAAATACTTTGAGAAAACAAATAACTTTTGTACCAGTAACCTCCGACCGCGTGGAACGAATGAAGCAAAGTTTGGTTCAGGCGCTACCCTCCCTGTCTTCCGATATGAGTCCTAATAGTATGTATAATTCATTCTTTCACACTTTTCTGCAACATTATAATGCAATATTTACTTCAAAATCGGTCGTAGTTAGTGGTGCATCAGTTTTTAGTGAGTGGGCTACTGCAGAGTTACATCAACGAAGACGTGCATTGTATGCCTTGTATGAAGAACGGCGGTTTAATACGAGTGATGAATTTAAAGAACATGTTAAGCAATATTCGAAGAAGTTCAAGATAGATTGTCATATCGCTAAGCGAAATTATCTTAGTAATAAAATAAAAAATAGCTCTGACATTATTAAAGCAACGTGGAAAGTAATTAATGTGGAAACTGGTCGCTCGAAACACGCAGTAAAAGATATTAAACTGAATATTGATAACAAAATTATAGATTCCAATTTTGAAGTAGCAACAGAGTTCGAAAAATTTTTCACCGAGATACCAGCATTCACAACTAAGGATTTAAATTCATCACCCTTATCTGCCGTCACATTATTAGAGGAAAACGTTCCTGAGTGTTGTAGAGACCTTTATTTTGAACATGTTTGTACCTCAGATATAGTAAAGGCATTTAAATCAATTAATGTCAAAAAAACTAGTGACCTCTGGGGGTCTCCGTCCATGCCGTAAAATCCTTAGTTGAGGTTGTAGCGCCTGACTTAGCAGTTATATTCAACAACAGTGTTGACTGCGGCGAGTTTCCTGATCTAATGAAACATAGCAAAATAACTCCTTTATTTAAATCCGGCAGCCACTCTGACCCCACTAACTTTAGACCAATATCTGTGCTGCCAACTTTCAGTAAAATATTTGAAAAATTAGTTCTTTCTCAATTAGTACGACATTTTAACGTTAATAATTTAATGCATAATAAGCAATTTGGCTTCACACGGGGTCGCTCGACACTCGACAACCGATGCTGGTGTTGAGCTAATTAAGCATATTTTCGATGCCTGGGAGGAGTCACAAGATGCTTTAAGTATCTTTTGTGATTTATCTAAGGCCTTCGACTGTGTTTGTCATGAAACATTGATCAGGAAACTACATTATTATGGAGTCAGAGGATCAGCACTAGATTTACTCAAGTCCTACTTAAATGGTAGAATACAAAGGGTAGATGTCAATGGACAGAGATCAACTGGGTCATTGGTCTCTATGGGTGTACCACAGGGATCAATATTGGGGCCTTTCCTGTTCCTTATCTACATAAATGACTTGCCATTCCTTGTAAAGACCCACCATGATATAGTATTGTTTGCAGACGACACCTCACTTATTTTCAAACTCAAACGACAGCAACAAGCTCACAGTGATGTAAACAATGCTATCTCTAAAGTAGTGAACTGGTTCAATGCTAATAATTTATTATTAAATGAAAAAAAGACTAAATGTATTAAGTTTGTCACTAATAGTAACGTAAGGAATGAGCAAACAAGTGTCGTTGTGAAGGATGAGGAATTAGAACTGGTAGATAGTACAGTTTTTCTTGGTATAACTTTAGATTCTAAACTTCAGTGGAGTCCCCATATTGTTAACCTCTCGAATAGACTTAGTTCTGCAGCTTTTGCAGTGAGCAAGATCCGTCAGTTAACAGACGTGAAAACAGCTCGATTAGTTTATTTTAGTTACTTTCACAGCATTATGTCATATGGTATTTTACTTTGGGGCAGTGCTTCAGAGATAAATACCATATTTATTCTGCAGAAGAGGGCTATTCGAGCAATATATAAAATGAACCATAGAGACTCACTTAGAGATAAATTTAAGGACATTAATATAATGACAGTGCATTGTCAATATATTTATGAGAATATTATGTATGTACATAAAAACATTTGTAATTTTAAGAAAAACTGTGATGTACATAATATAAATACTAGAAATAAACATAAACTCGCGGTGCCCTTCACACGGCTCTGTAAAATTAAAAAATCATTCATGGGTAATTGTGTTCGATTTTATAATAAACTTCCGAATCATATTACTGACTTGTCAATTAATAAATTTAAGAATCATGTAAAGCGTGTACTCATTTCCAAAGCTTATTATACAACACAAGACTACATGAATGATAAAACAACGTGGGATTAATTGTTATTCGAAATGGTTTCTTATTTTTACGTTTATTATTATTATTATTGTTGATGAAATTAATATTGTATTTTTTTGGACATTGGATTTTTCCTAGGAATATTCTAGACATGTATTTTTATATATACATATACCTAATTATATATTTTTTGTTTAACGATTATTTTTATATGAAATTGTATATTATAGACTCAATATTATTATGAACAATAATTTACAACAATAAATTGCTCTGATAATTAGGTTAGATTAAGATCATAATATATATGTAATGAACTATTCATAAGAGCTTGTAACTAGGCCTACATGAATAAAGATATTTTGAATTGAATTGAAAAAATTCGCACATATGGCTGCCGCTCACCGCTGTCGCGCTTACACCAATGTCGTGGCTGGGCCGTTATGCTTCTTTGAAAAGATAGTCGCCTTTTTCTTATCATCATCATCATCCTGACAATGTCAACATTATTCAGTGACGTCATCACTGTCATACATTGGGGATAAACCCGTGGGATAAACATGCGCGCCGCTCGGAAAAAATCGGGCGGCGGCGCGCCTCGAAAAAATTGTCGGCGGCGGCGTGAGATTTTTTTCAACTTTTTAAATATCACTTTCATGGGGTTAAATATTAATGAAAATCTTATAGATAGTATTATTCAGACAGTAGTATTGGCAAAAAAAGTGAGAGGCATGGGTACCAGCATGACTTGATTGACGCAGTTCAACAACATCGCAAACATTACTTTATCTACGACCATGTATTACCAATTTATATCGTTTTTTAGAAGAACTTTCTGAAAATACACACTGTTAACTGGATTTTGACTCCCAGTTTTTATACTAGATCACTAGAACTAGAAACCGTTCAGAAGACCTTTTGCAAGTTTTCCTTGCACTTTTACCCTTGCCCAAACCTGATGACTCATTCCGCAAAAGAGAAAGTGGACTTTCCTTGCACTCTATTTGTCGCTTTGTCTTCTTTTCAATATTGCCTGGGTTCAACCTAGCAAATAAGCGTTGAAAAGGGATGTCCGCTTGCTGATTTGACAACAGTTTTAAGTACCTTGAAGACCACCAGCTCAATATCGACCGGCAGTACGGTCTTCGCCATGGTTGAGGCGCTGGAGACCTCTTTGTCTAAATACCTTACTTGTCGTTGCGCCACAGCTATAGAGAGCACTAGCTGTTAGCCTGGATATCACAAAGGCCTCTTATAGGTTTTGGCGTAAGGCTCTTCTCTTTAAACTGACCTCGTACTGTCTTCCTAAAGGGTTGTGCACATTGGTTCCTGCTTCCTGTTTAGGCGAACCATTTTAGTCGTCACTGTCGGAATAAGTATGCTCGAACTATAAGCTCATAAACGTTGGCGCATCCTAAGGACCTGTACTGTTTACCTTGTTCCTTCTGCAATTCAATGATTTATTGTCTGCTAACAATATTCACTGCTATACAGATGATAACACTACTGATAGCCGTTATACAGGTAGAACAAAAATGCCTCCCCTGACCAGTTGTCGGAGTATAGGATGCAAACTTGTGTCTGAGATCGAGACGTTTCTAGTCTCAGAATTAGGTAATCTTACCTTGCCCAGTTCAAACAAAGTATAGTTAGTGCGTTTTCTACTAAGAAAACACCATTTGTCACGGCGCCAAAGTTTCAGGGCATCCCTTTTACCATCTCTAACCAAAAGTATGGATACTTGGTGCTGATATTTTATTTATTTATTATTTGGAGAACCAATAGATAATATAACCCTAGTAACAAACAGCCAATTATAGGTTCCCACCAGTAGTAACAGGTTATCAAACAAATGGTGGCTAGTACTAAATTACTAACTATGTACGTGTATCTCACTAACACGTAATGATTATTACATGTCTTGGAAAAGCAAAACTTAGAACTAAACTAATATATAAGTACATCAACAAGTTACACCTATATAGTATTCTACATTAACAATCTATATAATACCTATGTTATCGCTCGTGGCTTGCTCACTTAAGTAACTCGTCTGTCAAGATCCGTCTTATGGTAGTTATGTTGCTATTAAAAAAAACGTCAATATCACGTTTCCTCGATAATTCATTTAAGCTTTTACAAACCATATCCAGTTTCGAAGTCATGTGAAACATGAAGCTAAATTGGGTTCCACGATTGAACAGGGCCAAACTACCGGGTCAGCGTCAGCGACTTTCGTTATATAAAGCGCAGGTTCGACCTTAATATTGAGTACTGTCCCCATCTCTGGTCTGGCGCTCCGCAATACCAGCTCCTTCCGCTTGACTCCACCCAAAGGCGGCGGGCAGTTCGGTATGTCAGCAAATTTACTGACGACTTAGAACCTGTCAGCCTTCTAGTCAGGGACCAAACGACCTCTTTTACAAAAAGTCGTCGACATCTCTTCTAAATACCTAAAACAGGTATGGATGTGTTTCTCGTTATCTCCAGATTACGAATTGACCTGTTTTAGTTTAAGGAGGGGGGGACGGGTTGAGAAAAAGGGGGGAGAAAGATGGCGGCCGACCATCATAGATATTTATTCACATCTCGAGTTCTATGGCACTAATCTGTTCGTGCAAGATGTCGTTTGAAAGCTTATTAAACCTACTTTAATTGTTTTTAAATAACTATACTCATAAAAGTAACCGTTTACGAAATATTTGAAAATATGTGTTTTTTTATCGCGCATTAATTGCACAAGTACTAGAAAAAATGCGTCTAACTTAATAAACAATAACTTTACCGCAATTGATGTTATTATAAAATGTTCGCGTCTATTCATGCTCTTTCTAAAAATATAAGTTTCATTGGTATATGATAATATATAACCATGTAATTACGAATTTGGTTTAGCAGAAGTCACTCTGCCCGGTCGCAGAAATGGGCGCTGACCGTAGTAAAGTATTCAATATTTTTGAGGTCCTATTTTACGGATCCATATGCGAGAGGTATCGTTTCAAAGCTAATTAAACCTACTATATTTTTTATAAATAACTATAATCATAAAGGTAGCTGTTTAGAAAATATTTGAAAACATGTGTTTTATAGACCATGAGTCGCACAAGTACCTACTGGTAAAAAAATGCTTCTTAATCAATAAACAACAACTTTCCGGAATTGATGTTAGTATAAGATTTACGCGGAATTTCGTGTGATTTCTAATAACATAAGTTTTATTAGTGTATGATATTATATAATCAAGTAATTACAAATATGGTTAAGTAGGGGCCACAGCGCCCGGCCACGTATGGATGCTGACCGTCGCCAAATTTTCTATATTTTTCAGATCCTATTTTATTTTACAGGAATCTTTTGAAAGCATATTATGCGTGCTATCATTAGTTCTCAATAATTTTAGTTGTAACTGTAGTAGCTAACAAAATATTTGAAAATATGCATTGGAACCGATGTGAGTAAAACATGCTTCTAGCTCAATGAATTATATTTTTTCCGCAATTGATATAATAACAAAATAAACGGCGAAATGTATGACCTTTTCAAATAATAAGTTTTGTCAGTATTGCATGAACAATTAATGTTAATTTATCCATCATACTCACTGCGCACCTTCATATACATGGATGACCATTTTAGTTGCCGTTTTCATAATTTTTAAGATTGTATCCTGGTGCATGACCAATAAACAATAACTTTACCGCAAATAATGTTATGATAAGATTTACAGGACATTTCATATGCTTTCTAAAAATATAAGTTTTATTGATGTATGATATTATACAACCAAGTAATTACGAATTTGGTTTAGCAGGTGTCACTGCACCCCCGTGACGTAAATAGGTGCTAACCGTCGCCTAATTTTATGTATTTCTCAGATCCTATTTGATCCATTGAAATCGTACATTCAGCCTTGCATCAAATGAGGTAGTTCTAATTTTTTATACATATTGTTAGGGATGAAATAGTGATGTCAAATCCGAGTTTTCCACCTCGAAAGCCCACCGGGTCATTATTAAATACTTGAAAAACCATGACTTTTTTTGGTTTTTCTCATATTTCACCATCAAAAACTGTCTTAAGGGCTAAAGTCATTATGAACAATTTTAAGAATAATAAATTACCAATAAAATAATATAAAAAGGATCTTTGTGGCCCCAGTAGTTTCTGAGATACGCTTAGTTAAAGTTTTCACAATTTCATAAAAACACAGTGTATAGTCATATACTGGAGGGTGAGTTAATTTTATGTCCTTAAACTACTTAATAGGACACGGGCATGTCCTTAAACTACGACAACCAACGTTAGTAGGTCCCGCAAGGGGCCATCTGGCCCCGTAGCCGAATGGCATTTCTCCGACGCCAAACGAAAGCGATACGCCGCTGGCTCTGTCGCGCCAATACGCAAGCGCGATAGAGATAGATATCTACTAGCGCTTCGTTTCGTGAGCGTTTCGTGAGCGATTGTGCCATTCGGCTAGCCACCCTGGTCTGATACCACCCTCCCGCCGAAGTCCAGGCACCAAACAGCCTTGCTGCGTTTCATCTATGTACAGTGCCAGTGCCTTTGGACGATGATTGGGTATCAGCTACGTTCCTTACAGCTAGTCATTTTGGATCCTAAAGTTTACCGGACCCAGTAGCTCACGCTGGAAGGTAGCGAGATCCGAGGCACGGTTTTGTCGGTGGCCGACCGCAGGAAGTTGGGGGCCAAAGCAGTAAACGCATGCAGCACCTTGACAACTAGTTTTCACCCACCCCGTAGCCTTCAACAACATGAAACGAAAAAGAAATAAGAATACAAGTAAGTGTAAACACCAGCGGCACTTCCTCTTATTGAAAGTGCACCTCACCAACGTGCACTATATAGATCTGTTTCTCCACCATCCTGAAATCGAAAAGCTCATCAAAACATCATCCTCCTGGCTCTGCAATGTATCCAAAGCGGCGAGTTGGTATTTAGCTGAGCCGTCCCGCAGGTGGCTGCAATACTACGTATATGATCGGAGTTGAGCTTTGTAGAGCATGGAGAGTGGATCGACATGGATTTCACCAGACAGTGGCCCGATCCCAGTGGAGCTGAGACCGAAACCGAGTGCCTGTTTGGATCAGTTGTTAGCAGAAGGTCACTTTCCTGGTTTCCGCTGTACGTCGGTAGACACAGGCATACGATCGCTTTCCCAGAGCCCAAGTAAATAATTATCCACAAAGCGGACCCGGTCACCTCAAAGAAACAGAGGCGTTGTAGAAAATGCCGTCGCGGATGTACACACAGACCCCAGAATCTGCTCTGAACTTGTCCTCCAGTGAGTAGCCTAGGTAGTTGATGTACGCCGCGTCCATTGGTTTTTTTTTTTTGCGTATTCGTCAAAAAGAATATGTGCGGCTTTTCGATTTCAGGATGGTGGAGACCCGGATCGATATAGTGCACGTTGGTGAGGTGCACTTTCAATGAGCTTTTACTCGTATTCTTTTTTCTTTTTCGTTTCATGTTGTTGAAGGGTACGGGGTGGGTGAAAACTGGTTGTCAAGATGTTGCGTTTACTGCTTGGATCACTTGAACTAATCAGGACCATGAGGAGCTCACTTAGAGATTGCCTCCTCCTCCCATCCAGTCGCCATATCTGGCACGGTGGAGCTATTCGCGGATTTTTCACTAGGTGGCGGGGCGACCTCAACTTCCTGCGGTCGGCCACCGACAAGACCGAGCCTCGGATCTCACTACCTTCCAGCGTGAGCTACTAGGTCCGGTAAACTTTAGGATCCAAAATGACTAGCTGTAAGCAACATAACTGATATCCAATCATCGTCCAAAGGCACTGGCACTGTACATAGATGAAACGCAGCAAGGCTGTTTGGTGCCTGGACTTCGTCGGGAGGGTGGTAGCAGACCAGATGGCCCCTTGCGGGACCTACTAACGTTGGTTGTCGTAGTTTAAGGACATGCCCGTGTCCTATTAAGTTGTTTAAGGACATAACATTCACTCACCCTCCAGTATATGACTATGACTACGAGTACACTGTGTTTTTATGAAATTGTGAAAACTTTAACTAAGCGTATCTCAGAAACTACTGGGGCCACAAAGATCTTTTTATATTATTTTATTGGTAATTTATTATTCTTAAAATTGTTCATAATGACTTTAGCCCTTAAGAAAGTTTTTGATGGTGAAATATGAGAAAAACCAAAAAAAGTCATGGTTTTTCAAGAATTTAATAATGACCCGGTGGGCTTTCGAGGTGGAAAACTCGGATTTGACATCACTATTTCATCCCTAACAATATGTATAAAAAATTAGAACTACCTCATTTGATGCAAACCAACCCCCCCTGAAACATACGATTTCAATGGATCAAATACAAACCAAACTTATTTTTTGTGTAAGTCATACATTTTCCGTTTATTTTGTTATTATTTCAATTGCGGAAAGCTATAATTTATTGAGGTAGAAGCGTGTCTTATCAATGCCAATGCTATTCATGCACAGTAAAATACACATATTACTAATCAAATATTTTGTAAACTTCTACAGTTTCGACTTGAAATATTAGAAATAAAGATAGTACGCATAATATGCTTTCAAATGATACCTCTCACAAATTTATCAGTAAAATAGGATCTGAGTAACGTAGAAAATTTGGCGACGGTCAGTCAGCACCCAATATCGTGACAGGGCGCAGTGACCCCTGCTAAACCAAATTCGTAATTACTTGGTCATATATTATCTCTCTCTCTCATCTTGACGGTTTCCCGGTTGCATCCTCAGCGCGGGCGCTTCGGAGCCCGGGGTCCGCTTTCCGGCTTTTTCTCCTCCACTTCGCACGGTCTTCTGCATCCCTTTTAGTGAGACCATTAACACGCATATCAACCCCAACGACATCAAGCCAACATTTCTTGGGTGCTCCCCTTCGTCCGGGGCCAGGCGGAGGTGCCATGGCAAGACATTTGTTCCCTATGTAACTCGCCGGTTTACGTAAGACATGGCCGTACCATCGTAGGCGGCTTTCTTGGAGCTTGTCTGCTATGTCACGGACATGAAGACTGCCGCGAATGCGGGAGTTTCTCACGCGGTCTCTCCGCGAAACTCCACACATCCAACGGAGCATGTTCATCTCCGTGACGCGCAGCTCCTGCTTGTGCCGCTCAAGCACAGGCCACGCTTCGCTTCCATATAGGAGGACAGGTCTAATGATGGATTTATAGACCTGTCCCTTCAGTTTAACCGGCATTTTTGGGTCGCAAATGACACCAGTCACCTCACGCCACTTTGCCCACGCAGCCGTTATGCGAGTCTTGATGTCGTTGTCGATGTCCCCGGACGCATGAAGTACGGATCCCAGGTACTTAAATTGGTCAGTACAGTCGACAACTTTATCGCCTATGCGTACTGGCGCGGGGTCCTTAATATTGCAGGCCATGTACTCCGTCTTCGCCACATTTAGTTTGAGACCGCCGTTCTCAAGCGACTCCTTCCACGTAGTCGCACGTCGCACCAGCACTTGGTCATATATTATCATACACCAATAAAACTTATATTTTTAGAAAGCGCGTGAAATTTCGCGTAAATTTTATAATAACATTAATTGCGGTAAAGTTATGGTTTATTAGGTTAGAAGCATTTTTTATCTGTATATGTGCAACTCGTGCTCGAAAAAAAAACTCATGTTTTCAAATATTTTGTAAACAGCTACCTTTATAACTATAGTTATTCAAAAATAATTATAGTAGGTTTAATTTGCTTTCAAATTATACCTCTTACATATGGATCCGTAAAATAAGAACTTAAAAATATTGAATACTTTACTACGGTCAGCGCTCATTTTTATGCGACCGGCGGAGTGACCACTACGAAACAAAATTCGTAATTTAATGGTTATATTATCACTTACCAATAAAACTTATATTTTTTCCCCTCACTAGCTCGGAAACACGTGTTTTATCCTTTAATACCAGCGGGTAAAAACGCATTTTATCCACTAGTGGGTAAAGTAATTTGACCTTGAATAAAGTCAAATTAACTGCTTTAAAATTGATAAAAGTAGGTGAATCTAGTAATTAAGATGATTTACCACCTGTGGAACTACTGGAAGCAGTGATAAACGAATTTTTATGCGTTGTAGTTTCCTCGCTATAGTGAGGGGAAAAGTTTTGTGTTACACTCGGGTGCAAATGTATTTTACTTCTCGTGTGCTAAAAAACTCGCAAGTTCAGGATTCTATTTTCGAACCACTCGCTACGCTCGTGGTTCAACTATAGAATCCTTTCACTTGCTTGTTTTTCAATTCCACACTCGGCGTTAAAATACAACTTTGCCCCCTTGTATAACAAATAACTATTAGAAAGCTCATGAATAGTCGCGTAAATTTTATAATAACATCAATTGCGGTAACGTTATTGTTTATTGACTTAGAAGCATTTTTTACCAGTACTTGTGCGATTCATGCTCGATAAAAAACACATATTTTCAAATATTTTGTAAACAACTACCTTTAATACTATAGTTATGTGTAAACAATTATAGTAGGTTTAATTATCTTTCAAACGATACCTCTCACATATGGATCCGTAAAATAAGACCTCAAAAATATTGAATACTTTACTACGGTCAGCGCCCGTTTATGCGACCTGGAGGATAACCCCTGCCAAACAAAATTCTTAATTATATGGTTATATATTATCATATACCAATGAAACTTATATTTTTAGAAAGCATGAATAGACGCAAAAATTTTATAATAACATCAATTGCGGTAAAGTTATTGTTTATTGAGTTAGACGCATTTTTAGGGTTCCGTAGTCAACTAGGAACCCTTATAGTTTCGCCATGTCTGTCTGTCCGTCCGTCCGTCCGTCCGTCCGTCCGCGGATAATCTCAGTAACCGTTAGCACTAGAAAGCTGAAATTTGGTACCAATATGTATATCAATCACGCCAACAAAGTGCAAAAATAAAAAATGGAAAAAAATGTTTTATTAGGGTACCCCCCCTACACCTAAAGTGAGGGCTGATATTTTTTTTCATTCTAACCCCAACGTGTGATATATCGTTGGATAGGTATTTAAAATTGAATAAGGGTTTTCTAAGATCGTTTTTTGATAATATTAATATTTTCGGAAATAATCGCTCCTAAAGGAAAAAAAAGTGCGTCCCCCCCCCTCTAACTTTTGAACCATGTGTTTAAAAAATGTGAAAAAAATCACAAATGTAGAACTTTATAAAGACTTTCTAGGAAAATTATTTTGAACTTGATAGGTTCAGTAGTTTTTGAGAAAAATACGGAAAACTACGGAACCCTACACTGAGCGTGGCCCGACACGCTCTTGGCCGGTTTTTTATTTAGAATAGAATAGAATAGAATAGAAATCGTTTATTCGTGGTAAATTACAATAGGTATTAAAAATACAAACATTTAATTATTAAAACATAATATAAAAATTATCGTTTACCACGAAATGGTCCCGCCTCAGCATAATGCTAACCATACAGTCAGCGCTGGTCTTCTATTTACTAGTACTTGTGCAATTCATGCGCGATAAAAAAACACATATTTTCAAATATTTCCTAAACGGTTACTTTTATGAGCATAGTTATTTAAAAACAGCTTTCAAATGACACATCGCACGAACAGATTGGTGCCATAGGACTCGAGATGTGAATAAATATCTATGATGGTCGGTCGCCATCTTTCCCCCCCTTTTTCTCGACCCGTCCCCCCCTCCTTAAACTAAAACAGGTCAATTCGTAATCTGGAGAGAACGAGGAACATATCCATACCTGTTTTAGGTATTTAGAAGAGATGTCGACGAAAATCGTGAAGGAGACGACTTGTGGCCAAATTGGCTCTAGACTATTCGCAGCGCCGTTGAAATGTGTAGAACATTCAAAAAGAGCGTTTATACCACGGTTTACACAATGGGGACATTAGGAAGAGCTTTTTGTATACTACCGTCTCAAATTGTTACCCACAGCACTCGCCATTTTTGACCTCATAAGCAACTGTAACATACTATAATGAAACTAAAGGGACACGGGGTACGCGCGTTTCATTCGTTTGTTTATATTCAATGGATTTTAATATTATTAATCTCGTATGATTCTATATTTCGGCGCGAAATTCAAACTATCGGCGGCGGCGGCACGCATGTCTAATTGGGGATACCAGTCAATTATCAAAGTTACTTTACTACCAAATCTACTTATACCCAATTGAGGGTATTTTTTAATTACACTAATCATTGATTTATTGGCTTCAAAATAAAAAAAATTCTTTAAAATATATCGAAACCCTAGTTTGAATATAACACTAAAATAATATAAGAAGTTATTAAGTCAGGTAATATACAGATAAAAATACTACTACTATGCTAACCTCATTAACACTGGCCACACGTGCGAGAGGGACACCATCCCAAAATGCCCTCTCATGTGGACCGGTTTCGCTAGTCTGATACGATCACCTTTCCGTGTCAGTGATAAGGTTCAATTTATTGTGGCAAAAAATGTGATTGCGCTGTCCCCTGTAAAGGTCTTTGATAGAAAGTCGCGCAATTTTTTTAGTGCTAATATTTGATTGTGTTGGTTTCGGCTTAGTATTTAGGAATGTACTGCAGGTATATTTTTGGTCCAAACACTGTAATGTAAGGCAGTGTACTATGTGTCATACATATTAGGTACATATATTTATTTTCAGTGCAACATAGCGTAACAAAGCAGACAAAAATGTAAGAAAAGAATGAAACAATACATTTAAGTATTAAGCACCTTTAATTAACTAATATAATAAACACAAAAAATGTTACAAGACACTTAAAAACTACAAAAAAGGTGCTCTTACAAATAACTGTATAAGTAAAGAGATTTTTATATAAAAAAAACATAAATAACACATTTAAGCCCTAGAATTAAATACATTCACGCAATTGTACTCAAACAAAATATTCAGATATAACATGCTCTAAAATAATTTACATAACAGCTAAATAACTTTTCACAAGTCATCAGACATACATGCACTCGTACAACTCTCACTCGAGTGGCAGCGATGAACATTAATCAAAATCAGAGTGTAGCCTTGAGGTTGCTAAGACAGGCAACCAGGTCCGGTGTCACAATGTTCAGATCTTCAGCAGACCCGGGGTATGAGAGGAGTGAGCAGCGCTGGAAGATGTGTTCAGTAGTCTGTTCTTCCTTTCCACATTCACAGAGTGGTGAATCCGTCCAACCCCATTTGTGCGTGGCTGATTTGCAGCGGCCATGACCGGTTCTCCAACCGATGTTATATATGTATACGATATTATACGAATAGGTTTCTGCGAAGTTCTAACAATACAAGAAATCTTCAGTAAAGAAAGCAGAATTAATTTTCTTTTATGTGCACTATTTATTTTAGTTAAAAACGTAATTATATTTTCGTACTCGAGTATTCGTTCTACATCAGCTAGCACAACGTGACGGTGACAGATAAGTCCGTTTCACTTGTGACACGTGCATCAGACAGGTAAGGAACAATTTATTTATTGTCTCGGTGTTCCGAGTTCAATTTCCGTTTAAAGTCTGGGCCAATCAGAACACACCACAGAAGTGATTTCGTAAGAAACTTTGCCTCTAACGATACGCTGGTGTTCGTTGTTACAAGTCGACATGGACAGTGGGCATGGTTCAATGTACATCGGTGCCGGAGTGTGTGTGTGTGTGTGTGAGCCTAGAGGTAGGCGCTGGTGTCGTGGTAGTCGTCGTCGCTGTCCGAGCCGTCGTCCGTCAGCTGGCGCAGTGCGGCCGCTTCCGCCCCCAGCCCTTCAGAGCTCGACGCATCTGACACAACAAACAGACACCTCTTTATAATACAATCGCCTATCTATCTTCTTATACATATTAGGTTAGTCTGACAAAAAAGAGTAGAAATTAAGTAAATGTATTATAGTGACGTCTCTTTGAATTCAATGGGTAATAAGAAAACGGGACGACTCTTGTGTCGCTTAACTTCAAACTTGGGTAAATACATTTTGCTATAAGGTTGCCAATCTTTCAAATCCGATTTTTTTTATATAATCAACCTTAAAGCACAATGGATTTACCCAGGTTAGAAGTTAAGCGACACTCTTGATGTTGACACATTTTGATTTCTCTTCTTTTTTGTCAGGCTATCAGATTCTGATTCACCGATACCTCTTTCTTCTACTAAAGCGAAACAAGAATCATGTAAAACGATAACAAATCTTATGATTATCATCGACTAAATTGTCAAAAGAAGAGCATGCAATACATTCAAATATACGAAAATCTTAGCGGTCCCACACAGAACGTGCAGCACCGCGGGGCAAACGGCCGAGGTCGGCCAATCGGCACCGTTTGCCGCGCGAGAACACGACTCGCTCTGTGTACACTTGTACAGGTTGATGCACGAAAGCCGTCACGAATGAAAAGAACAAAAACTTTTGTTTTGTGAGTGACACCTGCATTGGTACACAGTCGTAATCATCAAGAGCCACTATTTTATTGGTTAATCTGTCACACACTTAACCCCTTATTCATAAACGTACTCTAAAGTTATCAAGCCGATAAAGTTCGTTTGTCCCTTGCCAACGTATTGGTGTGATAGAAAAGGACAAACGAACTTTATCGGCTTGATAACTTTAGAGTACGTTTATGAATAAGGGGGTTAGACAGTACCATTCACTCATTCATTCCATTTGCATTCCTGTCAGGTATTGTGAATCGACCTGTACCTATAACCACAGACGTGCAGGAGTAAAGATTTTCCTATACCTGGTTTCTATTCTCATCATTTGTATTGTTAAGAATTTTGATGACTACAAAGACTTTTACAAGTGAAAACTATTACGAAAGTACGGAAGCGATTTTTGGAAAATAGGCTAACATTAATGTCTAAGAATGAAATGTTTATACACAACTTCATATCAGTGGAGGGGCCCTGGAGCCCATGAACAAGCAATAATTTGATTCATAGCTGAATGAATAATTTTCAGCATTAATAACAGAAGTATATTGAAATATAGAAACAACTGTCATTTTTCCACGGTCCTTATGAATGAAACGGTAACAGCGATCAATAAAAATGGAAGCTAAAAACAAAATGCAAACATGCGTGAGATTGTGGGATACGGTGCAGTGAGCAGCGTGTCGATGTGATTGTGTACTAAGGCTAGGCTAGCAAAGCAGAGCATATTACCCAGTTACCTGCTTGCGGCTCCCTCAGCGTCTCGAAGCGGCGCGACTTGGGTGGCGGTGGCGATGCTGAGCTTCTGAAAAAATATTAATTACCGGTTCAAGTCTACTATTGTTTTCTTTACAATGGATAATGTATCAATCGTAAACAAAACAAAAACAGCGTTCAGGAGGTACAATGCGTTTGTCTCTATGACAGTGGGTAAGTGCTATGTCAGATCCAGGGATGATTAGTGTTATTTGTATGTTCACCTGTGCATGCGCGCGTGCGCCAGAGCCCTGGCGAGCGCGGGCGCGGGCGCGTGTTCGCCGGCGAGCGCGAGCGCGAGCGCGCGGTCCTGCGAGTCGTCGCCGTTCTCGCTGGGCGGCGGCGACGCGCGCGGCGACGGCGGCTGGCTCAGCGCCTGCATGAGGCGCCCCTTCGACTCGTTCCAGATGCTCGACAGCCGCCCGTCCGGCCCGAACAACAGTAGGAATGTGTCGATCAGCTCACGAGATTTCTCCTCCCACTTCGTTAGGATGTCAACGCGCTTCTCGCCGATATTCGTCATCACCTGAACAAGGATTATACATATTTTGAATACAAAGAAAGAAAGAAAGAGATTATTTTCGCATATACGATATAATTAAGTAGCGCTCAGATACCGGAAAATATCGACGCTTTCTCGTTTTCTTAAGAAGGAGCGAAAATGCTACAATGGAAAGGGATTATAGTTAAATATACTTGTGTTATTACGAGTCACTAGATTTATCAAAAAAAATGTCCATTAAGAACAAGTCGGTTAAAAGGTATTTCGAAAATATCTTTATTACCGCTCTCGACTGTTCCCTCCTTCAAAACTTAATCAATCGTAATGAGATTTGAGAATCTGAATAACAATGAAATAATCTGTGTCGGATCATTTAGTTTTTTTGGCTAATAGGCTAGTTTCCACCAGTCAAATCAGCTTCTTTTTAAGAACTGTCAAAACGATATGCTAATATGGAATTACTATGAAATACTGAGGAGTGACGTCACGGTCAATTCATTTACTTTATATCTTTCTCTTTGACTTATTAAATAGAAATTATGTTTAAACATAACCACTGTCCATATTATTCTTCTAATTATGTGGTGCTTTATTTCGTGTACTGCATAAAAGATATTTTATTTTAAGTATAGGAAACTAGCCTATTGTTACCAATTTTGCATACCACAACTTTTTTTTGCGCCATAAACAATAAGGCCGTTTATGGAAATTTTTGATGGGCTTTCGATGGGCGTCTTTAAAAATAAGAATATCAAAAAAATCAAAACGGTCCGACACAGATAAAAATAATAATAATCTGTGTTGAAAAATTATCGCGAGCGTTTTTATGGAGAATTGACCCCTCCTGTTGCGTCTTAACTGTCTTAAGCAATTACAAATCACCAGGAAAGCGGAGAGTACCCGCAAAGGCGTTA
The DNA here is from genome assembly GCF_023078275.1 of Leguminivora glycinivorella. Classification (NCBI taxonomy): domain Eukaryota; kingdom Metazoa; phylum Arthropoda; class Insecta; order Lepidoptera; family Tortricidae; genus Leguminivora; species Leguminivora glycinivorella. The sequence goes on from NC_062998.1 coordinate 20,690,930, forward strand.
CCTTCTTGCCCTTGTCCTTGAGCTCGTCCATCTTGTTCTGCAGGCGGAACTTCTTCTCGTTGAGGAAGGAGACGTTGAGCTCCTTGGCGGAGTAGCCGCGCGCCAGGTTGCGCCGCACGTAGATGTCGTAGTCGCGCACGATCCGCGCCACGATGTCCGACGTCGACACGCCTGCAACAGTCAAGGTCGCTTATAGCTGCAGCTCCCTCCGCTCAATCAATCACTAGTTGATATTACCTCTTACTTGAATTTAGGCTATGGCTAAGTTCAGATGAACACGCGGCGACTCGCGGTGCCGCACGATTCGTCTGTACAGATGACATCGGCTACGCGCGGTACATGTAGATAATCACATACGAGTAAATAACTATATTGTATTATGTAGGGGATATGAAACGGACACTATCGATATCTTAAAAAAATCGAAGAGAACATGTCTTATGGTTATTGGCAACGCTGATGACCATAGGTAAGCCTACAATAATGACAGATCCCAGCGGTCATTACTTAGTTCACTATTCTTCAAATTGTAGAACCGCGCGAGGTTAGTAAAAAATGTATATTTGAAAACTGATTTAAAATTCCATAAAATCATCAAGAACACATCATGTCACAGTTTCGTTTTCTTTCAACCCCTTATTTGCCAAGAGTGGCACTGAAGCTTTAGTAGTTTCATGTGTTCTGCCTACCCTTTTATGGGATACAGGCGTGATTGTATGTATGTTGTATGTATGTATGTATGTAAAATCATCAAACTATAATTTTAATGGTTGTACTAGCTGCGATATATTCTCAAGAAAATAGGGTATGGTGAGACATAATCTTATCAATACTTAATGGCATATAATTAACCGGGCAACTAAAATATTAAACGGGAAGTTAAGTTGGGCATACAATAATATAATTTGGCTGTGTTTTAATATTGTGGCGACAAAAAAAATATATGAGCCTCGAATATTAAGCATCATTATTATTGAAAAAACGGCAGCAAATTTCAAGCGACAAAAATATTACCGAGGAACATTAAACAATACTTTGGCGACCAAAATAATAATTGGCACCTAGTATTGTAAAGCGTAAGATTTTTAATATTTGTAGTCATCTAGATGTTAGCACCTAAATAATTATACTTGGCTCATCATTTAAAGTAGTATTTAAATTGCGGAGGCAACTAAAAAAAATAATGGTAAGTAGGTTTTTTTTTAAACACATATAAAATCCTTTCTTTATGAAAACGGGTTGAAGGTTGCTACGTACCGATGGTCTCATCGGAAGATCAGCGCTGAAAGTCACCAGCAACACGCTGAGATGAGACCATTTCGTGGCACTTCATTCCTTTCTGTCTTGTTATTATGTGTATTTTGTCTTGCCTATGTTCACGAATAAATGTTTATTCTATTCTATTCAAACATCGTATTTGCGACCCGTAAACCACGAATAGTATTTAAATATCTCTATAAGGTAACGCGTACCAAATCATATTATAATAAGTACACAGCAAAAAGGAGTGTATAAGCTTCTAATGGGTCGGTAACGCTCATATGATACCCCTTGAGTTGCAGGCGTCCATAGGTTACGGTGACCACTTTCCATCAGGCCGATCGTATGCTTGTTTGCCACCGACGTGGTATTTAAAAAAATTACCATGATAATCGTATAATAGGTATAATATTACAAGAGTAGAATTATTTTCTGCTAGCAGAAAAGTGGGTTAGGGTTACGTTATTTTTTTAGTAGAATATAAGTCCATCAGGCCGATCGTATGCTTGTTTGCCACCGACGTGGTATTTAAAAAAATTACCATGATAATCGTATAATAGGTATAATATTACAAGAGTAGAATTATTTTCTGCTAGCAGAAAAGTGGGTTAGGGTTAGGTTATTTTTTTAGTAGAATATAAGTCCTACCAAATTTGCTATGGCATAATTCTTAGGTACTTTGTGTGAACAAAACAACGATAGCAAAGAGGAAACGAAATACAGTCCCAGATGCACCATTAGGTACGACGACGAGCGAAGCGAGGAGGAGTGTTAGGTATCTTGCATCCCCAACAGACATGACTCGCTATCATAACAGAAATAGGAAGAAGATGGACAACTTTTTACCGCCTAAATATTATGCAAACAAAAATCTACGGAAGTACTCTTAATTTAGAAGATTAGTTTGCTCATTAACATTATGCCAGCATAAGATTCGATAAAATCTGCGGAACGATTTATGCCAAAGCATATTCTGAATAAGGTTTTCCTGCCAAAAAATGAATCTTTCAGAGTGATGTTAAGACTGCGTAAGGCCGGCCTTAGATTCGATAGAGTAAACGTCATGAAAAGTTTAATTCATTGTATAGAGACGAAGTTGCCAGCACTCCCAAACACCTAATTTCTTACCCATAAATATAATATTTTGTCGACCATTATATTTTATAAGAATCCTTTTTTTTTATTAAAATGATAGCTCAGGTGATGAGTGCCGATGTATAAATTTTAAATGTACTTTTTATGTTAATTTGCTATATAAATATTTTAAGGTGGCTCGCCTAGGTTACCCGAAGCTCAGGCTGCGTTAGATGGCGTTAATCTGCAAATTACCAGTCTTATTTTTTTTGTGGAGTCGTACAGGCATTTATATACTTTCAATTATGCTTCGCGAACATTTAATATTAAAATTGACGTATTACAACAAACATTCAACTTCTCATTGTAACGTTAATCCCCTTAATGTAAATAAATTTACTATTTTACACTATTTTTAAGTACCACTCACACATACAAACAGTGTTTTTGTATTCCTTCTAGTCGATAATTTCACGCGGCGACAGCTTGTTTAAATAGCCTTGCGGTAAATACGTGCCATCGCATGATTTGCATGGAAGTACTGGGTTCGAATCCAGGACTTTTTCTCTTTTTTTTTTTTTTTAATACTACGTCGGTGGCAAACAAGCATACGGTCCGCCTGATGGAAAGCGGTCACCGTAACCTATGGACGCCTGCAACTCGAAGAGTGTCGCTTGCGCGTTGCCGCCCCATTAGAAACTTGTACACTCCCCTTTGCTGCGTATGCACAGCAAAAAGGAGTGTACAAGTTCAAAGGAGGGTTTGGGTTGCCGACGACTCAAAGGACAATAGACGGAACAAATTAGTTCCGTAAGTCCTCCCGTCGTCAGCACCCCGCACCCTCGTTGAGCTCTGGCAGCCTTACTCACCGGCAGGAACACAACACTATGTGACACTATTTTTTGTTCGTCGAACTCAGAATTTCTAACATAATTATCCTAATCTGATATTTTAAAAAAAATCCAAAAAGTATAGATAAATTTTAGTTTCAAAACTACGATCCGAATATTTTTTTTTTCTAATTGTTTATTTTTGATGGAGCAAGGGTATTCAAATCGCTTTTGAAATCTTAAATTAGTAAATGAAAATGCAATAGTTAACTGAGTAACGTAATGCTTTAAAAACTCAAGTGGACTTTTTTTATCTAAGGAGTGATTTCGATAAAATATTATATTTAGCGAGGGTATTAAAAGTTGTGTTTTATATCTCAACTTAATAAATAGAAAATCAAAATGACAATAAAAAAATCAATATGTTCTCTAAGACAAAATTGATACCTTCGGCTCTCCATTCTTGCTCAGTCAATAAAAAAAACGAAATTTATATCCAGAAAAATACAAAAAGTTTATATAATCCTGGGAATCGAACGCACCTTCACGGCGTGACAGACGATTGTTCCCCAACGACGCCATTACATAACACGCTGTTACCGACGAAATTGGGCTATACATATATAATTATTTAAATATAAATAATAATGTCAAATCCATACTAATATTACAAATGGGAAAGGGTGTGTGTCTGTTTGTTTGTCCGTCTTTCACGGCAAAACCGGAGCGACGAATTGACGTGATTATTTAAGGGGATTTAGTTGAAGGGATGGAGAGTGACATAGGCTACTTTTTGTCTCTTTCTTACGCGAGCGAAGCCGCGGTCAAAAGCTAGTTTATTATAAATGGGAAAAGCTGGTTACTCTATAATCTGAAGTGGAAGAATTCGTTCTTTCACCAAAGATAATTTGTGTTTGTTTGTTTGTCCGTCTTTCACGGCCAAACGGAGCGACGGATTGACATGTTTTTTAAGTGGAGATAGTTGAAGGGATGGAGAGTGACATATGCTACTTTTGTCTCTTTCTAACGCAAGCGAAGCCGCGGGCTAAAGCTAGTACAGCCCGGGTAGCATGGTCGCGCAATAGACGATAAAATATCAGGCCGTCCCTGTCGCACTATTAGTAAGTGCGATTATAGGGACGGCCAGATGTTTTATCATTTATCGCGCGACCATAATTGCCTGCCTGGACCAGATTATATTGATGATAATTATTATTTGTAACCATTTAGTTAATATTGTCTTCAGTTACCGCGATAGTTACTCATGAAATAAAAACTATTAAAACGGATTAAATCGTGTATAATGAATTTACAATTTATCCCGACGTTTCGAACACTACAGCGTTCGTGGTCTCTGAGCTCAGCGGGTGACTGAGGAAAAATTACAATGTGCAAAAGCTACCCACATACCTACATACATATTCATATATATAACTATTTAGTTGTTGAAGAAAAACATTCACACAACAATAACATAGGTCAACTAGCTCAGTAAATGTAAGGAAGTCAGCACATTACTAATACTAATACTATGCCACACTATGACCTATGTACCTGACCTGACGTGTAATATTTTATTTTATCAACAAAGGCATAATAAAGATTGTAATGTATTTTTGTATGAAAATAAAAAATAGGAAAGAAATATAGTAAGAGTCTTTTTTAATAGAATATTTATTCTATTAAAAAATAAAAATAAAACTTAATAAATCCAAAAAAAGTTCAAATTATTAAAAAAGAGCCCGGAATCGAACTCGAGATCTCCTGTTTCATAGTCAATGCATTTGACCGAGACGCCATTTCGATTTACACTAGCAGTGTCGAAATACACGATATGTATCTTTATTGACAAAATGCGTCATTATTTCTGAGTCTGCTTGAGTTAAGTAAACCAATATCTTTAAATAATTACTTGTCAAGAGCCAAGTGTCACTGATGACAATGTCAACTAAAAATGCGCGAAATATGACGGCTCTGTGTCTGTACACAAAATTTGGCACACACATTTTCGTAAAATTAATACAAAATTCACATGGATTTGTCCATGATTTCTGTATGAAACAATGTATTTCGTTCAATACTGCGACGATGGATAATGTATAGTAGATGTATGCGCATATTTTTATTTAGTTGTAGTGTGCGGTGACTAAATAAATGGTAGATGTTTTTTGTATGGAAAGCGAGCCACCTTAAACGAACTGTATATTTTATATTAATAGACAGCCGTTTTCCTATTAAACTGTATCTCTTAAATTATTTCCAATATAATAATTCAGTTGACAAATAAATAGTTGGTACTCGCGTCTGAATGAACCGTAGCCGTAATGACATTAAAATGCTACCTCATATTGAAATATTTTGAGGCCCCATTTTAGTCGCCAAACTATTATTTTTGATACCCATTTCTATGGTTATTTAGTCGCCCGGTTAAATACGTGCCATACTTAATTATTTGGAATTTGGGTAGAATGTTTATAGGTTAGATGTGCAATGAATCGGACGTACAATTATGTACCAGTCAATGTCCGATTCATTATTCCTGCACATTATAGTTAGTACAGTAGGTTTTTTTAACTGGTTTTATTTATTTTCATCACTATCAGATGTCGCCAAAGAAGAGGATTCGTCCAGAAAAAGCTGCAGTAGAGTCTGCTGTGGAGTTTTTGTGGTAGTTAATTATATGACCTCCTTTTGGGTTCTATTAAAGTAATTGCCTTATTAAAATAATTATCAATATGTAAAAGCAGTAACTTTGTGAACCATTGAGTATTTATGTGCCTCAAAGTAAGGCATTGGTTCCTTGTCCGTTTCAAGACACCCATGACTGTCCGATTCAAACTACATGCGTTATGAAACGGACATAAATGAGATAAATCAAATATATTTTTCTGACAAAAATTTAGTTTCATTAAATGCGGTGTATTAACAATTATAAGTACTACAGTATGTCCGAAATGTTTAAGGATAGTTAACAAGTTCCTAAGTTTTTAACTACAGTATGTAATCTTGCTTCAAAATTATGTCCGTTTCATGGCGGATCTCCCCTACATATGTAATGTAAGTAGTTAAGTACATTGTTAACGAAGATTAGGTATATACACACGTTTTCACTTCTGTCTACACATCAGATTAGATAAATAAAAAATTAAACACGCGCATTATGTTGACGCAGATTATTTGTAAAATTAAATCACGATTAAACGGAGATTTGGTATCTTTTGAATTTAAGTAGTGTCTGATTAGACTTCAACTGGTAAATAAAAAAGCCAGATGCAGACATTGCGATAGTTCTCCATCCGATAAACTAGACTAGACTAGACAACTGAAAAGGATTTAATACAAAAGGAGAATTATAATCAATGATCTCTGCGTTCCATACATAATCTATCGATTCAAGTCACAAAAAAACAAAATGTCAGTGCGCATTTTATCGTCAGTCAACAAACTAAAAACATTTCAGTCTCCATTTAGGGACTGAAATGTTGCATATAAAGGGTATTATTTGTCGAGTTCCAAACTTTTTAAATTGTTGAAATGGTGCTTTAAACAGAAAGCTAGACCAATGATCAGTACTCGTTATTTTAATGTTGGATTTTGTATGATGGCACAGTATAATAAAGAGTACAGTCGCCATCAGATATATAAGAGAGCGCGCGAGGTACTCAAAAATATCTGAACACGCCTCTATTGCCTAGGCGTTAGAGGCGTGTTCAGATATTTGTGAGTACCTCGGGCGCTCTTATATATCTGATGGCGACTGTACTAGCGTACAGTATGGGCACTCCCGCTCCCCGCTGAACCGACGCCCACCCGCTCTCGGTTACCTCACAATTACCGCCTGTCAAAAACGCAAACAGTCAACCTGTTATATTTCACTCATACAAGGATAGTACTCGTTCACGTACACGAGTTTAGACTGTGTGCTAGGAACGCGCCTCTTTCATATATTTGATCGCCAGTGTCCGCCGAGGTGTGGTGATGGTAAGAGGATGGTAACTATATGACGAAGCGAGAGTCTATTTTGCTTTGTTATTTATCTAGTCCCTATAATCGATACTGACCTTCGGTGCGCTCGGTGGCGACGAACATGTCCTTGGCCTTAATCCAGGCGTAGGTGTCGTCGCAGTCCTCGGTGGTGTAGGGGATGTCGTCGTGCGCCACGAAGTCGATCTTGTGCTTCTCTAGGAACGCCTCGTCGTACTCCCACGGCGCGTCCCGCACTATCTGCCAGATCGTATATGTAAATTAGAAACTGCGCGGGGAGAGAAGAGGCGTACCTTACCTACTTATGTAAGTACCAATTTATTGCCATACTAGCTTTTGCTCGCGGTAAATTCGAAAGTTGTTGAATGCTCTATACAAACGTCCACCCTCCCATTTTAGGGACGGACAAACAAACAGACACACACTTTCCCATTTATAATAAACTATCTTTTGCCCGCGGCTTCGCTCGCGTTAGAAAGAGACAAAAAGTAGCCTATTTCACTCTTCATCCCTTCAACTAACTCCCCTTAAATAATCACGTCAATTCGTCGCTCTGTTTTCCCGTGAAAGACGGACAAACAAACATACACACATGACTTTTCGTTTCATTTAAGAGGTATCTCAAAATGTAACCCTTTCCTAGAGCTATAATCAAATGAACGGGTAAACACTTCAAAGGGCCAATCGTTAGGGCTATTCAATAAACGGCAAGGCGTTTAAAAGGGCGTTGTCTAGAATAGGGGTGAATCTGTTTCTACTGTATGCTGAATACGAGAAAGTATAACATAAAATTACCCGATAGGTAACACCATAATATGTCGGTTTCAAACAAAAATTGCCGCCTGTTCGCTTGTCATGAGGGTGCCTTGACCGTCCATTAATATAAAAATACAAGCAAATCTTATACTAAAGGAAATCTACAAACCTGTAACCTCTGTGACCTTTGACTAGACTTCGACACACATATTGTTTCATTAGAAACATTGCTACTATAATTCGTTCCGTCTAGATAAAACAACTAATTTAAATTGAACTTGTGATTTATCACAAAGGTCAACCCGGTTAAATAAATGATAGCAACTAGGTACTTATTCCTATATTTTATTACCGATAGCGTTCGAGGAAGACGCTAGTACCTAAAGCCTGGCCAGAAATATATAACCATTGTCACGAGGGCGCTGTTATTTTAATGTATGCGGTGACAATTATAGTATATAGTATGAAAAAAATAGTTCCAATGAAATCCCGCAACATGGCGCGTTGACATAATTATGTTTTTGGTCAGGTTTTTATTAATATTAATAAATGTTATAGGACATTCTCACATAAATTGAATAAGAGTCACACCCCAGCCCACATAATTACGCTCAGTGGCCCGTTTCTCGAAAGGTACAAGCCTTGTATTACAAGTGTGTTTCCATGACAACCCATACGATTTGACAGTTCGCGCACTTGTAATAGTGGCTTGTACCTTTCGAGAAACGAGCCACTGGTAGTTAGGGACTTATAATTACTTGTTGTATGGGTTCTATAGCACGAAAACCTTGGCTGGTTAAAATTTGAGGTAATATCATTAATTTTTAAGAAAAAAAACCGCCGCTTTTTGGGTTCTGGTGAAAGGTACTTGCGAATGTTGGATTATGTAGAAATGTGTAGGTAATTTTTAAAACTGCCTTTAATATAAATCTTTGATTATTTGATGGAAACACAAATTTATTGAATATACGTATACCGTTAAGGTTTGAGGAGTTTCCTCAATTCCTCATGAATCCGATATCCGATTACATATAAGAAATCGAGCTTGACAGAATTTGACTTGAAAAGATTTGAGGAATCCCGTTCTGACCATCATCAGCAGTTCCACTGAACCAAATGTCACTGTTCCGTACGTAACTGCATGCTGTTCTTATAAAAACACAAAAATCACCATGTGTATGCCTTTCAGGTTTGAGGAGTTCCCTCGATTTCTCCAGGATCCCATCATCAGAACTGGGTTCGATATTAAACGACGAACTTTGATAAAAAGGGGACCAATCTGTATGCATATACATTCGATCACAAAAAAAAATTTAAAATCGGTCCAGTAACGACGGAGATATCGTGGAACAAACATAAAAAAAAACAACAGACGAATTGAGAACCACCTCAACCACCTTCCTTGAGATTTGGGTGCGGCGGTTAAAAATACAGCCTGTATTATATTATAACCATCAAGGTGTTGTGGTTAGTACTGGGAATATTTTGCCCAACATTTACCAGGGATAAATGCTATGTTTATACAACGTAAGTCAATGTGAGAGACTATGATTGAGAACATATTTGAAACTTTCGTAAGTAATAGGTACCTACATTAGGTGCCAACAGTACAAAGTAATTATCCCATCAGTCAGTGCTATGTAATGCAAACCTAGTCTGTATCATTATTATCATTGATGCCGTTTTTAATTGTAATTTATTTAAACTTGACAGTTATTAAACTTGTCGATTATTAGCTGTATCCGGACTATGAATACCAATGTAGGATCTCTTTTGTTATCATAAATTATTTACTAGGTAAAATCTAATTTAATAAAAAAAACTCAAGACCAAACGACAGAGTGGGTTACCTCGTCGACGTAGCGGCAGTGGCGGACGGCCTCGTAGCGCTCGTCCTCCGTCATGACCGTGCGGCCCTTGCGGCTGTGCGTCAGCTGGTCGTTGCACACTGCAACACACACCACCATCGCATTACTACTCATCACAACACATAAAGATTCCATCCCGGTTCAATGAATTTGTAACATGTAAGAAATTTTATTTCATAAAGTCGCCATCAATGGAACTTGTGAACAATGTAAACAAACCTTGTAGTTAAAATGTATTTAGTTTCCATTCTAACTCATCAGATACTGGCTAAATCCACGTGTTATTTAATCAATTCATATCACATTATGATCCTCAACCTTTAAAATAATAAAATTGTGCTAAAATATTGATATTTTATATAATGGTTTGTTTACATTGTCGACAATTTCTATTGACAGCGATTTTATTTGTCGGCCGCTTTTCGGAGAAGGAAAACGTCGTGAGAAGTAATTCTAATTACAATCTAATCCAAATTCCGGAGTAATTCCAATTAGGACTAGTTTGTCCTCTTACGGGAAGTTGGGAAGTCAAATGGCAATCGCTTTTGCACAAGTGCCTACGTCAATTCTCGGGATTAGTTGTAGTTAGTTAACGCAAGGCATATGATGATTTATTTAGGCATCCTGAGTTCTGTGACCCAGTTAAACAGTCAGCTCAGTGTATAACTAGGCACATCTCCGTGTGCATCAGAATGACTGACCAAAATGGCAGATCGATGTTGGAGTACCATCAGCATTTACTACCTATTACAATGCGCATATGAACGTCAAATAAAGCTACGCCGGCTCTAACCCTACGCCTCAGCCTCGAGAAGATTTCAGTCCCCCCTCAGTTGGGAGGGGGGTATCCACTATGGGACCGGCAAGAAACTCGGCGGGCAACTTCTTTTCAAAACATTACATCTTATAATTAACATGCATTAAATAACAACATACAATTTAACATGCAAAAGTATTCATCAAAGAATATGAACAGACTAGGTACTCTATGGAAATCAATTTCAATAAATTATATTATTGCTTAATAATACGTCGTTCTTCTTCAGAGAAAACATATCAAATTGTCATGATGTGCTTTCTTATCTGAACTGTGTCCTCTATACATAATACAATTATTTTAATTGCTATTCGTTTTTTGTAGTTTCTGGTTCGGGCCATGCATGTTTGTCTGTCAAATAGTCCTCGACTCTGTAATAAGCCTTTAACATCAATGATTTTTTTAAGTAGTTCTTAAGAGCTGGGAGGGGTAATCTCAAAGCAGTGTCAGGTAACTTATTATAAAAATGAATGCATGAATGAAATTTGCTACTATTTACTACCTAGATTGACCTATTTGCTACCTAAGTTAGAAAAAAGATTTTCCAAAAATAAAGTGGGCAGTCATTCTGACGTCAGGATGACTGCCCAAACTGAGTATGTCGGGGTTGGACCCCCTAATTTGCAACAATGATTTACTGTGATTTACTACCTATTTACTACCTACACATATATTTTTTTCAGATGTTTTAGGTAAAAAATAACGATATTATGAGCAAAGCATTATTTTTAGAGATTTCTTCCATAAAGTGGGCAGTCATTCTGACGTCAGGATGACTGCCCGAACTGAGTATATCGGGGTTGGACCCCCTAATTTGCAACAATTATTTACTGTGATTTACTACCTATTTGCTACCTACACATATATTTATTTCAGATTTTTTAGGTAAAAAATAACTATATTATGAGCAAAGCATTATTTTTAGAGGTTTCTTCTATAAAGTGATTGCCCAAACTGAATATGTCGGGGTTGGACCCCCTAATTTGCAACAATGTATGTATTATGATTTACTACCTATTTGCTACTTGTACATATATTTTTTTCAGATTTTTTATTAAAAAAAAATGTTAAATAAAATAAAATATTTTGCTTATAAAATCGTTATTTTTTCATTAAAAAATCTGAAAAAAATATATGTACAGGTAGCAAATAGGTAGTAAATCATAGTACATATATTGTTACAAATTAGGAGGTCCAACCCCGATATACTCAGTTTGGGCAATCACTTTATAGAAGAAACCTCTAAAAATAATGCTTTGCTCATAAAATCGTTATTTTTTACCTAAAAAATCTGAAAAAAATATATGTGTAGGTAGCAAATAGGTAGTAAATCACAGTAAATCATTGTTGCAAATTAGGGGGTCCAACCCCGACATACTCAGTTTGGGCAGTCATCCTGACGTCATAATGACTGCCCACTTTATTTATAGAAAATCTTTTTTCTAACTTAGGTAGCAAATATGTCAATCTAGGTAGTAAATAGGTAGTAAATGCTGATGGTACTCCAACATCGATCTGCCATTTTGGTCAGTCATTCTGATGCACACACATCTCCGATGATAGAAGTTCCATACAGTATATTTAACAGCAAAGTGGCAAAACGAACGTATCATAGCGTTTTTCATGAAATCAAATTCAGAGGATCAAGGTAAGCTTAAGTTATTACACGTATGTACCTATCTACTCGCGATAGCGCCAGCTGATAAGGGGCAGTGAAGGTAATTGCGTAAATTGTACACATTGCAGGAATGTTATCATCACTCTTGATGACTGGCTCTAAGATAAAAACTTACGATTAAATCGTGCGACATGTTCTGTCCAATAAATTGTTTCCTAAGAATTTAATTTTGTCACGTCTATCTGGTAAATTGATTGGTGTGATCATTATTATGGTTCGACATTTGTTATCGCTATAATAGGGTAATTAGGTATTGTATTATCTAGTGATTGCACGGATATGAAAAAACACTCGCACAGCTGACATACATTGCATGATTAAATGCCATTCAAAAACACAATAAATAAGAACGTAGGTACTTTACTACTAACTATGTATTTTACTAGAAGAGCGAAGGCTTCGTTCGTCATGTTAACTAATACAGAAGAGTAAGTACACCTATTTGCATTGCAGTTATTTATTAGGAACACAAAGACCAAATGTTGGAGAACCAGTAGTACCAATACATCTTACTTACAATATACATAACCTAACCAAAAAATAGTGGACAGATTTTCATAAAACACGGCTAAGAACACTCCCAGCTAACTCAGCTTTGAAACAAAAAAAAACTAAATCTAAATCGGTCCATCCGTTCGGGAGCTACGATGCCATAGACAGACACACAGACAGACAGACAGACAAACAGACAGACAGACACGTCAAACTTATAACACCCCGTTGTTTTTGCGTCGGGGGTTAAAAACTGGATGGGTTCACTTAGTCTCCTGCAGCTTGTTTCTCAAAATGATTACGTACTTATAACAAACACTACACCTATCATCACAGAGATCAAACATTGAAAAATAACTAAGAAAACAACCTCAATACATGAAGGTACTGAATCATTTATACAGGAACTAATTGGGTCATACCGAATATGACAGTACTGCACAAGTTAAAGAGAAAGAAAAAGGCGCGCCAAGAGGGGATGATGATACTTCCAATCTTGGCAAACAACTGTGAGCTTCATGCTATAAGAGGAACGAGGTACTGTAGACACTAACCTCCGACGATCAGGTACACATTGGGGAAGGCAGCCTTGGCCTGCTGCAGCTGGCGCGCGTGTCCCTGGTGGAACATGTCGTAGATGCCGTCGGAGTAGACGCGCACGCGGCGGCCCGCCGTGCCCGCCGCCGCCGCCGCGCGCGACACGCGCCCGTACGTGCAGCGCGCGCGCTCCGCCACAGCTATCGGGTCCGTGCTGAACGGCGCCGCCGAAACCAACGTCTGCAACAACCACGCACAAACTTTAACTTTCCTCACATTTCTTTGTCATCATCTAGAGGCTGGTGGAGACACTGCGCTATCCTTCAGGTCTAATAGGCACTCTATAGTTATTCGTTATTTCGCTTAGCTTAGTGTAGATATGTCAAAAATCCCTACTTCTTGTAATTCAGTGATATTAGCTCCGTTCAAATGTACATTAATCGCCAGTACTTTTTTTTCTTTGGTTACAATAGCTTATGAAGACTACGCGCCAACAGAGACTGACGGCAACCCGACCTGCACTCCGACGTTGCAGGTGGCGTGCAGTGTCCATCAAATTGTAGTTACTTAGATTTCAATACGTCTGTATCAGTCGGCACATGTAACCTTTGGAATCTTCTATTAGTCACATGCGCGTTTCTGGCCTAGGAAGCAATTGTTTTTATCGATATCGTTTTGTTTATATCGCGGCCACGCGTGATTGTTCGTATTAATTCATTACAACTGTCATAGTCATAGCGTAATTAACATCCTGATGGTTGAGTCGGGTATGTGTGGTATATATACTCAAACGTACATATACCTACATAGGTCGGTATGTACGCTCGGTTTAAATTCAATTAAATTTGACAAGTAGAAAAATAAGTAGGTATAGTACAGTTTGAAAATATTATTTGTACGTGACATAAGATATGAGTTATGACGCGGTAGTACGTCACATCACGCCACTCGGCGCCGGCGCCGGTAATCACCGTGCTGAACCTTGACACATCGCCTGACAATCTGACTCATTGTAACGTTACACGTTTTTCGCTTTGCCCGGTGATTGAGCATTGCTGATCGTTACAAAATGCTTTACTTATTACTTCGGTATGGTTCCAAGAACAGCAATGATAATGAACATCGAGCCGGTCGCAGCAGAGACCCACCGGAGTGCATTTTCAATGTGCCTAGGTATACATTTTGTATAAGCGACGGAGTCCATCCGGGACGATGTGAAATGCACTTCAACTATGCAAGCTCTTTAACTGTTAATTTATGATAACATGAAAATTTATGCAAACTGCTTTTGACAGATTGAAGGCGACTAAACAAAACACCTACGAGTGCAGCGGCAGCAATTTGCCTACAAACAGGGTTTATTCGTTTAATGATAACTAATAACGTTAATAACTGATAACGTTTATTCGTTAACTACCTCAAACACCATTAGGCTAAGCGAAATTGCCTAACTAATGGATGGTAACTAATAAGTTAATGTTGAACAATCCTAAATTCAGTCAATCCCATTTATAAAGCCAACTAACCATCTCCACAATCTATTATCGCTAAACAAGTTTGTTTAAATTGTTCACGACGACAAAATTACGTTGTCTAAGAATATAGTTAGAAATCAACCTGCTAGTGCTAACTGCCATCTGTGTTGTGTTGACCTGACATCTGTCAGTTTACCCATTTTGTTTGAAAAATACGATGATGTATACAATAGGTAGTCATTGTCATCACTAAACTTATCAACTATTAGGTAGGTACTAGGTACCTATCACATGAAGAACTCATATATACACAATTGATTCAAAAATGAGACACAGAAAAACAAATACGCTAAGTTAGATATTGTAGGTATGCATTGTCTTCCAGCGATCTATGTTGGTTTCAATCGATGACGGGTCCGGTCCTAGCTAGTCTAGCAGATGTAGAGCGAGGGGGACTCACGGGAAGGTCTGTGGGTGCGGGCGGCTGCGGGTGCTTGAGCAGGCCGTTGAGGCGCGGCTCGGGGCCGGCGCCGCGCCGCGCGCTCAGCGTCGTCGTGGTCGTCACCGACATCTCGCCGACTCCTCTGCTTCCTCCGGTCCACAGAACACCCCACTAGAAGCCAAATGCAAGCGATATTGTTCGAGACGCAAATCACCAATCCTTGCGGGGTGAGGCGGGCGCGCACGGTGCTGCCATTGGTCGTTTCAAATAATGGCGCGCCTTTATGATTAGCAGTAGGGATGGGAATGGGACATGTCTATTATAGACAATGGTACCGGTACCAGTACTGTGGTGAATTTGTTTTGCAACAAATTATAATATTATAATTAAATTATAATAAGGCCTAGTTACCCTTCGGGTTGGAAGGTCAGATGGCAGTCGCTTTCATAAAACTAGTGCCTACGCCAAATCTTGGTAGTAGATTCCAAAGCGGACCCCAGGCTCCCATGAGCCGTGGCGAATGCCGATGCCGGGATAACGCAAGAAGGATGATAATTGTGATAGCATCTCAATAAAAATCATTCTAGTAACTTTTAACTAAACTGTGCATTTTTACTTACATTTACTAAGTTAAATAACCAACTAAATATTCTAAACTAATCAATGAACTAAATACCACTACAGACTCTACAGATTCTAGATAATTATTCACTATTACAAATCTGCTTTCTTTTATATTTCATAAAATGGTAGCACATGGTACGAACGGCAGTACGAAGTTCCCGCAACAGACATAAACTAACATGGCCCCATGCCTAGTCGTTTACGTGAAAGGGATAGCATATCACATTGTTAACTCGGTAAAGAGGGATGGACGCGCCTCGGCGCCGCTCAGCACAACCATATTGACCAGTATAAATGAACTCCGCGGACAATAAACAATATTCAACAAAATAATTAATTTGACTTAACTGTGGAATGTTATTCCATCTTTTTTACATGTAGAAGTGTTAGAAGACTTGCCACACCACTTTATGCTGTAAGAGACCATTGTTTGCAACCAAAATTGATTATTTAAGATTTTTCCCGAGCGGACACGGACACTGTTAGCGGGTCGTATACTTGGGCGCTACTGATCGGTGTCGCACGCGTTCAAACTTTTATAAACCTGATTTGTCGTATGCTTGGTGACCGCGAGTCGCCCTGTAAGGGCCATCTTGTTGTATTGATCTGTGCTCCGGTCTAACTAGACACTCTTCTGCTTCGTCCAATTTAACTTCTTAAAACTCACTGACAACACTTTAATCCGTGTCAGACTACTCACAACTATTTCATAGCTTTGTAGACTATTCGCGCCCGATTCTTGCAAATTATAACTATAGGCACATTCATAAAACTACGTTTCCCGCCAATCACTGAGAAAGATAAACGGATGGAATTTAAGAATATCGCGAATTATTCGATCTACTTGGCCAGTGTACCTATAGAGGAGGCGTGGAGTGAGTGCGCTGTATAAGCGAGGAATGATGAACACTTGCTTATTGATAGTAGCGCGAGCAAACGGCAGCGGGCAGCGACAGACCCGGGGTCTGCGGCGCGGCGCGCGGGGCGGCGCCGGTGGCGCGACGTCGACGTGGACGCTCACCAGACTCGCGATGCGCCACGAGTCGCTCCGAAGACAGGCCCCGAAGTTAGACTAAATTAATCTAGTTTACCCACTGGACCGGGTGGTGTGGTATGTCGCTTACGAACAACTAAACCACCAACTTTATCATAGTTTATTTTAGTTTATTATGATTTATGTACATAATAAATAGTACATGATCAAGTGATTTCACTATGAAGAGACAACTCCCAATCTACATAGATTCGTCCCTTTCAACGTGTGATTGTAAACGCTGCATCATAAAAAAAAATGAAAAAATTAAAAAGTTTATTAGGTTAATATAAGGGGGTTACACAACGAGGTCGGGATTTTCTTTTAAGCAAAATTTGCTTGTGACAGAAAACCCCGCTCTTCCAGAAAGAGGGGGTATAAACCAATAAATTTGTGTTTCTGTTCTTACATATACATAGAATTAAATTAAATTTAAAACTAAACTTAAACTAAATACTTCTTTTACAATTAAAAGTAGTACTAGCTGAGACAAAATTACAGTAAAATGATGTTATGAGGAAATATCATACATTCGGGCCTGTCGATAAGTGCTGTGCAAAGTGCCATAATTACTCATACCTACTCTTATAGCGAGTGCTTTACACCCATTGGATAGGTATCAACACAGGAACTTAATCGACATATTAATCAGTCCCAATGAGGTGTCTGATTTACAAAAACGCGGTAAGAGAAAATAAAACCGTATGGTAACCATTTAACCTGTATTGAGAAACCCATGAAGGGATTTTGCTTCTTTCTGAGTGAGATTGTCTCAGTAGCGCCATAAGCCATAAATGAAGTGGCATCCTCACAGAGAGGCCTATGCTCAACAATGGGTGAAAAATGGCTGATAAGACGATAATGATGATGATAATGGTTTTGTTTAATTGCTTGACCCTCATGATATAATTTCTGGTTTACACACTGGTTTGGATATTTTTTCCTGTATGCATTAGTAAACTTAAAAGGTATCAACGAAAAATCTCCTTCATAGTTTTCCATGAATTATTTCCTACACATATACACAGCATTGCATATAGCAGTAGGGCAATTCCACAGTTCTGTTAACAGAGTTCATTTTTAGTAGAAGATGGCCTGAGTAATTATAAGGTGGCAGGTTACTGGCATTTTACTCTAACTTACATTACTCTGTTACATTTACATAGCCCATAGAGACCCAGTATGTGCTTCTTTTATATGAACTGATTAAAGGATCTTTAAGCTAAAGGATTATAGTGTTGCCATTGTGTTGACTAACATGACTTTCTTTTTTTATCTGTTGTGAAATTCAATTTGGGTGAATCAACTTTTTCTTGCCTGTTATTGCCATGGTTACGGTCCCCTGAGTCACGCTGGTTTTATGCAAAATTATGCTACTTAAACTATACACAAGCATTTTTCTGGTGTTAACAAGCCCTTTCCTTAATTTGCCACCTACAAACATGGACTACATGCATTTTTGCATAATTTCAGTAGCATTATTTTGCATAAAACCGGCGTGACTCAGGGGACCGTAACCATGGCAATAACAGGCAAGAAAAAGTTGATTCACCCATTTAATAAAAGACTTAAGTTAAGTTTTAGTTAGATATTTATCTTGCACTGACCTGTGGAAGCTCGAGAGTGTTGCTGGAGCTGCAGAAGCTGGTGCCGCTGCCATTCTGAGAGTGCAGGTTACTTTGCCTCCCCGAGCCTGCGTCCGCACTGTGCATGTTTGTTGTTTCTGCCATGTTACACTTTGTATTTTCTTTTGCTTGTAGCTTCTTACTCTACATTATACAATGGAGTACTGGAAGACATCAGTTGTTACCTGAATTGAAAGGTAACAGATTGTTATAAATAATAGTTATGACCAGTCATTATATTCATGACTAAAAATTAAATGAAAATCCAGTTTTAAGAGTATATTTATAATAGCTCATTATCATATAAGTACACCTCATACCAAATAAGTACACTTTAACTTAAAGTAAGTTAGGTAGTAGCAGATTGATCATATCACCAAAAAGTAGATCTTATGAATTCATATCTTGACTTTAATAACTCAACCATAAAATTTAAATATCACAATTGAATGCAAACTCAAACCAAAATTTGCCATTCTGGAGCACATACAAATAAAACAAGTTTTAACAACTTTAAATTCTAACCCCCTTATTAATAAACATACTCTAAAGTTATCAAGCCGATAAAGTTTGTTTGTCCCTTTCCAACATATTGGGGTTATAGAAAAGGAACAAACAAAATTTATCAGCTTGATAACTTTAGAGTATTTTTATGAATAATATGTATTAATAAACCTTTAAAAAAAGACAACATTTGCACTCCGTGCTACTATTGGAGAACTAAGAAAATTGTGATCATCATCAAATATATCCCTGTCTATGTTTCTTTCCATAGGCTACAAACCTTTTTATTGAGCACAATTCTATCAACTCCACAATAAGTTTGTGTTAATCCTATCACAGAGTTCCAATGTTTCTCCATCATCAAATCTGTTCCATGTTGCCATTACTTGCTGCAACATTTCACACTACTGCCTTTTGTCTCTTTATTTATTTTTCTATTACTGTAGGTCCACACATAAATATAATAAAACATTATTTTTCATTGTTTTATCAAAATAAGTTTAATTCATGTGATGTAATTAATTCATGTGATCATGTGATCAAGAAGGCCATAGAGATATTTAGTATTAGTACACTTGATCTATGTAGGTACTTGCACTGACAACTGACCAGGAAAGAAGAGTATGGGCACATGCCACTGACACAGACACAGTCACAGTCAGAGAAAGATAGCCATATCATATCACCATCTAGTTAAAATACTAAATTATTGCAGTGACAAATTTGCTTGTATCACCGGCGAATGACTCTTACCCATTTGTGCCCACCCGCCAGTCAGAGGGCGGCCACACAAGCCAATTCTTTAACACATTGAGTGCATGCCTTTATCATCCAGCCTTTATTCATCTACGAGGCGGGAAAACGCCTTCAAACAGAACTTATCTGGGTTTTTCAGGTCACACAATCACATGTGCTCTCTCGAGTTTCGCCAATTTGCTTTAATTAATAGCTAGGAAAACGTTGACTGTGAAAGAGTTAGTAGGGAAGGATTTGTAATTAGAGATACTGTACTTAGTAAAATAATAAAATACCAAGGAAAACAGCATTATACAGACATACTTATGACATGGTATTACAAATAGAGTACCAAGATGCTGGACTTTAAAAAAATCACCTTGGAAATGTCACGCACCTGGTCAGAATCTGGGAAGAGTAAATCAAAATATTATTTTGAGTACTCCGTTCGAGACGTTGTTTACGAACCACTTATGGGATCACTTCGGTCTTGTAAATCGGTTAAACGGGGTATTTTATAAATAGTAGTCTAAATTACAAAATAAATTTTGTAAAAAACTCTCAATACTTTTACGTATCTACCACAAACGTCACTTCGTGTTGAAAGTTGAAACGTCAACCAATATAGATAATAAAACAATCGTACCTTGTGACGTCGCGCGAGACATGCAAGAGATTTTATTTTAGAATTTATTAAAGTGGCAACACTGGGATCATAGATTATTATCATTATTTTCACTCAAGTTAGAGCGAGAAACAAATAACTCTTTCACGCTTTCACTCACATCACAGGATATATATAGAGGGGACGTACCCAAGTCCCAAATTACGTGATCATTTCGTTTTCTTTACATCGACTGCCTCCGGCAAAGACCTTTACAGGGGACAGCTCAATCACATTTTTTGCCATACGAAATTGAACCTTATTACTGAAACAGAAAGTCGATCGTATCAGACTAGCGAAAACGGTCCACATGAGAGGGCATTGTTTGGGCTGGTGTCCCTCTCGCACGTGTTGCCAGTGTTAATGAGGTTCCCATAGTAGTAGTATTTTTATCTGTATATTACCACAGAATATATAATAGTACAAGTACAGAAGGCCCACTGCTTTGATGTTCACGAAATGCCGCCTTTTAAATGCCTACAAAATTCTAACAAAAAAACGAGCCGCACGTGCGCAGCGTCGGGCAATAGGGTTGCCTATATGGATTAAAACGAATTAATTCTCAGATAAAATGTTATACTATATATTCAAGTCTTGGGTACTTTCTAGGTATATATACAGTATTTATATATTTTGTTTAAGCCTTCAGCATCACAAGCCTTATTGGACTCTTCCGTGGGACTTAATCAATAAGATCTGTGTAAGATTGTCCAATTTTATTCATGATGTCTATTTAACTAAGCATTATTAGCCATTCCACACGTGGACATCGCATAATGAACCCTAAAAAAAATTCGCGACGTAATGTTACAATAGAAAGTGCAAACGTGCGTTCCGTGAGAACGCGCGCCACCCCTGATTAGGCCGCGAACTCGCGGCCGCCAGCATGTACTTGTAGCGTGGCGATAGAATCGCGGAGTGAGCCGCCCCTGATATTACCTGATTTTATAACTTCTTATATTATTTTAGTGTTATATTATATTTCAAAAAATTGGAAAATAATTATAATGTAATTATTTTGATGCCAATAAATCAAAGATTTGTATAATTAAAAAATATGTTCAAATGGGTATTAGCAAATACTATATACTATAATACGTGCAGCTTCTGACGTTTCCCATACAATTGAGCGGCAACAATTTTACTAGCGCCATCTAGCGGTTCGAGTTGATCAAAGTAGTTGTTCAGACTTTTATTTGAGTAAATTAAAATAGAAAATGCTATTACTTGATCTACTTTAACATTTTTAGACGGAATAAAACAAAAAAATAAGAATTTGTAATTTTTTTTAATTTTATGCTGTATGAAACTAAACTATTTTGATCAACTCATGCCGCTAGGAGCGCTAGTGTGCCTGTTGCCAACTTTGGCACCGAGCTGCACGTATTAACTCGTAGAGTTTACATAGTATTTGGTATTAGTAGATTTGGTAGTAACTTTGAAAATTGACTGGTATCCCCAATGTATGACAGTGATGACGTCACTGAATAATGATGACATTGTCAGTAAGTGCGAGAGGGACACCAGCCCAAACAATGACCTCTCATGTGGACACACTTTTTGACCTAACTAAACAATCTAGTTTAATAATTATAAATCTATGGCCTCCGGTAACTAAGTTGACAAGGGTTTGTCCTCTCCCCAGCCCAAAAGTGGGCATGTTCGTTAGGATCACTATACCTTTATCTAGGGCTGCCATCCGTCCGGGTTTCCCCGGATTTGTCCTAGTTTGGAGGCCGTCCGGGCGGGGAGTCAAGAAGTGTCCGGGGAAAACCCGGACACTTTTCACGTAAGGAAGCACCTCACTGAATTTAAGTATTTATCAGCGAATTTAAGTTCAGCCAACTTAAATTTAACTAATATCTGTTTACATAATAAAAAATCGGCCAAGTGCGCCTCGGACTCGCCCACCGAGGGTCGAGGGGAGGGAGGGGTATTCGTACAAACTTTCAATGGTTAAAAAAAACTCAGTTTGTAAGTCCATAAGCAGTAGCCCAGTAGGTAGCTGATATTAAAATCGTATGTTTAGTAACATTTATTATCATTGGCAAGAGTAAATTCCAGTCGTGCATCGGAGCTGACACCCAGAGAAAAACAAAACTTCGTAATAGCGACGTAATAGTGGTAAAAGTGGAACTTATAATAATACTTGATGGTAGCAAGTGGGAAGTGGGAGTAACTTGATTTGACCAACATCATCAGTTCAAATCAAGTGTCCAAGCCAAGGAACAGTCGTGTAAAAAAATCCTACCTATACATATAAAGATTATAAAGGGAAGTAATAAAAAACATTTCTTAATAATAAGCACCTTTTAATTAACTGACAAAACCGATAAGGTGTACTCGGGTAATTCCGAACGTCGAAAACCGTCGGAAAATTCCGAAATTCAAATGATAATCACCCGTGATTCCATAGTAAGAAAGGAACCCTCCCTTTTCGGAATTTGCCGACGGTTTTCGACGTTCGGAATTACCCGAGTACACCTTACAATTAATGTTTCATGGTGCTTAAAAAAACTACAGGTGCCCTGTACATATCTAACGAGATTATAAAGAGATTTTTATTATAGAAACATAAATAATAGGTTATTAAGACTAAAATTATTAAATACATTCACTCAATTGTACTCAAACAAGTCAAACATCATACAAAATTTCCAGACGTAACATACTCTATAAAATAATTTAAATAACAGCTCGAAAATATCTTCTGCATTGTACATTATCTTGTAACTCACTCGAGCGGCAGCGATGTACATTACTACTTAACGTTCTACATAATATGACGACAAGTGAGAACCTATATTTTGTATAGCTGACTACTTCCCTAACACTGGGCCCCATTTTTGGAATAGTATTTAGACGCATATCATTACATAAAAAGCATGAGATTTGGCATAGTCTTTTGAATATAGGAACTAAGGTAAACTACCCATGATTAGCTCATTAAATTAGGTACAGTACAGATTGGCCCCTGTCTATGTTAGAATAATTCGTGATGGCTTAAAATAAGGTTATAGGACTAATCATTACATTGTAGTCACGGCCTAAACACATATATACATTGTGCCCGAAATATTAAAACCTAAAAATACCATAACAGATCTATGCACACTGTAAAACCTGCTAATCAAGAACCCTGATAGTTCAGTAACCGCAGTAGCCCAGGCTTACCCGAGTAGGATTTTACAGATATATGGGCGTTACTATTTCATATACAGCTTGGTCAAAAAGAGTAGACATCAAAAAATGGTATCATAGTGTCGTCTCGTCTCGTTCAAATCAAAGTATGTAAGAAAACGGGACGGCACTACGATGTCGTCACTTTTTATGTCCGTTTTGCCAGGCTTTACATATTGTGCTATCGGTTCTGAACCTCAGAGCGGCGGCACTCTTGTGTCAGACGAGTGCACTTATCACACGTGTACCACCTCTAACGTAATGCCGCTGTTCCTTGTTTCAATTGTGGTTCAATGTACATCGGTGCCGGCGTGTGTGTGTGTGTGTGTGTGAGCCTAGAGGTAGGCGCTGGTGTCGTGGTAGTCGTCGTCGCTGTCCGAGCCGTCGTCCGTCAGCTGGCGCAGTGCGGCCGCTTCCGCCCCCAGCCCTTCAGAGCTCGACGCATCTGACAACCAACAAGACACTTTAATAAACAACCTTCACACATATCTCTCCCAAATTAAAACAGAATGCATAGCGGTAAGCCTGTGTACAAGTTTTAATGGAGAAGTATTCCGTGATAGACCTAGTTCCACAGTACATAATTAGGCATCAAAACTCGTGTAAAGTTCAGAATCTCAATTTGTTTGTTTTTCTGCAGAGTTTTAATGCACTGTCATTAATGTCATAATGTAGCTTCTTCTTTAAATCTTGTTACTCTCTGGGGTGTAGTGCTCGAATCATATTTCTCTATTTATTCCGGTCTTCGGCAGCTTGGGTAACCTCCTCGCACCCCATCCCTAAGACCCTGAGCTCATTATGTAGCAGTGACATAAATAACTATTAGTGTTTAAAGAACATACGAGGGCCGATTGAAAAGTTCGCGGCTTAAGTATGAAATCAAAACCAAAGTTTTTTTATAATATTTTTATTTCTCTACGTAGTCCCCGTTAAGGTCTTTGCACTTATTCCATCTGGATTCCAAAGCCATTATACCACTTTAAAAAAAAAAACCTCCAGGCCTTCAAAATAGGTATCCACTTAAGCTTGGACCTCGTCGTTGGTCAAAAATTTCTTACCACCCATGTGTTTTTTTTAAGTTTGGAAATAAATGGAAGTCCGATGGTGCCAAATCGGGTGAATAAGGCAGATGCGGCAATAATTCAAACCCGCAATTATGAATTTCTGCCATTGACTTTAGTGACGTATGCACGCGTGCATTGTCCTGGTGGAAAAGAACTTTTCCCCTCACTAGCTCGGAAACACGTGTTTTGTCCTTTAATACCAGCGGGTAAAAACGCATTTTATCCACTAGTGGGTAAAGTTATTTGACCTTGAATAAAGTCAAATTAACTGCTTTAAAATTGATAAAAGTAGGTCAATCTAGTAATAATGATGATTTACCACCTGTGGAACTACTGGAAGCAGTGATAAACGCATTTTTTGCGTTGTAGTTTCCTCGCTATAGTGAGGGGAAAAGTTTTGTGTTACACTCGGGTGCAAATGTATTTTACTTCTCGTGTGTTAAAAAACTCGCAAGTTCAGGATTCTATTCTCGAACCACTCGCTTCGCTCGTGGTTCAACTATAGAATCCTTTCACTTGCTCGTTTTTCAATTCCACACTCGGCGTTAAAATACAACTTTGCCCCCTTGTATAACAAATAACTATTCTTTGTCAACACTCCAGGTCTTTTTACTTTCAAAGTCGACGTAAAAGTCGACGTAATCGACGTAAAAGTTCGCAATAATAGTCCGAGTTTATAGTCGTACCTTTTTGGAGATAGTCAACCATTATTACACCCTTTGCGTCCCAGAACACTGATGCCATAACTTTATTTGCCGACAAAATGGCCTTTGCCTTTTTGGGTGGCGGAGATCCAGCACGAACCCACTGTTTTGATTGCTGTTTAGTCTCGGGCGTATAGTGGTAGACCCATGTCTCATCCATAGTAACATATCTGTCCAAATAGTCTTGAGGGTCAGCTTCATACAGGTCTAGACAGTCGCGTGAAATTGTTAGACGAGTGATTTTTGTTCCACTGAAAGGAGCTTTGGAACCCATCTCGCCGACACCTTGGAAAACCCTAATTCGTTAACTATAATATTTTGAGTTTTTTCATAGGAGATGCCTACGATGTCGGCTATTTCTCTCACTTTTAACCGTCGGTCTTGGATTATCATTTTGCATACAGTTGCCACATTATTTGGATTGGTCGCAGTGTTGGCCTCCCGGAGCGAGGGTCATCTGCGATACTGACTCGTCCCCGCTTGAATTCAGCTGCCCACTTTTTTACCATCGTATATGATGGACCGGATTGCCCTAATGTACACTGCATATCTTCATAAATTTGTTTCGCAGTCAATCCTTTTCTATGAATATATTTAATTACATCACGTTGCTCCAAATTGACCATTGTGAAAAAACTGCTTACACGTATTTTTAAATGAGAGGAAAAACTTATTTTAAAATATTGCATTTAATTAAAATTTCGCGGGATGACAACTAAATAATGACAGTTCAAAATGACGGCAGGAAAAAGAAACTAAGTTTTTTTTTTAATGGTCAGGCCGCGAACTTTCCAATCAGCCCTCGTATATTATTATCATTTCTTAAGTCTGGAAGAACAATCCGGGACTGTCACGTCATCATGATACGCTTATACACTAGACTAGCTAAGCAGAGTATATTACCCAGTTACCTGCTTGTGGCTCCCACAGCGTCTCGTAGCGGCGCGACTTGGGTGGCGGGGGCGACGCTGAGCTTCTGAAATACAGTCATTAAATGTATCAATATCAATCGCAGATCTTTCGTAATAAATTTCCAAGAACAGCGCTCGGACAAGGGAGCATAGTGTATTCGTCTCTATGCAGCAAGTAAGGGGAGAGACTAATCATGTGGGAAGTATTATTCGTATAATGTTCACCTGTGCATGCGCGCGTGCGCCAGAGCCCTGGCGAGCGCGGGCGCGGGCGCGTGTTCGCCGGCGAGCGCGAGCGCGAGCGCGCGGTCCTGCGAGTCGTCGCCGTTCTCGCTGGGCGGCGGCGACGCGCGCGGCGACGGCGGCTGGCTCAGCGCCTGCATGAGGCGCCCCTTCGACTCGTTCCAGATGCTCGACAGCCGCCCGTCCGGCCCGAACAACAGTAGGAATGTGTCGATCAGCTCACGAGATTTCTCCTCCCACTTTGTCAGGATGTCGACGCGCTTTTCACCGATGTTTGTCATCACCTAAACAAGGAATATTTTTTGAATACAATAGTAAAATTGTTTTAGTATACACGATTTTAAGTAAGTGGCGCTCAGACACGGGAAAATATCGCAGGCTTTCTCATTTTCTAAAGCAATCACAAGTCGCCAGGAAAGCGGAGAGTAAAGCCCCATTTAGATGGTACGAGTTTCTCGCCTCGAACGTACGATTATCGAAGTACGAGAAAAAATATCGTATCATGTAAACTATGCGTACGATATCGCACGGGAGGAGGCGATAATCGCCTCGCCTTTGATGTTTGTATGTCTCCGTGTAAACAAAACACGTATGCGAGAATCGTATACGAGTTTATGCGCTACTCAGTCGAAATGAATTTTCTTTACCTAGAAACAGAAATCATGTAAATCATGGTATTTTTATATAGCTAACTCTCAGTAACTGCTAAAACCAAAAACTGGCATTTTACCCCATATGGAGTATACTGCTATCATTTAAAATAAATCTTATCTATATTCTATGCTCAATTAATTATATCCTAAAACTAATCGCAAGTATCGCAACTAAGATTTTATTAGCTAGGTAACGCTACGGTCGAATTTATTATTTTCCCTATTATATAATTATTATTTAGACCGTCATAAATAATTTATAGTGTTTTTAATATTATTGGGTACCATTCAACTTAAATTCAAATAAATCCAAAGTAAATTATATCCAATGTTATAAAAAAGCATATAATATATGTGTTTATAATTAATTAATTAGCAACTAAGCACGCAAGTTGACAGGCAAAACTCGCATGAAAATCGGTTCGCCCCGATTCGTGCGATAATCGCACGTTCGAGAAGAAATGTCATACGAGAACCGGTTTAGACGAGTCGAGAAATGTTATGGAATTATCTCCCGAAAATTCAACTCTCCGTCTAAACTATTTCGCCTGGCGATAATCGCCTGGCGAGTATCGCATACGATACTCGTATGCGAGTTTTTATTTCTCGCACGAATGTAAACGTTTTCGTACGATAATCGGCAGGCGATAATCGCATACGATAATGTCATACGAGTTTCTCGACCAAAACGGGCGAGAAACTCGTACCATCTAAATGGGGCTTAACCGCGTTACCTTCTTGCCCTTGTCCTTGAGCTCGTCCATCTTGTTCTGCAGGCGGAACTTCTTCTCGTTGAGGAAGGAGACGTTGAGCTCCTTGGCGGAGTAGCCGCGCGCCAGGTTGCGCCGCACGTAGATGTCGTAGTCGCGCACGATCCGCGCCACGATGTCCGACGTCGACACGCCTGCAACAGTCAAGAGGCGACCAAAATCTAAATGCTTGTTATGTAGGTATGCCTAGAGATAGAAGGGGCCTGTTGACGGTTAATAAGGAAAAATCACATTTGATCTCGCCAATACACACGTTCTTCATCTTAATTTTCTGTTTAGATAAAATAAATAACTTATAGTACTCGTAAATTAAATTCATTTCATTTCAATGACAGTAGATAGATAAATCTGTTGGTTTGATCTTTGATGTATCTACGCCGCTCATGTCCCACCGTCGCGCTAGGTTTCGACATCCGCTATAACTTCCGTTTGAAAAATAACAGTATGCATGTGTTCTAAATAAAAAAATAAAAAGAACCGGAACCGAAGCGGATGTGTAAAACAAAACGGAGGTTCCGCAGAAACGGAAGCAGAAGCAGAGCTCCGTTACATCCCTGCTACTGCTACCAACCCTAATTTATGGTACGTATGGAAGACAGAGTGTGACTGACCTTCAGTGCGCTCGGTGGCGACGAACATGTCCTTGGCCTTAATCCAGGCGTAGGTGTCGTCGCAGTCCTCGGTGGTGTAGGGGATGTCGTCGTGCGCCACGAAGTCGATCTTGTGCTTCTCCATGAACGCCTCGTCGTACTCCCAAGGCGCGTCCCGCACCACCTGCGACACAAGCACACAACTCATTGTAGCAATCTACTTTGTATTTTTTGTACTGTTTTACATTTCCAGCAATATTTAGACAAATATGACAGGTTAGATCTACTGTTTTGTTTTAGGTCGAGACTTATGTTCACTATGGGCACACCTCGGACACTGGCGATCAAATATATGAAAGAGGCGCGTTCCTAGCACACAGTCTAAGCTCGTGTACGTGAACGAGTACTATGCTTGTATGAGTGACATATGACAGGTCGACTGTTCGCGTTTTTGACAGGCGGTAACTGTGAGGTAACCGAGAGGGGGCGGGCGGCACTTTCAGCGGGGAGCGGGAGTGGCCATACTGTACGATAGTACTCTTTATTATACTGTGCTATGGGTTAATCTTTGAAATGCAAATTGCACATCATAAAAATAATTATAGGCACTTTTAATATTATAATAATTAAAAGATTGTAAATGTTGTCTACTACATATCATGAAAGTTTCCTCAAGACAGCACGACCAAGTAAAATTCGAACTTGAGGTACAACAAGACAGAGGTCAAGCTAGTTGAACGATATCAACCACTAAAAATGTCACGTTTATTAGCTGTAGCGCAGCGCTCGCGGAAATTGCTACTGATAGCTATCGATGTGTATCGATGGCAGAACAATATTACAATGGCATGCGCATTTGTGTTCGTCACTGAGACTCACAATACTAAATGGGTGTCATATTTATTGGTCTTGTCTCATTCATATGTTTCCATTGTAGTTTGCACACAATAGTTAACAAACAACTTAAACACCCACCTGTTTTTTTTTATAGAAAAACAAAAACATAAAAATTTTAATTCTGCTGCTGCTGATAACTTTTCATGAGAATATGTTGATAAGAACTGTGAGTATTAGAGAAAAACGAAACAATTTTAGCAAGCCGAAAAAGACACCGTCGGTCGTTTAAAAATGAAATAATATTAAACATCATCGAGGTTTGATTTGAACCTGCGTGACATATCATTCAGTGTAATCTAAGTGACCTCGCTCT
The DNA here is from genome assembly GCF_023078275.1 of Leguminivora glycinivorella. Taxonomy (NCBI): domain Eukaryota; kingdom Metazoa; phylum Arthropoda; class Insecta; order Lepidoptera; family Tortricidae; genus Leguminivora; species Leguminivora glycinivorella. The sequence continues at coordinate 20,720,653 of NC_062998.1, forward strand.
ATAATAATTTTCCGGTCTATAAAATAATATTTGAAATGTCATTTTATCTCACTAGATAAGTAAAATGCTATTTCGCTCATTCGTTCTAAGCAACATGACCCTTGTTTCAGCTGTTAAGGTGAAAATGTAACTGTCAAAATCGATTTAGAAATTAATGAGATCAGGGGCGGCTCACTCCGCGATTCTATCACCGCGCTACAAGTACATGCCAGCGGCCGCGAGCTCGCGGCCTAATCGGGGGTGGCGCGCGTTCTCACGGAACGCACATTTGCACTTTCTAATGTTACTTTACGTCGCGAGTTTTTTTTAAGGTTCATATGGGATGTCCGCGTGTGGAATGGCTAATAATGCTTAGTTAAATAGATATCATGAAGAAAATAAATACCATAGGACATTTTTAAACAGATCTACTACTGATTAACTCCCCCGAAAAGATTCAATAAGGCTTGTGATGTTGGAACTCAAACAAAAATATATAAAAATATATATATACCTAGAAAATACCCAAGACTTGAATATAATATTATAACATTTTACCTGAGTATTAATTCGTTTTAGTCCATAGGCAACCCTATCGCCGGGCGCCGAACACGTGCGGCTCGTTTCTTTGTGAGAATTTTGTAGGCATTTAAAAAGGCGGCATGTCGTGAACATCAAAGCAGTGGGCCTTCTGTACTTGTACTATTATATATTCTGTGATGAGATTTGAATTTTCAACATCTCTCAATTTACATCAGTCAAAATGCCATTGACTTCGCAATTTCAGTTAGTTATCTTTTAATGAGGAGTCACACTTAAAGCTCGGCCACACATGCGCGTTTTGATAGCGTAGGCGGAGCGCAACGATAGCGGTGCGCCGGACGAACGCTGGCGTTGCGCCCAGCAGACGCCGGCGGGAACTAACGAGCGCGGATTGCGAGCGGAATGCGCGCGCATTGCGAACGGAACGCCAGTGTTCCGCCGGCGCACCGCTATCATTGCGCTCAGCTAACGCTACGCTATCAAAACGCTTTATGTGTGGCGGAGGCTTTAACGATTAGGACAGATGTCGCCACTACAATCGCTGTTGTGTGCGACTTACAAGATAGAATTAGGAACAGTGTATTAAGAGATACGTGTCAACTGAGCAAATGGGACATGGCACTTAGTGCCAGAAATTGGGAAAGTTACGTTGAGATGCTTTGAACACGTAGAATGAATGAAAGAAGACTAACAAAGAGAGTGTATAAAATGGTGGAACTGGGGGAAGTGGAACTGGGAATTGGAAAAAGAAGACCTCGGCGGGCATTCGGTGGTCTAATCGGAAGAAGAAATCAAGAAAAAGGGCCAGAAGTAAATAAATAAATCGGCAAGCATAGTGGCAAGTCCAAAGTCTCTGCCTAGCTCTCCGGGAACAGGCGTGACAGAGTCCGAATAAAGAACCGGTGTTACCTCGTCGACGTAGCGGCAGTGGCGGACTGCCTCGTAGCGCTCGTCCTCCGTCATGACCGTGCGGCCCTTGCGGCTGTGCGTCAGCTGGTCGTTGCACACTGCAACACACACCACCATCGCATTACTACTCATCACAACACACACAGACATTCCATAAAATCATATCCAAAAGTCAGAAATGGGCTCACTGTGGCTATCTTCATAAAGTCATTCGTGACAAGAATTTTATGAGCGGGTTGGTAATGTTGGTACCGAATCAAGTTCGCTGAAGATATTGACGTTTAAGTACTTTAGTTTTCGCAGCCTACATTGATTTTGCTCTCGGTTTAGCTACCTCGCGCATCTCTGGATGAAAACCAGTTATAGGTACACTGCAAATTACATATGACCTTCGCAAAAAAAGGAGATTACCGGACATAAACACCAGATCTTTGATCCAAACATCATTGTTTAAAGGATTACAGTATATTATTTGTACTATCTACAGTGTCTACTCATGATATCGGCTGACGCCAGGTGGTAAAGGGTGGTGAAGATAATTGTGTGAATTGATACCCAAATTCTCATACCTGCCTCAGGGGCATAATCATTATATATTATGCCCAATGAAATGAATTTACGACAAATTGATATTATTCTTCGTAAAGTATTAATTTACCTAAAATTAAAATTTTGAAAAAACCCCCTACCGCGACATAGTATGTAGACCGATTTTCATGAAACATGGCTAAATCAGTTCATCCGTTCGGGAACACACAGACAGACACACACACAGACAGACAGACAGACAAACAGACAGACAGACAAACACTCAGCTTTCACCCCTTCGATTTTGCGTCGGGGGTTAAAAACTAGAATTGAGAGATCATGTGGTTTGAAAAACTACCTTTTAACTATTTGCATGATCTGAGCCACAGGGTAACTTATGTTTTATGTTATGAGCTATTAGTATTGTAGACACTACACTAACCTCCGACGATCAGGTATACGTTGGGAAATACTGCCTTGGCCTGCTGCAGCTGGCGCGCGTGGCCCTGGTGGAACACGTCGTAGATGCCGTCGGAGTAGACGCGCACGCGGCGGCCCGCCGTGCCCGCCGCCGCCGCCGCGCGCGACACGCGCCCGTACGTGCAGCGCTCGCGCTCCGCCACCGCCATCGGGTCCGTGCTGAACGGCGCCGCCAACCTCAGTGACTGCAACAAACACATATCTACCAACTGTTACATTCTTATTCATGTCACCATTTCCTCCATTTGGTGGCACTACTGCTCTGCTGTCACCTTATAGGTAGTGTAACTTCAACATTTCTACTTTCGCGTATCCTTGCACCACTAATCAACAATTCAAAGGTTGAACTTTGGCAAAATAAAATTAGATTTATTTATTATTTAGTTAAAGTTTATTTTTAGGTTTAGTTTATAATATGATATTTTACTTTCATATGAATATGACTAAATAATAAGTTGTGTTCAAAATTGTACTAGAAAACTGAGAAAAATCTAAAAGTCAGACTGGATTCACCTTAACTTTTAAGACCCAGTAGGAAGTAGTATTTACGTAATGTCATGTTTCAATATCCTTATTTTAATTTTAAGACCGAAGTCTGTAGGTACTAGGTAGGTAGTACCTAATACCTTTTTCATCACACTCGCACACCTACTTATCTAAATGTGCACTGTGCAGCTGCACACAGGCGGGGCGGGGTTATGAAATTTCAACTATTATAATTAACTTTTACCTATATCGTTTTTCACTTTTTTTCTGTTGTAAATGTGATGAATATGTAGTATAAATACTTGGGCCGTAAAAATATTGCAAACTCTCGTTTGAAATATTTACATAATTTTAGCCCAACGACTTTGCATAATGCACTAATCAATTCAAAAATAAATCCAGCAAAGTATTAATAACGGAAAAGACTTCTATATGTATAGTTATGTATGTCACATCTCGGACACTGGCGATCAAATATATGAAGGAGGCGCGTTCCTAGCACACAGTCTAAGCTCGTGTAGGTGAACGCGTACCATGCTTGTATGAGTGAGATATGACAGGTCGACTGTTCGCGTTTTTTACAGGCGGTAACTGTGAGGTAATCGAGAGCGGGTGGGCGGCACTTTCAGCGGGGAGCGGGAGTGGCCATACTGTACGATAGTACTCTTTATTATACTGTGGTTATGTTGACTAATTGTTTGTGTTCTTTGGAATCTTAAATGAGTTCAGAAGCATTAAGCGATAAGCTAAGTCCAGTCACCCCACATAGTCGAGAAACCGAAAAACGCGTAACACTACACTAAATACAATGGGTCGGCTTGTCATGTGCTGTGTCAAGGTTCAGCTCTGCGAGCACCGGCGCGGCGCAGCGTCGGCCGCCGGCCGCCGGGTGCGATAATAAAGTGGCGCGATGTGACGTAATGCCGCGCTCGTCTTACTCAAATCATAAGGAACATCCAACACGCATAGTACCTAGTTATAATAACGGATTACCTATCTTAATTACTCCTAACTTAATTAAAGCGTTCTCCTCGTGTAAATGTACATAATAGCTTTGAGTTACGGTAATTAGGTGGCAATTTACATGGCTAGAATAGAAATAATTTTAAACAGTCTTGACCTAGAACGAGTTTCTAAAAACGTATTAGCGGTAAGCTATTTGAACGGGTCTACTGACACTCTCGACTGCTTAATTGTCGTCACAAACTGACAGTGAGTTAACTTTTTGTTAACAAACTGTCACTCATTTGGATCCCAATTTCTGGTATTGCCCAAATATACATATCGTCACTACTTTTAAAAAAACTCGTATCTTCGTCTGTCAATGAAAAGAAAATTGTAGTAAGTATGTATGGAATGCATATAGACTTACTGCGTTTTAACTTTGAGGAGCAGCGTGAGATACGAGATTTTTTCAAAGTAGTGACGATATACTTAATTTTGTTCCTTGTGGCAGTTGTGGCCCTATTTCACATCACCTATGAGGAAATAATTATTAGAAATTAACCTAAAAAATGTATACAGAAAAGTTAAGGTTCACTTTGAGCCATCCTAGCGGGGAAGAAAAAATCCTTTTCGAATAGGTGATATAGAAAATAAAAATAATTAAGAAACGAATTCTACATTACGATTTGAAAGAACATATATATTTGATTTCATTTAAAAAAGAAATCCTGAATGCGTTTAAAATATCGATCGTGTCACACACCACTAGGCCATGTTACATGCCTGCCACTAATTGATTTTCCAACGTAGCCTTGGAGTTAAAGTACCTAAAACTAGAAGCCATTCTAATAATTATAAAAGCCACTAACCAGCATGTCACGCCCGACTTGAGTTTCCTATTACAGCTACTGTATGTACAATAACATAATGGTTAGCTCAGCGATCTAAATATTTTCGCTCAGCAAACGTGAAACATGTAAATATGAATAGAATAGAATAAGTATAAAACATTTATTCTGCCAACACATCATCAAAATTAGCAATTACAAAAGGAAAAACAATACTGTAGAAATAGAGAAGAAACCATAGCGCGGAGTTGAATAAATATTCATTCCACACCCAATTAATGTTGCAATTAAATGCTTCGTTATTTACAGGGTCGTGCATAGATCTTTAAAACCCTACATAAAAGTCTATTCCCCAAAGCCAGCGCCCGCCGGCTTTCCGCGCATGTGCGCAGTATCGTAAAAACTGAAAACGCATTGTTTGGCTCTATATATAACCATGGCAACGCATTGTTATTTGTTGTTATAACGATACTGCGCGCGTGCGCAGAAAGGCTTTGGGCAGCTGAGCTGATAGTGCAAACCTTTGCGTCAAAATACGGGATAGTGTGAATTTTACGAAAGCTGTTCAAGAAAACTATTAAAAACTAAGCGCATAGTCGTAGAAAAAGTATTATATGCAACGGTGTTTAACTGAGTAAAAAAATACTCGTGGCGTCTTAATAACAATTTTCGGCTTCGCCTCAAATTGTTACCCACGCCACTCGTCTTTTTTGACCTCCTTTAAATACTATAATATAAGATAAATAACAATACGGCCGCCCCGACCCATAAGCCTATTCCAAGTTGCTATGTGAATTTTAAGTTACTTTACAGTACATTGTTTTGCTTTTTCCCACACTAGTGTACAATAGTATATTACGATACAAGTGCGTAAAAAAGGAAGTTCGAAACGAGTGGCGATAAATTAAAACACGACCAACACCATCTGTACTGAAAAGTATATTTACTTGCCATGACGAAATTTCAAAGCCGTATGTTCTGTAAAAAGTCGTAAGATACAGGCGCAAGAGGGAATTCGTAACTCGTACTAAACAACTATATGTACATATAAATATTCATAATTTATGAACAAGTTTTTGTATAACTTCTGGCTACTAGGTATATTGATCTACATAGATTTATAAAGCAATATTTACACGTTATTGATAATTTTCAATGTGCGTTGCTGAACACAGAAATATTTTACAACGATACACAATTACATTCATTACAGAACTTCCGAGAGTTCCGAGTCGTTAAATAACTTAGGCATTTCAATTTTATGAACCCTTATTGCCTGGGAGCGTACTTTTCGTGCCGATGACATCAATTTGACGTCACGCTCCATATAGGGTGATCACAAATTGTTTTATTGTTAATTATTAATCATTAGTCATCAATCATTTTAAGTTATGAATTTCTTTGCATGGTAATGAATGCAAGAAGGATGGTGTGCTTAGGGAATGCAATTACCGGTCGTTTTTCAAAACCGGTAATTTACCGACATAGCGTCGCAAAAACCGGTAAACCGGTAATTTCCCGGTTTTGATTTTATTTCATGAAAAATCAATATTTTCCGTCAAAATCGATAATTAAGTAGTTTTTTTAGTAGTGTTCATTAAACTACCACTTTCAAAAGACAAATATGATTAATGAAATCTTGAAAAAAGCAGGTTTTAAGACTTTGTTACAAAAAATAAATACATTTTAGATGCTAAATCTTACAATTAGCACTCATCTTCGATAAAATCATTCTTATATCCCACTAGAAACGTGCTGTGTTACACAGCAGGTTATGTCACATGCTGGACTGGCAGATCCCGCAAAAACAGGCAAGTTTCGTGAAGGGCAAAGGTGCAAACAGATCCTAAATATACGTCCATTGATAGAGATGGCTTATGAATTCAGTACTTCGATGATCCTCTGCTTCATCGACTATAGCAAAGCCTTTGACTGCATCGTTTTGTCATCAAGCATTTGGTAGCTTTCATTGAATTGAAATTCCGTTGAAAAAGGAAACTGAATTAGCAGAGAACCTTCGAGCCCTTTTACTTTTGTAAAAGGTGTTGATAAGATTACCCGTCACCTGCCTTCGGTGAATGTGTCATCAGAAGAGCCTGCGGAAGCTGGGAGGGAAGAATCATCATTGGTGCGCACCAAAATAACAAATCTTCGATAGGCAGATAACACCAATTTTCTGGCTGCCAATGAAGCGGAAATGGTTGACAGCACTGGTAAAATGGAACGCATCAGTCTCGAAACGCATCTCAAGATTAACCACAGTAAAAACCAAGCTCATGGTGGTGGATTGTGGTAGGTAGATACAACACACAGATGCTCTTAGGCCAGTAACAGTAGATGACTTCATATACTTCGGCGCAAACATCGACAATATCGGTTCTTCTGAAAAAAAAATCAGAATACGCATAGGAATGGCCAAAAGAGTCCTAGCTACAAGGATTATCTCCATTAGTCTTGGTTCCTGAGAACCGCATGTCTCTAGAAAAACCAAAACCGGATTGGTTTACGCTCTAGTCTTCTCCATTTTCATCTACGGAGCTGAGACTTGGAGTCTGAAAAAGGCTGCAACCGCATTGACGTTTTCGAGATGTGGTGCTAGATGAAGATTTTGCAAATACCCTGAATTGCCTTCCGTACAAATGTGTCTATCTTACGTGAATTGAAAATCAACACCAGGTTATCAACCATCTGTTTACGTAGAATTTTGGAGTTTTTGGAGGGAAAAAGGCCACAACCTTGAGCAACTAATCATTACTGGCAAGGTTGATGGCTAACGATCCAGAGGTCGCAAGATGGACAGATGAGATCCTTTCTATCCTCTACACCCAACTTCAGAACCGGAACAGAAAGTCAGAATAAAACTGATTATATTGGGACTTCACGACCCTCAGCAATGAAAATACCATGGCGAGGAGGAGGGGTCTTATCTTAAAAGCTAATCAAATATTTAAATAACAATGAGTGAATTAATGGTCTTATCCTTCATTCGGGGTCTAAATTTGGAGTTTATAAACCCAACTGTGGATAGTGAACTGATTATCCACAGTCCAAACTTGTTGGTTTTATAGAAATCAGGTATTTTTTATCTTGGAACCGACTATGCAGGCACGCACAGTGCAGGCAACAATGCACGGACTCTAGCCGCTGCAAGAGCTCATGCCTGATGATGGATCTATATACTCTCCATATGCCACGAAACATGTCGGCAGACATATTGTACTTAGGTACGTTTGAAACGACAACCAGTCATCCCTCTCGCGCGTATTGACTGTCGACGTATTACAGTGGGTAAGATATAAGGATATAACAGACATGTTTTCAATACCACAATATATAAAAATAAACGTTTTCATGTAGAAAACGAATTCTTACTAAATAAAGTGATTACCAGAAGTACCTACAAGTGTTTATTTACGAAGAAACAGCGACAGAAGTGCTTTTTGTAGTAATTTTTAAGTAAATTTAAATTTCGGTAAAAAACCGGTTTTTGAGTATATTTACCGGTAATTTACCGAACCCAAATTTGGCAAAATTACCGGGAAACCGGTAAACCGGTTTACCGGTTTGCATTCCCTAGGTGTGCTTTACGTTAGAGAGAAATTCTCTTTTCTACGTATTTATTGTAATGTGTTGTTAACAATACTATTTAATTAAATTTATTTATAAAAACAAATCAAATAATTTTATTCACGTTTCACATTTCAAGTAGGTATTATTTATGCCACATGTAAATGGATTACTGTTTTTGAAGTAATTTGTATACGATTAAAATGATTGACGACTAATGATTAATAATTTACAATAAAATTATTTGGGTTCAGCCTATACGGAGCGTGACGTCAGATTAATGTCATCGGCATGAAAAGTACGCTCCCTGCTTATTGCCTACATATAATTCAGAATAATGACCAAATAAAGTTCTCCAAATCGACTTTTACAACTCTGATCTGATCGTTCTCAAACATACATACATACATACATACAATCACGCCTGTATCCCATATAGGGGTAGGCAGAACACATGAAACTACTAAAGTTTCAGTGCCACTCTTGGCAAATAAGGGGTTGAAAGAAACACTGCCTACGCCACAATTTAACCCATATCCCATAGTCGCCATACACATAACATAGTAAGTACATATTTTAAAGTTAAATTATAATTATGTACGTCAACGGTGAGTTGTGACGTCAACATAAGCCCTGCCTGAGCAAGCTTGACGACCGCGCTTCAGCAAACAACCTCGCACTCGCACTGCCTCCTGCAGACACATCATTTACATGTGATAGCGAACGGCAATATTTTTTTTTTACTCACAGTTGTCGTATCGAAGCGGATGTTATACAATTGCATGAAGAATAATTATATTTGTAAGAATTTTCAAGGCACTCTAGTGTAAGGAAACAATCCAATGTGATTACAGTCAATGACAGATCAAGAGGGAATGAAGAAATAGTTTATAATTTGATTACTTAAGATTTACATTTCTAGAAAGTTTTATTCTTGAATTTGGAACTATGGCTTATAGGTGGCTCTTGGGGGATATTCTTTATAATTCCCGAAAGTGAAAAAATAGAAGGAGGTTTGGGATAGAAAAACAATAAGATACAAAAATACCTACCTATTATATATATTTATATTCGTTTAATATATACAGTATGTAAACCAACGAAAACCATTTACTGAAGCCTGTTAATATTTAAGTTACACAGAGCAACTTTTACTATGGGACCAACACCCAAAACGCGAAATAAAAATTTACTCTCCCATAGGAAATACTTACTATAAAATAAAACTACCTATGAAACTGTCAGAAGATATTTTCGTGATTTCGGGGTTGATCCCATAGTAAAAGTTTCTCAGTATCACCTGGACATTTACGGGTTACAGTAAATGGTTTTCGTTAGTTTACATACTGTATACATATTATACATATATTTCAAATGTACAGGAGTAAGTATATTAGATACTGAGTTACTGACATAGGTATTTATTATTTGTAACTCTGGATTACCTTATTGAGATTTGGGGGAGCGCAACGAAGTCGACTCTTAAAGATAAGATAAGATAAGATAAGATAAGATAAGATAATCATTTATTGCAAACCATGGTATACAAAGTTCTTTACATAGGTCTCCAAATCACGCAAAACAAAATAGTCAAAACACTGTTTCATTATGATTATCTCACTCCAACAAATAAAATATATTCTGAAACAAAGCTTATGAGCGTTCATCAGTTATATATATACAAAATATGCATACTTATAAAAAAAATACTAACCAAAAGTATACGTACTCAACTAACTTTCGTCACAAACAGAGAAAAAGGCAAACGAATTCTTCGAAATGCTGATAACTTATATCTGCCACCACCGCGCACAAAAAAAATTTGGTAATAAAAACATCACTTATGAAGGAGCACGTATTTTCAATAATTTACCAAAAACAGTAAAGGAAGCAACTACTCTGTTTAGTTTCAAAAAGAAACTCAAAGACCACATCATTCAAAATATTCCAGTTGCCTGAATACGGACCTGTACTGCGCACAACATGTGTTGTCGAGCATCAGTTGCGACCAGAGGAATGCGTTCAATTATCATTCTACCTGACTTTTAGAGTCATAAACACCTACTGTAGTCTAATATTACAATTGTTTTTTTACATTGTGTAAATTATGATTTATGAACTTTGAATTTTATCATTAAGAAATGTGAACCTTGCTGCCTACTAGTGAATTAACTAAGTTATGTATCTAATACTCATTAAGTGAAATGTAAAATTTCTTATGAGATAATAAATTTCTTTAACCCGAACTCTCCGTGTCCGATGGATGAGTGAAAGATGAATTATTTAGCGTGGATACAATTTTTATTTTAAGTAAAAGTTAGCTGCCTAATTACATTTCTTATGTCCTATACTCACAACCGTTAAGATATTCGCCCGTATTAGCTTTACACACTGTTTATTCTGTTTTAATGTATATTTTAAAATTTCGTGGAAAATGCTGCAAAAAGCAATCGTAATGTGTTAAGGCAAGACGTAGGCATGCAGTCACAAAACGAATGTAGTCCTAGCACAAAACTCGCATGTTTTGGGTCCAGAAAGGAATTCTATCTCATGCCAAAAGAACGGGTCGTCTGCAGAACTTTCCAAGCAGCCATCGTTTATTGTGTACACACTTCAACGTGTTAGTGGACACACTTTCACTCAGAGCAGTAGACAAATGAGTCAATGTTTGACGTTGTCTAGTCACCGGAGGAGTGACTAAATAGATCACAGCAAGAACTTCAAAACAAATATGATCCGTTTGAGGAAACTGAATGCAGAAAAATGGGATATTATTCTCAATACCTATTAAAGGCGTATGTACCGTTCTCTAGCGATCTATGTTATGGACATAGGACGTTAGTATCAATGGAGGACGGGTCCGGTCCTAACTAGTCTAGCAGATGTAGAGCGAGGGGGACTCACGGGAAGGTCTGTGGGTGCGGGCGGCTGCGGGTGCTTGAGCAGGCCGTTGAGGCGCGGCTCGGGGCCGGCGCCGCGCCGCGCGCTCAGCGTCGTCGTGGTCGTCACCGACATCTCGCCGACTCCTCTGCTTCCTCCGGTCTAACTAATCTCACTGACGACACTCTAATCCTTGTGAGACTACTCGCAACTATCTCATCGCTTTGTAGACCGGGAGCGAAAGTTCCCCTTGCAAATTATAATTATGGATAGATCCGCACTTTCATAAAATTATGATAATATTTTTCACACATTCTAATAATCCAAAGATGTTAATTTAGGGATTTACCCGCATATTTATATGTTTACTAAAAGTATGTTTAGCCACGGTTAAAATTGCACCAAGAATGTGCAGACGAGTATCGCGGATACAACTCTTTTATTCCATTTGGTCGACTAGTCACTAGTGGAGAGACGTGGAGTGAGTGGGTTGTGTAAGCGCGGAATGATAAATATAATATTCGTTGATTGTAAGGTTAGCGCGAGCGCGCGGCAGCGGCAGCGGGGCATCCGCCGGGGTCTGCGGCGCGGCGCGCGGGGCGGCGCCGGTGGCGCGACGTCGACGTGGAGGCTCACCAGACACGCGTCGCGCCACGACACGAGTTGTTCCGAAGAGGACTCGAGCGCCCGGACGTCAACATCGCTGCGATTCTATCATAACTTTATAAATACATATCCCGCTTTCATCATAAAATAATCAATCAACTACCTATTGGATGGATAAATCCTATAATCAGTGATAACAGAAAATACTCAAATAAAAAAAATCTCGTATTATTTTGTACGAAATTATTATAAAAGAGCAATTGAATTTTAAGTTGGATACTGTGGACATGGTCAATAAGTATAGTTATTTTGCAAACTTGGATAGATAGATAGATAGATAGATCTTTATTTGCATTCCAATATGTTACATGGGCATAAGTATACATAATGGACCCTGGAAAGGGTGTAGCAAAACATTGTTTACAACATCTTACATTACTAGAAATAACGATAAATTTTACAAATTGTTCGAATATATTATTTTAGTGAAAGTAACATCAATAGTTTGTCTACTTATTATTATCATTTATCTACTTAATTATTTAAATATTTAGGGGACAAATTACACATTATTATCCTCCATAAATTCAGCAATAAGTCATACATTTATTAACAAATTGTCATTCATGTTTCTTTAATACAATTTCGTCATCCATAGGTACATGTCTTCTACGCCCCCAATCTCCTCTATCCTCTCTCTCGTATTCGTACGTCTACCCCCGGCGCCCCTAATCTTCTCTACTCTATCCTATCTCACACAATATGTATAGACATCTTACTAGTTATGAAAAAAAACTTCACTTTTAGATGGAAGCAAGCTGCGTTTGCATGGTGATAGTAGACAATTAGACATCATAGTAAACGATTTTTTCAGAGGATATCAAAATTTCATCCCTTATGGCCGCTGATCACATGGGGCCAACGGTTGGACCAACCCTTGGTGGAACCCCTTGGCCAAGATAAGAGTCGCTGTTTACACATTGCTGAGCCAATCACTTGGCATTGGCCCTTCATAAAAGATGGACGTAGAATGGAAAAGGTGAATGAACTAATTATCTAGATTAGTTCATTCACGTTGTCAGCAAAATTTAATGAATAAATAATAACATCATGATAAAATTAAATTATCTGAAATATTAACAATTTTTTGAATATTCTGATAAGCGCCTTTTTCTTTTTTAGCCAATACATTAAACATTTGCAAGGGTATTTTATTTCCTAATATCAACACTATTATTGGTATAGATAATCTTATTATTTTCGTAAATCTTTCACTACTGTCCTCTCTGACGGCTGACGACAAACTGAATGAGGCGCCACCGTGTGAACGCAGTTGGCCATTGGCGCCAAGATCCTTTGATGTGTGGACAAAAAACCGACACCAGTCGGTTGGCCGGCCAGCGCTAGCGCCAACTGCCAACATACGGTTAAGTAGCCCTCTACACGCTTGGCCAAGGGGTTCCACCAAGGGTTGGTCCAACCGTTGGCCCCATGCGTACAGCGGCCATTAGGAAGCCGAGCGTAGCGAGGTGTTTTATGAAAACATATTTTTTACAGATCGTCCGATTTTGACAAAACGTATCAAAAGAGAAATAGTATTGTTTTATGTAACTTAAAAAAAAAACTATTAAGTAAAAGTAAGAAAAAAAAAGTTAATTTACGTATCCCATTGAATAACTTCAAATAATGATGGTCAAAGCAAAATGCAGCTTTTGGGGATAAATCCTCCATAACAAGTATGAATAATACACAATGACCCAATAACAATCAGTTCGCCGGCGTTACCGAATTTGTAGTGTCATTCCCATGGTACAGCTACAGATGCACTACATTAGTTTTGGGGAGGAAATATCTGAGTTACCTACCATAGAAAACACTTCTGAAATAATCTTACAAGTTAGTAGTTTAATCTCTTTCCGACTCCATCAGCTGATCAACAGATAAATGTCCTAGGTACCATGAACGCAACTCATTTCATATGAAATTACTCTCGTCGGACCATAGGTCTCGGTGTAGGTAATCGGCAAACACAAAAGAGCCTTGATGATCATACCGTCGAATTTAAAGCATGGCAGACCTACGCTATATTATGCGAACCACGATTTTGAGACTATACGCACCTACCTAAATAAGTAGGCACAATTCATGAATCGGCTGAGCTTATGACCGTTGCGAAGCTGACTATAATGCATTAGGTACTTATCGCTGCAAATAAGAAATATCCACTTAAACTCAGTATTTTAAATGCAACACCGGAAAGATAACATTGTATAGTACATACATTTTGTAATAGGTACTTCCTAAGGTTAAGTTCATTTCAGGTTTTCTCTATTGTGTTTTATTCAACATGAAATTATGAACATACAACCTACTACGAATATCGTTTGCAATACCTTTAGAGGATACGGTAGCGAAAATGCTAAAATGGAAAGGAGCCCCCCTTTCAACTTGGGATATTTAGTTAAATATACAAGTGTTATTAACTAGATTTATCGAAAAAAATTGTCCATTAAGAACAACTCAGTCAAAAGATATTTCAAAAAAATCTTTAAAATCGAGGTTCCGCTCTCGACTCTTTCCTCTTTCAAAACTTAAGGCTGCTTTCAAAAAAAACGTCAAAAGAATGTAAAATTGATAGTTTTAGTCGGTGAAATACTACACTTTCCGTTATCCAATAGATTTATTTAATTCAAGTTCCAGTTAGAGCATCTTATTATCTTGATTTTTATAAGACTGGATTTTTGAAAACTAACTCATTAAATTAATTATGAATTTTTCTCTAATGCACGTTTAGAAAAACGCACCTACAGAGCTGAATCAGTCGATCTTATTTGTAAAATTTGGACAATTTTGAATATTAAAACGGGTAAATTTATAATTCGTATATCCTGTACCATAATCATTTCAGACTAGATTTTTATTTTAAGTTTTTGAAAAAGAGTAAACTAGCCTAAGGCGAATTCATTTTTTTTCAGAAATGACCTAAAATTAAGTGACAATTTCTTTGAAAATCTACATCACATCGAAGTAAGTTTTGTACTAAATTAATCTGCAACGTTTACTTAAATTGCTGTTATGCCTTAGTGATTATAAATTGCTATTATTGATTTTTGCCAATTTTTTGAAAACGAGCCTTCACCGGTACAATTATTACCACTTTTGGACATTTTCTCATATTTTGTTAGACCAAGTAGAAAAAGTCCTATAATGTGATATATATTTATAAACTACTCGCAAAGCCCTTTAATTTGATACCACACACGGTATGATCAAGCGCTCGGTTGCGATTTCACTATTTTTAACACGAAAGCCCTCTTAATCAATCAGAACGAAATTTGAGAATCTGAATAACAATGAAATAATCTATGTCGGACCTTTTAGCTTTTCTGGTTAATTGTTACCAATCTTGAGTATCACACCTTTTTTTGCGCCACAATGAAAAAGGCCGTTTTTGGAAATTTTTGATTGGCTCTAGAGTCTTTAAAAAGCAGAATATCAAAAAAATCAAAACGGTCAGACACAGATAAAAATAATAACAATTTGTGTTGAAAAAATCATTGCTCTATCTTCAAAAACCAGAGAGGAAATAGTCGAGAGCGTTTGAATGGAGAATTGACCCCTACCCTACTGTATCGTCTTCGACTTCTTACATATTTTAATGGTCCTCGAAAACGTTTTTACCTTGGTGTTGCAAACCGTTTACAACTTGAGTGGCCTACCGTTGCTGACGCTATATAACTAAATTACTGCACTAAATCACATCACCATTTTATTTGTACACCGATTTGAAGATTTAGCAAAGTATTTAATATAGTTTTCCCCTCACTAGCTCGGAAACACGTGTTTTGTCCTTTAATACCAGCGGGTAAAAACGCATTTTATCCACCAGTCGCAAGTAATTTGACCTTGAATAAAATTAAATTAACTGCTTTAAAATTGATAAAAGTAGGTGAATCTAGTAATAAAGATGATTTACCACCTGTGGAACTACTGGAAGCAGTGATAAACGCATTTTTTGCATTGTATTTTCCTCGCTATACTGAGGGGAAAAGTTTTGTGTTACACTCGGGTGCAAATGTATTTTACTTCTCGTGTGTTAAAAAACTCGCAAGTTCAGGATTCTATTCTCGAACCACTCGCTTCGCTCGTGGTTCAACTATAGAAACATTCACTTGCTCGTTTTTCAATTCCACACTCGGCGTTAAAATACAACTTTGCCCCCTTGTATAACAAATAACTATTAATTACCCCAGACAAAATATAACACTATGAAGGCATAATCTACATAGCTAGTACATCTTTTTTATCTTTGAATGCTTAAGTAAACACAGAATGATATACAACTAGACCTCTCGCATAACGCCTCAACCTACCTACCTACTAAGTATTCGAATAGTAAGCACTTTTTGGAGTTACTAAACAGTAAGCTTGTAGTAGTTGTATTTAGTACATAGGTAAACAAGTAAGAGTCCATGGTCATTTCCATTTTTTGCAGCAACACTTGCAACTAGTACGTTTTGGTGAGTGTTTCCGCATAATTGAGACATTGCATTTTTTTTAATTTAGACATTACACAAAAGTGTTAATTAACAATCACTGGTTTTGACATTGAAAATGTTTATAAGGCGGTTTTCGGGGGTAATTCAGCTATATTTCTAAAAGTTAAGAATATGTTGTGAACTAAATGATAAATATATAAAACTAGCTTTTGCCAGCGGCTTCGCTCGCGTTAGAAAGAGACAAAAAGTAGCTTATGTCACTCCATCCCTTGAACTCTCTCCACCTAAAAAATTACGTCAATTCGTCGCTCCATTTTGCCGTGAAAGACGGACACACAAACAGACACACACACTTTCCTATTTATAATATTAGGATAGATTAAACACGACACGAAAGAAAGTGGTATTATGAGGATATGGAAGAGCTATAATATGGAACTTTTTTTGTGAAACACCGTTATGAACCTCATATGTCGAATAAAAACTAAAACAAATAAAAAATCATATCGCTGAATTTATTACCTTATTGTTATAAATGTTGTTATCCAGATGCATTGTTTTTAAAATATGATATACCTACTCATATCGAATTTTGTTGTATGTTTAGTACTCGGAGGAAATAGAACTGGAGTAGCCTTTCAGTTACTTACCCCTCTGCCCAAAAACTTGAACAAATGTTCAGAAAGTCACGTAAATACAATTTCACAATCGATTTATGGCAAGAATATTATATACCATGGATATTGCGTGCCGAACATTACGTTGAAGCCAGAAAATTTGACCTTGAATTACGTCACGCCGGTCTTGCATCTCTTTCTTTAGGATGTCCATGATTAAGCATACATTAGGGATATCCCGCGGAATTTGACGTATTACGTTTATACGACTGATTAATTTTGTAACTTATTAAATTCAAATCCGATCAATCGTTTTATCACGAAAGTGAACATCCATCCTCACAAACTCAAAAAGTAAGGTACATTAGGGCAATTCCGAAAGTCGTCTAATTAGGAAAGTCGCATAGAAATCACCATTATTTCCGTCATATCAAGATTCCCCTTTCGGAATTATCTGAACATTTCTGTCATTCGGAATTACTCTAATGCACCTTACTAATTTGTCAACCGCCAATAAGGTCCATTTCTATATCACTCTGCAGTTACTTTGCCTTACGCCACAAAATACGGTACAGTTTTTACCAGTGGTAAACTACTGGGATTTTTTTTTCAGAACCGTTCCAGAATAAGAGCGTGGTGAGTATTGCAACACGAGGCTTAAAATATAACTTTTCTTTTACTGACACCTGTATTTATTAAAAAATGTTTCAGTCACTTTAAACTATCACAATAATATTTTGGTAGTAACTACTGGGAAAACTAATCCCAGTAGCTATCAACCCCCGGTGTGGTAATTAACAATGTGGGGAAAATCCCAGTAGTTAGGACAGGTAAAAACTTGGTGGTAACTAGTGGGAATAGCCACAAAAATATAAGGGAAGTATTTGTCAATGGGGAAATAATGAAATACTAGGACGTTTTAAAACAGTATCTTTATTTTTAAGCGCCGCCCCAAATCTCAAGGAAGGTGGTTCTCAATTCGTACGTATTTCAATTCTCTTCGCATGTATATATATATATATATATATGTATCTCAATTTAATGTTTATGCCACGATATCTCCGTCGTATCTTCAGGCTTAAAGTGCAAATCTGCAAATTGTCGAACGCTCTGAAACATTTCCTTTTATCGGTACAATCGACAGCCAACGCTGCCTCCTTCCTTCATCTTTTGGAACACTGAAAAGTTTAATATTATTCATGTTAATTGTAAAGACATAAACAATAAAGTTGGTATTATTATACTGTGATATGAACTATGAACATAGAAACCGTACCAAGTTGATAGATTTAGCTCCATTCAATAAGAGTAAATACCATGCAAGAAAAAGATTGGTCACCCTAGTCGTAAAACCACACATAGCATTATTTTTCTTTAAAGGTCATATTTATCGTTCTAAACCTATTCGTGGGAATTTTGATATAATTTGAGACAATGAAAACAATATAATGATAAGAACTAACCAAGATTACAAGCAAAATAGCAGAAAATTTATTGCCAGCGAGGTTTATGAACATTTTGGTAAAATAAGTACTTACTTGTGAAATTTTACGTCGGATTTCGGTTTCCATTTACTTCCACAATGGTTCACTATGCAATACATAGCGCAGAACTTAAGTAAATCGTCGAAAAACGTTTATTTCGCAAAATAAATATCTGAATCGGTGAATGACTTTTGACAATTCTGACATATCGGGCATATTTTTTTATTATTAGTGTTCCCATAGTACGCAGGAGGTAAATACCGGAGAAATAAGGTTTTTGATTGAGTTTTTTTTCGTATAATACAAAGAAAAGTAAGTCAATTTGATTGAAGAATGTTTTATACGTTTTTTTTAGTAACTAATCTGGCAATACATCACAGTGTCGGAAAGAGATAGAACATAGGAGTAAAGGTGAATGAACCTGGCTTCAACTCATTGGTCGGCACGCAAAATCCATGGTATATAATATTCTTGATTTATGGTCATTCACAAAATCGCTTCTCCACGGATCACTGGTAATTAAATATGCCCGAATATGCCATGAGCACGTGTAATAAACACTCAGCCACCTCAAGCTTATAAAAATAAAGTATAAAGTTCCATATGTACGCAATTTTAGTATTTTTTTGTTGTTCTTATAAATTTTAGATAAAAATATTTTTGTCATATGTCAGATTAATGACATTTATCCAATCACGTAGAATCGATTTATAACTCGTTTGCAAATAATAATAGTACATTGTGCAACAAGGGGAGGAAGTTGAATATTACTAACGAGAGTAAGTTAAATCGCGACGGCTTGCCGGAGCGATTTAAAGACTCGAGTTAGTAATATTCATACTCCCCGAGTTACACACAATGTTTTTCATCACATTTGAGAGAAAAATACAGAGGAAACAGTCATAAGGCAAAACCTTCAACCGGCGGCGTTGCGACTTGCGACCAGTAGTGTATCTTGATCTAAATTAGATTATTCATATTAAATCCATTGTTTTTGGTAACAAACACTTTTTGAACGAAAACAAACACGAAAATACTGCATATAAATTAAATGCAACGTTCATAAAAGCATATAAATCATAATAATTGAACTAAAATTGTACTTAATTTTATGTTGTACTCTCCGTTGCTAGGCAACGGTGGGTGCCTCGCGTACGCCCGCGGTCAAGCGCGAGTAGAGAGTAATTGTCAGATTGTAAATTATAACAATTTATCTGAGTCAAATTTTACGAAATAAATGCAAAACACACTGAAATAATTGTAAAACATAAATAAAATGCATTTTTCATACCGTATAATATATTTTATAGCTTAATAGTCAAATTTTTGTTGTGCAATAAAAATCCTTGGCAGATTGAAACATCCTTTGCCTGAAGTATTGTACGGATTGTATTAATTTTTAAAACTAAATCCATTATTCCCTTGGGAATAAAATAGTACATTATGCTTCAGTACACGTAGACGTAATGATACCTTTAAACAGCAAATGTGATGAAAATACTTTTTCGAACGGGACGTACGATAGAGTTTTTATTTACGAGGCTTGATTTTAATATTATGTAAGAATCAACTTAATTGTAATTATAATAGAGTTTATAATAATATTGACGAGGATGATATGCCATTTATGTTTGAGTGCATCCTATTGAGCATGTGTTGTTTTTTTTGTCAAAATGTGCGTGTGTACTGACACGTATTTTTGGGATGTGTTACTTCCTCACTCCCCGCGAAATTCGGCAGACTTTTTTAGAAGCAAATGCAACACGAAGGCGCCTCCAGTTTATTTTTCCTCCGAGGTTTAGTAGTTTAAACTCAAATAATAAACAGCCGTATAGGGGTAGTAGTAACACTAGTAACTAAGGCTTCATATATTTAATTATCATTTGTTAGTCGTATACCTCGAAATCAAAAAATCCTTGTAGCTTTTCACCTATTCGCGTTTTGCCGCGATGGCGTATTTTGTTGTAGCGTGTAATATCGATAGTATATTTTGTTACTCGCATATATGTATTTTCAATAGATTTTTACAACAGTAGCAGATTTTAATGTAGCGTTTATCACTAATGGCCTATTCAGTTAGCCGCAAATATTTTTAGTCGCATTTTACCTAGGTCTCATACTATTGTATTAATGGTTTAAAAAAAAGGCTATATCACTGGGATATAATACGTGGTCAAATGGACATATATCAACATCAACATTTGCATTAGTAATATAATATTTTATTAGTAATATCAGTGATATGCACAACGAGGTTATATAACCAGGAGAAAACCTACAAATGCGAAATCCATTTGCAAAACAAAACTATAGAACTAAAGTGTTAAAAAAAAGGAAATATCACAATATCTAATAACGCATTACAAACAAATATCTATTGAGGTGAAAAGCGACTACAGTGAAAAAAGGCAGGATAATAAATATACTATGAATTTTATACGGTGTCCTGCCGTTTCGCCAAAAAACGTTTCGTCAAATTTCATTTCCCAATAATCATTTCGCAATAGTTTCATTTCCCAAAGTATTGTTTGGCAAAGGTATGTTTCGCAATGAATTTGTTTGGTCAAATTATCATTTGGCACAATTTTACTTAGTCAAATTTTATTTAGACAAAACTTTATTTCGCAAACGTTTTTAATGGCAAAACTTATATCCCAAAAACATGTTTGGTCAAAATTTCACATCGCAAATTTCCAAATTATTTAGGCATTTGCATTTTCATTTCTACGGGATTAATTTAATTTGCCGAAGATTTTTTTGCCAAATTTAACTTAAAATTGTCAAATGATAATTTCAGTTTTATTCCCAAGGCTTCAGTTGGACAAGAAAAGTTTGCTCAACTTTATTTTTGTCAAATTAATTACTGGACAAAATTATTTTGTCAACCACTTTTTTGTCAAAAAATGTTTCTACAAATTACACCATGCAAAACCACGTTTGACAATAAATATTACAAGGCATAAATGTAATGTAATCATTTTATTAGTATTGTAACAGAAAACTCGTGTGCGACAGGATCAGTTTAGGTGCGACGACGAGCGAAGCGAGGAGGAGCGTGTTAGGTTGACAGTGAGCAAACTGGAAATGGCTTTTTAAAGTACTTAAAAATTAATAGAACATAATGGTCTTGAAAACATAAATTAAGGTTTCTTTTTAATAAAATGTATCCGGAGATGTAAGTGAAAATGTCATCCTTGACATTTGCAGCAGGAGGAAAAAAGTACGACATACACATTATTTCACACAAATCTTGGACACAAAGTATAAAATCAACAAACAATTTTCTAGTGCGCCATTTAATTACAATATATTGGGAAATGGAAATTTTGCCTAACAATACCTTTGACTAAATAATATTTGGTAAAATGAAATTTGGCCAAGTAAATATTTTGGGAAACAAATACTTGCCAAAAAAAGTTTTGCTAAATGTCAATTTGCGATAAGTTGTTTTGCCAAACGTTTATTTGGGAAATGATAATTTGGGATGTGAAACTTTGGGAAACGTTTTTTGGCGAATCGTCAGTAAACCATTTTATACACCATTGTAATTGGCGACCACAAATCATACTACAAGAAAAAAATATTGTTCAGAAATTTTGAGATCGCGGCGAAACGCGAATAGGTGAAAAGCTACAAGGTTTTTCTGATTTCGAGGTATACGACTAACAAATGTATTTAATTATCTCATTATTTTATTGCTAAGATATGAATATAGACACGGTCAAAATGCCTATTGTTATTTGTTTTACAAGGGGGCAAAGCTGTTGTTTAACCGCTAGTGCCACTGCCAATATTGATACCCGAGCAGGCGAAAGATTATGAAATTGAACCGCGAGCGTACCGAGTGATTCGAGAAGTGGAATATTAAAGGTTGTGAGGATTTCAAGGCACAAAAGTTAAACAAACTTTGTCGTGAAACACAAATTTTTCATCACACCAACACGAATAAAATACTTATTTTAAAACATCAAACTAAATCAAATCCATCAGTTTATTAAATATTTATGATTCAAAATAATCGTTTGTAGAGACGAGATTTGCTATCTATGTATCTTTATATGAATAAACTGACAAAACGGCTTTAATAGCATTCGACAAAGTGAGTCGTTTTACTAAAAGACGAGACGGGACCCACGGGACGTTTTAAACTCACTCACATTTATAAGTACAATCTAACATCCAGCATAAGTTAAAAATTTTATGAAATTACTTTGCGCTCTTGTCGATAAAATGCAAATTTGCTATCAATTTTCGAATAAACAAGATAGCCTTTACTAGTTGTTGCTGTGAAAAAATATAGACATAATAGGTCACATGTAATATAGTCACCTGCAATAACATGTTACTCTTCGAAGGCCGCAATAATATCTGATACGATCTTATTTGTAGACCTATAAGAGCGTGCCACATATTTTTGCGGACATCAAAGAGTAACATGTTATTGCAGGTGACGGTACTAATTGCGATAGTAGTCGTAGTACTAGGCCAGCCCAGCCCAACCCGCCTGGCCCAAGCGACACTTATTCCGGCAAAAGGGAGGCAACGACCGGCCCGCTGAGCCGCTGACCGACATTTCTGCGACGATCTGAGCGCGGCGCCGCCTCGCCGAGCCAACTGGCACGAGCCCGCCGATGCCGCGGCGTGGCGACTGCGATCTCCGCTTACCCTAATGCCGATGCACTATTCACTACACTCCACGCACTATCCGCAGACCCAGAATCATTGAACTGTTCAATATTTTGAGAGATCGACCACCGTAAGCGAAGTCTCCATATTATTGGGCAAAAATGCTTTCGTATACGTATATGTTACAGATCACAAATTTCAACCATTCTCGTAAAATTTCGTTTTTGTATTAGATAGGTATAACATTATCAATTATTTTTTATGGATATTTTAGATTCAATTTTTGAATACTTATTTATAGTCTTAGAATAAATTTAAAAGTGGAAAATGACTGCCTTGGGTGAGACTTGAACTCACAACCTCTGGATCAAACCTCACCCAAGGCCATTGTCCACTTTTAAATTTATTCTAAGCCTAGGTGGTGTAGCAGCGATCGACGTTTCTGTTTATTTATTTTTTATAGTTTCTCGAACTTCTACTGTCTCCTCAACGACAAGAAGAGCAAAGGAAAAGTTATGTTTTAAAAAGAAGGAGCACGAAGAAACTTTAAGTACTTATTTCCAAGTTTTCATTATTTACAAGATTTAAGGAGCCGTACTGTGTAATACGTTAAAGATTCAACCGTACCCAACCTTCCCTAATGTATTTAAACACTAAACAATCTAGCCCAGTTTTTAATGGCATTGAGCGCTTGCGTAAGTGTATAATAATTGTTAAATTATGCATCAGTTTTTTGAACAACTTCTTTTGAAAGGCATGATGATATGTTAACTGCTTACCGAACACATGCACTGTTCATTTTGGGTTATACAATATTTTTAGCCGAATTTTATTAATTGCGAACGCAATTAATCCAGAGAAATGATACTTTGTTATGTGTTATATGAATGAAAGGATTTAATACAATTTAAGTGTAAGTTTTAATAAAATTGCACTTCGTCCAGTCTTTAGACAGATCGATAAAACATAGGTACAGAAGACGCTTACAATTATGAGGCTAGGCTAACCTATATAACATTACACGGTTATTGTTTCGTTGTAACCGTTCAAGTACTAATCATATTCACACGTCAATATTAAACGGAATAGCCGAAAATAGACCTAGTGTACCCACTGGTGGAGTAACATGTTTATGCAGAGGCATGGCCAGTGATCACGCCACATAGTTGGCCGCGAGCCCAACTATTGATTCATTTGGCTTTCGTTTTCATAATAAGCCGGAATAATAGTATCGGTCAACGTAATTATAACTTCGTGTCAATTGTTGACCGGTAGCTGTTTATACACCCATACTAATATTATAAATGGTAAAGTGTGTGTGTCTGTTTGTTTGTCCGTCTTTCACGACAAAACGGAAAGACGAATTGACGTGATTTTTTAACTGGAGATAGTTGAAGGGATGGAGAGTGACATAGGCTCTTTCTAACCCCCACTTCCCTAAAATGGGAGGTGGAAGTTTGTATGGAGCAGTCCGCAAGTTTCGAATTCAGCACGAGCTAAAGCTAGTATATGTAATATGTATAAACCAAGCCAAGTATATATTTCGATACTATTGCGGAAAAGATAAAATTCAAAATGGCAATTAAAACAAGGCCGAAGGAAGTGTTTTGAAACTTTTGAATGGACGCGTGTTACGAATCCCCTCTTAGCATGTGTATCGTACGACGTTTTATACATTGACATGGCTCTGGGAAATTACCACATGGCAAATAATGTACTACTTTGCGAACTAGTGGGAAAAAAATAACCATATTTACCTACTGTAATGTATATTTATCATATATGGTGGTAAATCATCTTCATTACTAGATTCACCTACTTTTATCAATTTTAAAGCAGTTAATTTAACTATATTCAAGGTCAAATTACTTTACCCACTAGTGGATAAAACGCGTTTTTACCCGCTGGCATTAAAGGATAAAACACGTGTTTCCGAGCTAGTGAGGGGGAAAAGTAGTTTTTTATGTGTGTTTTCTGTCTTATAATGCGCCACACTCGCTTCGTGTAAACTTAAATTATTACTAGCTTTTCCCTGCGGCTTTGCTCGCGTTAAATTAGAAAATTACGGGATGCTCCATACAAACTTCCACCCCCATTTAGAGAAGTGGAGGGTTAGATAGAGACAAAAAGTTAGGCAACTTTGTCACTCTCCACAGTTCGAAACTCGAGACTACTCGAGAATTTCGGCTTCATTCGAGACGAGAAAAAAATGGCAGGTACTCGATACTCTCGAGTTCCGAATGTAAAGTACGAACTGAAGCGACATACAAGTTTTTACCTTCTGCCCGGTCTCATCGCAAAGCGGTGGGGACGGCGTCGAACGGCGGCCATAAATTGGAAATCTCTACTTAGAAAATCAATTCAGCGCTCCGTTTCGCCGTGAAAGACAGACAAACAAGTAGACACACACACTTTCCCATTTATGTATAATAATTATAATATTACTATGAAGTACGAAAGTCAGAAAGACATAATATCGAATATCATCATAATATCTAATGTAGGAAATTCCTAAAGATGCATGTCCTACGGTTAATTGAAACTGCTAATGTGCGAAAATACTAAAATTGTCTCTACTTTTACTAGCTGTACTTGGCTTTCTAGTTGGCACAGGCAGTTTGATAAATTGATACTTAACGGATTCCAACTGGCTCATAGAAAAAAATCGGCCGTAACCAGCAAAAGTATTTAATTTTTTACAAATAGTTTCTTATGCTCACTCAATCCTCACACTTTTGAAAAGCCGAATTTTGATGAAAAACATAAGATTTAGACCGCTATTACATGTGTATAGTTTAGTAAAAGTGAAATGGGAATTTGTAAAATACAAAACGAACCACTAACGTGTCAGGTTTTTTTATAATAAATTTTTGTAAGTGCTCACTCAGTCCACACGTTTTGAGAAAGTTAAAAATGTAAATATCTTACGATTTCTAGCACCTAAGACACTCGAAAGTACTTCAACATTTAGTAAAAATTTTTACTAAATATCCACCATCTAATATTTTAAATTCGTTGTCTGGTTTTAAAGATATTCAGACATAACTTTTCTCATACAAATGTATCAAGTAGAGTGACCACACTATGTCGGCTCCTGATTTTCCCCACCTTCCCATTGTCATATTGAGATTGGGGAGTTTCGTTCAATTTTGATAATAGTTTATATTAAACTAATACCATATTAATTCTCCATCTGCAAACTGTTTTTAGGTTATGTTCTTGGCCTAGTGATGATGTGTATTGTGTAATTTTTATCGATATCAGGATAATAACCATATCGACATTCATGCATTAAAAAGGACATGAATGATAATTGGTAAGAAACAAAGAAAATAATACTTCACTAGTAAGAAACCAGAACCTGGTAATCTAATCGTGCTAACAGATGAGCGTACCGGATTTGTAAGTGGGAGCGAGAAAGTAATAACTATTTCTCGCTCCCATTTACAAGCTAGCAAGCATCCATATGGATGACCTTGGTGCGGTACGGTGCTCGTACGGTCATGTGTTAGCAGCTTTACAGCGTGCGTAGCCGAATGGCATTACTCCGACGCCAAACGAAAACGAAACGCCGTGCCAGTTAGTCTGGCTCTGTCGCGCCAGTACGCACGAGCGATATAGATGTCGATATGGTTATTATCCTGACGTCGATAAAAATTACACAATACACATCATCACTAGGCCAAGAACATAACCTAAAAACAGTTTGCAGATGGACAATTAATATGGTATTAGTTTAATATAAACTATTATCAAAATTGAACGAAACTCCCCAATCTCAATATGACAATGGGAAGGTGGGGAAAATCAGGAGCCGACATAGTGTGGTCACCCTACTTGATACATTTGTATGAGAAAAGTTATGTCTGAATATCTTTAAAACCAGACAACGAATATAAAATATTAGATGGTGGATATTTAGTAAAAATTTTTACTAAATGTTGAAGTACTTTCGAGTGTCTTAGGTGCTACAAATCGTAAGATATTTACATTTTTAACTTTCTCAAAACGTGTGGACTGAGTGAGCACTTACAAAAATTTATTATAAAAAAACCTGACACGTTAGTGGTTCGTTTTGTATTTTACAAATTCCCATTTCACTTTTACTAAACTATACACATATAATAGCGGTCTAAATCTTATGTTTTTCATCAAAATTCGGCTTTTCAAAAGTGTGAGGATTGAGTGAGCATAAGAAACTATTTGTAAAAAATTAAATACGTAACTAGGTGATCTAATATTTATAGAGGGGTCATTCCATTGTGACGGGTGGGATATTTATACTCTTTTTTGCCTACATTTTGCTTTATTTCTGCCAAACGGCAACAATTAGCGTATTAAATATGACATTATCAATTACTTGAATAATCAATGCGTACTATACCATCAAAAAAAATATGAAAATGTCATTATTATTATGAGAAATTGATGGTATAAGAAGTGTGACGGGTGGGACTTCAAAGTGCCTCTCCTCTCCGACTTGACTTACACAATTCGCAATTGGTAAGAAACTACGAAACTTTTGTTAAACAACCATTTTTTATTTAATTCCTGATATTATATAGATTAGATATTAGTATAATTTACGCAAATAACTCGTAAAACAAAAATAATTTTGCTTCTCAATGCTTGTGACGGGTGGGACAGCGCTTTGTGACGGGTGGGACGAGTAACATTTGAGTATACAAATATATGAAAAATATAAAGACAGTTCGTTTGTATTTACTTTAAATCAGCTCTTTTATTAATTATTTAATGTTACAAGTAATAATTTCAGTAGTTTTCTTAGAGCATTAAACCAAAAAAAATATTTTTTCAACTTGAATTTTTAAAGGTTCAGAAAATTGTCAAACCTTGTCAAACAGTCTAATTACCACATACTGTTATCAGTGGGTCAGAAATAATGTCAAAAATTTTACCAGTTTTAATGAAAAAGACTTCTTCCTGACTCATAGGCCTCATTGCATTCATTGTGTTCTAAAAAGTAATACCACAACCGAATTAAGCAATATTAGACATATAATTTTCTTTAATATAACCCAGTTAGGTTTAACTAAACTTAAAAGAAGGATTTTATACTCATTAACTCAAGTTTTATCAGATAACCCATTTTGCTCACCCGTCACTGTGACGGGTGGGACCTACTTTGAAAAGCGTTAAAAGTATACTTTTATTCACAAAAGCAACGCGTTTTTAGCTAAAATAACCAACCTCAACCTAATTGTTACTTTCACAAAGTAAGACATCAAGAGTTTAGATACTTTTAGGGTAAACAAGAAAAAACTTTGTTTTATTGTGACGGGCGGGACGTGAGTTACGCATTGTGTAGACGCCCAATAAATCCTAACCATGAAACTTAATTTAAATTTACTTGCCACTGGTTTAAACAGCTTTAAATATATTTTCTTTTACACATATCACTTTCTCCATAATGTTTATTAAAAGCGCGAAATAGCGCTGCCAACTTAGGGTATATATATGCCACCTTAGACAACTGGTGCTAGGGGTACGTTTGGACACATATAAAATGCAAAAAAATGTCATAAAAAGGAAAAACTCATTGATTCATAAAAT
The DNA here is from genome assembly GCF_023078275.1 of Leguminivora glycinivorella. Taxonomy (NCBI): domain Eukaryota; kingdom Metazoa; phylum Arthropoda; class Insecta; order Lepidoptera; family Tortricidae; genus Leguminivora; species Leguminivora glycinivorella. The sequence continues at coordinate 20,749,224 of NC_062998.1, forward strand.
TAGGCATAATGTTCTATTCTCTAGATGTAGATTTAAATGTAAATTAAGCTATTTAATTTTTATGCCTGTGGTGTCGGTTTCGCTGGAATGACCCAGAGGTAGGTTGGCCTACAAAAAACCTGAAAAATCGCAGCATCTTTTTAAAGCTTTTATTTAACTTGAGTTTTTAGACGATTTATAGGAAAATATCTGGGCGACCGAGCTTTGCTCGGTTGTATTTTAATATATCACGTCTTTAGATTAAAAAAAAACTCTTATAAATCTCTCTGCTTTAAATACAAAAACAATAAAGTTTAAATAAAAAAAAAATAATAAATAAAAAACAAAAACTTAATTTCTGGCCGGGATTCGAAACCCTGACACCTACGATCTATCTGCGTACATTAGACCGACCTCGTACGACTGAGCTAAGCGGAATCGATGCGCGCGCGGCGAAATTAAGGACCATATTTTATGTTTACAAACGCGAAAGAAAAACTCATGAAAACTCGAAAATTCGCGTTTTCCGGGATCTAAGGCTACGCTAGATCGATTTTTCACCCCCGAAAACCCTCACATAACAAATTTCAGCGAAATCGTTAGAGCGGTTTCCGAGATCGTCGGTATATATAAATAAATAAATAAATAAATATACAAGAATTGCTCGTTTAATAGTATAAGATATGAAGAGGAACCCAGAAGACCTTCTCTAGTATTTTTAGGTGAAGCCCTTGCCTTAAAGATAAAACTTGAAATTATAATACTTAAAAATAATAACGTACTCAGGCGTTGAAAATATGTAAGATGTATGTTTCAGAGTCTAAATAGTACAGTCTACAGTACCAGAGATTAATAAATCAATATTCCTTATGTTTCTTCCTTCTATTAGTGTTTTCCTACTTAGGTGTATGCTTTTGTGCTTGCGATGAAAAAAAATTGGCTAAACAAAGGTTTTTCAGCCAGCTAGCTGCTAGCAGGCAGTATGCTAGTTCAGGCAGTGTCAGTACAACCAAAGAGGATCGAGTATTATAGAGAGCTACTGTCGAAGTAAAATGTGTAATCACAGTGCAAAGACTGCCATCTCTCGTCACAAGCTTAAAACTTTTGAACTTCAGTTTTGACAATTTGGCCCATATTGTTAGCCTGATATGTGTTAAAATGTCAAATATTAATATTAGAGCCATCTAGACGAGCGTTCCCCAAAGGTGTGACGCCATCTAGGCCAGCGTACCTTTTTCTGAATGGTACTGAGGTACGTTTTTTTCTTAGACTTTATCCGTCTATACGGAGTTATATGTTTTTGGTACAACACATACTGACACTGTCTGAACTAACATGACAAATACGAACGTTTTCGTAAAAAATATGAATGAAAAGCTTTTTGCACTACATCTGTATATCCTATTGTAATCCATACTAATCCATACTAATATTACAAATGGGGAAAGTGTGTGTGTCTGTTTGTATGTCCGTCTTTCAGAGCAAAACGGAGCGACGAATCGACGTGATTTTTTAGGTGGAGATAGTTGAAGGGATGAAGAGTGACATAGGCTACTTATTATCTCTTTCTAATGCGAGCGAAGCCGCAGGCAAAAGCTAGTTCACTATATTTATGTTACCATGGGGAGGCTGAGGGGTAACAAATTACCAACGAAAATAGAGTGATAGACATAGTTGCCATATCCATACATCAAACTGGCTACTGAACACTGTTATTATTATTAATTTTTTATCACATTTCTGTTTAATCTGTTTTCAATTCAATTTTTCCATTTAGTAAATTATAAATTGTATGGCAGTGAATTGGTTCACAACTTGTTCAGTATTTACTTTTAAACAAGCATTTAAAATCCTGATGTCTTTTAAATCCTGCACTATTACAGGTTTTCCATATTTTGTTTATTAAGTATGGTTTGTTAGGAAAAGTATTCTCCAAGGCATACAGAGTGTCATTTATGAGATTAGTTATTGATGAATGTTTGACTGACCTGTACGGGCTCAAGGGTCTGGCTGGAGCTGCAGAAGCTGGTGTCACTGCCATTCTGTGCCTGCAGAGCACTTCCCTTCCCCTCCCCTGCGCCTGCACTGCACGTGCTCATAGTTTCCTCTATGTTCAACTTTTTATTGTCTTCTCCTCGCAACCTCTTTCTCGACATTATATTCTGAAGTACCGGACGATGTCAATTGCCACCTGTATTGAAATTTAACATGAAGTTATCAATAACAGTCATAAGGAAATCTCATTAAGACATAGTTTCCTTGGTAAATTGGGATGGTCATATGCTTGTTCATATGAGATGACTCAGGTGACAAACATAACAATATGATTACTGACCTCATATTTTATAGTATAGCAATATAGAAAAAATAGTTACAATTTGTTAATCTGACATGACATGACTTTAATTAATCTGAAAACACCCACCCCATACACTACAACTTTAAATAGAAAATCTTGTAAAAAATTGTTATTTAACTTTATCTGCTATCGTAATATTTTAATAGAAATGAGGAAAACCAGAAAGCCCGAGAACAAACCGTCGTCGTCGCTCACCGAAAATGTACCAATTGAATAATACTAAGGCTACATACAGTTATCTTATACACAGCAAGAAACTATTTTTGAAGCATATGAATTTTCTAATACACAAAATGATTGTAAACAATACCGAAAATGAAAACAATAAAATTCATCAAAGTGACAAGTTGTAATAGAAGAGAAATGCTGAATTTAAAAAATCTTCATGAAAAATCTGACGCACCATTGTCAAAAAGTCGCAGAAGCAATTTAAAATAACTTGAATTTTTTGGATGAGAATTAAGCGAAATCACAATCACAAACATAAAATATGACAGGTATGACTGATGAAATGTCAACCAAACCAATGTAGATAAACTTACATTTTTGTATACAACCACTATACAACTATACATGTATGGCAAGAAGTACATTGAGTTGCCAGATTCTTGAGTCGGAATGAGGAGGCACACTGATGGCCGCTGTACACATATGGCCAACGGTTCCACCAACCCCCTTGGCCAAGCGTGTAGAGGGCTACTTGGCCGTAAGTTGGCGCTTGCGCTTGCCTGCCAACCGATTGGTGTCGGTTTTTTGTCCACACATCAAAGGATCTTGGCGCCAATGGCCAACTGCGTTTAAGCTAGGAACATACTACGCGGACGTCCGTCGTAAATCGACCGCGACCGCGACCGATCAGTGTGCAACTGTGCATATATTATAAAGTTACATATTTTATAAAGTTACAAGTTACAGGTTACAAGTGTACAGGCTACAGGTACCTGTAATGCACTGTGCACGATTACAGGTGTTTTATAAATACACACAAAAGTTTACAATTGTAATGGACCACGGTAAATCTCGATTACAAGTGACATCTACAGGTGTGGCGGACATCACTATTTAAAAAAAAACATCTGTCATAAAAACTCGTTCTACTGTCGGGACTTTGAAGCTTTGTCTGTTTATTTAAAAAGTTTAATTTAATTTATTGCATCCCAACATGCAGCGGGTTAGTATGACTATAAGCTTTATAAGTCCCCTTTATTAAACAATTTAATTTACATATTGAATCATACATAGTTCTTATTGTCACCTCAATTCTCAAATCAATTGAACAGTTTAATATTAGCAGATTTCTAAATATGCTCAAAAAACTAGTAGCAACTTACCTCATTAATATCCTCTGGCCAGGCGACTACTTTGTTGAATAATTTATTATTTATAGCAATTATAGCCTTAACAACGCCATGGACAGCTTTGCACACACTTGACTTGGAGACGCCGTGCATGTCACCCACAGCATGGTATTGGCAGCCAGTTCCGAGCCAGTCCAAGGCAACGCAGAGCTGCAACTTCGAGCTCATTGCGTGATTGGTGTTGGTCGGGGACTCCAAGGAATCTCCAATCTCGGCATTCGGCATTTTCCATTTGCGTGGAGTTCATTCTAAATCGTTCGTTGAACTCGTACGGCGTCCGAAAGTCCAAATTTGTTCGAGACCGAAACAACCTAGGTCGACGCTGTCGCGGTATCTCGTCATCTGAAGAATCGGATGAAGAATCTCTCAAGAGACGGATCATTTTATTAACACTGTTGAATGAAATAACCGAGAAAACTGAACTACTTAGATGCCGTTACAGGACTCAAGACTACAGGGGTACAGACCCCTGTAAGTTTTTGTTACAAGTGTACCAACCTACACTTGTAATTTACAATATTTTTATAAAACGCCTGTTCGATTATGAGTTTAAAACTATTAAACTCCCATATTTTTGTCTTTGGTTAAGCTACAGGCACTTGTTCCTGTAACCTGTAAAATTGTAACACAGTACTTTTATAAAACGCAAATTGTAAAAAACGGGGCAAGTGTTGCCAGAAAACGCCTGTAAACTTGTAACTTGTAAGTTTATAAATTTCGATCGGACGTCCATCGGAAGTTGCAGTTGAAAGGTCTGTAAAGCCTCTCTCAGTTTTTATTTCGTCTGTGCAGCCCACCACCAAAGTTGCACACCGGCGCCGCCTGGCGGGATAAAATGTCATGGCCGCTGTACACATATGGCCATCGGTTCCACCAACCCTTTGTGAAACCCCTTGGCCAAGATAAGAGCCGCTGTTCACACATTGGCGAACCAATCACTTGGCATTGGCTCTTCATGAAAGATGGACGTGGAATGGAAAATTCTAGGTCATAGACGTTGTCAGAAAAATTTGATTAAAAAATAATAACCCCGTAGTAAAATTAAATTATTTGAAATATTAACAATTTTTTGAATATTCTGATAAGAACATTTATCTTTTTTAGGAAATACATTAAACATTTGCAAGGTTATTTTATTTCCTAAAATCTACGAGGGCTGATTGGAAAGTTCGCGGCCTGACCATTAAAAAAAAAACTTAGTTTCTTTTTTCTGCCGTCATTTTGAACTGTCATTATTTAGTTGTCATCCCGCGAAATTTTAATTAAATGCAATATTTTAAAATAAGTTTTCCCTCTCATTTAAAAATACGTGTAAGCAGTTTTTTCACAATGGACAATTTGGAGCAACGTGATGTAATTAAATATCTTCATAAAAAAGGATTGACTGCGAAACAAATTTATGAAGATATGCAGTGTACATTAAGCCGCGTATCGACTGCGGGCGGCTGCCGCGCGAGCCATGTTCAACCGCGCCAAACCTGCGTTTTGGTGCGCGAGCCAATTTAAAGCTCAACATTTTCATATAGCGCGGCAGCGGCGCGCGGCAGGCGATCCGTGACCAAACATTCATTTAGGTCCGTCCCAATTGCGCACGCACAACACACTGACGCTCCTTTGCCGCGCCACCAAAAACCGACACGAACTGGTTCGCCGCGCGGCACGTTCGAGCGCGCCAATGTTCAAGCTGCCGCGCGCGGCAGACCCGTCCCCATATTGCGCGGCCGCCGCGCGAGCCAATGTTCGATGATTTGCCGCGCGCAGTCGATACGCGGCTTGAGGGCAATCCGGTCCATCATATACGATGGTAAAAAAGTGGGCAGCTGAATTCAAGCGGGGACGAGTCAGTATCGCAGATGACCCTCGCTCCGGGAGGCCAACTACTGCGACCAATCCAAATAATGTGGCAACTGTATGCAAAATGATAATCCAAGACCGACGGTTAAAAGTGAGAGAAATAGCCGACATCGTAGGCATCTCCTGTGAAAAAACTCAAAACATTATAGTTAACGAATTAGGGTTTTCCAAGGTGTCGGCGAGATGGGTTCCAAAGCTCCTTTCAGTGGAACAAAAAATCACTCGTCTAACAATTTCACGCGACTGTCTAGACCTGTATGAAGCTGACCCTCAAGACTTTTTGGACAGATATGTTACTATGGATGAGACATGGGTCTACCACTATACGCCCGAGACTAAACAGCAATCAAAACAGTGGGTTCGTGCTGGATCTCCGCCACCCAAAAAGGCAAAGGCCATTTTGTCGGCAAATAAAGTTATGGCATCAGTGTTCTGGGACGCAAAGGGTGTAATAATGGTTGACTATCTCCAAAAAGGTACGACTATAAACTCGGACTATTATTGCGAACTTTTACGTCGATTACGTCGACTTTTACGTCGACTTTTACGTCGACTTTGAAAGTAAAAAGACCTGGAGTGCTGACAAAGAAAGTTCTTTTCCACCAGGACAATGCACGCGTGCATACGTCACTAAAGTCAATGGCAGAAATTCATAATTGCGGGTTTGAATTATTGCCGCATCTGCCTTATTCACCCGATTTGGCACCATCGGACTTCCATTTATTTCCAAACTTAAAAAAACACATGGGTGGTAAGAAATTTTTGACCAACGACGAGGTCCAAGCTGAAGTGGATACCTATTTTGAAGGCCTGGAGGATTTTTTTTTTAAAAGTGGTATAATGGCTTTGGAATCCAGATGGAATAAGTGCAAAGACCTTAACGGGGACTACGTAGAGAAATAAAAATATTATAAAAAAACTTTGGTTTTGATTTCATATTTAAGCCGCGAACTTTTCAATCAGCCCTCGTACACTATTATTGGCATAGATAAACTTATTATTTTCGTAAAAATATTTCACTACTGTCCTCTCTGACGGCTGACGACCAGTTCAAACGACAATTTCGTTCATTTTGACACTTCAAGCAAGTAGATGCGAAATAATAACGGATGGCTTGCATCTTGTCTATGGTTTTTAGGGAGACCATCTGAAAGGTATAATTTTCCCAGATAAAGTTAGGATATAATGACTTTTTCCTTTTCGTAGCGTAAAAATATTTGTGAGTGTGTTCAGTAACGTCCCACTTTGTCGGTTACCATTAAGGCGAGATTTACTTGTATCTTGATATAAATGATGTATTTGAAAAGCGGTGTAGATGCGGTAGGGTAAATAATATGCACTGAATAACTGGAATGTAGCGCGGTTTATTATTTACTACACATTAATATAATATTATAGAAGGAGAATTGAGATTAATAACATTGAGAAGAAAATTAAATGTATCTATCTGTTTGACATGGAAAAAAGTCAACAACGGTATCCAAGATACCATAAGAACCGACTGCGCCTGCGGGAGGCTATCTATATAATAAAAAGGCCGGTCTGTCCGCGAGTAATAAAATTTAAATGTATACTGAAATTTTGATACATTATTTGTTGTGCCGAATTACTTAGCTACGGAAATTTACAAAAGGTTATTATAAAAATACAAATTATATACAAGAGGTAAATTCTGACCCCACAGCGGCTTTATAGCAATCGACAAAGTGGGACGTTTTGCCGTGCACACTCACATTTACCAAAGCCTAATGCCTGAAATGATATATTTTTAAATGGACCAAATACACAATTTCATCCGTAACTACTCAATCGCGTACACTTTTACGGGTTATATTAGACTCGACGCTTAAAATGTCATCTGATGATGATAAGTATCAGAATTTTCTAGATGTGCAATAAACTATTTCTAGCCTTCTTATAGGACAGAAAGGGGTGACATTAGTAATTACAGTGCTGATGCTTTTTAATATATACACTTTTTTGCCATTTGCCAGGTTATACCTACTTTTTTAGGTCCTGTCTGTAACTCCCTTGGCAGAAGCGCACAAGTCACATAGGGTATAAAATACCGTCGTTTTGTAACATACTATTACTAATACCTACTTTCTCGTATATGTATAGGTTCATAGTTTTTTTTGTTTTTTTTTTGGACACCTTACACAGATCAACTTAGCCCCAAACTAAGCAAAGCTTGTACTATAGGTGCTAAGCGACGATATATTGCTTTTGCTTTTGCTTTTTGTTTTTGAGCTACTTGTTTGATTTATTACTTTACTTGTTTGCTTTTTTGCTTTAGCCTTTGCGTGCTTGGGAGCACTCTCTGCCCGCAGCTCGGCCTGCGGCCTCGCGTGCTTGGGAGCCTGTCAGACACGCCCGGGCCTTCGGCCCTCCGCGTAGTTACTGTGGGGGTTGTAGGGAAGTTGGAGCTTAAACACGACCCAATAGTAAAAGTGTCTTGAGAAGCTCACGACGGGCCTGCGGCCTGCGGCCTCCGGCCCGTCGTTTCGCTTCTCTAAGACACTTTTACTATTGGGTCGTGTGTAACCTCCAACTTCCCGGACCGCCGGCGAGCCGATCAGGGACGCTCCGGGCCTTCGGCCCTACGCGGAGCTCGGCCTTCGGCCTTCGCTCGGTTTCGAAGCTCCGCGTCGGGCCTTCGGCCCGCCGCTTCGCTTGTTAATTCGCGTGCTTGGGAGCACTCGGCCCGCAGCTCGGCCTGCGGCCTTCGCGTGCTTGGGAGCCTTCAGACACGCTCTGGGCCTTCGGCCCTCCGCGTAGTTACTGTGGGGGTTGTAGGGAAGTTGGAGCTTAAACACGACCCAATAGTAAAAGTGTCTTGAGAAGCTCACGACGGGCCTGCGGCCTGCGGCCTCCGGCCCGTCGTTTCGCTTCTCTAAGACACTTTTACTATTGGGTCGTGTGTAACCTCCAACTTCCCGGACCGCCGGCGAGCCGATCAGGGACGCTCCGGGCCTTCGGCCCTACGCGGAGCTCGGCCTTCGGCCTTCGCTCGGTTTCGAAGCTCCGCGTCGGGCCTTCGGCCCGCCGCTTCGCTTGTTAAGATACTTTTTGTTATTGTTATGCTTGGGAGCACAGTCTGTACGCAGCTCGGCCTGCGGCCTTCGCGTGCTTGGGAGCACTCGGCCCGCAGCTCGGCCTGCGGCCTTCGCGTGCTTGGGAGCCTCTCAGACACGCTCTGGGCCTTCGGCCCTCCGCGTAGTTACTGTGGGGGTTAGAGGGAAGTTGGAGCTTAAACACGACCCAATAGTAAAAGTGTCTTGAGAAGCTCACGACGGGCCTGCGGCCTGCGGCCTCTGGCCCGTCGTTTCGATTCTCTAAGACACTTTTACTATTGGGTCGTGTTTAAGCTCCAACTTCCCGGTCCGCCGGCAAGCCGATCAGGGACGCTCCGGGCCTTCGGCCCTACGCGTAGCTCGGCCTTCGGCCTTCGCTGGGTTTCGAAGCTCCGCGTCGGGCCTTCGGCCCGCCGCTTCGCTTGTTAAGATACTTTTTGTTATTGTTTTGCTTGGGAGCACAGTCTATACGCAGCTCGGCCTGAGGCCTTCGCGTGCTTGGGAGCACTCTGCCCGCAGCTCGGCCTGCGGCCTTCGCATGCTTGGGAGTCTCTCAGACACGCTCCGGGCCTTCGGCCCTCCGCGTAGTTACTGTGGGGGTTGTAGGGAAGTTGGAGCTTAAACACGACCCAATAGTAAAAGGGTCGTGTTTAAGCTCCGACTTCCCGGACCGCCGGCGAGTCGATCAGGGACGCTCCGGGCCTTCGGCCCTACGCGGAGCTCGGCCTTCGGCCGTCGCTTGATTTCGAAGCTCCGCGGCGGGCCGGAGGCCACTTTTTAGAAACTTTTATTATTGTTCTGCTTGGGAGCATTCTCTGCCCGCAGCTCGGCCTGCGGCCTTCGCGTGCTTGGGAGCCTCAGACACGCTCCGGGCCTTCGGCCCTCCGCATAGTTACTGTGGGGGTTGTAGCGAAGTTGGCGCCCCTCTCAGGGACGCTCCGAGCCTTCGGCCCTACGCGGAGCTCGGCCTTCGGCCTTCGCTGGGTTTCGAACCTCCGCGTCGCTTTTTAGACACTTTTACTTATATTTTTTTGCTTGGGAGCACTGTCTGTACGCAGCTCGGACCTCGGACCGGAGCAATGACCGTTGGGCTGTGGAACGCTCCCTCAGGCTGGTAGGGAAATTTGACTTTGTCCCCTCTCGCCGCCGTTTTTGACTTTTCCAAAAAATTTTTTTTCTCATTTCTATTTTTGGCCCCCGCTCTTACCACGTGCCAAATTTGAACGCGCTCGGACCGAAAATAAAAAAAAAAAAATTTTAAAGTCGGCCATTTTTAAATTTTGTAAATGCCATTCGATGGATCTCAGATAACTGTACAACATTAGTTTGAGCACTATTAACCTTTTTCCTACCGTTACGGAGCTATGGGGATTTAAAAAAAAAACCTCCATACAAACTGGTAGGGAAATTTGACTTTGTCCCCTCTCGCCACCGTTTTTGACTTTTCCAAATTTTTTTTTTCTCATTTCTATTTTTGGCCCCCGTTCTTACCACGTGCCAAATTTGAACGCGCTCGGACCGAAAATAAAAAAAAAAAATTTCAAAGTCGGCCATTTTGAAATTTTGTAAATGTCATTCGATGGACCTCAGATAACTGTACAACATTAGTTCAAGCACTATTAACTTTTTCCCTACCGTTACGGAGCTATGGGGATTTAAAAAAAGGACCTCCATACAAATTTCAATTGGCCTTCAAAGGGCGACATTTTGAATTTTTCAAAATTTTCTTTTTGTATACTAATCTTGGGGTGGCTGTCTACCCGTGTGCAAAATTTCAGCGCGCTCGGACCATTTTGAAATTTTTCAAAAAAAAAGTCGGCCATTTTGATTTTTTTTTAATGCCATTCGATGGACCTCGGGTGACTGTATAACATTTGTTTGAGCACTTTTCACTTCTTTGTACCGTTACGGAGCTATGGTAATTAAAAGAAAAACCTCCATTCAAATTTCAATTGGCCCTCAAAGGCCGCCATTTTGAATTTTTCAAAATTTTCTTTTTGAATACTAATTTTAGCGCGACCGTCCACCCGTGTGCCAAATCTCAGCGCGCTAGGACCATTTTGAAAATTTTCAAAAAAAAAAGTCGGCCATTTTGATTTTTTTTTAATGCAACTTTTTTCTACTCGGATACCTGTATGACATTTGGTCGAGCACCCCCCGGCTATCTCTTACGGTTTAAAAGTTGCCATACATAATAAAAGTGGCCAGTTTTCCCACATTTGTAGCACTTTTCAATTTTTTTTTTATTTCATTCGAATCGAGGCCACTTGGAGATTCTATGGCCAAAATTTGAGCTCTCTACGACAGTCGTGTTTAAGCTCCGACTTCCCGGACCGCCGGCGAGTCGATCAGGGACGCTCCGGGCCTTCGGCCCTACGCGGAGCTCGGCCTTCGGCCGTCGCTTGATTTCGAAGCTCCGCGGCGGGCCGGAGGCCACTTTTTAGACACTTTTATTATTGTTCTGCTTGGGAGCATTCTCTGCCCGCAGCTCGGCCTGCGGCCTTCGCGTGCTTGGGAGCCTCAGACACGCTCCGGGCCTTCGGCCCTCCGCATAGTTACTGTGGGGGT